>NC_088378.1:78836071-79440357 GCF_037993035.2 Macaca fascicularis | reverse complement strand
ATTGTACCACTCTGATAGGGGATATTGATAATGGAGGAGGCTGTGCATCTGTTGGTGTAGGGAGTATCTGGGAAATCTCTGTAACTTCTGCTGTGAACCTTAAGCTAGCCTAAAATTAAAGTCTATTTTTAAAAAGTATACTATAAAGTCTCTGTAATCAAAACAGCATGATACAGATTCAAGAATATATTAATAGGTTAACAATATTGTATGGAAAGTTCAGAATAGACTCAGGTATAAATGAAGATTTAGTAAATATTATATATGTTATCTTAGGCTACTGGAAAAAATATAGCTTTTTAAAAACATAGTGTTGGGAAAACTGGATAGTATTTTAGAAAAGAAAAATATTGGATCCATTATTGATCTAGTAGAGAGTGTGAAAACACTCTACTTGGGTCAACAGTCTAAATGGGAACATGCTTGGCTTTCTTTATAATGTGTGTGGAGACATTTCTAATTATGATTCACTATCAAGCAGCTACATAAAAATTATAAATGCAACTTCATTAAAAATTTTAAAATTCATGATAAAACTGAGAAAAATTAAGAGACAGGCTGGACAAAAATATTTGCAACTTACATCACAGAAAATAAAATGCTAGTATCTTTCACTTAAAAAGTTATTGAAAATAAAGTGAAAAAAACATAGGAAAATGATTTAAAAAAGAAAGATTTAGAGAAAATATATTAAAATGGTCCTTGAACATATGAAAAGGCACTCTAACTCACTGATAATAATAGGAATGCAAATTAAAACTACACCATTATGCTATTTCTTACCTACCAGATTAGTAGAAAATGAGTGCCTTGAAAACACATCCTTTTGGCTAGGCTTTGGGAAAATAGACACTCATAACTGCTGATGGGATCATATGATGGTAAAACCCTTGTTGAACACAATGTGGCAATATCTAACAAAGCTGCCGGTGCATTTACACTTTGATCCAGAAATCCTCCTTCTAAGACTTTGCTTGTATATACCTTCCTGCAAATAACAAAACAATATATGCAAAAGGTTATTCACTGCAGCATTAACTAAAATAACAAATGTTGGATACAAACAAAATGCCTATCTATAGAAGACAGATTAAATAATTTATAGAACAATGAAAAGATAACTAGCTATTAACTTATATGGAGTATTTCCAAGATACATTGTTCAGTGAAAAAAGTGGCTTAAAAAAGTATACATACTATGGCATGTTTGTGAATGAGCGCAGAAGAAATTTGTGTGTGTGTATGTGTACAAACAAATGTTCTCTATTATATATGTATTTAAAATGTATAATATGTAATACATCACACACACAGAAAAGATACACAGAAAATAATGAAAATGGTTAATTATGTGTGTGAGTATGAAGAAGATGGAGGGATGGAAGTAAACTCATCTTTATCTTTATATATAAAGGACATCTAACAAATATGGAAAAAATAAATGAATTCTAAAAATGAACTTTATTCAAACGAAAACGAAAATGCACCATCAGAACTTGGTCTGTCCCTTGCCTTCTCTGAGCAAATGTTGTCAACAGATGCTAAAACCATTGTGTGGTGGATTGTTGGAAAACAGGGCTTTCCTACCTATTCAAGACATCACACAAGTATAATATTAATTATTAAAAGAAAACAATTTTTCTTTATGATTTGGAGATTTAGCAGCCAAACTTTGAATCATCAATGATAGGACAACTTGATATAATGTTCTTAATGTGAAACAACAAGCAACTGTGTACTATTGTGAAACAACACAGCAACTGTGTACTATTCTTGCCAAAATTGTTAAACTGAATTTACATAAGAAAAAACAAGAATGGAACACATTGTAAAAGACCAGAGGCCTAGAATGGTCAACATTTCAATATAATGAGAAAAAAGATAAGGTACAGTTCAACATTAAAAGAAACTAAAGAGACATAACCAAATTCAATTTACAAACCAGAATTGCATCCTGGAGTTTTACAAAAAGATTCTAAAAGATAATTTTAGAACAATTAGTGAATTTTGAAGATGGACAGTATATTAGGTGATCTTTTAGAATTAGTGTTAATTTTCTTAGATGCAACATTGGTATAGTAGTTATAGAGAAGAATGTTTTTATCCTTAGGAGAGTCCTGCTAACATATTTGTCAGAGAAGTTATGAAATGCCTGCAAATTATTTTCAAATTGTTCAGCAAAAGAAAAAAAAAGTATGTATTTAGAGAAAGAAAATAATTTTAGGAAAAATTTAATGTCTAAATTTAGCTAGGTACCGGTGGCATTGTACCTATAGTAAAATTTCTCCAACTTTTCTGTAGGTTTGACTTTTTTCCCAAAATAAAAAGTTTATGAAATGAACAAAACTCTTTTTATATTGAAAATACAGCCTGCTTTTTTAAATTAAAAAAATAGAGATTAATCATCTGATCAATCTATATTCAAAGGAGATTTTCAGATATAGTTCTTATATGTTTGCATGCCAAACTTCACTGCCAGCCATTTGCTGGAATTCCATGGTTGCAAAAATGAAACTTAAATTGAGAAACATCACAAGAATTCAAACACTTCTGAAATATGTTCTTTATAGGTTTACTGAAATACAGACGTGAAGGGAAAGACTAATTGTAAAATATTCATCTTGAAATGTCTCAACTGCCCCCAGTAGCACCGTATCTTTCAGGGATTGAAATTGCAAGAGAAAGGAAAACAAGGTTAAAAAATCAGGTATATCCTGTTTGGAAGGATGTAGGATTATATGGCATCATCAGAACTTGGTCTGTCCCTTGCTTTCTCTGATCTTTGCTTTCCTTTGTGTTAGTGGAGTTCTCAGGCTGGCTTGCCACTTCTGCTGACCAGATGTACACCGGCTGCTCCCATCTTACTGCTATCTTCTACCAACTTTAATAGCTGAAGAAAGTTTCTCTCACTCCTCAGATTCCTATCTGCTCTGAGTATCTTCTCTTGGCTCAGATACCAGTCCTAAAGAAATGCCTGTAGCGAGGGTCATATGAGACTCTGATTTACTGGGCTCACATTGCCCACATTTAAAAGAGGAATGACATTGTAGCACTAGGGTTACTGAAGTGAAAGAGGAGAGGATGTTTCCCAAAACAGAGTTAGAATTCTCTTAACATTAAGAAGTGGGAGAGTGCTGGGCAGGCAAAAACAACAGCTGTCAACTATCAGCACCATGGCCATTTCTGGAGCCCTGAATTACACATTTTATTTTATGGTATTTTTGTCACATTTTGTGACTTCAAATAAGCTACATGAAAATTTCTGGATATTTTAATTTTCTCTTCTCGTCAGTATTCTCCTGTATACTTTTATTTTTATAGGATGAACCACCTTTGATTACAAATTTCTTGATCTCACACTTACCTTTACTGAGGTTAAAATATTTGCTACTTGGCACAACTCATTATAAATTATAAATCTTTTCTGTGTAAATTTGTTTCTCAGTTTTTATGCCATTTAATTTCTAGTCGTATTTCTACAAAGTTAAATTGTTGTAAGAGTGAAATACTAACTTCCAAGGGAAAGAAATTCTGATTCAAGAATGATTCATTTTTAATAGAGAGCAAAGTTATCACAGTAATACATTAATTTTCTTGAGTGTAAGGTGCCTTTTTATTCTAGTAACAACATATATCCATCACTTTTGCCCTTCATTAGTGAGATAAAATGGTGCTTGATGAGCATGAAAGGGCACCATATTATAACCATTACATTTCTACACAGCAGAAAATGAACTAAAAATATGAAATCATCCTGTAAACATGAGTTGTATAAATAGCTACTCTTCCTATTATGTTAAAAAAAATCTGTATCTAAGAATTAATTATGATTTGCAATGATATACTAAAACCTAATCCATTAGATCCTTCTGAATCTTTTGTTTTATAGAAGTATGTCAATCAACTTTTCTTTCAGCCAGAGAACCACAAAATCTCAAAGGCTTACACCTTGTAGTTCTCACCCATTATATGAATGCTGAGGGTCAGCTTCAGTTTGGCTGAGCATTTCTGGATTTGGTTGGTTGGTTTTATTGTGCTTGGCCTGTCTCCTTGTGTTTCCTTATTGCAGTATCCAAGTGGAAATATCAGCCACTACTACAACATACTTTTAAAATTGCAGAAGGCAGAAATTAAAGGTGACTGATAGAAACGTAAAATAACTCTCACAGCTTCTGACACAATGTGGCATATGTTATGTCTGATTACATTCTCTTGGCCAAAGCAAGTCACATGTCAAAACCCAACATCACTGGGGCATGGAATTATATATCTCCCATGAGTGGGCGCCGGGTGTAAGTGAGGGAGTGGTGAACATTTGGATAGACATATTATCTCCCATAAAAGGTATCCAAGAAGCTGACTTGTTTTGCTATGCTGGAGGCAGACAGCCAACTATTTATCCACCGATTAGTTCACATAGTCACTGTTTGAATGTCCACCGTGGGTCAGGTCCTTATTAGGTGCTCCCTTGTGACATGAATTTAAAACACTAGAAAGAAACAAAAAAACATGAAATTGTTCCTATCAAGGTGCTTCCATTTCTTTGGACCGGGGTTGGCAAAGGTTTTCTGTAAAGGGTCAGATGTTAAATACTTTAGGGTTTATGGGCCACATACAGTACTTATGAAGACTTCTTTCACCTTTCTCCTTCTCCATATCTTCCTCCTGCCCCTCCTACTCATCCTCCTCTTTTTAAAGATTCTTTAAATAGGTAAAAAAGAGTTCTTATCTCTCATATTGGGTAAAAATGGGCCACCAGACAGAGTTGGGGCACAGGCGGCTAGTTCCCGCTGTAAGAGAATAAAATGGACAAACACGACTTCTATGACTTACACTAAACACAACTATATCATTCCAAATACAAGTGTGTACTCTAATTTAATTAACTTGTAAATTTATTAGTAAATCCTCTTTTAATGTGCAATGTCCCAAAAACTGAGAGAAAAATATAAAATCACTATATCAAAAAGTACTTATGACAGGACCTGCATGGCTATAACAAATGCCTTTCCCTTAGTTGCTCAGCCTTATTCTCTCAATAATACAGTTTATGCATTAGCTTCATGCTTAATTTTTCACACTGAGGCTGTACTTCTGAGACAGTTTATCTTGAATTGGGAATGAAGAAGATAACGAACATAATGTATAGGGCATGAGCTGAGTTCAGGTCTTGGTTTTGTCATTTGTTAGTTGGGTGGGGCATGTTTATAACAGCTAATTTATGGACTTTGTCTGATAATCCCAACATCTGTGTCATTTTGTGATTATATTTTCCCCTGTGATTTTCCTTGTTCTGTATAGGCAGGTAATTTGAAAGCAAATTATAGATATTTTTAATATTATGTTATCAGACTTTCAGCCTCATTTAAATTCTGAAGAGGATATTGATTTTTTGCTTTTTATCACGCAATCTGATTAGGTAGAGGTTTAGGCCACAACTTGCTTTCTGTGGGTTCTTATTCCCTCAGTTTAGTCTTCAGAGCATTTACTGTACTATTTAGATAACCCCACATTTGTGCCCCCCAGTGGCCAAACAGTGAGTGGAAGCCTACCATGGGCTCAGTTTCCAAAATCTTTGATATGATATTTAGTGTGAGATGCATGAATGTGCAGTTTGGAGGTGAGTTGAGGAGTTCCCACACAGTTTATGGGATTTCTGTTGATCTTTCTTCTTTCTGTGACCTCCACAACACCTTCTACCTTCCTAAGGCCACCCTTTCCTGTCCGCTCTCCAGAAACCTAACTTCTTGCTCTTCCAGACACTTCCAAAAAGCGTGTTTGTATTCAGGACCAAATGGTGGGAGGACAGAGGGAGGGGGAAAAATGGAAATTTGCTTCATGCTCTGGGGACCCCAGATTTTCTTGCCAGAGAGCAGAATTTTCCTTTCTTAGAGTTGTGGGAGCCTGCCTGGCAGCCACTGCCATCACTGTGCAGCTGCCACCCCACCATCACAGCTGCCTGGGAGCTAGAACAGGAGAGAAGGAAAAAAAGTTAAACAAAACAGGCCATTTCTTTCATTTTTTCCAAACTTCGGTAGTTTCTTTCTCCTCAGATTGGAGAACATATTTCTCACGGACCTTTTTCTATCTGTGCTTGGCATGCATTTCCAGATTTGGAGCTGTTTTTAGTCCAGGTTGGGTAATACCAGAGGCAGAAAGAAAACACTATAAACTTACCACCAGTTCCACGGAACTTTGAATTTTGAAATTCTAATGTCCAGTACAACTGCTACCATGTGCTTTTTAGGGCCTCAGACTGCTGCTTCACACATTCTGTCTGGAATTTGGGGTTGTTTCAGTGGGAGAAACTGGGTGAAGTGTACTTACCCACCTTCCCTAGAATCTGAACCCGAAGTTCCTTAATTTTTAAATGGGCAAGGATGAGAGTGAAATGAAAGGTAGTAGAAGTGAGGAAATAAAGGAAAGTATTGCAAACGGCAATATATTAGCAGGCAAGAGGCCACAGGAGGAAAGCACCAGTCCATTAAGGAGAAAAGCACTTGCTGACATACAAAGATGTTTTTTGTGATTGATTTGTCCTAATGAGTGACTAGAAAAGCAAAGCTTGGAAACCTGAAAGAGTTCATCTCTATAAACATATGTGTGCATGTGTCTTTGTTGTAGAATGATTTATAATCCTTGGGGAATATACCCAGTAATAGGATGGCTGGGTCAAATGGCATTTCTGGTTCTAGATCCTTGAGGAATTGCCACACTGTCTTCTACAGTGGTTGAATTAGTTTACACTCCCACCAGCAGTGTAAGCGTTCCTATTTCTCCACATCCTCTCCAGCATCTGTTGTTTCCTGACTTTTTAATGATTGCCATTCTAACTGGCGTGAAATGGTATCTCGTTGTGGTTTTGATTTGCATTTGTCTAATGACCAGTGATGGCAAGGGGAGGGATAGCATTAGGAGAAATATCTATTGTGGATGATGGGTTGATGGGTGCAGCAAACCACTATGGCAAATATATACCTATGTAACAAACCTGCACGTTCTGCACATGTATCCCAGAACTTAAGTATAATTAAAAAAAGAAAGAAAGAAAGAAATATCCTATAATCCCAAGTGAAAAAAAAAGAGTTCCTCTCAAAGAATAAGCTGGACAATGAATCTCACACAATCAACACTTCTTTTAGTGAATATCTTAGAGCTCTTAAGACAGTTGCTGCTGATAAAACTTACAAAGACAAGGATAGTAATAAAGGACATCAGTCATATTCTCTTACTCAGTGTCCCCTATTATAAATAAAATAACAAATATGCTATATGTTACCAGGAGAGAAGAAAAGAAAAAAAAAAGTGGAATCGTACTTTGGAAAGTTCAAGCTAACTAATACTAACAGAATAATTTTTTTTTTTTTTTTGAGATGGAGTCTCGCTCTGTTGCCCAGGCTGGAGCGCAGTGGCTCGATCTCGGCTCACTGCAAGCTCCGCCTCCCGGGTTCACGCTGTTCTGCTGCCTCAGCCTCCCAAGTTAACTGGGACTACAGGCGCCCGCCACCACGCCGGGCTAATTTTTTTTTTTTTTTTTGTATATTTTAGTAGAGACGGGGTTTCACCATGTTAGCTAGAATGGTCTCCATCTCCTGACCTCGTGATCCGCCCGCCTCGGCCCCCTAGAGTGCTGGGATTACAGGCGTGAGCCACTGTGCCCGGCCCAGAATAAATGTTAAAATGATCAACAAGTAAATAACAACAATGATTAAAACAACAAAAAATCTGGAGATTATAAATCTGTCAATATTCTTTCATCAAGCACTGTCCAGTAATATCAAGGCATCTGGTGTGAAAATACTTCCTTTTCTATTTAAAAGTGTCTCAATAACTGACACCTTCCTGTTGGAGGAGTAGGATCTCCATTTTGATATGTGCTTGTATTAGAATTTTCCAGGTTCTTCACTTTTTCTTGGTTGCACTATCAGAGTTAGGGACACATTTGCTATCAGTGTTATTTTCAATGTTCCAATATGAAACCCGATATGGGCAATTTTCCCAAGCAAAACAATTTTCTTCTTGCATCCCCATGTAAATACAGCGTGAAATTTAATAAGAGGAGGAGATCTCAAAGGGCGCTATGGAAAGTTAGCAGAGCCTGAATCTTCATAGATTCCTAAATTCGAATTTAAGATGTTTCTATGAAAAATTGCTGGCATTTTAACATATTCAGTGCATATAGAATCGATATAATTTGATAATTATCAAAATTTTTATGGGCCCTTGAGGTTATATGTTTGTTTACTACACCCAGACTTCAAAGATATTGACTTCTTGGAGCCAAATTTGATAGTCACTGTTTCTTATATTGACACTAACACATTGTACAGTCATTGCAGACTGGTCAAAAACTCACAGGAATAAGTGGCTCCTGAAAAGGGGTTTAAATTGACATAAACTACTAACATTTTGTCTGGATACCTACTAGAATATGAGGATATTTTTGGAGATATCTTCAAAACAATTTCACTCAGACTTACCTTATTGATTTACCACAGCTATAAGGTGTATACATGTTTTTAGATGTAAGTATTTAACAACTTGTATCTGTGACAGTCTTAAAAAATAACAATAATAGCAGCTCAACACATTTATAGACTATGGAAGTAATAAGAAAATCAATTTATTTGAAACACTTCACCTTCAAGTTCTTGCTTTTCAACCATGTACACAAGATATGAAGACTTTAAAGATACAGCAATTTAATCACAAATGTCTTTCGCTGGTCAGGAATGATACTTTCTGTTGCCTCTCTTTCTTTTTCTCATCTCAAAGACACATGAAGTATAAGAAAAGCTGCCAGATGTCACAAACTGCAACCCTGATAAACACAGTGCAGTTTGAAAAACAGATGGAAGTGTCTGAGGCTCACCTCATCTAGCAATGCTGTTCTTTCTCTGCTGTGATTCACACAAGGTGATTATTGTGAAGCCCAGATGCTGGCTCTGCAGCTGCCACCTGGTGCGATACCTTCTCTCAGGGTCCTGTACTTTGTGCAATGAGTTTGAAAACGTTTAGGCCCTGCTGAGCATGTGTTTTGTTCTTTGAGGTTTTTTTTAATGATTAGTCAGTAGTGAAATGAAATGGGCTCTCAAGACAGTGAATAAAATATGACAGGGAAGCAAATACTTTTTTTTTTCTGAAGCAATGTTATGTTAGCATTTGTCTTAAGTACAAATAGGAGAGCTCAGTGGCTATTTAGAATGCAGGCTGAAGTTAATTTAAGATATTAAGTAGAAGTTAATTTAAGATATTAAGTAGAATTTAATGATAATGATATTCTAAGGTGTAAATCTCAAAGATGGATCTTCACGAGAGCAGAAATTTTAGATACATCTAGTCCGCTTACACGATCTGTCCCGTGATATGAAGGCTTAAGGTGGATGTTTTCTCGTCAGATGATTTACATGAAAGAGTGAAGGCAAACAATAAAAGTGAATTAAATAATGTTAGACCAGAAGTCCCAACAATTCAACCAGTCTCATAATTGGAGGAATCAAGGAAAGGCCTATTATTAGCCAAGGACCAACCTGGGACAAGACAGCCTATTGAATTTTTAATATTAAACCCTGTTTCAAGCTTAAAATGTAACAAATACTAGGTAGGTAGATCCCCAGGTGAGGTTTGAGGCTGAACACGAGTCACGATTCAGCCACTTAGTAGATCTACTTCGCTGCACTTACTTTCCAAAGCACATGAAATATGACACACATAAGAAGATGAATTGCATTTAAGTCAGTTATCAATTATTTGCTAATTGCATATACTTTTAAAAAGTGGATGACAGAGTGAGGGGATAGAGAAAAGGATAGAAAAACTTAGAGTGTTAAAGTAACTAATATTTTGATTTGGGATCTAAGACATATACAAGAGATCTATAGCATCTCATTGATAGAAAGCAAGACCTTCTGAACAAACAGCAATAGAAGTTTGTAATAAGAATGAGGACCATGCATATGCATATTATGGCTCCAGTGCTTAACCCGTATTAGGTGACTCATTCATTAAATGAGATGAGATACAGAACAAGCTGGATTAGAATAAAATTATTTCTGGCCAGTTCAGGAATTAATGGACGTAATTTGGTAGGAAAGAATAGGAGAGAAATTTATGCAAGAGAAATTGTTAGGAAAATAATAGACAAATTATGCATAGCATTTACATTTGCAGTGTCTAAAATGAATACACTAAATGACTGAATCTAAATTCAGGGCATGGACAATGAGAGGTGCCATAAATTTATTTCATAATTAGTAGGGTATAAATGCTCTGTAAGGAAAAGCATTCTTGAAGTCATACGTAGCTTGAGTTGTAACAGTAATTATTGAAATTAGAAAAACTGAAGACACTTGTAGATATTCCAGCATTAGTTAAAGAAGGATTAGCATAGTTTATGGGAAAGAAATACAATGATCAGACACAGTATGTAAAGGCCAATTTACGTATGAAAATAGAGAAAAATATAAAAGTAAATGAAAGCATACCAGATGAGAGATCCCAAGCTGTCAAACAATATTGTAAGAATAGATATGTTATTGGCTGTGGAGATACCTGGAAAATGCTGAATTTTTAATGTGACTACCTCTTTTAAGCATATAGACTTGACAACTGCTGTAATTTTGCCATCTTTGTTTTTACAGTTTTCATATAAAGAAATAATACAGATGTCTTTGAACACCCCTATTCCATTCACTCCCACCCCCCATGATTAAAGGCAGACATAAGTCTAAAGTTATTTCATGTTTACAGTCTATGTTTTTATACTTTCATTAAATTTGTGTGATTCCATAAAGTATTGATTATGCATGTTCAAAATGTATTTAAACCTTTCATTATGCATCTTACTTTATTAACTCAGAGTTACTGGTTACCTATGTAAATATTTGTGATACAGGTTTCATTCATTCACTGACTCATTCACTGTGGGTGGGTTTTTACTTTGTTTATAGTGTCTTTGGTCATACAGATGTTTCCAATTTTATTGTCTAATTTATCACTCTGTTCTTGTGGGGTGTGTACTTTGTATATCTTGTCTAAGAGATTCTTCCTTGCCTTGAAGTAATAGAGTTTCTTGTTGCTTTTATATCGTTTGGTTGTATTGTTTTAAATTTAATTATGAAATGTGGGAGTTAAGCCAAAATTTCTGTATAACATGTCGCATGAGGTTGAGGTACAATTTTCTGCTTTTTAATATGGATAGCCAATTATCCGTTTATTAGACAGTCAATATTTTCCCGACTCATGTTCAATGCCACCTCTGTATTAAGAAAGATTTTTTTGTCTGTGAGTGACTCCTCTGACCCTGTATTTGTTATCCTTGCATCAACACCATAATATTTAGATTTTTATAACATCATAATAAGTATTTATAATACTATCACTTGTTAAAATCTACTAATACCTTGCCGATATTTTGACTGGATTATGTTAAATGTATAGATTACTTGTGGGAAATGAGATATATTTGTGGTATTGAGGCTTCCCATTCAGGAAAGAATATATCTCACCACTTAAGTCTGACTTCATATTCTTCAAAAACTCTTTATGATATTTCATATAAGATACTGCTATTATATTTAGCTAGATTTAAATATAGATTATAATTTTAATGCTTTTTTGGACGGTGGGGACACAGTCTCACTGTCACCCAGGCTTGAGTGCAGTGGCACAACCGTGGCTCACCACAACCCCAACCTCCCAGACTCAGGTGATGCTCTCACCTCAGTCTACTGAGTAGCTAGGACTACAGGTTCCCAACACCATGCCCTGCTAATTTTTGTATTCTTTGTAGAGACAGGGTTTTGCCATATTGTCCAGGCTGGTCACGAACTCCTGGGCTCAAGTGTTCTGCCCACCCCAGCCTCCCAAAATGCTAGGATTACAGGCAAGAGTCACTGTGCCCAACCTTGATTTTAATTTTTTTGGTTGCTAAAAACCAGGATTTTCAAAATTTTGATACTATTGAATTTTTACTAGTGAACAGAAACACCATTTTTTTTGCATCTTTGTTTTATATCTGTATAGCAAATTGCAGAACTCCCTGAGTAGTTTCAGAAGTTTGCAACTCGGTTCTTTTTGATCATCTACATAAGCAGTCCCATCAATGTAAAAGTGTATTACTTTCTTTATAAGAATTATGACTTTGCCTTATTTTTGGTTACTCACTGCATTGGCTGGAATTGCACAGTCCTCAATAGTAGCCACTAGTTACATATGATTATTTACATTTAAATTAAGTAGATTTAAATAAAATTAACTACTCAGTTCCTCAGTTACTGGCCACATTTCAAGTGCTCAACAGCCACGTGAGTTAAGTGGCTGCAATATTGTACCACACAGAAATAGAACATTTCCATCATCACAGAAAGTTCTACAGTCCCAGAATAAACCTCGGGTATAGAAAAGAATTGAATACATTGGGATCGCCGATATACAGATATAAGTTTATTATATTCATTTTCATGCTGCTGTGTAATAAATTATTATAAACCTTGTGGCTTGACACAGCACAAATGTATCTCACAGTTTTTGCAGGTCAAACATCTGAGCACAGTGTGGCTGGAGTTTTGTTTAGGTGGAGTTTTGTTTAGGTGGTTTATAATATGGACATCTGCTTTCATTAAGGCTCACTAAAGTTCATCTCTCTAACTTCCTCTTCTGTGACAAGCAGGCGAAAATTCTGCTTTTAAAGGCATTGTCTGGTTAGGTCAGTTCCACCGAAGATAATTTCCCATTTACTAAATAAGTTAACAGAGTCATGGGAGTGATATCTCTTTGTAGTCATAACTCCCACCCACACTCAACGCAGAGTGGGCTATAGAATACTGAGGGTCACTAGGAGTCATCTTAGAAGGCTGCCTACCATAGCAACTTGACATGTAATGCATATCTACCATTCTTACGAAGATAATTTTTCCTGTAGACTTGGAGTAGCTGCCATAAGCAGGATAAGAAAATTCCTTTAGAGTTCTAGTTTAATAAGATTTTTCACTATGAGCATGTATTGCATTATACTAAATAATATCCCTTCTTCTTTGTAGTTGGTCACACTTATTTTTGTTCATTGATTCTATTAACATGTTAAATTATATCCAAGGGTTTCTAATATAAAACACCTCCTGAATACTTGGGACCAATTCTATACTTGGTTACATAGTTACAACTAATAACAACTGAGCTAGTAAGGACGACAATTCATTTATGGGTACATGGGGGTACATAAGAATCTCCTTAGATTCTATATATATTTATATATATATACTGTATCTCTGTGTGTGTGTGCGTGTGTGTGTATATATATGTATATATATGCTATACAGTGTAATCTTCACACTGAGCCTTTAACGGTACTAATTTGAGGAAAGTAAGCCTGAAATTTGCCCTGAGCAAGGACCCCGGGGTAGGCCTAAAGTCATACCAGGCAGTAGTGCTCCTGGGATATCAACAGAAGGAAATATTTTTCTGAGGGAAACTTTCCTTTATATATAGTCACTTGATGTCCCACAGATTAAGGGCAAGCAAAAAGCTAATAAAAAAATAACAGGCACATGATAAGCCAAGCCATTAGATCACAAAAAATGAATAACGAATAACAGAATTAGGTACCCCCAAACTGCAGAACTTTTAGATACAGAATTTAGAACATATATGTAGGAAAAGTATATTTCATAAGCAATAAATAGGCATTTTAAAAAATCCATGAAAACCATAAAGATTGAAATTTTTTGAAAAGTAAAAAGACAGGTTAAACAGGATTAGACATTGCTGAATGAAGAGTAAATGAACTGAAAGATTTATCTGAAGGATAGGAATGCATCACAGGAAGATAAGGAGGTAGTAATAAATAAGGAGATGTATTAAGATACAGGGAAAGCAGAATATGCAGGTTTAAAACATGTCTAATTAGAATCCATCACCATAGATTTAACAAGATTTTTTAAATGCTGGTTGGAATATGTACTGATTGCCATGCAATTACAACATAGTTGATGGCTTCAAACAAAAGAAACTTATTCTTTCACATTTCCAGAGGCTACAAGTCTGAAATCAAGGTACCAGAGGGGCCATGCTCCCTCCAAAGCCTCTAGGAGAGAGCCTCTGCCCCTTATAGGCTCCAGTTGGCTACTCCTGGTATTCCTTGGTTTGTGGCAGCAAAACTCCATCTCTGACCCTGTGTTCATATGGCCCTTTTTCTATGTGTCTCACTGTGTTCTCTTCTCTGTATAAAGACACCAGTCATTTAGGGCCCATCCTATATCCAGGATGTTTCATCATGAGTCCTTAACTAATTAACGTCTGCAAAGACGTTATTTTAAATGATTCTCACATTCTTTTTTAAATTAATTTTTATTTCAGTATCTTTGCAGTACGAGTTTTTTTTTGTTGTTGTTGTTACATGGATGGATTACTTAGTGGTGAATTCTGAGATTTTAGTGCACTTGTCACCCAAGTAGCTTACTTTGTACCTATGTGTAGTTTTTTATCCCTAGCCTCCCTTCCACCCTTCCCCTTATGAATCTCTAAAGTCCATTATATCACTCTGTATGCCTTTGTGTACTCATAGCTTAGCTCCCACTGATAAGTGAGAACATACAGTTTTTGGTTTTCAATTCCTGTGCTACTTCACTTGGAATAATGGTCTCCAGCTTTATCCAAGTGGCTGCAAAATACATTATTTCATTCCTTTTAATGACTTAGTAGTATTCCATGCTGTAAAGAAAGTATACAACATTTTCTTTATCCACTCATTAGTGAATGGCCACTTAAGTTGCTTCCACATATTTGCAATTGTGAGTTGTGGTACTATAAACATATGTGTGCAAGTGTCTTTTTCATATAATGACTTCTTCTCTTTTGGACCCACAGTGGGATTGCTGGATCAAACGGTAGATGTACTGCTGAGCTTCCAAGTAAACATGAATTGGGGGGAGCACTACTTAACTCACTATCAGAGGTTTTTCAGTATTCATGAAAATAAAAATCCAACATCTCAGTAAAAGTTCCTAGATATGTGAATTTACATTGGAGTACATGTTTAAAAATAATAAAATTATTAATTTAAATTATATTTAAATTTAAATTAAAAACCTAAAACTCTTTTTAAAATCAAAGTGAAACTACAGAAAACTAAAGACCAAAAGGTGATCTTAAAAACAGCCAAAGAGAAATATTGTATCACTAATAAAGTGACAACTTTTAGAATGGCAATAAATTTATGAATAGTGCTAATAAAATGAGAATACAGTTAAATAAGTATTCTAAATTGTTGAAATAAAAAATTATAAATTATAGGAAAATAATCATACATAGATGTATGTTAACAAAATAGCAATAGTATAAATAAAGAGGTCTTAATAGCTGAAAATCAAGAAGACAATTAACAACGTGATAGATATACCAATGGCAATACAATTTAAAAGACAATAAAGATTTCAAGTGATAAATAAAATAACTGTCATGCTGGAATTTTATGCTCAGATAAATTATTAGTAAAATTTTACTCTTGCTCAATTTTACTCTTTACTCAATTTTACTCTTGTGCTGCCTAAATCTGAGGATTCTCAGATAGACAATTCAAAATAATCAGTTCTGTAATGTTCACTGTTAGTGTCTTATCAATTGTGCCATCTGCCATAACATCACTATTACCTCTTCTGGAAGTCTCATTGATATGTGTAGAAATTTATTTCTTATTCTACATGTTTTTAAAATTTTTCTTTTGTATTGCCTCTGAGTGATATTTTTTTTCTGATTTATATTCCAATTTACTAACTCATTCTCTGGATGTGTCTAGTCTTCTGTTTAACTAAATTATTCAGTTTTTATCTTATTGATTTAATTTCTTCATTTCTAGGTGTTCTACTTGAGTCTTTTCCAAACTGGTCTGATCCTATTTACTGTGTCTTCTCCATTCTTATGTTTTTAATTCTTTAATTATGACTTCTCTTTGGTGCTGTTTTCTATTGCTCATAGAACCCTGTATCTGCTTTTATTTTACAGTTTTTGATAGTAGGCTCATATTTAGTCGAAATCCTTTGACACCTTAGCTGAAGGTATGTGTTTGCAAAGTCATATTGCATGTGCTTCTACTAATCACCTTGGAGGTATTGCCATCTCAGGGCCGCTCTTCATATTAAGTTATCTGCTTAAATGTTATTAGACTTTATGTATGTCAGTATTCCAACACCACTTTAAGGGCAGACCATTGTACTAATTATTAGGGAATTTTTTGATTTTTCCACTGAGAGTGTATCCTAGATGGCAAATAAGAGTTTTCTAGTGTACCCTGTCATGGAAAATGCAGCTTTTCAAAAGTCCTAGCTTTATGCATTGGTTTCATTCTAACTCACAATCTTATGTAAACCCAAAGCAGCCTTTCGCATCTCCACATGAAAACCAAAACAGAGTATCCACACCTCATGATTAAAGCTGTTTCTCAGCTTTCTCTTGATATTTGGCCCATTTTTCTACCATTTTTGCCAGTCAGCTATGCATTTTGAATTATAATTGCTACATTTCATCAATCACCTACCCATACTTTGCAGTAAGACTACTTGGGGATTATCTATTGTGCTGTATTAATAGGAACCAAAGTCTACTTTCAGTTATATAAATGTGAATTATCAGAGCTTGTCCACTCCTCAAAGTAAAATGTACATCCAGGCAACTTGAAATATAAAATACACTGGTAAAAGATTAGAGCTAGAGATAAGAATTATAAATAATGGTGTAAGTCAAGAGATGTAGATGAGGGCCAGGAAGCAAAGTTTTCAGGAATTTAAAAGGGTGTTCACCAAGAAAGTTGGAGGATTCATGAAATGGTCAGAGAAAGATGGTTTTGGTTTACAGTGAGTGAACATAGTAACCCCACCCCCGCCATTATCCACAGGGAATATGTTCCAAGAACCTCAGTAAATGCCTGAAACCACGGATGATGCCTGAAACCATGAATGGTACCAAATTCTATATATACTATGTTGTTTTCCTATACATACCTACTAGGGATAAAATATAGTGTATAAATTAGACACAGTAAGAGATTAACAATAATAATAACATAGAATAATTATAACAATATACCAACTTCGCTACTCTTTCACCCTGGGACCATTATTAAGTAAACTAAGGGCTACTTAAACACACTCACTGTGATACCCCGACAGTAGCTCTGATAACCAAGACAGCTACTAAGTGACTAATGGATGGGTAGAGTATACAGCATGGATACTCTGAACAAAGGGATGATTCACATTCAAGGCGAGATGGAGCAGAATGATCCGTGATTTCACCATGCTATTCAGAACAGTGCACAGTTTAAAAACTAGGCATTGTTTATTTCCAGAATTTTCCACTTAATAATTTTTGGACCACAGTTCATCCCAGAAACTGAAATCTCAGAAAGCAAAACTGTGGGTAAGGGGAGACTATATACTAGGGAAAGGATCTCAGGAATAATGTAACATATTCTAGCCATGTCCCTACAGAAAAATGGGAGAAGACTTGTTATGCTAAACTCTTCTCTAGAAAGCAGTATTAAAAACCCTCTCTTATCCAGCATGTCATTGAGAATAGTATTTTCTTTCCTTATTCATTTCCCCCTGATTATGAAGTTAGAGAAAAAACTGTTTATTAATAAACTCTCTGTACATTTAAGTTTGGATGTAGTTTTTCTTTATTGAGCCAGTTCAAACTAAAATTTTCAATAGTATTAATAACTAACACTAAATAACTTCTGACTGTAAATGATAATTTCACCTATTTCAATGTGTTCAGTGAATAGTATGGTGTTTACCATTATCTACATTATCTTACCCATTTTCATCAAATATTTGCACCTTATTCATTATTGGCTACGCTTTTATTATACCATACTCCCATCCCAGTAAAAGTAAATTTTTAAAAATTAATTTAAAATATAGTTTTCTAAAACTCTTTTAGGTTTGTAAGCTTAAAGAATGTTTGATGGCATCATACATATATTTGTATAATGAATATAGACAGTAATATTTTTGTTTCCCAACGTTCAGTAAAATGACTTGCCCATCTATCTTTCTTAATAAATAAATGTAAGATCTTCACAACAAATCTGAGACATCCTGGGGAAAATGATTCTACTTCCCAGTGGTATAACATAGGATATACTATATAATGTTAGTAAATCAATAATTCAAAAGAGAAATTTTAATTATATGAATTTATCTAGCTTTTAAAGGATAATGAATATACCAATTTATCTATTTGACCTTTCTTAAAAAGAGTAATCAACACTATATAGAAAAAGAGTCATGAGTAGTTTGAGACCAGCCTGACCAACAAGGCGAAACCCCATCTCTTCTAAACACACAAAAAATTAGTCAGGCATGGTGGTGCACAAGTGTAATCTCAGCTACTCGGGAGACTGAGGCAGGATAATCCCTTGAACCCAGGAGGCAGAGCCTGTGGTGAGCCGAGTGTGCCACTGCATTCCAGCCTGGGTGAGGGAGTAAGACTCCGTATCAAAACAAAAAGCCCCAGAAAACAAAAACAAAATAGTCATCGCAATAGAATAAAGCATCCCATTTCAAAGTAATTGTACCATTTTACATTTTCATGAGGATTCTATGAAAGAAATATTCATTTGTAAATCCTTTAAGGTTGCTCTATTATTCATGTTGCTTCAAGAATACATTTTGCTGACCAATTTGGGACTGACTTTTATCAAATATATCACATGTATTTTTCCTTTTGTACTTTAACACTTTAATTTTTGTCTCATTTTGACAGATAGTTATCCCTTCTGCAATCAGCAGCTGTTTTTTCTCTACCTAGCAACCTGGAAGGCTGACGTTAGAAACAGTTTTTATCATTAAGACTCTGCCCCAGTCATGTGGGAATTGAGATTTCATTGATTTCTTTACCAGCTTCACTCAGATTCTAGTCATGCAGCTGTCTCTGCTTTCTTCCACTGCTTCAGGTAGAAGTTCAAACTACAGACCTAGGCAATAGTTTCAACTCTTTCCAGAATATTTTCCGTGGAGAGTTGGAAGAATGGAAACCCAGTCACCAGCTCTACCTTTAGCTTTTCTCCGATCTCCTGATATGTATGGCCTATTTTGCATTCCTGTTACTCAGAAGGGGAAAAACTATTCCAGACAATCTACCTCTGTGCCCATTTCCAAGAGCCCAGTAAGCATACAGCTTCAGGTGTCAGGCACTGTTCTTTTTATGTTGCATTCCTCATTTTTGGAGATGTATAGCTTGCTTTTATACACAACTATGCCTTTTAAATGCATTTAAACAGATATGTCTATCATTGCTGTTTGTTTGGATTTGCAGGTGGTTGATTACATTTGGATTCTCAGGATCATCTTGACTAGAATGTTTTTGAAGTTTTTAACTTTTATGTTTTATTTTTTAAGACATAGGGTCTTGGTATGTTGCCCAGGCTGGGATGCAGTGACAAAGCATGGGAGCATTGATCTGCTTTATTTTTAACCTGTTTTGGTTTACCCTTACTTACCCTTGCCTCCAGAAGGTCACCAAATTGATGCCAAACCTACGACAGACACTTGATTGGCACAGCACACTACAGTCCAGAACTTCTGAGCCCAAGTAATCCTCCTGCTTCAGCTTCCCATGTAGCTGGGGCTACAGGTGCGTGCCACCGTAAGTGGCTGAAGTTTTTAACCTTAGCTATTGGAATTAATATAATTAGGATCAGGATTATTGAAAATATGTGTAAGAGGAAATATATAATCAATCAAATAGCTCTTATACAGGAGTACTTATATTTACCTGGAAAATGTATTTCTTCATCTTTGTTCTTACTTAAGAATTTTTGTATCATTTATACAGAATCATAAATGGGTAACATTAATAAGAGTTTGTTTTAATTTGTTTTTATAAAGCAATATAATGGAATGAAGACTCAGGCAGTGTGAAATGTATTTTCAATTATTGTTTTCCTATAATAGTGATGTAATTGCACTGATCCTTTTACATTCAGTTTCCAAAGGCCCCTTATGTTCAATAATAAATGTTTTCACAACAACTAGCTATGATTATGATATATAGCCTATATAGAGGTCAAACCAATGATTTTGATAAAGCTGCTTTGCATTAATCATTTTGGCACAGATAAATATTAATAAATTACAGTAAATAGTTTAACTTTGTGGTTTCTTAAATGGTACAGTTTTATGAGGTAGCAGCTGAAACAAAAATATGAAAATCCAGAAATTGTGTAGGCTTTTGTTTGCTGTACAAGTATGATTTCAATACTATCTGCTTAACTCTGATTGATTGTTTACAATATTGATATCATAAGGAAGTGTTTTCTAGGTAATATTATCCAACTTAAGGAGGTGAAAGTCAACACAATTTATTTCAATGGACTTAACTTTTAGAGAGAACCAGAATTCATTACTTTCATTCCTATTACTACAGGAGACTTTGTAACATAAAATGTGGTGTAACACTTTTGAAAAAAAAAGTCTGGGTCCAGAAACGAAGATAAAGCAAAAGAAAAAAGACCTTCAAATCCAGCAAAAACTTCAAATCCAGAAAGTCAGGAATATAACTTAACCCTTAAAAAAATCACTTGAATTTTCTTGGAAGGAGTCAAGCACCAAAATCAGAAATGGCTCACTGCGGTCATGGTTCACTTCTACAAAAAGAATATAGTAGAAAATAAGAGGCATAGTTTTCTATTATCGAAGTATAAAGATTATTCAGAAATCTTGTGAACATGTGGCTGAGGTCTTGGTTCTCACTGGATGCATATAAGCATAAGCTTCAGTTATATCAACTGCAGCTTTGCCTCAGGAGTTATGCTGATGGTGATCCCCAATGTGTAAGAACCTACTGGAAGATGCCTTTAGACATAACTGAAACAGAGGCAGAAACAAGAATCAGAGAATTTGGAGAAAGTTAGGCTAAAATCTCCACTGGTTGGTAGTTCTTTCCCATAGGAGAGGGTAGTGTCTGTGTACTTGTGTCCCAGGTTCAACTCAACATTGGCCCATTGGCCTGCATCAGAGACACAGGACTTAAGGCAGAATGGAAATTGCTTTATAACAAATAAAACATATGAAATTATCTGGAATGGATTAATTTATTTAGACATGGTAGAGAAACTCCACCCACTTCTGTGAATGACAGCCCACGTTTCAATGTTATGTCTGCACTTGTTCTACACAGGATTCCTAACAAATGAGAAGTTAGTTAGAAAACAACTGTGCTCTTACCATCTGTTAGATTTTACTAATGTTAGACTTTAATATCCTAACTGTTGGCAAGAATAAATGCATCATGTTTTGGGATTTTAATTTTTGCCTAGATGTTTGGTCAGGAAGGGGGCATTATGATTTTTAACTTTAGATCGTTTTCTAAACCATTATTTTAGGATTAAGGTAATTTGATGTTCTCAAAAGATCTTCACATAAGATGTAGAGAACTGTATGGGACCATATGTCTGAGAATTATTCGAATTGAACATTAGAATAAGAATAAATTTTCAAATTAGGCCGGGCACAGTGGCTCATGCCTGTAATCTCAGCACTCAGCAAGGCAGGCAAATTCCCTGAGTTCAGGAGTTCGAGACCTCCCATCTCTACTAAAATACAAAAAAATTAGCCGGGCATGGTGGCAGGCACCTGTAGTCTCAGCTACTCAGGAGGCTGAGGCACAATAATTGCTTGAACCTGGAGGCAGAGGTTGCAGTGAGCCAAGATTGCGTCACTGCACTCCAGCCCCTGCGCAAAAGAGCGAGACTCTGTCAAAAAAATAAAAAATAAACAAATAAATAAAAATGTTCAAATTGAAGAACCAGTAGAAACTTGTATTTACTTTGAATAACATTTTTTCTATCTAATATATTTTACACTATCAGAGGCTTTGTGTCATAAATCTAAGCTGTCCAACAATTGATCCCAGAAAACACCTACTAAAAATCTAATAAAATATCAGTTTTTATATGAGTCATGAGGACTTCTGAAAGTAGAAGCAGGATGTCCAATAAAGAGAGCAAAGAGCTTGGCAGTATTAATGGAAGAAGTTCTTATTCTTCATTTTTCATGTTTCCCTAGGTGAATAAGAATTTTCTCTTTCTTCCCAAAAAAGAAAACACAGAAACAAACAAACAAAAAAACCCTTCTAGCCTTTTTCTTGCCCAAATCTATTTCTCAACGAGAGCATAGGTGAGACTGGGAGAAGGAACTGGGTATCTGCTTATATACCTTATATGGAATCTGTTTTGGAAGCAACTTATTCTCAGGAATTATGCTTTCCCTCCTTATGTCTGATGTATTTATTAAAATTGTCTCGTAAGCCTATTATTTTGGCAATTTAAGGATTAAGAAAGCTTAATTTTGGCTTTGATTCAAGCCACATTTTCCAAGTCAGATTTATCAATAATTTATATCTTAATTTAACTATTTTTTTTTTTTTTTGCAGTTTTCTCAATTTATCTAGAACTCACTTTGGAAGAGAAGAATGATTATTTGTCACTCCTGAAGCTTAGTGCCAAAAATGTATGTATCAAAAAGTTTTACGGTAAAGATAAATGATTTATAATTACACAAAAAGGCACCAGCCTCATTTGTGCTGAACTCACCTGTATGGCAGTTATTTTTGTAAAACTAAAAATACTTTGTATTTGTGCAGCTTTCCATTTTTTGAAGTTTTTAAATAAATATATTCTTCCCTGATTTTTCTAGACTTTCTAATATAAGTGGATATTTTTGTCTCATTTACACAAAGTAATGGAATTTCAGAGAATCTGAAAGTGACATCACAGGAACTAGGAAATTATTGAGATGGAAATGAAACCCATACTTATGACTTGAGTTCAGTGTCTATAAACTCATTCACTAATAAAGGAATTTAATTATCAGTCACTGTGCAAAGCCCCAAAGAAAGACTGGTAAACCAAACAGAATTGGTACCTGCTCTCACGGAGTTATAGTTTAGAGGGCAAGCACACAATAATATGTGTAAAATCAATAAAGTTGAAAATGTACTATCACAGGAGAAATTCAAGATGTCATGGGATGATGCAGTAGAGAACACCTAAGCCAGCTCATACCATTGACACTTCTGTAAATAATAGTTTTAATGCTGAAAAAGAATTCAAAGGCAGTATATATAAAACATAAAGATCACAATAGGCATGATTATTACCTGACAAAAACTGTTAGAATAACACCCTGATCTCTCTTCATGTTTAATTTATTTGGCAAACTATTAGATACAAAAGATTCAAAGGTGAATATGATATGGTTCCTGTCCTCAAAGAATTCTCAACCATCGAAGAAAGACAGGTAAGTATATAGTTGCAACAGAGTATGGCATATGTTATGATAATACTTGGTGATGACTGCTTTGGAAACATAGAGAAGAATATGGAATATTATCTAGGAGTGTCCAGAAAGGTGTCACTAAGAAAGTAAACTTTGAGCCAGCTCTCGAAAGGTATGTAAAAATGGGTCAAATAAAGAAGAGGACGAAATAACCAAAAAGCGACAGAATGTGGAAGTTAACGTATTAAAGTAATGATATATCCAGGAGATAGGAAATGTTTAATGTGTTTTTACTGCTAGATGCTTGGAAGGAATATTTTAAGAGGTTTGAGGGGAGTTATTTTGGGGTGAGGCTGCAAAATTCAATATAAATATACACTTAACATGAGGGCAACCGAGGTCTTTTAAAATGGGCTTATGATGGAGATATTTTTAGGATTTTGCTTTGTGCATTGGTTACGGTAGGAAGACTCAAACAAGGAAACCAATTAGGGATCTATGGCAATAGTTCATTCAAGAGATAATTGAGGAATTTTGATTAAATCATTGAGAGTAAATAAAGACCTTATTTAGGAGACATTTCAACATTTCAAGGAGAATTTTTAGTACTTCAGTGTTTAAGATGAAGGAGAGTGTGTAATGATTCATAACCAGTGGTTATGTATATTTTACATAGAATAGATATTCCAGTTGTAGAGTTATGACTTCTGAACAATATAATTAATTATAACCATTGGGTATCTAGTAATATGAATACAGATTTCTCCAAGAATAAATCATATCAGTTCAAAGCTCATATGATATGTGGCTTGGTCAAATTGAAGTTGAATTTCAAAATTTGAAAAATAGCAAAACAGGTTTAGATAATGAAATTATTTAGTATATTGGGAGTCTAGATATAGTATAAATATAAGGTTCTGAATAAAACAAGTATCTAAAATATATTATATAAAGTAATATATGAAAAATTTATGAAAAAATTTTAAATGGACAAAATGGAATACCGAAGTTGTATAAATAGTTATTAAATGAAGCCAAAAAATATTGAGACAAGGAATCAAGTATTTAAAGCCACACCATGCTAAAATATGATTTTAAAAATAAAAAGTGTATTTTTAGTTGAGTCTCTTTGGAAAATGCAAAAGTATATCCAAACAAACATAGAAAACTTTGCAAGTACATGGTAGTATATTTAAATATATTGTACACTTTTTAAAAAATTAAATTGCTAAAGCAGATGTAAAATTCTAATGGTAAATTTTCTACAGCATGATGCCATTGACAGTCTCCATCTGACTCTACTCCTAAGAGCATAGTTTTGAAAAGCAACTCTTAGCTTAGTAGGAGATATTCATTGAGTCACACTTAAATTATCATAATCAGAAACACCTATCATTTTTAAGTCTCATGTGAAGTTTAAATGGACTATGTGTGAGAGGGAGCAGGTGAAAATTCACCTCAAGAAAGCAAGTCTTTTAAGAGTGCAACTTCTGGAATCAAACAAACACAGATCCCATACCTGTTCCACCACTTTATAATTACATAGCCCTGAAAATTTAACACCTCGTACCTCAGTTCCTCAGTTGAAGAATGGGTCTGATAATAGTAAATCATAGGGATTTTGTGAAAACTAATGATACAAAAGATGTAAATATTTTAGCATAGTACATAGTAAGAGTTCAATAATAGTATTCAGTAACTCATAGTAATTTTAATAGAACAGAGAGTGAAGAAGAGATCAAGGAAGAAATAGTCATGCTAGATCATCCGTAAATGAGTCCATTATATTGACAACAGACTTGTCAAAAGCAATAATGGGTAGCAGAAAATACTAAAATAATATGTTTGAACTGCTGTGAAAAAGCAATGGTCTACCTAAAATGGTGTACTTACTAAAAATATCTTTTAAGGATAAGGGTGAAATAAAAGAGGTTTTACATGAATAAATAGTAAGAGTGCTTACTGCCAAGTAATTTGAATAAAGTAATTTCTAAGGATTGCCACTGAGGAAGAAAGAAAATGATTCCAGAAGGAGGACTGAGATGATTAAACAAATGATGAACAAAAAATATCATTAGTTATATAGGTAAATCTCTACAAAAAGGTCTGTAAAAATAATAATGTATAATTTTCACTGTCAGCATATCAGAAAATATTCTTGACTACAGAAGAATGTAATCCAGGAGTGGCATGATCAGAATAAAATCATTCCAAGGTAAGTACTGTTTAAGAGACAGTTAAGATATTAATATCAGACTTTATGCTAAGTCTACATACTGTATAAAAATTTCCAAAAGTACAAAAGGGGCAAAATGGGAGGAACAATGCCCATTTTTTTTCAAATAAATAAAAGATAATTAAAAAGGTAGAGAAAGCAAGACAGATTAAGCAATTTAAAGTAAAATGGAAGAAAAGGTATAAATATATGAATTATCACAATAGATGTAAAAGAACTAACCTTGCTAGTTAGGAGACAGAGATTGTCATACATGATTTCTTTTATATATGCTTTTTGCAAGACATTCACTTTAAAATAGGGCACAGAAACATCGAAAGTGAAAAGACAGAAAATGGTCTAAGAAATGGTCACCATAAAAATATAAAAATTCTGAAACAGTATTTTCTAATACAATTCACTCAAAATATATAAAGCAATAACTGATAGAGATGCATGAAGGAAATGAAAAATATCACACTATCATGGAAGATTTCAATGTACTTTCTCAATTTGTGGTAGATTGAGCAAACATAAGAGTATACAAAACTTGAAAAGTATATTTAACAAGCTGAAGTATATATAGAATATTTGTAGCAAGTGTTAGTATTTATTCAATATCCCTTTGCCACTTATGAACCCAGTTTACACCAAAGGTATTTTACTGCAAACAATTTTAACATCATGTCTGGGAACTCTCTTTCAACCTAAGTGCTCAGGTTAGGCAGGAAGCACTGAGTAATTCATGCTCAATAATACAAATATTTTTGTCTTCCCTTTCTTTTTCACTTACCTATTTTTCTACTAGTGTTTCTATATTCACTCAAATATTTTTCTCAGAGTCTGCTCTGGGGTGAAAAAAAATGTAAGCACTGGAATTGATTCTAGGAAGCGAACCTTCAGGATGGGCTTCTGGCATTAGATTACTTCTCAGACAGATATTCAAAGGACCACATTGTTGGTAAGTAGCATGGTAATGTCTCCCGTATGCCATAGGATAACCTTAACTAAGACTCTCATCTATAGTATACTGAGATGGAATAGAAATGGAGTGGGGAAGAATTCATGCTATGAGGCATATGCTAGTAAGAAGGGGCACTTGGGATTGTTGAATCATTCAGAAGCCCAGCAGTGGCTAAATTCTGTTAGTCAAGATTGATAGTAGAAGATGCTTCCATGGAATTGATATTCCCAGTTTCGATGGAGATGATAGAATTGCAGAACAGCAGAGACTGCACAGAAACACTTGCCCATAAAAGGCAAGTTCAACAGGATACACCTCTCTGTGGATGTGAGCTAGCCTCTGACTTCAACCACTCCAGAGTTTCAACAGTCATGGTGGCAGTGATGGAGGCAGTTAGTAGGCCTTAAAGCATGTAGCAGCAACAGAAAATAATGCTGATATCGTCTCATCCCTTGAGGAAACCAACTAGCTCCTTAGTGATAATTTAATGACATTATATTTCTTATTTCCTATAAGGTCCAGGATTCTGACCTCACAGGTATTTTGTACAAATTGGGAATATGAGTTAGCCTTCTTTGCCCTCATCGCCTTGCCCAATCCACCATTTTTGGAGTAAGACTCCCTGAATACCTTCATGGAGTCCAACATAGCATCACCTGGGACTTTGATGAAAGAGGTTCAACATGGGTGCATGATTATGGATTCTTCAGGCCTGCAATATACGATATACTTGCTGACTGAATTTCTCAGTAGTCTATTTAAAAATACAGTTAATATGACAACTTGAGAATGACAGCTTGGGGTGCTATTCTTCAAAATCTGATATATAATTGAACCAATGGACATTATATGTCACTGTGTCCCTGGTTAGCCATAAAGCATGGAGAACTACAGTTACAGAAGTGGGAAGCTCCTCTCATCCTCACCTCTAGTGATGAACTATCCCTAATACTTTGAAGACAAAAAGATCTAGTTATCTGGGTGGGTAAGGAGTGCGTTAAACCTAAAGCTATAGTTGCTTCCTAGATATTTTGGGGTCCTTGCAATGGCAACCCACTACCAAAGAAAGGAGATGTGTATTGGTAAGGGATGTTGACCCACGTTATCACAAGCACAAAATAACTCTGAGTATTTTTCCTGAAAAAATAAATGAATAATAATATTATTTATTTTCATTGAGCAAAATGTACAGAAGAACTAGCCAGGAGAGAATACAAGAATTCTGTTAAGATATTCATTTTGAGATTACCATTGTATCCCCAAGTATAGAAGGTCTCTAATTTTAGCTTACTGCTATTGAATCATTTAAATCAAATATCCAGATGAAACTATTACACATTTACTGAGATTCAACTATCTCAAGACACTCTGTAATCAAAATTTAGTAATTTTAATTTAGTATCCCATTAACTCTGAAATAAATCTATAATTAAAATGTTGTGAATAGACACTGTCTTAAACAGGCTGTAAAAGAATGGCATAAACTTAATGTCAGGAACAGATGGACTTGAGTGCTGTGAAGCAGAATGGCTACCTACTTTGGAAAACAGTTTGGAGGTTTCTCACAAAGCTACACATAGAGTGACCTTGTGACCCAGGAATACCACTATTAGAAATGAAAATGTTTGACTACACATAAAGGTTTAAATGAATTAATATAGCAGCATTATAAATATTAACCAAAAAGTGGAAATACCCAAAATAATCATAAACCAATGAGTTGGTAAACAAAATGTGGTATATTCATAAAATGGAATATTATTCAGTAATAAAAATGAGTAATGTGGCCGGGTGTGGTGGCTCACGCCTGTAATGCCTGCACTTTAGGAGGCCGAGGTGGGCGGATCACGAGGTTAGGAGATCGAGACCATTCTGGCTAACACGGTGAAACCCCGTCTGTACTAAAAAATACAAAAAATCAGCCGGGCGTGGTGGCGGGCACCTGTAGTCCCAGCTACTAGGGAGCCTGAGGCAGGAGAATGGCGTGAACCTGAGAGGCGGAGCTTGCAGTGAGCCTAGATGGCGCCGCTGCGCTCCAGCCTGGGTGACAGAGCGAGACTCTCTCTCAATAAATAAATAAATAAATAAATAAATAATTAAATAAAAAGAGTAATGTACTGATACGTGCTAAACATGTATGGTCCTCGAAAACACATGCTAAGTGAAAGACACCAGTCACAAAACACCACATATTTTAGTATTCTATTTATATGAAACATCCATAACAAAAAACT
The DNA here is from genome assembly GCF_037993035.2 of Macaca fascicularis. Taxonomy (NCBI): domain Eukaryota; kingdom Metazoa; phylum Chordata; class Mammalia; order Primates; family Cercopithecidae; genus Macaca; species Macaca fascicularis. The sequence continues at coordinate 79,411,668 of NC_088378.1, read as the reverse complement.
CTATAGAGACAGAATGCATTTTAGTGATTGTTTAGGGATGGGAAAGTGGGAAGAACTGTGGAATTACTGCCAGTGAGCATGTTGTTTCTCTTTGCAGTGGTCAAAATGCTCTACAATTGATTGCAATGACCTGAATATACTAACAGCCATTGAATTGTACACTTGAAATAGATTGTAACAACTCTGAATATACTAATAGCCATTAAATTATACATTTGAAATAGATAGGTTATATGGTATATTAATTGTATCTCATAAAGCTGATACATATTTTAAAACTTAGTCATTTCACAAAAATGAAAAAAAATGGCTAATGTACTTGTGACATGTTACTCAATCATGTAAAAAAAAAAAAAGAAACACAAGGTAACAGTATTTCTGCATTATTTAGCACAAACTAGATTTTAAAAAATTAAAAATTAACATGTGTAGTAGCAAGAAGTATTATTGAAAATGGGGATCAAGTAGAATAATGGTCATCAGGAGCTGACGGGGAGAGGGAATGAATAGTGTTTTATTGAATTTTTAAAACTGTATTGAGATATTATTGATACATTTTAAAAACTGGACATACTTAATGGAGACAATTTAGTGACTTTGGAGATATGCATATATCTGCGATGCCATCGCCACAATCAAAAGTTCCATATGAAAAATGTGAAAAATCTCTAGAGATGTATGGTGGTGATGGTTGCACAACCATGTGAATGTACTTAATGTCACAGAACTGTACACTTAAAATGGCTAAAAGGGTAAGTTTTACGATATGTGTATTTTACCACAATTTAAAAAAAAGGTAAAGAAGAGGAAGGAGAAGAAGAAGGAGGAAGAGGAGGAGGAGGGGAAGATGGAAGAGGGGAATACAAAGGAGAAGGAGAAAGGAGGAGGGAGAAAGGAGGGGGAAAAAAGGAAGACAAATGGAAATTCTTGTCCTCTGGTCACCAAAGCATAAATAAAATAAAATTAAAAAGCTGAGAACCAGACTGAGGAGCTGAAATGTGATGTGGAAACCTTCGTGTCCTATTCCTGCTTCTCATCTCAGCTCATTTGTGTTTGACTCACTGGCTTGTTGAGCATCGAGTGAGTGCTTGTCTGTCTGTATTTCCACCAACTCACATATTCTTCCTGGAAGATGAGTAACTTACACAATTCATAAAATTGTGAAAGATTTCTTCTTATTCCATTCAAAGGAGGAATCAGTGAATTGAAACTTGGACACCATAGGTCCATCTCTTTCAGACATTGTTTTGTAGACTGCTGTTCTCAATCGAGCACACTCTGCTTTTTCACTTTCTGTTCTCATATACTAAGAGAATGTTATTGAGGGTCATCTATACTTCCAGTAGTAATGCTAATATCTTTATTCTCAGTCTGCAAGTCTCACTCTTATTGGTCTGAATTCTACAGTAATGTAATTGAATTATACTTTCTTTACTTCCTGAATTTCTGAGTTTTATCCAGGACTAACAGGAGCAATAACAGCTATAACATTGGGTAAATCAAGAGGGTGGCATTGGCCCTTTCCTTTCTACTACAAGGAGACTGACAAAAATTTGCCATAAACTTCTTGCTTGTTCATCAAGAAATACATAAAGCAACAAAGACAACCCTTCACTTTGACTGCTAAGACTGTGGAGGGAATGAGTAATTTGGAAAAAAAAAAAAAGTTGTTTTTTTTCTGTGTATTCTTATTATTGCCACATTCTTTATGCTGGAAAAAATAAAAATTTTACTAATTCCTATGTGGTCCATTGTACTCAGAACACTTAAGTTTAAAATAAGCAAAACATTTTTTTAAAAACCAGCAATTATCTACTAATGCCTGTCAAACGCGTATCTCATTGAAGTCAGAGGCATTTCTTGCAAGACTTTTAGCAAATTTTGCATAGATGTGAGCTGTAGAACAGTAAAACTACACATGAAAATAAGGAGTACATTTTAAATAGCAAAGTAAATTAGTTAAAATGTAAAAACAGTAAACAGCAGGTCAGTAGGTTCTACTTCAGATTTTATCACTGTCTAACAGTGAGATTTTGGATAATTTGTTTAAGCTATTCAGGTTGTAAACTCATCCATTAGACTTAAAGATATTTAAGGTTGTTTCTAGTTTAAAATTTTAGAATCCTTAAAATTGTCAGTTATCCAAATTACTGCTTTCTACAACCTTAAAATCTACACTTTAGGAAATAACTGCATGACTGCCTTATGTTTTTAAACCAATATTTGGAACTCTGTAGACAAATCTTCAGTCATCAAGCAGAATAGATTATGTGTACTTTGCAATAAAAGTTACTGTTCTATAAAAATCCATTTTTCTATTCCTCCAAATCATGTTTATGGTTGACTGCCCACTAAGAGAACAATTTCCCTACCAATAATCTAGATTTTTATTTCCTTTGTTCTCCATTTTCCTATTCTAATCCTTTACTATATTAATTAACAATAAAGGACAAATAAATAAACCAATATTAAGATTATCTTGTGACTCATACCTAAAAGGAATAAAAATGGGAGAAAAATATCATTTAATTTTTTTTCTATATTTATCTCTTGCTAGAAACTGGGAACAGAATTCAGTGAACTTAGTATTATCTTAATAAGATTATAGCCCATAGTTACATTACGTCCTATAAACACAGGCATCCCTAAGGACTGGGATGAGGTCTCTTGATTTTTGGTTTTCAGCATCTAGCACCAGGCTAAAAAAATGAAAGGTTCTCTATAAATGTGTGTTGAACTGCATTTAGCTGAAGGAGACAAGGAAAGCAAAAGGAAATTTGAATTGACTGGGCTGGGACATTTTTGAGTACTTTACAAAGTTTTCACAAAAGGTTATTGACTTGTACTGATAGTTTTAATAAACATGCTGAGGCTCCAAGGCAAAAAGAACCACCATTTCATGGACTTCCTTAATGGGCTACAGCCAAATTGCATAACTCTGGCTTGATAAGCTGGTTTCCTACCAAGTTCAGGTTTTTGCACCATGTCCACTCTACCTCATAATTCGCCAGTACTCCTATGTGCCTTGATTTCACTATAAGGTAGAAAAAGAAGATTTTTGCCTTGATTTCATTATAAGGTAGAAAAACAAGATTTTTGAAATTAATAGAAGTGAAAATAATCTACGTATTTTGTGAAGATTTATCTGTAAACTTATAGAATCTCAGGTATAAGAACGTGACTTTACCTTTTCTGAGTGCTAATTGATTAATAATAATAATAATAATAGAATCAAAGAATTGGTGGTAAAGAGAGGGTATGATTTCCTCAACCCAGCAGCATTTTAAATACTGCAAGAACATACAGTCATGATAGGCTGACAGATTTAAGTTTAACAAAATCATGAAAATGTATCACTGCATATATTTTTATCTTTACCAAAGTTTAACCTGGTTCTTACTGAATTACAAATATATGATCTTAGTGGCCTAAAATTTATAGAATCATTCATGGAATGTTTGCTTTAGTCAAAGCATCAGTTTATTCTACAGTAAGTTTCTGTACAAAGGGCATCATATTTATGCTCCTGGGTCTCCATAGCTAATTCATATAATCAACAAATATTTATGGGGCAGCTACTATGTGCTGAGAACTGGTTTAAAGCTAAGTTCTAGAAATAAACCTATTAGCTGCTCTTGACAACTACATTCTAGTAAACTGTAGCCTATCAGGGAAATATTAACCAGAAAAGTAAATAAATAGAAGTTCAATTAAAAATAAAAATTATATTAAAAAATAAGATCTGTTTAATAAGAATGGAAACAAGGGCTGATTGGTAATTTTAAAAGATGGTGATAAAAAAGGTCTTTTCTAAGGAGGAGCCTACCATGTAAAGATCTGGTAGAAAAGCTTTCTATGAAGAGGGAAAATCAAGTGCAAAGGCCTCAAGTAAGGACTGGCTTGTCCTTGTTTGAAATACAAAAAGACCAGTGTTCCTAGAATTAATCAAATGAAAGTAAAAAAGTTTAAGTCAGTGAGGTAGGCAGAGGTCAATGAGGTCAGGCCTTCTAAGCTAAGGAGAGGAGGGTGTGTTTTACTTGACTTGAATTGCAATGAGAAGCCATTGAAGTAGGGTAACTACACAACCTGTCATCCAAACCAGAACCTTTGAGAGAGAAAGTAGGCACAATTAATAATTATTTCAGAACAATAGGAACAAACAAGGACTCTCCCAAGCAAACAGGGACATGAATACCCTCTTGTGAAGATTTCTAAGCAGTTTCTTAGCAGAAAAGTAATATATGATTTATGCTCATAAAATATTAAATTAACCTCTTTGCAGAGAATGAACTATATAAAAAGACAAAACTGCAAGCAGAGCAACTAACAAGAGGTTACTGTGTGTGCCTCATTGGCAAATAATTTTGTTTGTCCTTAGCTTTGTAGTAGAAGAGATGGTGAGAAGTATTCAGGTGTGAAGTTAGAGCAAAAAAGAAAAATTTGTTGTATTGAATGTAGGGTGGGAGGGAAAGAAAAGAATACGGGATGACTCTCAGTATTTCTGCTTGAGAAAAATGGGTGAATAATGACACCATTTACCTATGCTGAGTAAGCTGGACAGGAGGAATAGTCAGGAGAGGAAATAAAAATTGTGCTAAGAGAAATATATCTGAGATAAATATATCTCTAAGCACAGAAGGCCGAATATCAGCTCATTCCTAGACATATGGTCAATGAAGTCAAACATTCAGACCAAACTTTCGAACAGAATTCATTCGGACTCAACTGTCACAAGCTAGCCTATATGCAAATTTAATAATTTTGAAGGTCTTTCCGCAGGAAGCAAAGGCAGTACAAATAGTAAATCACAAATGAAATATAATAGTTACTTCTTCTATTTTAAAGTACAGGGCTCTCCTCTGACCTCAATATCAAGAAATACATATAAATTTAAATATGTGAATATATGTTGTAGCACAAAATGCATTAACTTCTGCTTGACTTTGCTTATGGATCCTTTCCCTAGTTTCTTATTCTACTATAAAGGAGTTAGTAAATATTTGGATAACCTGTGTTCTCATACCCAAAAGCAATGATACTGATATATATGGATATCAAGCAAGACTTTTACTTTTTCTCATAGACAATACATGCCATTAATGTAAAAGGACCAGTATCTAATATAGTTGGTCAGGTAATCATTCCAAATAACTCATGTCCTCAATGTACTAGTAGTCAAAGAATGTTTGTCGTAAAGAATTTTATACTACCTATGTTTCAACTTAAATGTCAGGTTTATAGAGTTCATCATGACCAAGTATTTTTCTAGAAAAAAATAAAGCGTCCTATAATCTAGCATTTTATTTGAGAATAGTTAAGCTCATAAAATGATAGCTAAATAGAATTAATTGCATATGGCTCAAACTGTCAATAATATATAGTAAGTATAGAATAATTCTCTATTTCTTCCTCCTAAAAACCATAGATGACCTTGAACCCATTGTGCCTCTCCTTGTTTCAAGGCTGGCAAAACTAAAGTTTAATATTTGCATATGTGCATGTTCAAACTACAGTCCCTGAGAAATGCTATTGATCTTTCAAAACTCAGCAAATTGGCAAGATCTATGTTCTTGTAGCAGTGGTATTCTCTCAGGGGCAATCAGCATTTTTCTTCATGTTGCATATGCACAGTCTACGTATGTGACTAAAGCAGCAAGGCGTGACACAGAGCAGCATGTTGCTAATTAATGAGTAGGTTTGCATTAAACAGAGGAAGTATCATAAGTCACTTTACATAGACTCAGTCAAGATCAACAATTTTGTGTTGGCCAGGTGTGGTGGCTCACTCCTGTAACGCCAGCACTTTGGGAGGCTAAGGTGGGTGGATTACCTGAGGTCAGGAGTTTGAGACCAGCCTGGCCAACATGGTGAAACCCATCTCTATTAAAAATACAAAAATCACCGGGGCACGGTGGCACACACCGGTAATCGCAGCTACTCGGGAGGCTGAGGCAGGATAATCACTTGAATTCAGGAGGGAGGTTGCAGTGAGCCGAGATTGTGCTACTGCACTGCAGCCTGGGCAACAAACTGAGACTCCGTCAAAAAAAAAAAAAAAGTGTTACACATACCTCTATTCTAAGATAATTTCTTTTAGGTTAATTGTTTTAGAATTTGTAATTTGTGCAATTCCCAGCAAACTGTCAGCCTCTGGGATCTGAATGACATAGTAGAATGATTTGTGGGCATGGATGCACCCAGACCCAATTACAATGTTGACCTACTATTTATTAAACACAGACTAGACATTTACTCTTTTTGAACTTTGGTTTTCTCATCTATAAAATGGAACTAAAAATATATAACTTTTAGGGCTGCCCTGAAGATAAACAACAATGAAAAAAACTTAAATTGATTTTTCTTAGCACAAATTTGGTGCTTGATTAATGCTAATTGCACTTCTATTGATAAAAAACATTCATTCGACACTAAGCATAGGCTATTTCGAATTGTTATGTGTCTTATTTATCTCTGTGTTTAATGAATTGTTTCACAGAGTAACTCCTTAAATATTTGTTTTAAAATTTAATTTGAACAAGATAATTCTCAGTCCTAGACTACCCCAATGTAGTTGATAACAGAGTAATGTATTGTTAATAAAATAGAAATAAAAGTTTTAACATGCATATTTATATAGACAAATATGTACAATATATGTACAAATATACACCTAAATATATGCATACTTAACTATGTATATTTGATGTTGAAAATATCGGTAATGTTATTGAAAATTTATATAAAATAGTGGAAACTATTGATTTTACTTAGAAAATTATTTCTTTATGACAAAATCTCTTGCTGTTTCGTTTTTTGTTTTTGTTCTCCCTCTTTTTTTTATAACCAGATATAACTGAAAAATATTACTAAATTCGAATTTTTAGGTATTACTTCATTTTCAGTTCTTATAATTGTTTTATGAAATGATAGAGTAAAAAAAGAACTTCAAAATTTTTTATACAATTCTGGAGAATTGTTCCTATCATATTCTAAATCAGAGTTCTAACTTATTTTCAATAGCAGACAAAGGAAAATATTTCATGAGTTCTGCTAGAGTTTCCAAGATTCTATTAGTCAAAAATATTTCAAGAAAAAGGGAAAGTAATGAACATACATATGCATGTATCTTTATAATAAAACAATTTGAATTCCTTTGAGTATTTACCCGGTAATGAGATTGCTGGGTTGAATGCTATTTATGCCTACAGGTCTTTGAGGGATCACCAAACTGTCTTCCAAAATGGATGAAGTAATTTACAGTCCCACCAATAATGTAAAAGTGTTCATTTTCTTCCACAACCTTGCCAGCATCTGTTGTTTTTTTGACATTTTAATAATAGCCATTCTGTCTGATGTGAGATGGTATCTTATTGTGATTTTGATTTGCATTTCTCTAATGGTCAGCGATTTGAACTTTTTTTCATATATTTGTTGACCTCATGTATGTCTTCTTTTGAGAAGTGTCTGTTCTGTGTCCTTTTCCACTTTTTAATGGTTTTTTTTTTTTCTTGTAAGTTTATTTAAGTTCCTGAAGACTCTGGTTGTTAGACTTTTGTCTAATAGATTGCAAAACTTTTCTTCCATTCTGTAGGTTGTCTGTTTACTCTGTTGATAGTTTCTTTTGCTGTGCAGCAGCTCTTTAGTTTAATTAGATCCCATTTATCAATTTTTGCTTTTGTTGAAATTGCTATTGACAGCATTATTCACAATAGCAGAGACATGGAATCAACCAGAAGCTGGTTGATATCTCCAATGACAGCCTGGATATAGAAAATGTGGTACATATACAACATGGTATACTATGCAGCCATAAAAAGTAATGAGATGATGTCCATTGCAGTGACATGGATGGAGCTGGAGGCCATTATCCTTAGCAAGCTAATGCAGAAACAGAAAACCAAATACCACATTTTCTCACTAATAAGTGGAAGCTCAATCATGAGAACACATGGGCACAAAGTGAGAAACAACATGTCCTGGGACCTCTCAAAGGGTGGAGGAAGGGAGGAGGGAGAGCATCAGGAAGATTAACTAATAAATCCTGTGCTTAATACATGTGTGATGGGATGATCTGTGCAGCAAGCAACCATGGTACATGTTTACCTATGTAACAAATCTGCACATCCTGCATATGTACCCTTGAACTTAAAGGTTGAAAATAAAAAGAAAACATTATGCTAAATGAAAGAAACCAGTCAAAAATCCCACTTATTGTATGATTCTATTTGTTTGAAATGTCCAGAACAGGGAAACCTACAGAGACAGAAAGTAAATTAGTGGTTGCTTAAGGATAGGGGAGGGTGGATGGCAGAAGGATAGCTAAAACTTACAGAACTTTCTTTTTGTGGCAATGAAATGTTCTGTGGTGAGGTTTGAACATATCTGTGAATATACTAAAAATAATTGAACTGTACACTTTAAATGAATGAATTGTATGGGGTGAATTATACTTTAATAAAGTCATTTTTTAAAAAATAGAAAGGAAAAGTATATAATTAGAAGCCTAGACATTAAATTTTGAAGGAGTGACTAATAAGTTCTTTGATCCATATTTATTTTGACACCTGTCAATTCCTTAGAGAATCAGACAAACGTCTGTGTATCTTCAGTTTGATTAGGTTATTCTATTTCCAAAACTAGAGCAAGTCTAGTATCCCCCTGATTTAAATATATCAGGAGACTTTCAGAAATCTATGAAAACCTTTAACACAGTAAAAAAATATCTATTTTCTTTGATTTGTATGCTATTATAAGAAACCAACAATTGTTTGTGATAGAGTGATAAATCAGAAAATATAGATATGAATATTAAGCTAATTGACTACTACATAGCAGGAGTCTTAGTCCATTGGGCTGCAGTAGTAAAATACCATTAACTGGGTGGCTTATAAAGAAAAGAAATTTATTTCTCACAGTTCTGGAGGCTTGGAAATCCAAGATTAAGGCATTGACACATTTGGTGTCTAGTGAAGGCCCATTTTCTGGTTCATATATGGTGACTTCTGGCTATGTACTCACATAGTTCAAAGAAGTTAAGGCAGCTTTCTAGGGACTCTTTTATGAGGGCAAACTAATCTCATTCATGAAAGCTGAACCCTCACGATTTAATCACTTCCCAATGGCCCCACCTCTTAATATCCTCATATGGTGATTAGGTTTCAATATATGAATTTAGAGACAACACAAACATTCAGATGGTAAAAGCAAGCATTATTTAGTTGCATTGAAATCATTACTTTATTTAATCCTCACAATAATCCTGAGTTTGTTACATTTTCTCATTTGGAAAATAAAACAGAGGGATCAAATATCTTGATCCAGGGCACACAGTTGGTGTGTAAACCAGGGCACACAAAATTCAAATTGTGTCTGTCTACAAAATGAAAGATCTTAGCCACTAAGTCATGCTCTTTCTGTGGCCGTAAAAAGGGAAGTAAAGTGATTAAAAAAAAAAAAAAAAAACATAGAAAATAGTCACTGGTGTCCCATAGTGACTTTACTACATCTAAAGCATGAATGGAAATTGATTCAAAATCACCCATATTTTAAGATGATGACGGTTTCTCAAATAAAATTTAATGTAACCTATTTTTTATACTTGATAGTACTAAGTTTCATTTCTCAATAAGGTCTAAACATCTAAAAGATCCCTAGTCCTACACATACCTAGAGTATCTCTGGGTAGTGTTTATGAGTACATTAACACAGGGCCAAAATTTGAAAATCAATCAGCCTGCATTTTGTTCACAAAACAAACACCAAATGGTTTATTTGTTACTTGTGTTTGTCTGTTTATTCCCACTGGTTTGAGCCCACATGAATAGAGTTCGTGATCTAATAAAAGAGCTGGGGGGAACAGCATTCATCCCTTTTGACCTTCATCCCCACTGCCATATGAGATCATGGTGTTCCTTCCCTCCAGAGGAAACAGCAAGGAAGCAGAGAAAAACCCTTATCAAGACACGAAATGCTAATTCTTTGATCTTGTATTATCCAGTCTCCAGAAATGTAAGAAATAAAGTTCTGTTCTTTATAAATTATCCAGTCTCAGGTATTTTGTTATAACAGCACAAAATGAACTAAGATAGCCTCCTAAAAACTGAATCAATTTACCATCACCCTCAACAGTGTATTAATGTTCTATTTCCCTGATATTCTCATCACTGAATATTAAACTTTTCCATTTTATTCAACTTATGTATATTATTATTGTCTTAATTGGGAATTTTACAAATTACTAGTGAGGGCGAATGTTTTTTAGTGTATGTATTGATCATTTGTACCTTTTTCTGTGAAATCTGTACATAGCATTTGCTCATTTTTTTTCTCTTGGCCATTTTCTTACTGAAACGTAAAAGCTTTCTGTGTATTATGTTTATTACTCCTTTGTGGCATGTAAACTGTAAAAATACTTTCTTCCAGCCTCAAACTTGTCATTTGCCTATATTTATGATGTCTGTTTATTAAGTTTTATGTTTTACGTAGCCAAGTCATTCAAACTCTTCTTTATATATTTTACATTTTATATCTTGTTAAGGAAGATAGCTCAATCCCTAAATTCAAAAATACTGTTCCATATTTTTTCTACTACTTTTATAAATATTTAGATCTTAATCTATCAGTACTTTTTATATAGTGTGAGGTACCTACTGAAATCAAATTTTGTTTTAAAATAGATGTTCATCTCCAGTTTACTAAAAGCTTGCTTTTACTTTCCTTACTAATTTGAAATATAGCCCATTTTATATTATAAATTCCCACATAGAAATGGGGCTATTTCTGTTTTCCCTATTCAATGACATTAATGTATTTTTGAAACAATACTGTGTTATTTTAACAATATGATGTATTGTAGTATATGTATTGAAGAAAAACATTTCACTACCACCTCACAGATGAGGTCTAATGTTTAAGAGCACAGATTTCAGACCCATTCCTGGCAGCAGTACTTTTTGCCTGCTGGCAGGTTGGTTGAACTTTCTGTACCTCCCATTCCTTATCTGTAAAATTTGCATGAGTATAGGATTATTAGTAGTATTAGAGAAGTACTAGAATTATAAGATTATTTTTAGGATTATTATAAGTGAGTTAATATATGTAAAGTTCTTAGATCAGTATTATATAGTAAATATTTTTTGTTTCCTATTATTATAACCCCCCTTATATTTATTTTGAAAAAAAAAAGCTATCTTTTTGCAATATCTGCCTATATAAATTTTTGCACCAGAATGCCAATTTTCATAGATACTCCCATGTGCACTCTGTTAGGACAATGGATACTACGTTAATTATACCTAAAATACTGTTTTGTGCACATTGGTATTATTTAGCAATGGAACCCTGTCTTCATATGAAAGTTTGAGTAGAGTCTAAAAAAACAATCCCTTGAAGATGGACCTGCAATGGTTAAAGCTGCCAACACCAACTACCAGTAAACAGTTTCCAGGACTCTAAGAAAAATAGTTTGAAAATCCCAGGTTGAAAACATTTTTTTCTTGTCACATTATCTCTCATCACATGAATGTTTATTTCAGTGAGCAGTGACTGAGTTATTATGTTTTATTGTCTGAGAGGAGGTTGGCATTTGGTGTACTTCATAAGAAAAACATCCCCAGACAATATTCCAGAATTTGTAATTTCAGGAAAGAAAGCAATAAATGACCACCGTCTCCATCTGTTCAAAGGCTGCATTTACTAAAGAGGAATGACAGATTAATGTGCACCATATGAAAGAATTTTTGTTTCACCAAATTTGGTAAATTTGTATAAACACTGTAGCAAATGGTGAGGTGAGATGATATTATAATCACATACTCATCCCTCTGATAGATAAGCTAACCATATTAGTCTTTTGTACAAAATATACTACTGAGTTTTGTGTTCCAGTAATGTTGTTATTGGTTATCTTCTTGATTTAATATGAACAGCTCCCTAAACCATAAGTAATTTAATCAGCTTTCTGTAGTTTTATATTTATGTCATCACTTCTGTTGAACTAAAAATGCAATTCACTAGTTATTATCATAAACATAGTCTTCTGAGTACAAGGAATTATAATAATGGGCTGTATTTGTTCTATTGTTATACTTTGTTCAACCAAGTGACAGCATGAACTCGCATCTAAAACACAAGTTATTGTACACTGCAGGCCAAAACATAGGCTAGTTCTGAAGTATGAGCTAATAGTGCAGACATGGGATAACAGTGAATGGCTCTCTGGGTTCCAATGACTAGGGCAACTTTCCAGTTCATCTGAGAGAAACACAGTCCAACATTATCACAGCAATGTACCCATCTGTGGGTTTTAGTAGCTTTGAATGAGTGCATTGCAGAGACTGTGGCTAGTTAGCCAGTTACTGAGTGTTGCACACTGCTCTGCCTGTATGAAAATAAAAGACACCACAGATGGGGCTATTGTTTTGGGAGGATACCAACAGTGAGTATCTTGATGCATTGTGTCATCAAAGCATACAACATCACAGAAAAAATAATGGTTGATTATCAACAAAGAAATATTATGTTGAGGTATTCTAGGTACTTAGAGCCATTGGGGAAAAAATAAGAATAAATTTGAATTATTCATTATGCATAGTCTCCAGTATGCCTTGTAATTAGTGGATAGATCATTATATATGTGACTCACACATGTACATTTTAATCTGTAGAGATTAAACTCAATAATTTAATAATTTTTAATTATAAAAAAATTACAAAACTTATTTAAATTCTTTGAATAATGTCTCTGCTCTAACCTAAAAAGAAAAAAAAAAAACCCTGCAATTTGTTTATATACCCATGTGACATACAGGTTAAAATGAGTTTTAGAAGTGAAGCTTGCCCAGAATTAAAGCTAGCAACTTTGGAGCATAATTCAAAATCAGTCTGTCTAATTTCAAAGCCACTAGCTGAACCATTAAATAATGCCTGTCTCATTGTAAGGGCATTTTTTCCCCCCACAATCCAACCCCCCTTGGTTTGTTTATTTGTTTGGTTTGAAAATCTATCTATCTATCATCTATCTATCTATCTATCTATCTATCTATCTATCTATCTATCTATTGTCATCTATCTATCTAGAAAACAAGCAATGGAACCTGTAACAAAGGTTACCATCTTGTCTATAAAAGCAAACTATACAAATAAAATGCAACATTCTTATGTTCTTATTCTCACAGTCCTCTTATTTCTTCTCTGGAGACAACTGCTATACTGAGCTTGGTGTGTATTCTGCCAGGCAATGTTTTTAATTATTTTACTGCATATATATTATATGTAAGCCATCAACATTAATTATATGTTGACCTACATAAATCGTATCATGCTGTGAAATAATTCTATAAATTTTTTCTTACAATTTCACATGTAATCTAGTTGATTCATTTTAACAATTGCATCACAATTAATCAATGTTTTATTTATCTATTCCATATTAATGAATACTTAGACTTCAAACTTACAATATTTTAAATAAATAGGCAGCAAACTGTCTTCTATGTATTTCTTATATAAATGTGTGAAGTTTCTCTAACTGTTTCTAAGGTATATACCTTGAAGTATGTCAATGGTCAGTGTCCATGCTGTCCACTAAATTATTTGAAATATAATTCCTTTGTACTTACAATGTACCTTTGTCAAATATTATACCAACATAATATTCTATCAGCATTGTACAAATAGGCCTATTTTTTTACATTCTGCCAATGCTAAATTCTTTTGAAAGAAGTTAATTGTTTAATCTGGCATATATATAAATCTATAATACACGAAGATTTTGAAAGAATAATAAGTGAATATCACAGTCTCACCACCATATTAATGTGTTAGAACACTACTGGTTCCTAAGAAGTTGTGAGTTCCTACAAAATTATAATTATCCTCTAGAGTCAATTTTGTGTTCATTATTCTCTTTTTCCATATATATTTAGCTGTCTGAATATGTATGTCTACTTTTGAAACCCTAAGTAGCAAGCATAAAACTAGACATATAATAAAAATAGAATTCAACACTATTAGTGGAAAGCTTTCAGGAAAAGCTCTGCTGAGCGATAGGATCTCTGAGAATGTACAAGAACGCTTTTTGGTGAAGTTAGTGGGTGAAGCTATTAGAGTCCTGACAAATAGGGCTTGTGTCACTTAGACCATTTAGCTAGGTTGAAGTGAGAAATAGATATTGAGGAAGATCCATCAGAAATATGGCCAGAGGAAGTGAGCAGCTCTGCATTTTCTGCTTCTAAGCTCATCATAGCCCAACTTTAGCTCCCATGAATTGGCCAAAGCAGAACACTTATGGCATTGTCAACTGATCCAGGGAATAAAGCATGAGGAGAGAAGCAATAACTTTATTAGCACATGGTTTAGTTCAGCCAGGTACAGGTAAGAATCTGGGGCAGGTGCCACTTAGGCATTCTGCTCTTAGATTAATAATAATGGCACAGAGGCAGTGGAGAGGTTGTTGAAAGCAGACTTCCACAAGTTTGTCTCTTGAGTCTATTCCAATCTATTCTGAAGCACTGTTATCATTGAGGGATCTTCCTTCACAACCTTACCAGTAGGTCTCTTTACCTCTTTCTTGTGGTAAATCTCTTGTTTCAAGTATTCCATTTTGTCCTCTGTCTTGGCTTTCTTTGAGCTTCAAAAGGGTATCTAGTTTCTCTTATCGATACCAACAGAACCATTGATGTCAAAATTTCAGGCCTTTTTTCAAGGACTGCTCTGGTCTCCCATAGAGACCTCCAATCTCCTACTTGGAAGGTAATGACCTAAAAGCTCAATGGTAGAGAAGGACTGTCATCTTTGAATTCATTAGTCACTATAACAATCACCATTTAATCCCTTTGTGGAATATCAACCCCCGCCCCTGGCCCGGTGCTTTTTTCTGCCAATCTCATCCCTTCTCTTTACTCAATTCATAGTATATACTTTTAGATTTCTATTTGGTTGAGAAAGAGGCAATTTACTAAACAGGGAGTGTTTTTAGGGGATCTAGAAATAGTAATGCATCTAAATGGCTTTTAGCCAGTCTTCCTCATGTTAGGCTTCCCCTTCACTTACGATTACATGGTCCTTGATACTTCCAGTAATTCTTGAGAATTATTCAGTAGACATTGTGCAGTCTTAAGATTTCCTCATGTCAGGCTTGGAATCTGGCTTTTTCAGATGGATGAGCCTGTTACCACTTGTGAATACAAAGAATCTGAGACAGGTCTCAATCTAGTTAGAAACTTTATTTTGCCAAAGTTAAGGACACACTTGTGACACAGCCTCAGGAAGTCTGATGACATGTGACAAAGGTGGTCAGGATACAGCTTGGTTTCATACATTTTAGGGAGACATGGGATATCAATCAATATGTGTAAGACGTACATTGATTTGGTCCAGAAAGGCAGGACAACAGGAAGCCTGCTCCAGGCTTTGAGATCACAGGTAGATAAAAGACAAAGAGTTGCATTCTTTTGAGTCTTCGATCATCCTTTCACTGAATACACAATTTAAATGTGGGGGAGGGGTCTAGAGGAATAGTAACTTATGCCTTAGTCTGACTCAGTGAATCTGTATATTTTACATAAACAATAGGGCAGAAGAAGAAATCAGATATGCATTTGTCTCAGGTGAGCTGAGATGACTTTGAGTTCTGTCCCCTTTCCCCACATCTGTGAAGATAAGGTATCAATTTACATTGCCAAGGTGAAATTCAACAGAACTGTTTCAGGGTAAAGATTTTGAGACCCACAAGGAATTTCCTTGTGGGCACACTGTGAGGAAGGTATGTAGCTTTTTTCTCTTTGCAGCTATCTTATTTAGGAAAAAAATAGGAGGCAGGTTTGCCTGATGCAGCTCCTAGCTTGACTTTTCCCTTTGCTTTAGTGATTTGGGGGTTCAGAGATTTATTTTCCTTTTATAAACTTTTCCGTCTCTTTTCCAGCTTACAAAATGTTGTTGCTCTTGCCTTGATTCCGTGTTTCTCATCCTTGCTGACACTAAAGTCGGCATTGTGGAAGCTGAGACCAAATCTAAAACAAAATAGACTTTTACTGAGAATGTATGCAACTCTAAATATTCCCACTTGAGCAGTTTTCAAATTCCTTTTATTAACCATTTTCTCCTTAAATACTTTAAAATGGAGTGCCCTGTGTGAGGCTGTATGCATTAAAACAAACAAGCAAATGAATGAACAAACAAAAACTCTTGATGATGGCTTTTGGAATGCTACACACTTATTCAAATGAGACTTAAGTAATCTGAAAGTATGGATGTAATTTATAAGAATCTTAAATGCAAATTAGAGAAAAATTACAAAGCTAGAATGGGAATTGTTTCTGCACACTACCCAATGCTGGAGGAAGACAGTGTGTGAAATGCTAGCTAGCTTGTGAAAGGCTTATAAAAATGATGCTATGCCATTCTTCAGACTATATGCTGAATGGGGAAAAAAGATGTAAGAAACAATAAGCAACATAGTCATGGGTCTCCGAAATAAATTAATTCAATGTAAACCCTTTCTATTCTAGACATTTCTAAGATTATTCAGTGTGATAGAGATTGGAGATCTCAGAAGCTTAGGGTGAGTGGAGGAAGCTGACTATCAAATGCTAACAGGACTCAAGGCAGATCTGTGCTGCTCCTTGTCTTTTAGGTATCAGCTAAAATTCACCTCTTTCTGACCATCCTACCCAAAGGAGATTTCTCATCTACACATTCACTCTCATTAATTCTTAGTTTTCTGTTTGTTTCCTGTAAAGTGTTAAACAAAATGTGTGATTGTTTTATTTTTGCTTGTTTCTTTTTTCTGTTTCTCATCACTAAACTCTAACATAAAGTCAAGAACCATAACTTTTTTGTTTCCCATTTTAGCTGCAATAAATGAAGTAGTCCTTGACATACAATATATTGGGGAATTTAGCAAGACCTTCTACCTAATCTCCTAGCAGCACATGAGCAAAGTCTCAAAGGATTTGTAGGAGTTAGTCTGTGTTGGAGGGCATTTGGGGAAGTCATTTCTGTCAAGCAAAGGAGTATGTGAGAAACTGTAAATTATTGAATATAGCCAGAGTGAATACTTTAGTAATAAGGATAAAAAAGAACTGGAGAGAAATAACATTGAGGAGCAAAGCCAAGCAAACTCATGAATTATTGCCCTGTTACAAAGTCTTAAGCACCATTGCAATATTTTAAGCAAGGGAAATGTAAGAAAACATTTTCTATTTTAGAAAGATAAATCAGAGAAAAGTTAGTGATAAGCATTTGAATAGAGCAAAGCTACAGTTATTAATATAACTGTTGATATAATAGTTACCCTCTAGAAAAATAAAGATTTCAGTTTTATATGGCGTTCATACAGAGAGGAAAGATGAAGAGCTTTCTAAAGACAGAATCAATAGTATTTGGTCATCTACTCAATGTAGTGGGTGAAGGACAAAGGCAAACTAAGTCATTTTTCAAATTTCTTGTTTAGCCTGTTAGGTAGAAAATAGGGCCATATACAAAAAATGAGGAAAATTTTGGAGTGGGAGACGGAAAGAATATAAGCAGAAATGTCACTTTTAGTGTGGACTTTTGGCAAAATATAAGACTCTAATTGAATAATTATTCCTATTTTGTGTCACTCTAAAATATTATTTACTCACCTTAAGTCCATAGTAAAGATGACATTACTGCTTATATTCTCATACTACCCATTCCAAACCTGGACCTCTCATGTGACATGCCTAAATATTGGTTAAATACATATTTATTTTTCTGATTTGTTCCTCTGACACTCTCCAATGCATAATTATCCGGACATTCAAAGATCAAAATAGAAGAACGTTTCAAAAAGATAAGGATTCAGGGTTAAGACTCTCTTAATTATGACTCCTTTGTTTAAATATGAGCTCACCCACTTATGCAGATAAGTACTGTCATTGAAATGGTTATTTAGAAAAGAAAAACACATTTTTGTTATTACCATAGGAAGAGTAATGGCTTCTTTATGAACTATTACTTCACATTAGCTGAATTCAAATAATGATTAATTCTTATAACATGTCTTAATTTTGTGAAGAAAATAAAAATGCTAAGGTACTAGCATTTTAAAAAGTTTTATCCAGGCACAATACAGGTAACTACAATAAATCAATGCAAACTTAATATAGTCACCAGGTATAAAGAAAATATACATAATGCCAATGTTTTAAAATGACTAGATTTGGGGCCACTTACATACAATAGAGGAGAATTTTGAAAACAATTATTTTATATAGTAATGGCGGGTTATTTTCCAGAACATAAATAATTCAAATCAACAAAGCATTTTAATATTTCTTTTGAAATTGGCCAATTTTGAATACTAACTTCAAAGCAAATACTCCTTGTTTTTGTTTATCTAAGAATTGAACAAATTTGCCTATTTGAGAAATGTGAACTGTAAGTATTCACATAATAGCTGATGTTGCTATTAAAATTTTAATAGGCTGGATGCCATATTAATAAAAATGAGACACACAATTTTTAAAAATATTAAGAAAGTAAATGTTTTTTTTTCTTTTCAGCTTTGCATAATACAGGACAGAACATTAAATGTAAGGATAGTCAGACGAAGAAATTCAAGATAAAAATAGTCTGTATACATCCTTATTCTTATTTTGCCATGATGCTTATTGATCCAAAACTAATCTCACCACCAGATTTATTCTCTGTCTAATCTTTTACTTCTCATTTATAACATCTGAAATTTCAGCAACATGAAATTCACATTTTAGTTAAAAGTCTCATATATCATTTAAGGAAATAAAGTTTGCGTCAAAATACTCTCACCTTTTATTGTTAAATGTCAACTATTAGCAGAAATATCTCTATCCAATTCTATTTGTATACATATAATCTAATTACGTTTAAAATGTGTATATATCTTGCAAAGAAGAAACAAAAGAAGGTAAAAATAAATAAATGTGAAGAATTGAAAAAAAAACCAATCTGGGAAAAAAAAAACAATCTGGGAAAAACTAAAAGAACAAGAGCTTCTTGTAGCAATGAGTACTTCCTAGTCTGGGGCAAAGAAAGAATTATGTGAGGCTAGGGTATCTTGTTCTACAATAAATTTAATTGACTTAAAATTAATGAAGTGACATTAAAACAACAAGGAAACAGATATAAAAAGCCCTCAAGGACTAAAGTTGTGACAAGTTGAGTACCAAAAGGATAATAATTGCAGTGGAATAAAATAACTTTTCAAAATCCACAAGTAGTGTTCAAAAACAATAAGGCCAGAAATATCTCACAGAATAAGATTTGATAAAGCATTTCCTTACTGAGAATTTGGTAGCTAAAGTACAATGAGTAAACATCTTTTCTTTTCTTTCTTTTTTTCCATTAGGAACTATGTTTTGGAGTAAGAACTCCAGTAATTGGGGAAAAGCTCTATGTTATAGAAGAGTACAGCTTATTTTATAAAATAAATGACAGAGTTGAGATACAATTGTTTTAAGCTTGTATTCTTCAAGTAGTATAAGCTCCAAATATATTAGTAAAATTTACAGAATTACAATGAAAATAATTCCAAATCTGAAATCAAAACATTGTAAAACTTCTCTCTGAATAATAAATACATTGAACAATGACAAAATTGAAAATTGTTACAAGAGATTTGAACAGCTAACACACTTAATGTAATGAAAATATATAAAAACCTGCACCATGAAATTGCTGAATGCACATTTTGTACCATATATAATTAACAAAAAATTAACTTCAAAACAATAAATTGACAACCAATATCAAAGAAGTATAATTATATCAGCCATTTTCTGGTGACAATGAAATTAAAATACTAATTAATTACAAAAAACTACCAAAAAACACACATATTTCAAAACTTATATAAAAGGCATTGCAAAAGAAAGAAAAATTCTAACATTTGTGTAACTAGAAACTTAGAAGGAAAGAGTACAGGGAATGGTAGCAATTTTTAATGACACACTAAAAATTTTTCAAAACTGATGAAAGAATTTAAACTATCAATTATTAAAGCGCTACTAAGCAAACAAAATAAATACAAACAAAATCAGATTATTCACACCATAATCAAAACACTGAAAACTAAAACAAAAAGAAAAACTTAATAACATTCAAAGAAAAAGAAAATATACAGTAATAATGTTTTGGTCAGCAACAGTTCCTTAAGATAAAAATGGAGCTGAAAAATTCTTCTTGCCTAGTGATATCATAGCCATCTTACCATTTTAGCACAATGAATTTACTCACATTTGTGGTTACAATTGTGTGAACAAATCTACTGCACTTCCAGTATTATAAAAATGAAACACATAATACTTGATAATGATAATATTAATAAATGACTATGTTTTGGGTTTATGTATTTACTATATTATTGTATCGCCATTTTAGAGTATGTCTTCTACTTATTAAAAAAAGTAGAGTGTTTCTTCTACTGATTAAAAAAAAGTCAACTGTAAAATAGCCTCAAGCAGGTCCTTTAGGAAGTATTTCAAAAGAAGACATTATTATTATAGGAGATGACAGCTCTATGCATGTTTTTGCCCCTGAAGGCCTACCAGTGGAACAAGATGTGGAGATGGAAGACAGTGATATTAATGATCTCGATCCTGTATAGGCCTAGGCTAATGTGTATGTTTGTGTCTTCATTTTTAACAAAAGTTTTAAAAAGTAAAAAAGAAAAATTAAAAATAGAAAAAAGATTACAGAATACAAATATAAAGAACGTAAATATTTTTATACAATGTGTTTGTGTTTTAAACTGTTATTACAGAAGAGTCAAATGCTTAAAAAGTAACGTTTATAAAGTAAAAAAAAATTATAGTAAGCTAAGTTCTAATTTATTAAGAAAGAAAAAATTTCTTACAAATTTAATGTAATCAAATTTTAGGGTGTTCACAAAGTTTACCATAGTATACAGTAATATCCTTAGGATTTCATACCCACATCCCTTTTACCGACTCACTCAGAGCAACTTCTGGTCCTATAAACTCCATTCGCATAAGTACCCTATGCACAGTTGCTTTAAAATATCTTTTATACTGCAGTTTCACTGTGCCTTTGCTATGTTTAGATATGCTTAGATACACCAATACTTGCCATTGGGTTACACTTGCCTACAGTATTCAGTACAGTAACACACTGTAGAGGTTTGTAGCCTAGGAGCAATAGACTAGAGCATATAACCTGAGTAAGGGGGAGGGCATCCCATCTAGATATGTGTGAGTACACTCTACGATGTTAACACAACAAAAAAATCACCTAAGACACATTTTTTAGAAATTATTACCGTCATTAAATGATGCATAACTAAACTATATTTAAAATAGAATCAATAAGTATGAGAAAGATTTCTCAAGGAAATAAGTTTTAAAGAAGACATTATTATAGCACTAAAAGAAAACATTGGTCAACATTTATTCTATATCTAGCTAAAATGTCCTTCTAAAGTGAGAAGAAATAAAAATGTTTTGTGACAAACAAAATTGGAAAATGCATTGCTAGTGTCCTACACTAATAGATACAGTAAATAATTCAAGGACAAAAAAATTATTTCAGATACAAATATAAATATACAGGAAAGCAAAACAAACAATGTAAATGGTAAAAATTGGGTAAATATAAATGAATGTTAACTCTAAAAAGCAACACTAGGAAAATTCCATATGCTCTGGTTCAGCATGTAAGAAGCTTAGAAGTCACCACTTGACCCTCACAAGTAAAAAGCTAAAACATCAACAATTCCTCTTAGATCCATCAGAGAAAAATGAGAGCACAGGGCAAACCACTGCCTTAAAATCAGAGAGCCAGACAGGGTGATGCAGAGAATCACATTACTTGAGCAGAAACTTCCTAGGGGACTGGTGTCTTGTAGGAAAACCAGAACAGTAATTGACAAATTGTTGGATACTCATTGTGGACAGATCCAAATGTTAAAAATTCCAGGAGGATCTAGTCAAAAGGGAGCCTCCATCCACACTTCTGTGAGTTTAACCACGAGGAGTTCTACCAGACCTCCACAGTGAATATCAAAGAAAAATTCCCTTCTGCTTCTAGCAGGGGAAAGGGAGAAGTAACCATTTTGAAATACACCTGGGCACATTGTTCTTAATAAAGTTGGCCCTTAAGAGAAAAAATTTTACTAGATCCTAAGGAGAAAAGTACTAGAAGGCACTGGTTAAGCCTATAGTATGGGGGCACAGACTCACCAAAAGACTGAAACTTAATCATAGGAATAGAGAATGCTTTCTCTACTCTCACAGTTTGCGATTACCTTACTAAAGGCCTATTTACTACAGATCCTTTTACCCAGTACATCATGTCCACCTTTCAACAAAAAAATACAATACATACCAAAAGGCAAAAACACAGTTTGAACAGACAGAACAAGCATCAGGATCAGAGACAGAAATGGCAGGAATATTGGGATTATCAGGCCAAAAATTTTTACAACTATGATTCATGTGCTAAGTAAGGGCTTTAATGGAAAGACTAGATAACATCCAAGAACAGATGAATAAGGTAAGCAGATAAATTGAAATTCTATCAAAGAGTCTAAAAGAAATGCTAGAGATCAAAAACACTAACAGAAATAAAAATGCCTTTGATGGGCTCATTACTACACTGAGGAAAAAATACCTGTGCTTGGGTATATGACAATAGACAAAGATGAAAAAGCAAAGAAAAAACTAAAATAAACAGAACGAAATATCAAAGGACTGTGGGACAACCACAGAAGTTGTAACATACACATAACAGGAATATCAGAAGAAGAGAAAGAGACAAAAAACAGGAGCAATATTTGAAGCGATCATGACAGATAACTTCCAAAAATTAATTTCAGACAAATGAATGACAGACACATCCAGGAAACTCAGAGAACAGCAAGCAGGATAAGCACAAAGCAAACATACAAACTATGCAGAAACATATTATATTCAAACTGCAAAAAATCAAAGATTAAAAAAAAATCTTAGAAGAATCCAGAGGAAAAAATGATCTTATCTATAGAAAAGTAAATATAAGAATTACATCTGATTTCTCAGAAACCATGTAAGCAGGAAGTGAATAAAGTGAAATATTTAATGTTGAGAAGAAAAACCTACCAACCTAAAATTCTGTACCCTGAGAAACTGGCTTTTAAAGTGGAAGGGGAAATAAGGTTTCCTCAGTGAAAAATGGAATTTGTTGCCAGTGTACATGCCACTTAAGAAATGTTAAAAGTTCTTCAGAGAGAACCAAAATAATATAGGTCAGAAACTAGTCTATATTAAAAAAAGAAGAGCAATGGAGAAAAAATAATGACGGTTAAAAAAAGTTTCTCTTTTCTTATTTTTAATGAATCACAATTTGTTCAAAATAATAATAATATATTTGATGATGTATGCTTATGTATAAACAAAGTTAATGACAACAATGATGCAAAGATATGAGAGAGAGAAATTAGAATATTTTGTTAATATAAGGTACTTGCACTACCCATGAAGCAGTACAGTGTTATTTGAAAGTGGACTTAGTTTCACTGTAAAAATGTATTGCAAACTCTAGGGCAATCACTAAGAAAAGAAACAAACCAAAAAGAACTATAATTGCTATGCCAAGAAAAGAGAAATAGAATCACATAAAATACTCAGTTAAAATTGCAGAATGACAAATAAAATGAAGACAAAAACAGGAACAAAAGAACAAGGGCAACAAATAGAGAATAGTAAAAAATATGGTAGCTGTTGTCTAAATA
The DNA here is from genome assembly GCF_037993035.2 of Macaca fascicularis. Classification (NCBI taxonomy): domain Eukaryota; kingdom Metazoa; phylum Chordata; class Mammalia; order Primates; family Cercopithecidae; genus Macaca; species Macaca fascicularis. The sequence continues at coordinate 79,387,940 of NC_088378.1, read as the reverse complement.
TCTTAATAATCACTTTATACACCAATGATCTAAATAAACCAATTGAAAGACAGATTGTGAGAGTGGATCATAAACCAAGACCCAACAATATGCTGTTTACAAGAAACCAACATTAAATATAATGGCATCAATAAATTAAAAGTAAAGGGATAGATAACAGCATATGACACACTAATCAAAAGAAAGTAGAAGTAGCTATATTAATTTCAGGCTGAGCAGTCTTTAGAACAAGAAGAGTTATCAGAGATAAAGAAAGGCATTGCATAGTGAAAAAGGGGACAGTACTCTAAGAAGTCATAACAATTCTTAATATGTACGCATTTAACAACAAAAAGTGAGAACTGCATGGAGAAGTAAGTTAATTCACCGTTACAGTTGAAGACTTTTCATCCCTCTATCAGAAATGGACTGATCCAGCAGGAAATTAGTGAGGATGGATTTGAACACAGAAGAACCATTAATCAACTGGATATGATTGACATCTATCAACGACTTTATCCAACAACAGTAGATGACACATTCTTCTCAAGCTCACATGGAATATTCAGTGAGACAGATCATATTTTGCACCATGAAACATACATAAACAAATTTACAAAATAGAAATAATACAATGTTGGCTCCCACTTCAGAAAGAAATTAAACTTGAAATAAATAACAGAAAGATAGCTGGACAACCTCAAAATATGTTGAGATTAAATAACACCCTTCCAAATAACACGTGAGTCAGAGAAGAAAAATCAAGATAAATCTTAAAATATTTTGAAGTGCTTCACTTAATCAAAATTTACAGGATGCAGCAAAAGCAGAGTTAACAGGGAATTTTATAGTACTGAATACAACCATATGGGAAAAAAAAGATCTAAAATCAATCATCTGAATTTCCACCCTAGAAAATTAGAAAAAGGAGAGCAAATTGAATCCAAAGTAAGCAAAAGAAAAGAAATAATAAAATTAGAGCAGGAATCAATGAAATTGAAAACAGAAATTTAATTGAGAAAAATCAACAGAATAAAAATCTGATTTTTAAAGAGATCAATAAAATTAATAAGCTTCTAGCAAAGAGAGAAGGTACAAAAGACTAACATCAGAAATGAAAGAGTGAACTTAACTACAGAACTCATAGGCATGAGAGGATAATAAATGAATATTATAAACAACTTTATGTCTACAAATTGGTTAACTTAGATAAAATAGATCAATTTTTGAATGACAAAATCTGATAAAACTTAAGAAAAATAGACAATATGAATGGGCCTATATTATTCAGAGAAATTGAATCAATAATTAATACCCATCCAAAACACAAAACACCAGACCCAAATGGATTTACTGATGAATTCTACCAAATATTTCAGTAAGAAATTATTCCAATTCTCTAGAATTTTTTTCAGAAGATACTAGCAGAGAAATATTTCCCAACTAACACTGTGAGGTCAACATTACCCTAATACCAAAACCAGAGAAACACATTCAAAAATTATAGATTAATATCTCATGTAAACATAAAGCACAAATCTTCATAATATTGGCAAATTAAATTTAAAAATATATAATTAGAATTATACACTATTATCAGGTGGCATTTATACAAGCTCTGACAAGTTGATTCAACATTTGAAAATGAATTAATGTAATTCATCATGTGAACATGTTAAAAAAGAAAAATCACATAATCATATCAATAGATACAGAAAAGGTATTTGACATAATTCACCACCCATTCATAGTGATAAAAAAACCTAGGAACAAAGCAATACTTCCTCAACTTAATAAAACGTACCTACAGAAAACCTACAGGTAACATCATATTTAATGGCAAGATAATTGAAGTTTTTTCACTAAGATCAGCAATAAGGCAAAAATGTTCCCTCTCTCTACTGCTTTTTAACACTGAATGGAAGACATGGTTAATTCAATAGGACAAGGAAAGGAAATAACAGGTATACAGATTAGAAGGGAAGACATATTAAAATACTTCAAGTTCAACAATGGGATAATGAACAATCTGATTAATGTATGGGCAAAAGACCTGAGAAGTTACCTCACTAAAGAGGATATACGGAAGGCAAATAAGCATAAGAAAAGACGTTCAACATATTATATCATTAGAAAAAACAATGAGAAACCACTGTTGATCTATTTAGAAAATTAAAATAAAAAATGAGAACACCAGATGTTGAAGAGGATATGGAGCAATAGGAACTCTCATTTATTGACAGGAATGCAGAATGATACAGTCACTTTGTAAAACAGTTTGTCAGTTTCTTAGAAAAGTAAACATACTCTTACCATATAATCCAGCTCTCATGCTCTTTGGTATTTACTCAAAGGAGTTGAAAATGTCAGCCTACACAACACCTGCACATGAATGGTTATAGAATCTTTATCTATAATTGCCAAAACTTAGACATAACCAAGAAGTCTTTTTGTAATTGAATGAATAAATTAACAGTGGTATATCCAGACAATAAAATGTTATTCAGTGCCAAAATAAAGGAGTGATCAAGACATGAAAAGATATACAGGAAATTAAAATGCACATTACTAATTTTTAAAAAAATCTGTAAAGTCTATATACCATATGATTCCAACTATATGACATTCTGGAAAAGGTAAACTAGGGAGACAGCAAAACGATCAATAGTTAGCAGAGGGTAGGAGGGAAAGGGATAAATAGGTGGAGCACAGAGGATTTTTAAGGCTGTGCATTCTGTGTGATACTACAATAATGGGTACATGCCATTATATATTTGTCAAAACCCATAAAATGTGCAACGCCAAGAGTGAATTCTAATATAGCTACAGAGTTTGGGTGATAATGATACATCAATGTAGGTTCATTGATTGTAACAAATGGACTACTATGGGGAGGGATATTGATAATGCAGGAGGTTGTAGATATGAGGGGAGAGAGAGTATATGAGAACTTGTACTCCACTTAATTTTTCAGTGAACTTAAAATTGCTCTAAAAATAAAGTTTATTTTTTATACAGGTATCCTAATAAAGTTTTGGGGAACTCCTAAGGCTTGTGATGTACTACGTTGTACTTAAGTGATGGTTAATTTGTCTTAGCTCTAGAATTGTTCATTAGCCTGTATGTTTAGGTAATGTGCTTTTTTGTATTTGTTATATGTTCTAATATTTAAATGGATAGTGACTGTGTAAATAGGAAGTAAAGCAAGAAAATACTTAGGAAAATTTAGAGAATGAAAAAGTATTAAGAAGATTAAGTATTTTATTTATATATATATTTAACTTATAAGTTTAAGGGTATACGTGCAAGCTACAGGTTTGTTACATAGGTAAACTTGTGTCATGCGGGTTTGCTGTACTGATTACTTCATCACCCAGGAATTAAGTCTAGTACCTATTAGTTATTTTCCCTGACTCTCTCCCTTCTCCCACAATGCACCTCCCTGATAGGCCCAGTGTGTGTTGTTCTCCTCTATATGTCCATGTGTCCTAATCATTTAACTCCAACTTATAAGTGATCACATGCAGTGTTTGTTTTCTGTTCCTGTGTTAGTTTGCTAAGGATGATGGCCTCCAGCTCCACCCATGTCCCTGCAAAGGACATGATCTCATTCATTTTTATGGCTGCATAGTATTCCATGGTATAAATGTACCACAATTTCTTTATCCAATCTATCATTGATGGACATTTAGGTTGATTCCATGTCTTTGCTGTTGTGGATAGTGTTGCAATGAACATATGCATGTATCTTTATAACAGAATTATTTTTATTCCTTTGGGTACATACCCCGTAATGAGATTGCTGGGTTGAATGGTATTTTTGTGTTTAGGTCTTTGAGGACTCACCACACTGTCTTCCACAATAGTTGAACTAATCTACACTCTCACCAACAGTCTGAAGCATTCTTTTTCCTCCACAAACCCACTAGTGTGGTTTTTTTGTTTGTTTTTTTGGGGTTTTTTTTGGTTTTAATAGTAACCAAAATAGCTATGGTACTGGTACAAAAACAGACACATAGACCAATGGAACAGGATAAAGAACCCAGAAATAAAACCACACACCTACAACTCTCTGATTTTTGAAGAACATGACAAAAACAAGCAATGGGGAAAGGATTTTCTATTCAATAAACGGTGCTGAGATAACTGGCTAGCCATATGCAGAAGATTAAAACTGGACCGCTTCCTTACACCACATACAAAGATTACTCAAGATGGATTAAATACTTAAATATAAAACCCAAAACTATAAAATCCCTGGAAGACAACTTAGGCAATACCATTCAGGACATAGGCATGGCCAAATATTTCATTTGCAATTATAACAAAAGTAAAAATTACTAAAAGCAATTGCAGCAAAAGCAAAAATTGACAAATGGGATCTAATAATTAATGAGCTTCTGCACAGCAAAAGAAACCATCAATAGAGTAAACAGACTACAGCAAGGAAGAAAATGTTTGCAAACTATGCATCCAACAAAGGTCTAATAGCCAACATTTATAAGGAAGTTAAACAAATTTACAAGAAAAAACAAACAACCCCATAAAAAAGTGGGCAAAGGACATGAACAGAAGCTTTTCAAAAGAAGGCATATGTGCAGCAAAGAATCATATGAAAAAAAAAGCTCAACATCTTTAATCATTATTTTAGTTTTTGAGACAGAGTCTTTCTCTGTTGCCCAGGCTAGAGTGCAACAGTGTAATCTCACCTCACTGCAACCATTGCCACTGCAACCTTTGAACCTGAGCTCAACCGATCCTCCTATCTCAGTCTCCTAAGTAGCTAGACGTACAGTCAGGTGCCATCATGCCCAGCTAATGTTTGTATTTTGTTTGGGGGGGTAGAGGGGGGGGGTTTCATCAAGTATCCCAGGTTGATCTTGAACCACTGAGCTCAAGCAATTCACCCACCTCAGGCTCCCAAAGTGCTGGGATTACAGACATGAGCCACAGCACCCAGCCTAAGTCATTTTAAAAGCATTCATGATTTATTTGTTAAACTTATGTGTGCATAAATAAATGTTTTTCCTTATTGTTATTCTTGAAAATATATATTGTGTGTATTCTTTAAAATATATGTATGTATTCATAATCAAATAGTAAATATAAAGTATTCAAATATTTAAAAGATGAGGAGTATTGTCAGAAAGATTATAAAATAGAACTTTCCAGTGCTCATCCCCTCACAGAAACACCAGTCTGACAACTATCCACACACAAAACTACCTTCACAAAAACTATGGTATCCAGGTGAGATATTACAGAACCTGCGTGGAGCACAGAAATAAGAAAAGATACATTGAAGAGAGTAGGGAGGTCAGTTATACATTGCTCTTTTCACCCCTCCCACAAGCCCAGGCAGCAAAGTACAGAGAAAGATACTCTCTGCATAGGGAAAGGAACTGAACCATCACATCAGGCCCACCAGAATGAATCTCAGCATTAGACTGTCCCCTGACACTCCAGGCTTGCTCTAGTGCCAGGACAGAGCCATAGCCTCAGGAACAAGGCCGACCCCTGCAGCTCCAGCTCCAGGCCAGCCCCAATGCCACACCAGTTCCTGTGAACTCTGATCCCAGGTTGGTCACTCTGGTCACTCTGAACCCAGGATCCAGGCTGTCCCTGTGGACTAAGGCTCCAAGATTGTCCTCATGATCTTGGGCACCAAGACACCAAGACTGCCACCATGGACATAGGATGCTTGCCCCAAGAGACTCCAGCATCAGGCCCAGTTCTAGGGACTCAGTACCAGTCTCATCCCTAGGGAATCAGATGCCAAAGCTGTCCAATTGCCAAGTCCCAGTGTACCCAGGCCCAAAGCTCACCCTTGGTCCAGGTTGACCTCTGTGGACCTTGGATTCAGGGTCACTTTTGCAGACACAGGATCCAAGCCTGCCCCATAGGACCCAGGCACCAGGGCTAGTCCTTGTGGACCCAGGACCCAGTTTGTACTTGTGGACCCAGGCTCCAGGCCTCCCCTCATAGTCTTAGGCACCAGGACGGTCTCCATGGACCCAGGTTCTAGGCTTGCCCCACTAGACACCAGCATTAGACTCATTCCCAGTGACTCAGTATGAGGTTCAATCCCACGGAGTCAGATGCCAGACTCGTCCCACTGTAAGACTGGTACCACCGTACTCAGGCCCAAGGTTCATCCCAGTTCCAGGTTGACCTCCATAGACCCAGGATTCAGGGTCACTTTTGCAGACACAGGCTCCAATCCTGCCCCACCCAGGCATCAGGCATTGTTCTATGGACCCAGGTATCAGGCTTGTCTACTTGTGTACTCAAGGCCCCAGGCAAGCCTGGCCAAGGATTCCAGTGGAAACTCCCACCCGCACCCCACAAACTCTACCAGACAGCCAACCCAGAATGACTGGATAGGTTGACTTACTAGTGAAGGTTTTTCCCAGCTGAAACCAGTTTGTAATGACTGAGAGAGGTACTTACTTCCTAAAGACACCAATGCAAAACCACAAGGATCACAAATAATCAGGAAAACATGACACCACAAAAGGAATAGATTAAACATCAGTAACCAGTCCCATAGAAATGCATATCTACAGTATGCCTGTTAAAAATTCAAAACAATTATTTTAAAGAAGTTCAGTGAGCTTTAAGAAAACATAAGTAGACAACTAAACAAAATTCAGCAAAGCAATACGTCAATGAAATAAAAAGTTCATCAATAAGTTAGAAACCATGGAAAAAATCAAATAGAAATTCTGGTGCTGTAGAATGCAATTACTAAACTGAAAAATCCCATAAGGAACTTCAACAGCAGACATGATTAAGCAGAAAGGAAAATCTGTAGGTGACTTAAAATTACCCAGTCAGAGGAATCAAAACAAAACAGGAATGCAAAAGAATAATGACAGCCTATAGGTCTCAGAACACATAGGAATCCAAGATAAGAAGAGAATGAGAAAGAGGCAGAAATCTTATTTAGAGACAGAAAGTTTCCCAAATCTAGAAAAAAAAGTAAACATCCAGACCATGAAGCCCTCAACTAGCTTAAATAGAAAGACATCTTACTGAGACTCTTTGTAATCAAATTTTCAAAAGTGAAAGTCAAAGAATTTTGAAAGCAACAAAAAAACAAAAGCAATCTGTCCCATACCAGGGAATGTTCATAAGACTATCAATGGATTTCTCAGCAGAAACCTTCCAAGCCAAGAAAGAATGAGACAATGTATTCAAAGTGCAGTGATAAGAAAACTGCCAACCAAGAATATTGTATTTGGCAAAGTTGTTCATTGGAGATAAAAATGAATGAGAAAAAAAATTCTCCAGATAAACAAAAGCCATGGAAATTAATCACCACTAAACCTGCATTATAAGAAGCACTAAATGGAGTTTTTCAAGTTTAAAAAGATAAAAGTGTTAACTAACAACATGAAAACATATTATAGTATAAAATTTAGTACTAGGTTGGTGCAAAAGTAGTTGTGGTTTTGCCATTAAAATAATGGCAAATATAAAACAGAAATACAGTCAAATTAAGAATATTCTTATAATATAATGGTGGTAAATAAATTACTTTTACCTCTGGTATAAAAGTTAAAAGACAAAAGAATTAAAAATAACTATAACTTTAATACCTTTTTAATGGATACACTGTATATAAGAGATTAAGTTTTGATATTAATAACTTAAAATATGGGGAAAGGAGAAGTTAATGTGCAGTTTTTGTATGCAGCCAAAGTTAATTTGTTATCAGTCTGAAATACACTGCTTTAGTGATAAGATGTCTTATGTAAGCCTCATGGTAACCACTAGAAAAATATGTAATATTATATGTAAAAGGTAAAGAAAAAGGAATCAAAGCATATCACTCAAAAACATCATCACATCACAAAGAAAGACACATGAAACAAAGGAACTACAAACAGAAAACAATAAGCAAAACTGCAGTAGTCAGTTTTTACCTTTCAGTAATTACTTAAAATGTAAATGGATTAAATTCACTAATCATAGAGACTATAGACTGTTTGAATAAATGAAAAAATAAGATCAAACTCTAATCACTTCACCTTTAAGAACACACATAGTTTAAAATGAAAGGATGGAAAAAGATATTCCAAGCAAAAGTGAGCAGGAGAGAATATACTTACATCAGATAAAATAGTATTTAAGTGAAAAACTGACACAAACCAAAGGTTATTATGTATTAATAAAAGGATCAATTTATCAAGAGGATATACTAATTATAAATATGTTTGCACTCAACATTGTTGCACTGAAATATTTTAAATAGAAATTTAAATTTAGTTTATATTTTAACTATAAAAGAAAATATTAACAGAACTTCTTATGGGGGGGGGGAAATGGCTATATGATAATGGTAAGAAGCTTTCTTACCCCACTTTCAACAATTGATGGGTCATCCAGACAGAAAAATCAAAAGGAAACAGTGGACCTGAAGAACACTAGAGACCAGATGGACCTAACAAATAAATAGAGAACAGTCCACAACGTGCAGCAGAGTAAAAACATTATTTTCAAATGTGTATGAAACATTCTTCAGGATAGATTACATGTTAGGCCACGGAATAAATCTTAACAAATTTGAGAAGACCAAAATCATATCAATCAAACTATAATCATGTGAATCTAGAAATCAAAAATAGGAAAATCAATAAATATGTGGAAATTAAATAACACACTTATAGACAACTAAAGGATCATAAAAGAAATCAAAGGAGAAATTTTAAAAATCTTGAAATAGTAAAAAATAAAGATACAACACACCAAAATTTATGAGAGACAGCAAAAGCACCTCTACTAGGGAAGCCTATAGTGATAAACACTGTAATTTTCTTTAAAAATAATAATTTTAAAAAATTATAGTGTTTATAATTTTTGATAATTATAGTGTTTATAATTTTTTAAATTATGTTTATATTTTTTAAAAAATCTCAAAATACACCTTGTCTGAACAGAACAATAACAAAAATGTGATTGAAGCAGTAATCAAAAATTGCTCAACAAAGGAAAATCCAAAACTAGATGATGAGCTCAAGGTCAATTTTACAGAACATCTAAGGAATTATCGCCAGTCCTTCTCAAAATCTGTGAGGAATTGAAGAGCAGGGAACAGTTCCAAATTCATTTTTCAAGGCCTGTGTTACCCTGGTACCAATGCCGAGCAAGAACACTAAAAGGAAAGAAAATTACAGGGTAATATTTCTAATGAGCCTACATGCAAAAATCCTCAACAAAATACTAGAAAACCATATTCAGTAGCACATTAAAAGGATCACACACAATGATCAAGTGGGATTTATCTGTGAGATACAAGAATGGTTTAACAAGCACAAACCAATAAAGAAGCTCATCTGCATTAAAAGAATGAAAGATAAAAATGATATTATCATCTCAGTCCATGCAGAAAAAGCATTTGCAGAAATTTAATGTCCTATTATAGTGAAAATTCTCAATCAATTAGGTATAGAAGGATATACCTCAACATAATAAAGCCCATATACAACAAGCCCACAGCTAATATCATACTCAGGAGCAAAAAGTTGATTTTTTGCTAAGATGAGAAACAAGAGTGCCTACTCCTACACTGCAACTTCTATTTAGCATAGTACTGGAAGTTCTAGCCACAGCAATTTGGCAAGATAAAATAAAAGGCATCCAAATCAATAAGGAAGAATTAAATTATCATTGTTTGCAGAAAACATGATCTTATATATAGAAAACCCCATAAACTCTACCAAAACACTGTTAGAACTACTAAATGAGTTTAGTAAAGTTGCTGGACACAAAATCAACACACAAAACTCTGTAGCTATTCTACAGCAATTCTGTACACTAAAAAGGAAATATCTGAAAGAGACAACAACAATAAAATTTCATTTACAGTAGCATTAAAAAATAAATATTGAGGAGTAAACTTAATCATGGGGTGAAAGATCAATACACTGAAAACTATAAACACTGATGAAAGAAATTGAAGAAGACACAAATAAATGAAACGATATCCCATGTTCATTGACTAAAGTGATCAATGTTAAAATATCTTCACTACCCAAGGTGATTTACAATTCAATACACTCTCTATTAAAATTCCAATGACATTTTTTACAGAAATTTTTTAAAATCCTAGAATTTGCATGGAACTATAAAATGCCCAAAGCAATCATGAGCAAAAAGAGAAAAGCTGGAAGCATCACACTACCTGAGTTCAAAATATGCTACAAAATTATAGCAACCAAAACAGCATGATACTGGCATAAAAACAGACTTATAGACTCAGGGAACAGAACACAGAGCTCAGAAATAATTCCACACATTACGGTCAATTGCTATTTGACAAAGGTGTTAAGAAGACACAAAGAGTAAAGGACAGTCTCTTCAATAAATGACACTGAGAAAACTGTATATCCGTATGCAGAAGAATGAAATGGAGCCCTTATCTCATACCATATACAAAAATCAATTCAAATGTATTAATACTTTAGATGTAACTTAATTGTAATGACTTAAATGTAATTAAAGATCTGAAGTTGTAACACTCCTAGAAGAAAACTTAAGGAAAAATTTCTTGACATTCGTTTGTGCAATGATTTTTTGAATATTGTCTCAAAAGCACAGACAACAAGAGTAAAAATAAACATATGGGATTGCATCAAACTAAAAAGCTTCTACACAGCCAAGGAAACAATTTACAGAGTTAACAGACAATCCAAGGAATGTGAGAAAATATTTGCTATCCATATGTCCTATAAGGGGTTGATACCCAAAATATCTAAGGAACACATACAACTCAACAGCAAGGAAACAAATTATCCAATTTAAAATGGACAAAGGACCTGAATAGACATTTCTCCAAAGAAGACATACAAATGGCCACAGGAATATGAAAGAGAAATGCTCCACATCACTAACTTTCAAGGAAATGCAAGTTAAAATCACATGAGGGATAATCTCACACTTATTAGAATATCTATTATTAATAACAAAAAATATAAGTGCTGGTAAGAATGTGGAGAAAATGGACAGTTGTGTGACAACTTGTACACTGTTTGTGAGGATGTAAATTAGGACAGCTATTATGGAAAACGATATGGCGGTTCCTCAAAATATTAAAAATAGAAGTATTATCTGATTCAGCAATCCCACATCTGGGTATATATCCAAAGAAAATGAGGTCAGTAAATTGAAGAGATATCTGCATTCCCATATTAATTGCAGCATTATTCAGAATAGTCAAGACATGAAATCACCCTAATCATTCAACAAAGACAAACAGATAAAGAAAATTATACATAAATGTATATATATATAATATAGAACCACAAAATATCCAAAATGCCCAAAACAATTATAAGCAAAAAGACACACACATATGCATACACACACACACACATACACACACAAAATGGAATATTATTTAGCCTTTAAAAAAGAAGACAATGCTGTCATTTGTGATGACATAGATCTGGAGGACATTAAGCTATGTGACATAAATCATGCACAAAAAGACAAATGCTGCATGGTCTCACTTCTATGAGGAATATAAAAAAATGCAAACTCATTGAAACAAACACAAAATGATGAGTTGCCAGAGGGAAGAAGGTGGGAAGAATGAGAACAAGCTGGATAAATAGTACAAATTTTTGGTTATGCAGGATGAATAAGTTCTAAAGATCTAATGTAGAGCATATTGGCTTTAGTTAATAATACTGTATTTTATACTCAAAATTTGCTGAGTCTAGATCTTAAATTTTCTCACTGGAAAAAAAAACTAGGTGAGGTGATGGATATGTTCATCACCTTGATTATGGAAATCATTTCACAATGTGTACACATTTCAAAACATCACGTTGTACACAGTAAATATATACATTTCATTTGTTATTTGTTCTTTAATAAGGTTGGAAAAAATAAAAAGAGTTAATAGTGAAAAAGGCAGAATTTATGCAAAAATTTTGAGAAGTTTTGTTATAAAGAAGAGTCAACAAATGGGAATGTAAAGTGGAAATGGATAAATACACAAATTGAGTTTAAAACAAAAGACAAGAAATGTTAAGTATATTTGTGTTGTTGAGATTAATCTTCTGAAGAGGGGCATTAATGATTAAGGAAAAATAAAATGAAATTGCAAAGGAAGTCCCTGTCCAACTGAGAATAACAGGAAACAAAAGACAAAGGTAATTGTAGACCATTAGAAAGTTGTATTTCTAATGACAGAACACTGCTTCATTTTCTTACAGGTAATTTCCTAAGAGTGAGGATGAATTGATGGCGGGGGCAGGGTGGCTTTCAGAAATAATAAGACGTTGTGAAATTTTTGTCTCAGGAAACATTTATTGATGGGATTGTTCAACACTATTCACTGGCAAATGAAAAACCAGTTATAGTGGTTCTGTAATTTGCTGGTGATCCTCCAGGACATCAACACTTAAACTAACAGTATGAAAAATCTTGCCAAGACTGAATACTATTAATACTTGTTATCTATGCCGATGTGATATGTGAATTTTTTAAACTTCCTTATATTCTATATTTATTTTATTATTAGGTAAAGTGAGAATGTTTTCTTGTATTCTTTATTTATTTATTTTTATTTATTGTTATATTGATTGGAAAATAGTAAGGCTAGAAGAAAGGACACTTAGAAGATTGTTGGCATAGTGCAGGTTGAGCATCCTTAATCTGAAAATCTGAAATGCAAAATCATACAAAAATCTGAAACTTTTTGAGTGTAGACACGACATTCAAACCTCATGCTCAAAATAAATGCTCTTTGGACCATACCGGATTTCGGATTTTCGGATTAGGGATGCTCAACCTGTATAAATGAATATAATGGTGGCCTGAATACACTAAATGTTAGTGTGTTTGTGTGTGTGTGTGTATATACACACACACACAGACTAATATATATTGTATTAGACTCAAAATAAAGCACATTGAGTCTAGAAGAAAACCAGCTGCCTGTCCACCATGAAGCTTAAAGGGTGAAACTATTTTGATGAATTTAACCACACTTCCACACTTTTGTCAGTCTGGATCCCAAACTCATGGGTTTACTGAAACCAAGTTTTATCAGCAGTCGAAGAAGAATATATTTCCCAGTAGGGAGCCTCATGTGAACAAAGCCCATAAAATTAAATTTACATATATTTTTCATCTTCAAAATAGTGAGAATAAAATGAGTTATATTTACCAATATATCTGGAGCCAGATGCTGAATACATGATAGCTTATTGTTACATATAAAATCAAAATGTTAATAGATTAATTACCACTGAGAAATAGAACTATCAGGCTGAGTGTTATTTTTGCATAATCAGGGCAAATTACATTTACACACACGCAAGAAAAGACAATTTTCTTTATAAGCTTGATTTAAAAAGTGGATTGCAGAGAAAGTAAAGGCAAAAATTGTTTGCAAAACCTTTAAAAGTGTGATTGTAAAGGAAAGAAAAGATAAAAATTGTGGCTGAAACAGAAAGTCTAGTTAAGGAATGTTTGAAAGTTTAGTATTTTGTTTTATTAAGGTAGTGTTATGGGTTGAACTGTGTCCCCAACCAAAAGTATACATATATTTTGATGTCCTAATCCCCAGTACTTTGCAATGTGACTTTTTATTTAGAATTAGGGTATTGCAGATGTTACTAGTTAAGATGAGGGAATGCTGGAGTAGGGTTGACCTCTCATCCAATATGACTAGTATCTTCATAAGCACATGCCCATGTGAAAACAGAGACACAGAGGGAACACCACAGGACATCAAAAGCAGAGAAGGGAATTAAGTGTCTGCAAGCCAGGGGACACCAAAGATTACCAGGAAACCACCAGAAGCTACGAAGAGGTAGCCCAGGGTTGTGAGACCATAAGTTTCTTCCCTTTAACCATCCTGTTTGTGATACTTTGTTACAGGAGTCCTAGAAAACTAACATTGATAAGGAGATTCAAGAAGCTTTAAATGTTGTTGAGAAACAGTTACCAGGAAGGGAGATAATGAAGATAGAGAGAGAGAGGGACAACTGATGGAGTCCGTTCCTGGAAGAGAAGACAGGAAATGCTACGTAAGAGAATGGCCCTAGGAGGAAAGTCACTTCTTGAATTTTACTGAGAGGAAAAAAGGAAGGTGAGGTAATTCTTACCTATACTTCTCATTTTCTCTAAAATTTATGAGGTAAAATCATCATCTGATGATGAACAAGTACCTGGTTTCATAGAAGATCTGGAAGAATAGAAAAGATTGAAACAACTTCTGTAGAGAGTAAGAGAGAAAACTGAGCACCTGAAAGATTGGCAGTCTCAAGTAGAACGTTAATAAATGAATACATTTGCAGTTCTGATACATAGAAAATTAAACTGGTATTTTTATTTTTCTTATCTGCCCTACTTTGAAAGACTAATTTAATAAAAATTATTATAGATATTATAATTTGAAACCAATAATAGTTATTCATATGCTTTGTTGCCCCCTCATATCATCTGAGAAAATCATTCATTTGTTTCATGGCCTGTATTCATGTTGTTGGTGTCTTAGATTTGCTTACCTAATAAGAAATGTGTAATCACTGATTTAAAGCTTGTGGAGGCTACATAACCAGGAAAAGTGGAACTCCCATTAGATCTATAAATTTATCTAGCCCTTGAGTTTATTTCAATATGTGCAGTCATTTATTAAGTAAAATGACATACTAACATTTTGCAGTTTGAAATGTGTAATCAATGGGTCCCATGACAGCATCAATCAAATAATACAGGGACAGAATTGTTCATTAGCATATTTAAGAGTTTATTACTGTAGATAAAACTAATCTAATTAACACAAATATGTAGTAATAAGCCAATATGGAGTTTAAGAAGATGCTTGTGATTTCTCGAGACATAGGTGGAAGATGTGTAATATTATATTTGGTGTCCATCCCTGATCCACAGAAATAAATAATACTGAATTAGCTATGGGGTCTGGGAAATATTAATAGAATCTCTATTCATGAGGAGATAAAGAAAAGCTTGGCATAATAGTATGAACATTTAAAAATAAAAATTTTAAGCACTAAAAACAATCATATATTTATGAATAATAAGTCATTCTAGACTAAGCCCACATTATTTTGATGTGGTAACTAGTCCATTGTTTGGAAGTGTTATATTTTTATATATATGTATATATGTGTGTATGTACATACATAAATTTATGTATATGTATTTTATTTATATTTAATTATGTTACAAAATGAAGACACAGTCAAGTTGATTAGTTATTAAAATAATGAACGAATATAGCACTGTATTGATACTAATTGTATAGAATGATGTTCAAAAGAGAACCAAAATCTTTACATTAAGCCTTATCTATATTTGTAGAGGCCAACTCCTCCTTCAAATTTGTTCCTCTTATCAGTAGCAGAGCTGTGTGGCATGGAGCTCAAGGGCATAACTTCTGCAACTATTCAGCCATATTTGCAATTCCACTCTCCTGGTCGCTAACTATATGACCTTGGAAAATTATTTATTTCTCATGTCCTACAATTTCCTTATCTGTAAAATGGGGAAATATTATTTTGTAGCATTATCATGAGAATTAAATGAGTTATTGCATTAAGAATATTTGGAATCTCTGCATTTTGAGAGGCCAAGGTGCAAAGATAGTTTGAGGTCAAGAATTCAATATCAGCCAGGGCAATATAGTGAGACCCTGTTTCTACAAAAAGTTTAAAAGTTAGTTGTACATGATGGTGGACGGGATAGCTGCTCTGACATGGGAGGATCACTGGAGCCCACGAGTTCCAGTTTACAGCAAGCTATGATAGCACCATTGCACTCCAGCATTGGCAATAAGAGTGAGACTCTCTTAAAAAAAAAAAAAAAAGTATTTGGAGGCCAGGCGTGGTGGCTCACACCTGTAATCCCAGCACTTTGGGAGGCCAAGGCAGGCGGATCGTGAGGTCAAGAGACTGAGATCATCCTGGCTGACAGGGTGAAATCCCATCTCCACTAAAAATACAAAAATTAGCTGGGCATGGTGGTGTTTGGCTGCAGTTCCGGCTACTCAGGAGGCTGAGGCAGGAGAATTGCTTGAACCTGGAGGCAGAGGTTGCAGTGAGCGAGATCACGCCACTGCATGCCAGCCTGGTGACAGAGCGAGATTCCGTCTCAAAAAAAAAAAGTATTTGGAGCTTGAGCCTGACACAAATTAAGAACTAAATAATATTAAATATTATAATAAGCACTTACTATATTCTCTATCTTGGCTAATAACATTGTCATCAATTTGCATAAGCTGGAAATCTGGGCATCAGCTTTAAATCCCACCTTTTCATCACATATGTGTCATAAATAATTTGTAGACCATATGCCTGGTTTAATCTTTAATATTTAAGCTTTAATTTATGTTTTCAGTTTCTCACTTGGACAGTTAGGTCTGTCTCATGAGTCTCTCTAATCTCAGCTGCCCACACTCAGATTTGTTTTCCACATCATTTACTATACCATATTTCTGATATCCAAATCTAATCATGCTACTTCTTTTCTTGTAAGGCTTAGAAGTTTTCAGGATAAAGTTCAGATGACTCACCATTACACATCGAGTTCAATACAAAAGGTCACAGTTCTCTGAACCTGTGCTGCATATCTACACCTTACTGCTCTGCACTATTTTCTCTCCATCTCCCACTTGGAGTGCCTCTCCCTCCCTTCTCTGCTTAATCATGATGCCCTTTTCTTCTCATCTTGTGTTAGTCATCCTCTCTCTTTCACCTTTTAGCATAATTATTCCTTAATAACAAGAGCACGAATAACAGTAGTTAACATTAATATACAGTTATGTGTCACACACTATTATAGAGACAGATAATACCTCATTTATGCCTCAAAACAATTCCATAATATGGGTAATGTTATCATCCTTATCTAACAGATGAGAAAACTGGAACTAAAGAATTAAACACTTGTCCAAGACCACCTGGCTGATGAGATATGGAGCAGACTTTGAATCCATTCATTAGTATTTGAGAGCTAAAGTTCTGAAATACTAAATAATACTGCGACCCCAAATACAGAACCTGTATAGTACTGCATATCATACTATCATAAAAATCAACCTCTCTCTCTCTTCCAAAGTACATTGTCTTCTTCATATTGGAATCTCCAGTGTCTGATTCAGTAGTGTGAATACAGACTGCATAGTCATTGATAAAAGAACAAATAAATGGATAAATGAACAAGCTCAAATAAAATAAATAGCCAGTTTATAGTGGATTACCTTTCCCACCCTGTGGAAATCACGTTTATTCACTTTTATGATTACCACTTCTTTATGTTTTTCTTTCAACCTCGTTTATGGGAAAAAATACGAAAATTAAATTTAAAAGTTACGCTGCAGCTGAATTAATGTTTGTCCACATCTATACAACCGCAAGGAAATCAGGCCATAAGAGAACTGTTTGCCCTTGTAAATAGCGCTGCAGCGAATGTGACAGTACAGATATATCTTGGCATACTGATTTCAGTTTCTTTGGACATATATCCAGAAGTGGAATTTTACAATTATTATTTGTCAATTAAAAATACAATTAAGTCTTTAAAAAAGAACTGTCCTTGACTTGATTTGTCGGTTTTTCAAGTCCTGAAAGTGCTAGCTTTAGTGCTTGTGGAAACTGTTAAGACAGATTTTCATCAAATTGAGCCATTTGAATTCTCAAAATCTGATCTCTTTTTCCAGGGTTGTTAGATATAGCCACTGTAATAAAAAATTAGTATAAGTGGAATTGTTTTAACATTCCAAAGTCAAGACTTAAAAGTGCATATATTTAGTCAGTAGAGTATAGCCTCAGTACAATTTTAAAAGCATCTCATGGATATGCGACAGAATGGTCCCATTCAGCTGAAATACATGATTTGATTCCTGTCTAGATTTCTGAAATATATTCCTCCTGGGCCAGTGAGAGCAGCCACATTAGAGATTTTCCAAAAAGTTAGATTTAGTGTTAACAGTATATATCTTTCTTCATTTAGCCTCTGACTATCTAGAGGCTTTCAACCTCATTTCTTAAATGTCGTTGCTTTTTAAAAATGACTACCTGAAATTGAAATCATACCATGAGTTTTAAGCCTCTATTTATTTATTTATTTATTTAACTTCCAATATTTTTCCTAGAAAGGAAAGATATAAAATGTTGTATAGGCTTTCTATTTTAGCTTAAATTCACGTATTTTGGTGTTTAATTTTTAAATTTTTGGACATAAGGGGATTTTTGTCTTATTAACTTATAATTACATTGTATCAAAGAAATATAATATTTTAATAGTAATTTTTGAATAAAATTTTGATATGAAAATTTTGTTAGGTCATTTTGGATAAAAGTCGAGTTCTAAGAATCTATTGTAACAACTGAGAACATACATAAAGATATAGTCACAGGACTTTCTATGCATTTTCTTTATAAACATAATAATTTTGAGAAAAATATGATCATATGAGTCATTCAAATGTACAAAATAAATCACTGTAGTTAAAAATTGTGAGTCAAAGAAATTTAATAACATGGAAAGACATTTAAAAATTAAGTGAAAAGAGAATACTAAAACAGATATATTTAGTATGTTTTCATTCTGTGAGTATACATGAAAGACAAAACTCTGAAATGCTACTATTGTTGTATAATAAGACTGAGGATGATTTGCATTTATTTTACTCATCCATATTTTTGAAGTTTTTAATATTATTACTTTTGTTTTTATTAATGTAAACTATACACAGAACGAAAATTTTAAAGTTCTGTTCTATTTGGTTTACTCTGAGTGTTAAGACAAAATTAATGCAAACAGAAAGTTTAACGGGTCTTGAGGAGGCATAGTTAAAAATTTTCTTCAAAATACAACAACAATTGCTGATATATTTCACATACACACACATAAAATTTCTACTACTGCTCCTGAAATTTCTTTAATTGGCTGCCTATACCCAGCCTCATTTATTCAAACTCAGGACTTTCTTCTACTTATCTAGAATTGCTTCAGGATTATCTAAAATCTTTAAAACAAAAGTGGACTTCTATTATTAATTCATATTCTCAAGGGATCATTAACTGATGTTACATCACACAAATTTAACATAACAATGGAAAAATTTCACAAAGTTATGTAAAAGTTGTATGCTGTGGGAAGCTAATAAAATTTTTTTTGCATCTGTTCTTATTTTGATTAATCTTTCCTTTGCACATCATTACTTTTCCACAGACTGAATGAATTTGGACTTTGAAGTCAGAAAAATTAAAAATAAAGATAAGAAATTATTCTTACTGGCTAATCAGTCTACATGATAAAATATAGAGACATGTTGATTTATAAAACACTATTTCATCCATAATAAAATACTCAGAATACTCTAAATAAAACAAAAATTCAGCCCTTAAAGGGCTTCAAAAGTGAAGACTACTAAATTTTAAAATCTCAGTGAAGAGTTTTTAAAATGTGGACTAGAACGAAGAGGTAGATTAGATCTGGGGGAAATCAGGTATCCCATAACACATGTTTGCAGTTAAAACTTTTCTGGATTAAATAAATAAATTATATCAAATTTTGCAATAAAATGACAATGATTGACACAATAATATACTTTTAACTTATAATTAAATAGTATATTCAAAACATTCATATGATTCAGTTTTTTAAATGCGTGTGTGTGTGTGTCGGCAGTGGCTTTTGGAAGGATGTGCAGAGATGCACATATAGTTATCAGGCCATCTTGAACAATGAAATTATTGGTGATTTTATTTTCTCCTCTATATTAATCTACTTTTAAACTAGTTTTATTATAATTAAAGTTATTTTTTATTTAAGTTAGTCTAATTACTAGTTTTATACTGGAATCTTAGAACCACTAGTTCTCTCCTTTACAAACCATAAAGATAATTCCTTAAGCAAACAGGGTCAGCAAAGCATTTAGAGTCAGTAATGTTTTCCTATTATTAAATATCTACTTAAAAGAGGCATTATACCTACAAGTATCATCAAGTATTTATCTCTGTGATTTGAGAGGACTTGAAAGAGCATGTGTTATTTAAGATAACTTTGGTAAAACAGTTAATGCTGTAGACAAAGAAATGAAACAGGGCATAAATATTAAAAATGAAAAGATAAATACCATTATTGCAAATATAATTCTCTATCTAAAAACCACACAAAAATAAACGGAAAAACTCTTGAAACTAGAGTACAGTTCAGTAGCTGGCTAGTTAAAAATATAACAATAATAGCTTTTAAAATAACCATTAAGAAAAAAACACTTGATACAAATCTCATTGGAAAATATTTTATTTTATTCTGCTCTATTTTTTTGAGACAGGGTCTCATTCTGTTGCACAGGTTGGAGTCCAATGGCATGATCACTGCTCACTGTAGCCTCAACCTCTCAAGGCTCAATGGATCCTCCTGCATCAGCCTCCCAAATAGCTGGCACTACAAGTGGGTGCCACCATGCCCGGATAATTTTTGTATTCTTCTTAGAGATGGAGTTTCGCCATGTTGCCAAGGCTGGTCTTAAACTCCTGAGTTCACGGGATCCACCTGCCTCAGCCTTCCAAAGTGCTGGGATTACAGGTGAGAGCCACCATTCCGAGCTGGCAAGTATTTTAAATGGGTTCACGCAATTCTTACTTCAATAACTCATAATTTGCCTTCCTATCTGCTACAAAGACTTAAAATCTAATGCAAAGTCTTATGCTCCTTATTACAGGAGATCAGTGATATAAGTATTTGATCTGGATTCTAAAGATCATATGCACATATGCAAGATTTGGATGCAAAGTGAATGCTGTGAGATGCTCTCTACGTGAGAGGACTTCACATGTTCTGGAAAGCATGGAAATAGAGGCATTTGGTTCTTCTGGAGCAACTAGGCTAGCAATATGGTATCCAGTTCCCCCACCATCACTGGTGTGGAGCAAAAGGTTCTGATGACAGAAATATTTCTATCATGTGATTGGGCAGTTTTACTGGCTGCATTGTTCCTGTTGGAGTAACATCAGAACCTGGTATTCTAGAACCTCTCACTGAATCTGTGAGCTATCTGGTGTCTTAAAATAAATTTATTTTCACTTACAATAGCAAGATCTGACCTTATTCCTGACAACTGAAATATTGGACAAATTCAATGGAGCATTATTAAACAGATAGATGATAGGTCAATAGATTATCTAAAAAGACATATGTATGCATAAATATTAACATTGGGTGTATTCTGGATCATAATATTTGGAGTAATATTAACCTTGCTTATTTAAAAAAAGCTTTTCATTATACTAATAATGTATACTAATATATATTTGCTACTAACATGTATATGTATACACTAATATGTATTTGCTGAAAAGAAGCTATGCAATATAAAGTGGACATAAGTCCACCCAGAGGTTTTCTTCAGCATGCCATAATTAAATACAAAATAGTAACTAAAGTAGAATCATTTCTGTGGCTGAGCTAGCCAGCTGTCCACCAAACAGATAACATACAAGCAGATAAACAGATATTGGTTGCCTCTTCTTGGGAACACATCTAGACTACAGTTAGCCTCCCTTGCAATTGAGTGTAGACACATGGTTGTTTTAATGAAGGTACTGTAAAGAGAAGTCATGCGTACAACTTCCAAAAGTGGCTCAAATAAACCTCCTATAAGCAACCTCTATGCTCTTCATTCCCCACTTCTGGCTGATGGTTATGCCCCTGCTAACCTTGGAATCCACATATTGAAGATGGCAAAGTAGCCATCAGTCTGCCCTGTATGTCTGCAAAGACAAAATGTGCTATCAACCCAAATAACAGCCAGGACAATTAACTGAGAAAGAAATAGGCTGGGCGTGGTGGCTCACTCCTGTAATCCCAGCATTTCGGGAGGCCAAGGCAGGAGAATCATTTGAGCTCAGGAGTTTGAGACCAGCCTGGGCAAGATGGCAAAACCCTGTCTGTACAAAAAACACAAAAAATTAGCCATGCAAGAGAGCAGGCACCTGTGGTTCCAGCTACTAGGGAGGCTGAAGTAGGAGGATCTCTTGAGCCTGGGAGACAGAGGTCACAGTGAGCCAAGATTGTGCAACTGCACTCCAGCCTGGGCAACAGAGTTAGACCTTGTGCCAAAAAAGAAAAAAAAAAAGAAAAAAAAAAAGAAAAGAAATAAATCAGGTCTTTTTTTTTTTTTTTTTTTTTTTTGGTACTGAAAGTTTGGGGTCTACTGTGTCAGCATACTCAACATTAATACAGTCTCCATCTTTCATTATCTACCTTCTCCTCTGGCCTTCATCCCTTCAAATTAAGAATTCTGTGGTGTCATTCTGTGCTTTTTATTTGCTTTCTCCAAAAGTTGCCTGCTTTTAGTAGCCGGAAACTTCTTCTTAAAAGAAGTCTCATCTGTAATAATACAGAAATTGTTCAAAATTTATAATGTTGTCCCTTTCCCAAAGATTCAATGTTGATAAATTGCTTTTTATTTTCTTATTTTTATGTGGACATTCCTATTGTGTAGCAAAAAAACACTGAGTGCCTGTTCTTACATTGACATATGTTACTAACATTTTGATTTGGAATGATTTATTACTTTTATTTTATTAGTATTCTTTAATTTTTCTGTAACAAACAGAAATTACTTATGCAATGTTTAATAAGAAAATTCTACAAAGCTTTATTAAAGATATTAAAGTTAAAATAGATATTTAGCTTAGTGTTCATTTAAAACTTTGAATTCAATTAAATTCAAGTTCAGGTATTGACAAAAAAAAGTTTGTTATTCCCAAACTGGCTTTCATTTCTCAATAAAATTGTGTGTACAGGCCTGTCATATTTACAAACATAGGCAAGAGAGTATGCATTCAGAGGATGTTCTCCTTTTTTAATTTTCTTTTTTGCCTTTCTTTTTTTTTTTTTTTTTTAATTTTTCTTTGAGATAGGGCCTTGCTCTGTCACCCAGGCTGGAGTATAGTGGCATGATTATAGCTCACTATAACCTTGAACTCCTGGTCTGAAGTAATCCTCTCACCTCAGACTCCTGAGTAGCTGAGACATGTACCACTACACCAGTCTATTTTTTTTTCTTTTTTTTAAGACATAGGGTCTCATTATGTTGCCCAGGTGCATCTTAAACTCCTGGCCTCAAGCAATCCTCCTGCCTCAGCCTCCCAAATTGTTGGGATTATAAACATGAGCCACCATGTCCTGCTCCTTTATAATTTTCACCTTTAATTCTCTAATACTTCCAAAATCAGGAATTAAAAAGCTGCATCTTTTTGCGGGAAGTCAGGGACCCCGAATGGAGGGACCGGCTGCAGCCACAGCAGAGGAAACATAAATTATGAAGATTTCATGGACATTTTATCACTTCCCTAATAATACTCTTATAATTTCTTATGCCTGTCTTACCTTAATCTCTTAATCCTGTTATCTTCGTTAGCTGAGCATGTACATCACCTCAGGTTCACTGTGATGATTGCGTTAACTGTACAAATTGATTGTAAAACATGTGTGTTTGAACAATATGAAATCAGTGCACCTTGAAAAAGAACAGAATACCAGCGATTTTCAGGGAACAAGGGAAGACAACCATAAAGTCTGACTGCCTGTGGCAGAATAGAGCCATATTTTTCTTCTTGCAGAGAGCTTATAAACAGAAGTGCAAGTAGGACAGATATTGCTAAATTCTTTTCCTAGCAAGGAATATAATATTAAGACCCTAGGAAAAGAATTGCATTACTGGGGGGAGGCCTATAAATGGCCACTCTGGGAGTGTCTGTCCTATGCGGTTGAGATAAGGACTGAGCTACAACCTGGTCTCCTGCAGTACCCTCAGGCTTACTAAGATTGGGAAACCCCAGCCCTGGTAAATTTGAGGTCAGACCTGTTCTCTGCTTCTGAACCCTGTTTTCTGTTAAGATGTTTATCAAGACAATACATGTACCACTGAACATAGACCCTTATCAGGAGTTCTGATTTTGTCCTTGCCCTGTTTCCTCAGAAGCATGTGATCTTTGCTCTGCTTTTTGCCTCTTAAAGCCTGTGACTTACTCCCTGTTTGCACACCCCCTCCCCTTTTGAAATCCTTAATAAAAACTTGCTGGTTTTATGGCTCAGGTGGGCATCACAGACCTACTGATATGTGATGTCACCCCTAGTGGCCCAACTGTAAAATTTCTCTCTTTGTATTCTTTCTCTTTATTTCTTTTTTTTTTTTTTTTTTTTTTTTTTTTTTTTTTTTGAGACGGAGTCCAGCTGTTGCCCAGGCTGGAGTGCAGTGGCGCGATCTCGGCTCACTGCAAGCTCCGCCTCCCGGGTTCCCGCCATTCTCCTGCCTCAGCCTCCTGAGTAGCTGGGACTACAGGCGCCGCCACCTCGCCCGGCTAGTTTTTTGTATTTTTAGTAGAGACGGGGTTTCACTGTGGTCTCGATCTCCTGACCTTGTGATCCGCCCGCCTCGGCCTCCCAAAGTGCTGGGATTACAGGCTTGAGCCACCGCGCCCGGCTCTCTTTATTTCTTAGACCAGCCGACACTTAGGGAAAATAGAAAGAACCTACATTGAAATATTGGAGGTGGGTTCCCCCAATAGCATCTTACTTCAAAACCTCCTATACATGACTACTAAGCATTCTGGCCCATAAGGGCCACACTCCCAACTCTGATTTTCAAAAGTCCCTAGATCATTCAAGGTCCATTTCTACTGTTGACTACTCCATGAACCTTCCAGGACTCCTCAAACAGATGTACTCATATCTCCATTTATGTATTTCATTTGACATTTGTATATGATACTTTCCAGACCAGGTCTTTTATCCAAGAGATCTTAATATCTTCTGTGCCTCTCCATAAACTGAAAGCTTCTTGAGGTCTGGAACTGTGTCTCATTTGTCTTTAAATTCTCTATATATCTTAGCATTACAGAATACAGATAAATGATATTTACCATATTTTGTTGAATTAAATTAAGCAAATATCTAAGTTTAGTCAATGTTTCTGCTTCTAATCTGCCACTAAATCCCTGTTTCCACAACAATCCTAGGTGATAGGAGCTCTTCCTTCCAAGAATAAGGTGTGGATGCTGGTGGCAAGATGTACTGGAGTCCCGGATGGAATAAATAGGAAGAAAGTTGTTTCTGAAATCACCAATGAGAATATCCTTAGGAAAAAGAAAAATTGAACAGAAGCTCAACAGAACCTGAATCCTGTCCTCTTGCTTTTCTCCCCTGAGACATGAGATTCATCACCCACTCCACCACTTTCTCCACTAACTGCCTGTCTGTGGGGTCCACCCAGTTGCTCACCAGCAGCCTGGCTATCCTTTATGCAAGCACTATGGGCTCTAACTTCTGGATCTTTTCTTTCAGCTCCTCCAGCTTCTGGGTCGGCTAGGTATCTGGTAGAAATAGCAGGGCATACAGAGTAAGAACGAGGCCATGCCAGGCCTGAATAACTGCTTAGCCTCCTACCTGGACAGAGTGAGTGGCCTGGAGACCAAGAATCGAAGGCTAGAAACCAAAATCTGGGAACATCTGGAGAAGAAGGGGCCCCAGATCAGAGACTGGGGACATTATGTTAAGACCATAGAGGACTTGAGGGCTCAGACCTTTGCAAATTCTGTGGACAATGCCCACATTGTTCTGCAGATTGACAATGCCTATCTTGCTGCTGATGATTTTAGAGTCGAGTATGAGACAGAGCTGGCCATACACCCATCTGTGGAAAGCCAAATTCGTGGGCTCAGGAAGGTCACTGATGACACCAATGTCACTCAGCTGCAGCTGAAGACAGATCTCGGCTCTCAAGGAGGAGCTCCTCTTCATGAAGAAGAACCACAAGGAGAAAAAAAAAGACTTACAAGCCCAGTTTCCTAATTCTGGTTTGACCATAGAGGTAGATGTCCCTAAATCTCAGGACCCCAGCAAGATCCTGGCATATCAGTGTAATGAGCTGGCTCAGAAGAACCTACAGGAACTGGAAAATACTGGTCCCTGCAGATTGAGTGAGGAGAGCACCACAGTTATCACCATGCAGTCGCCAAAATCAGAAATGCTAAAATGATGCTCATGGAGCTGAGAGGTACAGTCCAGTCCTTGGAGATCAACTTGGACTCTAGGAGAAATCTTAAGGCCAGCTTGGAGAACAGCTGAGGGAGATGGAGGCCCACTATGCCATGCAGATGGAGCAGCTCAATGGGGTTCTGCTGCACCTGGAGTCAGAGCTGGCACAGACTCTGGCAGAAGGGTGGCATCAGGCCCGGGTGTATGAGGAGGCCCTGCTGAGCATCAAGGTCAAACAGCCGGCTGAGCTGGCCACCTTACTGCTGCCTGCTGGAAGATGGGAGGGACTTCAATCCCAGTGATGCCCTGGATAGCAGCAACCTCATGCAAGCCATCCGAAAGACCGCCACCTGCGGGATAGTGGATGACAAAGTATCCTGCGGGATAGTGGATGACATCTGACACCAGTGACACTAAAGTTCTGAGGTTTTGAGGCAGCAGAAGCAAGGTGCCCTTTAGGTAACAGGAGACCAATAAAAAGTTCAGAGGTCCAAACAAAAATCAAACAGCAGTTCTGGTCACCCAATACCAGGAGTTTTTAGATTCAGCTCTATATCAACTAACAAAATTGATAGGGAACCTAACTAATTTTTCAAACATTCTATCATTGGGAAATACATTCCATGCTTTAAACACCTCACCAAAACTGTCTTTGGAATAACATATATTCTTCGTTTTTAAACTTATTATAGTGAAAACAACTGGCAACTTCACACAATCCACTATCAATCCTAGAAGTGTATTCTTTGTGCAGAAGTTATCTCGGTTTAGTTGATACACTGAACTATACAGAATGATAGATCTTTTTGTAATTTTATGATCTATCTTGAGTAGAAAATTCTGTAGTCTTGTCAGGTATAAGAGTTATGATATGCCACAAATATTTGTCTTATAACAGAAAGCTTAAACTTAGGGAGGAGGTATATAACTGTTCTGGTCCTATTTCATCTCACTGAGTTAGCATGTTTTATGTTTCAATAGCAAATGTATACTGAAAAGGCAGAGAAACATTAAAATAAAAGGGAAAATGCAGAAATAATATTTCATTATCTGGACTTTGTTAGTTTATAATTTTCTCCATAAGTTTTAAAAAGGGGAGAAAACTGGTTACAATAAAATATATGCTTTTATTATTTATCACTAACTTTTACCCCAACAGAAGTAATTTTTACGTTGAATAAATCTAGGATTGTTTCAAAAATTTCAATTAAATATTATATATTTACTTTTGTACATATAATAATATTCCATACATATAAATATATATGTATGTTTGTATATATAATTGTATATATATAATAATGTTCATAATAACATGAACATATTGAAATATTATTCATCCATTAAAAAGAATGAGGTTCTGATACATGCTACAACATGCAAGAAACATGCAATCATTGTGTTAGATTAAATAAGCAGACACCAAAAAACACATATTTTGTAATTCCATTCACATGGAATATCTAGAATAGGCAACTTCAGAGAAACAAAAAGTAGATTAGAGGTTACCAGGGCCTGAGAGCGGAGTGAAGAGGGTGCTACTGCCTACTGGTCGCAGAGTTTCTATTTGAGTTGATGAAAACATTTTGAAATTAGCGATTATGGTTGTACAACGTTGTGAATGTGATTGATACCTCTGAATTGAACACTTAAGAAATGACTAAAATAGCAAATATGTTACATATTTTGCCATGATTAAAAATAATTAAAAATTAAAATTAGTAAGCAGTGATATAGCAAAAAAAGCATAGCATTGTGTTTTATGTCTGTTGCTACTCTGACCTGTTTAACTTAGATTAAAATTTTTATTTGTGCTTATGAATATAATCAAGAAATGAGAATAAATCCAGTAGCCTTACACCTGACATTGACTAGTTATTATGAAAAAAACCTAGATTTTTGGAAAATAAGTAACTATGGAATCTGTAACACAGTTTTAAGAGTTCTTCCCCAAACTTCATGGTCAGAATTTTCACTGATTGAAGAAATGAAGGATCTGTTTTTGGGCAGCTGACATTTCAAATTCATGAATGATCTTATTAAACTGTTAAAATATATTTATATAAAAATAATACAGAACACTAATATAAAACTCAATACATATAAAAATAAAGACAATGCCAAATACAAAAGCAATTAGTGATGTTTTAGTTTTGTTAGTTTTAATGATTATTGTTTAATATAATTCTATTGATATTTGATTTTAAGATAATTTTTTGAAATGATATGATACATTTTGTATGACCCGAAAGTAATGAATGTAGCCAAGGAGAAATAAGGAGAAGAGTCATTGAGAAAATGAAGTCCTCTGGTCACTCTTTCTCTGGCAAATAATGGAGACATTCAAGGTTGTTAAAATTGAACTGTGAAAGTTTAATTATTCAATTGATTGCTTGAAGCTTCAGCAGGTTCACAGCACTGGATCAAGCAGGGTTTTTCTTTTGGTATGTGGAATGGGCATTGTACGCATTGCATTTTATAAACTTTTGAAGAACATGTGATACTCATTAACAGAGGTCATTCCTTTCCTCTTTTGCAGGCCACTTTGCAGCTGCTTATATATGTGTGTGTTGAAAATATGTTATCTTATTCAGAGGTCAATTTTTTTTCTTGAATCCCATTGCTCTGCTAGGTAGATTTAAATAGTAGTGTAAGAAACCAATCATTTCTGTACTTTTTTTTATTGGCCCCAAAGCCCTTTTCTCTCTTATCACTTAATGTAATCAAATCTTCAAAGTTTTTTCTAATGGATTCTAAAAATGGGAGTTGAGCAGTTGGTACCATCAGTTGGTTCAATGTTACTAAATCTTTTCCAATCTTTATTTATTTCTTTGTATTTTTGGTTAGTACAATGATTTATTTATTTATTTATTTATTTGCCACCAGAGAAACCCTGAAAAATCATTTGAAAGCTTCAGCCATTTTTCATGAAAGACAACATTTTACTTCACGTATCGACTCCCTTATTCTTTAAAGATCTAGAAATGGGGAACACTTTTGCACTACTGATGGTGGGAATGTAAACTTGTACAACCATTATGGAAAACAGTATGGAGATTCCTTAGAAAACTGAAAATCGATCTACCTTTGATCCAGCAATCCCACTATTGGGTATCTACCCAGAGGAAAAGTCATTATATGAAAAAGACACTTGCACATGCATGTTTATAGCAGCACAATTTGTAATCACAAAAATGTGGAACGAGCCCAAATGTCCATTAATCAACTAGTAGGTAAAGAAAACTCATATACATATATAATACACATACATGATGTATATCATATTCCGTATATATCATATATACCATACACACACACACACACACACACACACACACACATACACCATGGAATACTAAGCCATAAAAAGGAATGAAATAATGGCATTTGCAGTAACCTGGATGGAGTTGGAGACAATTATTCTAAGTGAATTAAGTCAGGAATAGAAAATCAAACATTGTTCTCACTTGTAAGTGGGAGCTAAGCTATGAGGATGCTATGAGGATGCAAAGGCATTAAAATGATACAATGGACTCAGGGAGAAGGATGGGAGGGGTGTTAGGGATAAAAAGACGACACCAGAGTACAGTGTACACTGCTCCAGTGAAGGGTGCACCAAAATCTCAGAAATCACCACTAAAGAGTTTATCCATATAACTGAATATCACCTGTTGGCCCAAAACTATTGAAATTAAATAAATAAATAAGATCTAGAAATGGAATACATTTTTGTCACTTTTGTGTACACATGTGTTGGTTTCATTACATAAGTGATGTGATTCAACAAGTGTTTGGTATAATAGCTCTTTAATCTTCTTTATCATAGTCCTGACTTTATTATGGGAAAAAATTAATTCTACCCATGATTTCCTGCCAATCCTAACTGCCTCTAGTGGAGTTATGCACTCTTAGATATCTTGCATAACTCCTTTCAAATTTTCTTCCCTAATGTCATCAGTCCTCGCATCTCATCTACACCAACAGCACTCCTTTGCAGAGTTAAGGTAAAAAAAAAAAAAGGAGTAGAATTTGACGGATAAGCAACACAAAAACTGACAAAAATATTTCATTTGAGAAAATGATAGAAAATCTAAAACCTCTCTCCACCATAACAGTTTACATGTACAGGAAGAATTGAGAGGATAGTAGAGTTCCAAAATACCCTACACCTAGTTTTCTCCATTATTAACATCTTGCATTTGCATGGCAAATTTGTTATAATTAATGAAATAATATTAATACAGTATTATTAACTGAAGTTCATGGTTTATTTAGATTTCCTTATTTGTTGCCTTCTATTCATTTCCTGTTCCAGGATATTATCCAGAATATCATATTATACTTAGTTGTAATGTTTCCTTAGGCCTTTTTTGGCCATGACAATTTATCGAACTTTTCTTATTTTTAGTGTTTTAGTGACACTGACCCCTCTGAGGAGTATTGGTCAAGTATTTTGTAAGATACTCCTCTATTGGGTTTGTCTGATGTTTTTCTCACTATTGGACTTGAGTTACGGGTTTGATGGAGAAAGGTCGCAGAGGTAAAGTGCCATTTTCATCACATCATATCAAAGATAAAATCAACATGATTTGTCATTTTTTATGTCAACCTTGGTCAGCTGAGATAGTGATTGTCAGATTTCTTCACTGTGAAGTTACTCTTATTCCTCTGTTTCATGCTGTACTCTTTGGAAGTAAGTAAGTCAGTATCACAGCCCACACTTAAGGGATGAAAAGTTATGTTCTCTCTGCTTGAAGGAAAGGTACCTACATAATTTTTTTGGAATTCTTCCACATGAAAGACTTGTCTCTTCATTTGTTAATTTGCCAAATTTTTAAATTTATATCAGCATGTACTCATAGATACTTGTACTTCATTTTGTACTCAAATTGTTCCAACTTTGGCCATTAAGAGCTCCTTCAGTTAGCTACTGTACTCTGTTGGCATATGTACTCCCACTGATGTATTTTGGGGGCCTTTTTATTAGCACGTTTTTACTTTCTGAGACTTCAAAATGCTGCAGGTTAATCTTTCTGCTCCAGTTCTAGAAGCCACCATCTCTCAAGGGAGCCTTGCTTCCTGTCATTGGAGAATGGTATTAGAAACTGAGATCTGAACAATAAGTGTGCTAGTTATTATAAGAATGTCCTTTATTTTAAACTCTCTCAGCTAACAGAGCAAAGAAATAGATGTGTATACACTAACCGGTGATTGCATACACACAGTAGATCCTCTTTATTTGTAGTGATACAAACATACTTGTGACTTTTTCTACTTGAACATTTATATACACATGCAGGACAGCAAAAAAAATGAGTTACCTGACATGTACATCCTAACTGAGATAGAACAAGGCAACATTCTGCCTTCTTGTTTTAACTATCATAATATAAACAAGTGTCATTTTGTGGTATACTTAGCATTATGTTTTGCACAGTTTTTGTGCTTTATGTTATTTTCCTATTTAAAGTGGTCCCTCAAGTGTGGTGCTACAGTGCTTTCCTAGTATTCCTACGTGAGAGAAGGTTGTGCTGTACCTTATGAAGAAAATACTTGGGTTAGATAAGCTTCCTTCAGGCAAGGGTTATATATGTTTTATATATATATAGCACTTATACAGGAGCACAGGAGCCAACTGAAAGAGCTCCTAATGGCCAAACTTGGAACAATTTGTAACTATATATATAGTATTGTTGGCTGGGAACTCAATATTAATGAACCAACACTATATAGTAAATGGGGTGAGTTAAAACAGAAATATACATAAAACAGGTTACATATTGATGGTTAATGAAAATGTTATAACCAGAGGATCACAGAAAAGTAACCCTGTATTTTTTTCTTGGACAATGGTTCATCATTTGCTAATTCAGTGTTTCTAATGGCTTTACAGAATATAACTACCATAAATACCAAGAATGAACTCTATAAATATTTTATATGTAACCATCTGTATCTATATTAAATTAAACATGAATTCTTACTGATGTCTCCACATCTGAACTATTACTACCAGGATCATTCTAGTCTGCTTCCTTGTTTATCTGTAAACTCTCATTCCAACAGTGAGAAACCACCATTCTTTATTTATTTACTTACTTTACTTTATTATATACTTAATTGTTCAATTCCTGTCCACATGTTTAGCAGTATCAGAACCGATCATTCATATCCTCAGGAGAAATAACTTTATCAACTATAGTACAATGCTTATATACAGCTTATATGCTTATGAACCATATTTCCCTTTTAGGTCTCTCGGCCTGTAATGGGAGGGGCTGCTGTGAAGACCTCTGACATTCCCTGGAGATATTTTCCCCATTGTCATGGATATTAACATTCAGCTTTTTGTTACTTATCCAAATTTCTGCAGCCGGCTTGAGTTTCTCCTCAGAAAGTAAGATTTTCTTTTATATCACATTGTCAAGCTACAAATTTTCTGAACTTTTATGTTCTGCTTCCCTTATAAAACTGAATGCCTTTAACAGCACCCAAGTAACCTCTTGAATGCTTTGCTGCTTAGAAATTTCTTCCGCCAGATACCCTAAATCATCTCTCTGAAGTTTCAAGTTCCACAAATCTCTAGGGCAGAGGCAAAAATGTCACCAGTCTCTTTGCTAAAACATGACAAGAATCGCTTTTGCTTCAGTTTCCAAGTTCCTCATTTCCATCTAAGACCACCTCAGCCTGCATTCTATTGTCCATATTGCTATCAACATTTGGGCAAAGCTATTCAACAAGTCTCTGGGAAGTTCCAAACTTTCCCACATTTTCCTGTCTTCTTTTGAGTCCTCCAAATTGTTCCAACCTCTGCCTGTTACCCAGTTCCAAAGTCACTTCCACAATTTTGGATATCTTTTCAGCAGCACCCCACTCTTCTGAAACCAATTTACTGTATTCATCCTTTTTCACACTGTTGATATAGACATACCCAAGACTGGGCAATCTACAAAGGAAAGGTTTAGTGAACTTACAGTTTCACATGGCTGGGGAGGCCTCACGACCATGGCAGAAGGCAAAGAAGAGCAAGTCACATCTTACATGGATGGCAGCAGGCAAAGAGAGAGAACTTGTGCAGGGGACCTACTCTTTATAAAACCATCAGCTCTCATGAGACTTATTCATTATCATGAGAACAGTGCAGTAAAGGCTTGCCCCCATGATTCAGTTACCTCCCACTGGGTCCCTTCCACAACAAATGGAAATTCAAAATGAGATTTGGGTGGGGACACAGCCTAACCATATGAAGTGACAAAAAATCGAATTCAGGAAATTCAGAGAATCCCAGGAATATACTACACAAGATGACCATCCCCAAAACATATAGTCATCAGATTCTCCAAGATTAAAAGAAAAAGTTTTAAAGGCACCTAGGAAAGAAGCAGCAGGTCACTTACAAAGGGAATCCCATCTGTCTAACAGTGGTCCTTTGACAGAAATCCTACAAACCAGAAGAGATTAGGAGCCTATATTCAACATTCTTAAAGAAAAAAAGTTCAATAAAAAATTTCATATGCAGCCTCATAACCATAATGAACAAAGGAAAAATAAGACCCTTTTCAGAAAAGAAGATGCTAAGGGAATTTGTGACCACCAGATATGCCTTAAAAGAGGTCTTAAAGGGAATGTTAAATATGGAAAGGAAAGTCCCTTACTGGCCACCACAAAAGCACACTTAAGTACAAAGATCATTGACTTTATAAAGCAACTACCCAATCAAATCAGCATAATAACCAGGTAACAATAAGATGACAGGATCAAATTAGCACATATCAATATTAACCTTGAATGTAAATGGGCTAAATGCCTCAATTAAAATGCACAGAGTGGTACATTGGATCAAGAAGGAGGACCTATTGGTATGCTGTCTTCAAGAGACTCATCTCACATGCAATGATCTCCATAGGCTTGAAGAAAAGGGATGGAGAAAAATGTACCAAGAAAATGGGAAACAGAAAAAAGCAGAAGCTGCGATTCTAGTTTCAGAAAACAGACTTTAAAATAACAACAGTTGGAAAAGAAAGAAGAGCATTACATAATGGTAAAGGATTCAATTCAACAAGAAGACCTAACTATTCTAAATATATATGCACCTAACACAGAAGTAACTAGATTTATAAAACAGTTCATAGAGACCTACAGCGACTTAGGTAACCACAGAACAATAGTAAGAGACTTCAAAACCTCAATGACAGTGTTAGGAAGATTATAGAGGCAGAAAACTAATGAAGATATTTTGGATTTGTACTTGACATCCCACCAAACAGACCTAACAGACATCCACTGAACTTTCCACCCCAAAACAATAGCATATGGCACATATTCTAAAATTGAACATTCAAGAGGTCATAAAACAATTCTCAGCAAATTCAGAAAAATTGAATTAATACCAACCACACTCTCAGACCATAGCACAATCAAAATAAAAATCAATAGAAAGAAAATTGCTCAAAACCATATAATTACATGGAAATTAAACAACCTGTTCCTTAATGACTTTTGGATAAACAATAAAATTAAGGCCAAAATCAAGAAATCTTTGAAACTAATGAGAAAAAAGATACATGTATCAAGAATCTCTGGGACATAGCTAACACAGTATTAAGAGGGAAGTTTATAGTGCTAAGTGCCCACATCCAAAGTTAGAAAGATATCAAATTAACAACCTAACATCACAGCTAGAGTAAAAAACAAAGCAAGCCAAATCCAAAGCTAGCAGTATACAAGAAATAACAAAACTGAAGCTGAACTGAAGGAACTTGACATGAAACACCATATAAAAGATCAACAAACTCAGGAATTTGTTATTTAAGAGAATAAATAAGATGGATAGACAATTAGCTAGACTAAAAAATAGAAAAGGAAAGAAGATCCAAATAAACACAATCAATTGGAAAAGAACAAAGCGGACATTACCTGCAACCCCATGGATGTATGAGAACCATTTAGAGACTACTACAAACACCTTTATGTACACAAACTAGAAAACCTAGAAGAAATGAATGGATTTCTGGAAAAATTCAACCTCCCCAGATTGAACCAAGAACAAATTTAATTTGTGACCAGACTAGTAACAAGTTCCAAAATTGAAACAGTAATAGCAACCCTACCAACCAGAAAAAGCCCAACACCAGGCAGATTCATAGTTGAATTCTACTAGATGTATAAAGCAGAGTTGATATCATTCCTACTGAAACTATTCCCAAAAACTGAGGAAGAGGGACTTCTTCATAACTCATTCTATGAGGCCAACGTCATTCTTATACAAAAACCTGACAAAAACATAACAAAGAAAGAAAACTTTAGGCCAATATCCTTGATGAACATAGATGCAAAAATCCTCACCAAATACTAACAAACTGAATCTCAAATCCAGCATAATATCAAAAAGTGAATCTACCACTATCAAGTAGGCTTTATCCTTAGGATGCAAGGTTGGTTCAACATATGCAAATCAAAAGATGTGATTTATCACATAAACAAAACTAAAAATATCCACATGATCATCTCAATAGATGTAGAAAAGACTGTCAATAAAATTCAACATCCCTTTGATATGGGATTTTTGCCATGTTGCTTTTTCTGTCCAGAAACCTCTGTGGCCAGTGGTGCCTTGGCCCAAGTTCTTGTCCTGCATCCAGGAAGAATGAGGTATGCAGAAAAGTGGAGGGTGAGCAAGACAAAGAGGAGCTTTATTAAGTGTTAGAACAACTCAGAGGAGACCCACAGAGGGGAGCTCTTCTCTGTAGGCCAGTTGTCTCATTGTCCCTTTGCCCTCTAATCTGATCTGCTGAACCCAGGGCTTTTATGGGTCTCAGAGGGGAGGAAGTCCATGCCAATTGGTTCATAGGTGGCCATGAGCAGCAAAGAAAAGGCATCACAAGTTCCCACATCAGTCTGCAGGACTAGCAGCCCAGCCCCAATTTTCAGGCCCTCCCTGGCTGAAGGTGGAGCCTCATCAGGACCTATCCCTTTCTGTGGAAGGGCCTGTCTGCCTCCCACCACTCAGGCCAAGGGGCACCCACAGGCTGAGTTGCTCTCCACCTCATATGAGCCTCCTCCCACACTTTTTGGTGCCCAAAGTCTGGAGAGGCTGATGCAGCAGGGGGCCTGCTGCACACCAGGCCAAGCTGTGACAGCTCCAGGGCTTGGCACTAACTCTGCTCCCATCTCAGAGTGCTGGCAGCAGGATGAGGCCAGGCGTGGGGAGCAGGCACCTCTGAGCTTGCTATGACAGGGGGGCCCTTCTGGGCCCTGAGAGACCATCTGGAAACCTGGGCCCACAGCCACAACCTGGGTGACTACAGCTGTTCCTGGGGAGCTCCCATCCTGACAACTTGGGAGGGGCAGGGCTCCCAACTGACCCTGTCCCAGGCTGTACCCCTACTCCGTGTCTCACCACTGTGGCAGCAGGCAAGGTGCAGGTGGCACGGTGGCCCTGGTCACCTCCGCACAAATGAACCCCATGCTTCCTGGGCCAGTTCTGTGAGTCCCAGCTGCACCATTGGCCAGATGCTTGTAGGCTCCAGGGTGTGGTAGAGAGCAAGGTCGAAGCTGCAGTGGAGGCTCTGGACCTGGGAGCAGGTCCTGCCAGGCCATGTGAGGATGGGGGTGGTACAGTCAGTTGTCTTAGGGATGTGGGGCACAGAGGACACAATGCCACCACCATTGCTTCTGCAGCTGCTCCTGCTGCCCAGTCTGATGCTTTGCAGCCTGGGGCTGGGCTCCCGGCCCTCGCCAGGTTCTGGGGATGGGATGACATTTGCAAGTTCCCCTGCAGCCCCAGCTCTCAGTGGTGAACAGGGGCTCCCCCTTCGTTAGCTCATGACCATGCCATAAGTGTGCCTTCAGGAGTGGATTGGGGCCCTGGACACAGCCATTGGGAGCACCAGACTCAGCTGTCACCTCAACATAGGGTGGATCCTTGGTAGGCATCCTAGGGTGGCCCCATGCTGAGCCTCCCACAAAGGCACAGGAACCTGGTGCCCTCGGCAAGGAGGGTATGACACTGGCCAGGTCCCACTTGCAAAGGGCCACTCCCACTTCCCACCACAGGGCCCTGAAATGCAGCCACTGCTCCACGTTCAGGACCAGCCCCCACACTCCATGCACAAGCATGGTACCTCCTTGGGTCAAGTTCTGCCTTGGGGTCCCTCCATGCTTGTTGGTGCCATTCCTCCACAAACAGTGGCCTAGCCCAGCTTGGACCTACAGCAGTGACTCCCAGAGGTGGGCTCCCAAGGCAGCAGATACCAGGGACAGTTCGCCTCAACATCCACACCTAAGTACCCATGGCTCAAACCGACACCCCACCACCTGCACCCCACCACAGCTGGTACCATGGCAGTGGTTGCTTTGGACCACTTTGATGCCAGCTGTCATCACCTTCATATTAAAAACCCTTAACAACTAGTCATTGAAGCAACATATCTGAAAATAATGAAGCATCTATGACAAACTCGAAGCCAACATCATACTGAATGAACAAAACCCAGAAGCATTGTCCTTGAGAACCAGGACAAGACAAGGATACCTACTCTTACTAGTCCTAGTTGACATAGTACTGGAAGTCCTAACTAGAGAAATCAGGCAAGAGAAAGAAATAAAAGGAATCTAAATAGGAAGAGAGGAAATCAAATTATCTCTGTTTGCAGATGATATAATTCTATACCTAGAAAACCCCTCATAGTATCTTCCCAAAAGCTCCTGTATCTGATAAACAACTTCAGCAAAGTTTCAGGATACAAAAACAATGTGCAAAAATGAGTAACATCCAATCTGAGAGCCAAATAAAGAATGCAAACTCATTCATAATAGCCACAAAATGAATAAAATACCCAGGAATTCAACTTACCAGGGATGTGAAAGATCTCTACAATGAGATTTACAAAATACTGCTGAAAGAATTCAGAGATGACACAAACAAATAGATAAGCACCCCATGCTTATGGATAGTAAGCATAAGTATTGCTAAAATGCCCATACTGCCCCCCCGAAATTTACAGACTCAATGTTATTCATATCAAACTACCAATGGCATTCTTCACAGAACTAGAAAATACTATTTTAAATTTTATATGAAACCAAAAGAGTTTGAATAGCCAGAGAAATGCTAAGGTGGGAAAAATACTGAAGGCATCCATTATCTGACTTCAAACTATACTACAAGGCTACAGTAATCAAAACAACATGGTACTGGTACAAAAACATACCCACAGAGAAAATAAACAAAATAGAGAGTCTATAAGTATAGCTGCACACCTGCAATCTTCCAATATTTAACAAAGTTGGCAAAAAGGAGCAATGGGGAAAGAATTCCCCATTCAACAAGTGGTGCTGAGATAACTGGCTAGTTATATGTAAGGGACTGACACTGGACCCCTTCCTTACACCATATACAAAAATCAACCCAAGATGGAATAAAGACTTAAAACACAAAACCTAAAACTATAAAAACCCTGAAAAGTAACCGAGGAAATACTGTTCTGGACATAGCACTTGGCAAATATTTCAGAGTAAAGATGCCAAAAACAATTACTACAAAAATAAAAATGGATAAATGAGGCCTAAACTAAAAAGCTACTGCACATTAAAAGAAACTATCAATACAATAAACAGACAAACTACAGAATAAGAGAAAATATTTGTGAAGTATGCATCTGACAAAGGACTAATATCCATAATCTATAAGGAACTTAAACAAATTTACAAGCAAACAGCCTCATTAAAAAGTGGGCAAAAGACATGAACAGACACTTTTCAAATGAAGACATACACATGGCCAACAAGGATATCAAAAATAATGCTCAACATCACTAATCATTAGAGAAATGCAAATAAAAACTACAATGAGATACCACCTCACAATCAGTCAGAATGGCTATTATTAAAAAGTCAAAAGATAACAGACACTGGTGAAGGAATGCTGATACACTGCTAATGAGAATGGAAATTAGTTCAGCCATTGTGGAAAGCAGTTTGGCAATTTCTCAAATAACTTAGAATGCCCATTTGACCAATAAATCCCATTATTGGGTATATACCCAAAGGTATATGAATTGTTCTACCATAAGGACACACGCACTCATGTACTCATTGTAGCACTATTTACAAGAGCAAAGACATGGAATAAACCTAAATGCTCATTAATGGTAGACTAAAGAAAGAAAATGTGGCAGATTTACACCATGGAAAAATACACAGCCATGAAAAAGAATGACATCACATTCTTTGCAGCAACAAGAATGGAGCTGAAGGCCACTATCTTAAGTGAACCAATGCAGGAACAGAAAACCAAATGTCACATGTTCTCACTTATACTGGGAGCTACACATTGAGTACACATAGACACAAAGAAGCAAACAACAGACATCAGTACCTACTTGAGGGTGGAGATTCAAAGGACAGTGGCGATTGAACAACTACCTGTTGGGTACTATGCCTATTACCAGGGTGATGAAATAATCTGTACAACAAAACCCTGTGACATACAATTCACATACATAACAAACACATATATACTCCTGAGCCTAAAATAAAAATTAAAAGAAGAGAAGTTATCTTAAAGAAGATCATTGGATTTAGACAAGAAGAACATAATAAAACACTTAATATTCTGCAACCTATCTGGTTAAGTTTGTCAATGGCCTCTTAAAATTTTTTGAAGGCATCTGTATAGAAGACCTCTTTATTGCTACTGTAGGTACAAAAAGTAGGGGAATAATGTGCAACTCACATGCATGTGAATGCAGACAGAGATAGATTGTTTCCAGTATACATTCTTCTCTTTTTCTTTGAAGTACTAGAAACCTCCAAGTTTAAGGTCAATTTATGTCCACCCAGCTACAGACTACATTTCCTGACCTTCCTTAGACATAGATAAAGCTATATACTACATTTTGGCTCATGAAAGGAAGTTGTTTCTGCAAACTTACAAAGGGTCACAAGCTTTAAAAATGAAGTTTTTCACCACCTGTGATGGTTAATTTTATGTTCCCCTTTACCAGGCCACAGGGTGCCTAGACATTTGGTTAAACATTACTTTGAATTTGTTTATAAGAGAACTTTTAGGTGAGATTAACAACTGAATCAGTCAAGTGAGTAAAGCAAATTGTTCTTCCTAGTTGAGGCAGGCTTTATCCAATCAACTGAAGGCTTAAAGAGAACAAAAAGGCCTTCCTGAGAGTAGAGGAAGCCTGGCTGCTTGAGCTTGAGCATTTGTCTTTTTCTGCACTTAAACTGGAATTTATTGAGCTCTCTTGATTCTCATGCCTTGGGAAGCAAAATTGGAATACTGCATCAATTCTCTTTGATCTCCAGCTTGCTGACTACAGATCTTGGGACTTCTTAGCCTCCATAATTTTATGAACCAATTTCTTATAGTAAATCTCTTTATAAACACATATGTATGTGTATGTATATACATATATAAAATTTTCTTTCTACTAAGAACTCCTACCACATTCTGTTTCTCTGGAGAACAAGACTAATACAGATTTTGATACAAAGAATGAGGTACTGCTATAACAAATATCAAAAAATGTAGAAGTAGCTTTGGAACTGGGTAATGGGTAGAGGTTGAAAGAGTTTTGAGGTACATGCAAGAAATGTTTACACTAAGGGTGATTACTGTGAGGTCTGAAATGGAAATAAAAATATATTTTGGGAAATGAAAAAGGTGATCCCTGTTATAAAATGGCAAAGACATGGCTAAACTTTGCTTTATTGTTTTGTGAAAGGTAGAACTTGTAAGCAATAAAATTGGGCATTTACCTGAGGAGATTTCTAGGAAAAGTGTTGAAGGAGGGTCTTTGTTCCTCCTGACTGCTTATAGTAAAAGGCAAGAAGAGAGAGATGATTGAAACCCCTGAGGCTGTTACATAAGAAAGAATGATAAGCTTCCA
The DNA here is from genome assembly GCF_037993035.2 of Macaca fascicularis. NCBI lineage: Eukaryota > Metazoa > Chordata > Mammalia > Primates > Cercopithecidae > Macaca > Macaca fascicularis. The sequence continues at coordinate 79,347,024 of NC_088378.1, read as the reverse complement.
TTTTTGCTGGAAGAACTGTACTGTTTGGTCTCTTAGCTAAAGTGCTATTTAAAGTACAGCATCTTCTGTATATTTATTATTTATTGCAGTAAATATAATTCACAATTTATGTAAATCATTGTATTATACTTTTACTACTATTTAATAATAATCTTTTGTAGCTCACATATATTTCTACATCTTAAGTTTATAAATGTTACTCTCATAGAGGATTTTCAGTGTCAGATTACTGATAAGTTTCACATATAGTATATGAGAGATTGAGGCCTAGATTTTGTACACCTCTAGAGCTTGGTGTCAGTATTAGAAAATTGTGCCTTTTAAAATTGCATCCAATTAGAATCAATAAAAATTGAAAGTATTACCTTCAGAAGTAACATTCTGAAATACAATTTGTGGATTTATTGCTGATGAGAAGGTTGTTTCTCTGAAATCTTATTAAAAGCACTAAAATGTGACTAGTGAATTTATGACCTAATTAATTGTTATATGCCACTAACAGAACTATGGTACTTAAATCAAATATAAATATTTTTAAAAGAGCAATGTGAATTTGTCTGTTTTTCCCTACAGTCCTTCAGAGAGCTAAGTCACAATGCCACCAGGTCTGCAAAAAAACAGGCTCTATTGGGGAAATTTATAAACAGAGGAACAGCAAGATACAGCATGCTGTTTGCCACATTCTTTTCTCCCTTGGAGAAGCATATAAGGGTAAAAACACAATGGGAAATTGTAAAGGACACTGTTCTCCAGGAAGGAAACCTGTCCTCTCTTCCTCTAAATTTTATAGGACTACGGTGAGAGTGCCCTTGAGAATGTTTAAAAAGGGGTGGAGCAGTTGTCAGATTAGGGACCAGCTCTTTAGGGGGATGTTTATTCCCAAGACCTGAAATACCATTTGTGCAAATGACTTGTTTATACAGTGATGTTAACACCTAGAGGCCTGGGGAACTGATAGCTTTGCAGTCCATTCTACTAGGGTAAAGGGGAGTCACAGCTCCCAGCTAGCTCATTGCCAAGACATCAGAAAATATATCTGCTGTGATTTTATGTTTGAGCACAAAATATTTGTCTTTGCAATTGCCCAGGATAGAGGACATATGGCTTTTCAGTGCCTTGACCTATCATAGCTTGAGGACACTGTTGCTTTTGGTCATCTGTCTCACTTTGATCTGATTCTTAAGCACAGCAAGCAATGTTCTGGTATGGGTATACCCAAAAGATTATAAATCATTCTACTATAAAGACACATGCACACGTATGTTGATTGCAGCACTGTTCACAATAGCAAAGACTTGGAACCAACCCAAATGCCCATCAATGATAGACTGGATAAAGAAAAAATGGCACATATACACCATGAAATTCTATGCAGCCATAAGAAAGGATGAGTTCATGTCCTTTGCAGGACATGGATGAAGCTGGAAACCATAATTCTCAGCAAACTTAACACAAGAACAGAAAACCAAACACCACATGTTCTCACTCACAAGCGAGAATTGAGCAATGAGAACACATGAACACAGGGAGGGGAACCTCACACACTGGGGCCCCTCAGGGGTTGGGGGCTAGAGGAGGGATAGCATTAGGAGAAATACCTAATGTAGATGACGGGTTGATGGGTACCCCAAGCCTCCATGGCACGTTTATACCTATGTAACAAACCTGCACGTTCTGCACGTGTATCCCAGAACTTAAAGTATAGTAATAATGATTAATAATAATAATAAAAGACATGGAGGATACTTAAATGCATATGACTAAGTGATAGAAGCCTGTCTGAAAAGGCTACATAATATATGATTTCAACTGTATGATATTCTAGGACATCTCCAACTATAGATAGAGTAAAAAGATCAGTAGTTGTTAGCAGCTGGTGGGGAGGGAGGGATGAATAGGTGAAACAGAATTTTTAGGACAGTGAAATTATCTGTATGATACTGCAATAATAGATACATGCCATTATACATTTGTCAAAATCCATAGAATGCACAACATCAAGTGAACCCTAATGTAAACTATAGACAGTGGGTGATGATAATGTATCAATATAAGTTTATTGCTTATAACAAATACACCCCTCTCATGAGAGATGTTGACAATGGGGAGTCTGTGCATGTATGTGGTGGACACTACGTGGAAACTCTACCTTCTGCTAAATTTTGCTGTGAACTTAAAATTGCCCTTAAAAAAGTCTATTTAAAACAGAGGCAGTGCACTCATATATTACTATTATCATTTGAAATTATTTTAAAATAAGTGGTTGGTCTTAGGTACTCTCTGACTTTACAAATTGATTTCAATTACAAAAAGAACAGAGGGCCTAAAAGAACAATAATAAAAAACCCCAAAGAGAAGGGGTAAAATATGAGAACACAATATTAATAAATTAACATAAGAAGTTAATTATTTAAGAAAATTATAAGAAGACTTATATTACTATTGCAAGCATAGTTATATTTTAATATCTTGTGAGTGCCGATAAACACAACAGATAGCATTTATGAAAAGCTCACTCTATGCCAGGCATTTTTGCTAAAGATTTGGCATGCAATAACTCTTTTAATCAATGAAAAAATGATCCCATAAAGTGGATACTAATATTGCAGTTCCATTTTATAGGTAAGGGAAGTGACCAAATACGTTAATAGATTTTCTAATACAGTAACATTCCTAACTTTTTTGATAAAAAAGAAAAATATACTTAGTGTTGATAGAGTAATGTGCTATTCAGGTTCATTTGTTAATATTTTAATTAGGATTTTTGCACTGATGCTCTTAAGTGAGATTGGTCTGAAAAGTGTATATGACATTTAATATTCAAAACTTTACTTACATTTTATAAAGTATTAAGACCCTTATTAACCGTGGGCTTCATGCTAGCTCCTTGAATATCTTATAATTGCTGCTGTAGGAATGTTGGTGATATATAATGTTCTACACAGATATTCATAATTGCTTTGTTTTAATAGGAAGGTGTCTGTTTTGTGACCACCTTAAAATATCCTTCTTTATCTTGTTTAACATGTTTTAGGCTTTATGCCACCTAATCTCTGATTAAGATTGCAATGCCTGCTTACTCTTTGTTTCCATTTCACTGATATATGTTTGTTCATCTTTTTATTTGTTAAGTGTTCTGAGTTTTCTTATTGTAGATATAAAACATAGAACTCTATTTTCTGTGATAAAATATAAAAATCTTTACTTTTGCCTATAGAACAGGAGAAAATTTTATTTACATTTATTGATATAATGGAAATATTTACTTTTGGTTCTGCTACATTGTTATGTTTTGTGCATGTATTTGGTGGTAAAACATATGTTATGTTTTCAATTGTTACCTTGTAAAACTCCTTCATTTTGTGTTCTGTTTTCTTTTATTTTCTCTCTCTCTCTCTCTCTGTATGTGTGTGTGTGTGTGTGTGTGTGTGTGTGTGTTTGAGACAAGGTCTTTCTTTGTCACTCAGGTTGGAGTGAAGTGGCAAGATCATGGCTCATTGCAGCCTTAATCTCCCAGGCTCAAGCCATCCTCCTGCCTCAGCCCCTCCAAGTAGCTGGGACTACAGGATTGTGCCACCACGCATGGCTAATTTTTCTATTTTTTGTAGAGTTTGGGCTTCACCATGTTGCCCAGGCTAGTCTCAAACTCCTGGGCTCAAAGGATCTGCCTGCCTCAGCTCCAAAAGTGCTGGGATTACAGGTGTTAGCTACCACGCCCAGCCTATATATGTATTCTTAATATTTACAAAGATTTTCATTTTGTTCTGTGTTACTTTTGTAATTATTTATCTGCATCGCTCTATTTTTAAGTTAAAGTAAGAAATGTTTCTGCTAGTCTGTTAAAGTAAGTAATGATAAAAATTAGTGTTTCTTATTCCTCAATGCCTTCCTGCTTGACTAGATAATTTATCAAATAATTTGGATTACATTTCATCTTTGTGTGGCTAAATGTCATGCTACTTATTTGTTCTTTTAAGAGGTTTTATTGGACTCCCAGCCATTAGACAATGGATGCCATTATATTTCATATCATTTTTATATTGTCAGAGTCTATTTGTTCTATAAAATTTATATTGCATTATATTGCTTTAATTCTCATATTCTAACATGTAGGTCAGTAGATAAATACATTGAATGTATTAACTTGAAAATCAGTCCTTGATTCAGCATGTCTCTTTTACTTATTTATTAGAAAGCCGAATTTCATTCATTATTCTAGTGATTTCCTGAAGGTAGTTTCATGAGAATAATAGTCCCTGAGTTCTTGCATGTTCACCATTGTTTGTCTGTTCCCATTGTACTTGAAAAACCATTTAGCTAAAAAGAAAAGAAAAAAAACCTTAGTTCTCAATTTATTTTCTTTGGTTTCTTGTAAGCTTTGTTCCACTGATACTGAATGGCTCAATTCCACTAAAGTTGCAGTGAAGACTTCTGAGGCCAGTATCAGTATTTTTCTTTATAAGTTACTGATTGCTTTTGCCTGCATGTCTAAAAAAATTCTTTTTTTGTATTTAAATTCTAGTTACTGTACTAGGACACATCTCAATGTTGATGATTCTGGGGCAGTTTTTCCTGGTAATCGCTGTTTCTTTTCAAAGTGAAATTTCAAGTCATCTTTCATTTGAAGAATGTTTCTTTCTTTAATAATATATTTACATATTTATTTTCCCATCATTTATTTCTTTTCTCTAATTGTATATCTATTGGATTACCATTCCCTATCTTCTCCACCTTTTGTATTCTCTCTACTCCTGTGTAGTTTTTCTTTACTTGCATTTTATTTTGTTAGCCTTCCTCATTTCTGTCTCTTCTTTTCCTGCCTGTGTCTATCTCAGTGTGCATTTCACCTCGTAATTCTTCCATTTATATTCTTAATTCGTGAAGGTATTTTTTTTCTTCACTTCTTTTCTGAGTTTCTCCAGCTATGTGTCACCAGCTCCTATTGTCTGTCATCATCCCTTCCCAAGTTCTTGCATTTGTACCTGGTAGTTTTAATTTATAGAAGCAATTCCTTCATTGTGCCTTTTTGAAAATTTTTGCCGTAATGTTAGAACAAATTTTTCAACTTCTCCATGACAACATTGTTGTGGTGTGTGTTCTTCAACAATGGAAACATTTTACTACTCCTTTGCAAGTCTTTTCCTATACTGCTTTTGTGTCGACAGTGTGTCCATTCTTTCTTCAATTACTCATATATAACTGAGTTAAATTTTTCTCATCTAGGTTCTTGGGAAAAGGAGAGCAAAATAATATCTGGGGTTTTCAAAGGGTTTCTCTTCACTGCTGTTACAGAGATAGACTCACTCCTCTGCCTCATTTTTGTGTATCCCTCCATTACTTCCCTCAAGGCACATCCAAGTGGGCTTCTTTCACTAGCCACACTGATTGTTGGAAATTCCAGGTCCTACACTGATTGGTGCAAACAAGATATATAGGTTTCATAAGTCACAGTAAGATCTTAGCTTCAGAAATCATATTTTTGTAGGTTTCCTGAGATTAGCCACAACAGAGTCCTCTACATTTGTCAGGTTTCTTTCTTTCCTCCATTTGCAGCTATACCCCAACTCTAGTTCCTGAATCCATTGTTGTAATCGATGGAAATTGATTTTGTTCTTCTGAGTGAAACTGTCACTTTCAAGAATCTTTTTTTTTTTTTTTGCATATTCTCAAATTAGGTATCATTGGGCCCACTCTCTGCCCTTCTTTCTTTCTCTTCTGAAACTTCTGGTTGATCTCAGCAGTTCTGGGATCTCATATACAAATTTTGGAAACTGCAGATTATCTATCTTTTGATTTTACTGAAAAAAAGTTGTGACTTTTTTTCCTTTTGATTCTTTGGTACATTGTTTGGGAGGAAAAAGGGAAAATGCTCATTTTTGCCACTGTCTTTATAATAGATTCAGTCTATGCATTCAGCAGTGCTAATCATATAGTACATATATAATTTTTAGACGTGTCTGCAACCTCAGAAACATTTATTATTCTCTATTTTTCTCACTTTGAATAAAAGCAGATGTTTATTTTTTAAAGTTAAGGCTCACCAAAATTTTCTCTTGCCTAAAAAGTATCCACTGTATTATGTTACTACAACAAATGTGACTTTCTTAACTAACCCTTCAGTCTCCTCGTTTCTTCAGCAGCTCACATAAGGGCTGGTGATAGCAGAGGCTCATAATCTGTCTTCCTTTACTCCTAATCTTTTTGATGTCTATAACTAAATTATTAAATATTTATTCTTTAAGCTTGAAATTTGTCATGATCATCATTATTACTAGCACATCTTTCTTAGTGATAAAGCTTTTTTCATTCTATCACTGGACTCTTAAGCCTCACAAAGGCACAGTTAGCAATTTTCTTAACTGTGATATCCCTGGGACCTAACATATTGCCTGCCTACAGGGAGTGCTCATTGGATATGTGTTCAATAAACAGAGCAATGATATTTCCTTTGCTAACCAATATCTGGCACTCATGCAATATCAGCTCAGAGACAGGGTTTTGAATCTTTCTGATTTTAGAAAATTTCAGCATGAGAATTTGTTTTCAATTAAATAAGTTCAAAGGGTCAGGGTTTTAAAATTAAGCTTTTATTGTATTAATTCCTTAATTTTCCCATGGTGTAATGCTTAACACAGTACAACAGTAATAGAGATGTAGAAGGAGAAAGAAGCATAAAAGGGTAAGAATGCTGTAGTAAAGGTGACAGAGAAGTTTTAACCCAGGCTCAGAATCTACATTGAAACACAAGTCCTTCAACAGGAGAGTTCAATGCCATTCCATTGCTTATCATCCTGTTCTTGTCTCTGGTGGGCCAAGTGGCTGGGGATGTAAGCTGGAGGCAGGAGTTAGAAGCTTGCTTGCTCTACCCCAAACATCACCCTTTTCCTTTGCTTGGCTGTAAGGCATTATAGTTTGCATTTTTGTCTTTGCCATTTTAGAACCATAAAATGAGACTATAAGCTATTGCGTTATAGTTTCATAATTATAGGAAGAAAATAGCAAAAATTCTCAAAGGTAAATTACTTTAATAAGGAAGGGATGAGAAATATTTTAAATAGAAATGAGAAAACAGAGATTTAATTAATTCTTGGTAACCATCCTCTGCCCAAGTGGCCACTGGCATTTACAAAATTTATTGTTCACTTCTGTAATATAGGCACCACTGAGAAGACTTAGGGAGCTGAATGAATTGTAAGTCTTTGCAAACCTTTTCTTTCTATGGTCTTTATGGAAAGAATAACAGTGGGTTAATTTGCATGGTACACCTCTGGATCTCTGAAGACAGTAACACATGCCTTTTAAAAGGGAGGTGTATTCGAATAATTAGATGTTTGTTCCTAAATAAGGAGGTGGTTCTCTCATTCAGGTCATTGGGTAGATGTTGAACCAAATATTTTCATTAGCAGATATACTCAACAGGATAGAGTCTAGCAAGTTGATGCCACTCAGCCCATCAAGTAACACTTTATCTCCAACATTGTTTTTTCCTTCATGTGAATGTATACAGGAAAATCTAGAGGTTTTTAATCAATATTTAGGTATGGCCTATTGCACTGAAAATGTTTTTCCACATTCCATTTACAGTCAAGAGAGCACTTTTTAAAATCTGAGAACATTTGTTATATAAGACACACATGTAAAACGAAATGCCTACTTTATTTATTCTAGAGACTATGATCCTTTAGGCTTTTAAAAAAATGATTCCACCAACTGAAGGATTACTTCATTTAAAAAAAAAATTTTTTTTTAAAGCAACACAACCAGCCAGCCAAACAAAATCAGAATCTCTTTCCCTCCTGGGAATGTCTGGGAATAATTAGCTCACCTTATGTGTTATGTTATTTGAGGAGAGTTTTACCAGGCTTTTTTTTTCTAGTCATATCTTTTAGACACATAATCTACTTGCTCCCTGTCTATTCCCAATTACCATGTGAAAATTATAAAGTAAAATTACGGCTCACGGAAATCAGTTAATAATGTTCAGTTGTTTTTATATTTACTGAATGTGTGTTAATTCACCCTCTCGATCTCGCGCGTGTATCTGTCCTCAGTACAATATCTATTTGCATGCACCTCTTTGTAGTTTGCGAATATACAGGATTGATTTAGAGTCAAATAGAGCAAAAGAAAATCCACACTACGAAAGCGGGACCAACCCTAGGAAAATGCAGGGGGAAATGAAAACCTCTGTGATAAAGAGATTCAGAGATCTTTCAATCCCTAGGTTTTTAGGATGTTGAGAAAAGGGAGGAAGGAAACCAAGACAGAAAGTAATGGGGCTGTCACTATGCCCTTCACACTTACAACCTTCCTAGATCATTGAGAACAAGGTCCGAGGCAATTGGGTCAAAATGATATATGTATATATTTCTTTTTTTTACCTCTTTAGCTGGTCAACCCTGGCGGTAAACAACCAAGGCCACCACTGCCCAGGCAACAGCTCCAAGGGGCAGGCGATGGTTGCCGGCGTTGAGCTCCCTGCTGGCGCCTTCTGGCGGGACAGCCGGTGCCAAAGAGCGGCCAGGGAAACAAACACCAAAGGGGGACTATACAGATGTCATGGATGCACATGTAGGATCATAATCTGTCCAGAAAGCGGAGAGAAGGAGGGCGACAGGCTACGGGATCCTGGTCCAAGAGCCGCCGCAATGGAGCGGGCGGCGGTGTGCGCGCACAGGTGCCACAGGCCGGTGGCCCGGCGAGCTGTAGCGGCTGCCTCCTGGACTCAGCACTCGCACCAGCGCGCTGAAGCCGTGGCTGCTGCCAAGCTTGGGTAACCCCCAGCCTGAGCCACGAGAGGAAGAGCCCAAGGAAAGGGCGCGAAGGGGGAAGAAGGGTTGGGTAGAAGGAGGGCGAGGGAGAGACCCATGGCCTCATCTTCCATTTCCCCTCCCGAGCTCATCTGGTGGGAACCTTTGCTGTGCTCCTGCGCGCCTCCCTCCCCACCCCCTCAACTCTGGGCAACCATCTCCCCCTCTCCCCTCGCTCACCCCCCACCCTTCCTGCTCTTCCGTCTCTCCCTACCGCGTGCCTCCTCCCCTCCCCCTCGCCCCCCTCCCCTCCAGCAGCAGTAGCTGTAGCAGCTTCAGCGAAGCCGGAGATGGGCAGAGAGCGCGCGCGGCGCAGCAGCTCCAGATTCACTGCTCTCCCCTGCAGCTCCCCGCGCCCCCGTCGCTGTCGCCGCCTCGGTGTCCCCCAGCTCCCGTCGCGCTCTTAGGACAGCGCCGCCACCGCCGCCTGGCCCTGCCTGCCTCCTGCGCCGCGCAGCCCTCGCGAGCGCCCCGGATGGCGCTTTACCCCCAGGACTGGTGAGTAGGCGGGAGAGTGCCGGGGGTCGGGCTTCAAAGCTTGGCGCGGAGAGAACATCTTTTGATTTGGGAGGCACCCCAGACCAGCTGCTGTGATTTTCCGTCCTCCAGGCAGAGGGTCCAGGGAGGGTGCTGCTCTGTGGTCCCCAAGGGGATGTTTGATTTCAACTCCACCTGCTGGCAACCTGAACCCCTCTCCCTCTCGGGGACAGCTGCCTGCAGCTCACAGTCCCGCCTCACCTTCCAGCCCCCAGGCTCCCACACCAGCAGCAGCAGTAGATGGCCCCGACCCTCTGGTCACCCCAAACAGGGTCATCTCTACTCTTACCGTCCCTGCGTTCCTACCTTATGCCAGTGCGCAAACGCCCCCATCTGCCACCCTTCACCGGATCTCGCGCTGACAAAGCCTTCTCCACAAAGTCCTCCCTGACCCACCTTCTCGCCTTCCCCAAAGCCTGGCTCGCGAGCCCTACTGCCCCGTCCTATTCCTTCCCAGGGTGAATGGTGTTCGGTGAATTCTGAGCTCATTCCCTCGACACAATGGTGCCTCTCCAGATTTTCTGACAGTCACCTCAGGAAATTGACACAGACACGCTGTGATCCTGGCTTCCGTACAGTTACTTTGTGTGTTACTCAGTACCTGGGCTGTTAAGGGTATGATCAAGCATGAAAAAATAAAGACAGAAAACAAACCCTTTGGAACCAAACTTTTTGTCATTGTTGTTTTAAAGCGCAGAACAATTTGCATTGCTTTGGTTTGTTCTGTTCATTGAGAGGCGTCTTAGCTGAGTACAGGAAACACACCTATTTTACCTGTTCCTGCGGAATTGGTCTTACTTCCAGGTTAAGAACGGAGCACCTGCCTGGGCGGGGAATCTCTTTCAGCAGCAACACTATCAAAAGCTCAGCAACGCTTGAGGATAAGAAGCTTTTTCTTGAAGGAGATGAGAGTAGCACCAAACTTACCCTTTAAAATCTTCTTTGAAATTGCAATCAGCCAAAGCTCTTATTTTTCTTTAGGTGTAGTGGCTAAAACAGGGATATAGGAGGATTAGAAAACGTTGTACCAGGAAGCTCCTGCACTATTTGGGTGCTTCTGGAGTTGTGTAGTATCTTAGCACCAGACGGTATTCCTGTAGAAGTTTTCTTAGGGCAGTAGTCATTTCTTCTGAAACCATGTTTACTGTTTTATGATTTCTAGTTGGAGTGCAAGAAAATAGAGTTGTGTTCAATGAATGAATATGAGCAAGGGGGATGGAGGAATAAGTGAACATCGGGAGGGGTCAGTTAAATAATAAAATTTGTGCTCTCAATTTCTCATGTACTGAAATCTTAAAAACAAAACTACCCCACACAATTTATGGCTTAATATTTTAGAGAAATGATAAAAAGACATTTATTTCAACGTGGCATTTTACTCCATGGAACCCTTGGTCATAGGACTTGTGTTCTAAGCAATATGGATAAGTATATCCAGAAATAAAGGTTAGGAACTTTAAAAGGTGGCCCATTGTGTCAATATGAATTTCCTGATATTATTATCACTATAATTTGATGGGAATGCGAATTAAAGTGCCATTCTTGCTCTTGCAGTTGGTGGAGAGAGATGTATGCTTCATCACCTTAAAGGAGCAAGTCTCAGGCTATATAAGAAATAGGAGGGGACAGTTGAACCATCATCTAGGGAATTTGTTAGTGAATATTGCCTTAATACCTTCTCCAATGTCAGGAATTTTTGTTGGTTTGTTTTCATTCAAACTGCATCTGAGCTTTTATTTCCCTGTTGTGTAGACATAGGCAAAAATGCACTGAGCAAGTCCACTGACAAGGGATGGTTTAAGTAAATGTGGATAGCTGCACTAAAAGTCAAGAGGGGCTGTGAATAATGACTTTACTGTTGGTTTTCTAAATTTGAAAATTTTAGTTGGTTATATTTAGGGCTTGACTAAGAACATTCAAAGCTGTATTTAAATTTGTAGTTGCTGCAAATATCCACATGTGGCCATGACATGAAGATAGTAGGTATGTCAGGAGCTGAATCAAAAGATTATTTGATTATTTCCATACATATGTTTAACATTTGGGTAACAGTAGGGTGACTACTATGCACAGTATATCCAACAGTAATTAATCTGTATTGGGACTGATACATCCTAAATTGAAAGCAAGGTGTAATACTTTGATCAGTTATTGCCCATAATCATGTTAATGATAAATTAAAGTCAATGTATTCTAACATAATTCCAATTAACATGAAAATATTAACAAGGTCTCAGAATTATCTGTGAGAATGCAAATAACTAGTCAGCCAAAAATTATGGCAAGAATTTCTATAAAGAATTACTGGTGAGCTGAAAGTCAAGATCTGCCAGGATTTAAGGTCATTGTCATTAGTAAGACAGACTAAACAGTTAAATATAACATATGGGGAGGTAAGGCACACCAATATTGGAATGGCATATCTTTAAGTACCATTGAACTGTATCTTATAATGCTCATAATCATATGCCACCTAGAGGATGATGGTTTAAATTAAGTATTTGCAATGTTAAATATAAATTAAACATTATAAAGATAAATTTTAAATTATGGAAATTATATAGGTTATTCTATCAACAAGTTGTTGTTAGTTGAATGTTCCTTGTGAAACCATGTTTTGCCTTGTGTGTGATGAAGAGAAAGAATGATTGAGGAAGAGAGAGCTGCAGGAAGGGAGACATAGAGGGAAACACTTCAACCCCTTGGAGACTGGCTTAAATTATTTAATCCAATTAAGGTAACTAAATACAAGTTCTATTATTTTGGTATTTGGGATAACAACTGTTTTCCCGCTTGAATTTTAGGATATGACTCCTTAATTATAGCAATAAAAATATAAGTTTTTTAAAATAAAGTCTTTTATTACTTTTATTTAGTAAAATCTGAGCATCAAAGGCAAACTATTTTGTGTAATCTAATTGATGAATTGAACTAAATAAAATTCTAGACAAATTTATAAAAATACTTTGAAAAAGAAAGCACACATACTCACACCTCACACATACCTAAAATTACGATATTAGATACAGAGCTAAACAATTTAGTGTCTTATGAAGGCAAAAGGATTCAAAGGATAACCACATACAATATTTTTATACTTTAATATATATTTTTTATATTTTCTTTTTCATTGTGGTGGATGCATTATTACATTTTTATAAGTATTTGCATTTTATTTATAAATTCATGTCTATATTATAAAATGCAAATTTTATAAATTCAAATAATCCCCAAATTACACTTGTAAGTATAAAATTATTACATAAATGTTCATAATTTTGCTTTCTATCTTGCATTCTGGAGGGAGTATTCAGCAGAACGCATTCTCAAAGAGCAAATATGTAAAATGAATATTTCAGAATAAACGTGATGATTCAACCAAAGTTTTACAACAATGCTATAAAGTGATACTCTCATAAACTCTAATGTACAATTAAAATTCCTTACAGATACATTTAAATTGTGTGATTTTTTTACCTGTGACTGATTGTGTAAAACACAATTTTATTCATTTAGCTGTAAATGGGATGCTTGGCATTCTTAATAGAGTCACAGCATTCAGATGTTGATTAGAAATATAGAGAGCATTCCATTTCTATTACTCTAATGACTTGCTCAAGGTTGCAGAGTGGTTAAGAGAAACAGAGTTCAAATCCTGGTCTCCTGACTCCTTGCTGTATTTGTCTTCTATAAAATAAAAAAATTTTTCCACTTATTTTGTTTTAAGATATTAATAAAGGAGAAGTTAGTATTAATGTTAAAGAAATCTGAAAATAAAATGAAATAAAATGTCTGTGCTTCTTCAAGGACCATCTCAATGCTTAGTCTTCCAACACACCATAGTTAAAGGTAATCAGTCAACCAGACTTCTTCATTCACTCCCACCTTCAGGTTAAAGCTTGGGAAATATTTAAAAATTAAACTGCAACTAGCCCACTTAAAAATCTTTTAACATTTTTGCACAATTTTTATTAGAAATTCCTCACTTATGCAGTGTAAGTCTTTTCATGTTAATAGCATGTCATGGACGCTTCCATATAAACTTTTATAGACAATTGACTGAAAAGTACTCCTAAAAAACAGGTTTTAGTTTCTGTAAACAAAATACACTTGTTTCATTTCCATGCTGATTCAATATTTATGTTATCACAGATAAAGTTTCATATCCATATGTTTATTTATTTTTAAATTTTTACCTCCATAGACTGTGCATTGCTCAGGTGGTCAGGGAAGGTAAATTTGTTTCACAAAATTCCAGGCCCACAGATGAAAATCCTGGCACTTTTAGCTTTCTCTTCACTGATAGCCAGAGGGATCAATGAAAGTGAATGACTAAATCAATGGGAAACCATCATCATTAATGCATAAAAAATAAGCTCTCAAATGTATTCTTGGTGATGGTGGCTCATCACCATGATTTCATCGAGGAAGAATAACATGGTGACATATTTTGATATCTCAATTACATTTTCTGGAACAATACTGTATTATCTAAACGTGGTTGGATTGATGTAAACTAGGGGAATCAGTGATCTTGTACTGCTGGGTGTCTGGTTCAAAAGCTGAGGCATTGATCTTAGGCATTGGTCTTCTTATAGCGCATTAAGATGCAAATATGGCTGAAAGGAAAACTACATCTCTAGGGCTCCCCTGACATAGTTTCTTTAGAGTGTAATTCAGCCTCTCTTTATTGAGGGCCTATGGGGCAAGAACTGAAGTGATGATGGCAGGCACAAGAGTAAGTATGATTTAAACTCTGACCCCAAGCAGCTTAAAGTTTAAGTGGAGAAACCAGCAAGAACAAATAGAAAGGAGTGATGAGACACCAGCTGCTTTAACCTAGGGAATGTCACCTTGGTATTAAACAAGGGTGTCCAGGAAAAACTCAAAAAGACCAAAAACGAATAAAAATCTGTCTTGTGTAACATGGATCTAGGCATGCCGTGGCTAAGGCTAGACAACAAAAATGATTTAGTTCCTTAAAAAAAGCAAGTTTCCATTGCTTTCTATATTAATTTTAACTATGACAGAGATTTTTTTTTTTTTTTTTGGACAATGCTGGAACCTATTAGGAGAACGAACATAGGTAGTCCCAAACTAACAAATTCAGTGGTTGATTCAGTCCTTGGAGGTCACAGGGTAATCTGTTAATGGAAATGTAACTAAGTATATACTTTTACAGTAACTAGGAAATGCTTACCTTTTAAGAAACTTAAATCTTCAAGGAATATTCACAGAGAGGTACATGCAGAGGATGCAGGGAAGGAGGTTATGAACAGTATATGTAATATCTATTTCATAATCAAAGGTTTAAAAACCACTTTAATAAGTTAGACAACCTTAAAAGGTATTTGTAATTATCTATATTTTATTTACTCTGGTGAATATTTATTGAACAGTTTCTATTCAGTGATAGAAAAGGAGGATGACATATAGTTGGGATGATAAAATATATACTCATTGAGTAATTTGGGAGAAGTATATGGCAGCATTTAAATAATATGTATTACATGTCATCTGACCTAGAACATGGACTGGATAATTACTTTTATACCCAAAGTTTATAATATTTATGTTATTGGAAAAAATAATGGCCTCGAACAGCTTCTGAAGGTGCCTGAATTATGCTATAATAGGAACAGCTTACGCCCATGAAAGATGTGATTCATTTATGTTCGATATTGGTTTACCAAGAGAAAAAAATAAAGTATTCGATTTTTACATAAGAGGGAAAAATATACCTCCTAACTTGTTGACTGTTTTATGAATTCTTTACTACTTTATGTTTTCATGACATTCATTGTGTGAAGAAAGTGACTGAGTTACATGGGTAATGTGATTAGAGAACCTCAGGGAAAAATGGGGAAATCTGTGACATGAGATGAGCTACAAGACACAGGTGTTAATGATAACGATGTGTCACTGTAGGGAGCCAACTGAGCTATTTCACTAGTCAATTCCTGCTGACTTTCAAGGGTCCTACAGGGTCTGAGATTAATTTAACCCACTAAGTTAAGTATGAGTGACTGGTTGTACTCCTTGTTTTGAAAAGGCTGCATGAAGGCAGTCAATCCAACTTGTCCTATTTGTCTAAAACAACAGCTTAATGGTGTTTGTCTGTCTGCACTGAATGGTTAAAAAGAGTTACAGAAATGGGCGTGGGAAAGACATCTGGAGGTGTTGACAGGTATCGCATGGGAAATACAGAAGCTGAGACCATCTCCTCTATTTCCAGTGGATTTTTTGCTATGGCTAAGGTGAATGTAGATCAAATCATGGTCCGAGCTGTCTGGTGTGGGATGGCAGGTCTGGTAGAGAGTTAAATTTAAGGCACTTGCAACAGTTGAGTGAACCACTTTTTCATGTAAAGCTGAGATGCCACTGGAAAGCCGGGCGAGCTACAAGCTGGAATATACTCTTTCTATTTGATAAGCAAGGTTCATAGGACCCCTTTTTATCTTTATTTGTCATTGAATCTGAATTGGTACACCCCAAAATGAAAATAGTATGCCAGACAGTCATAGGGTCTTCAGGAACAGGAGTTCAGTTCTGACAAGAGCCCAGCAGCAAGCTAATAGCTACTTTTCAAATGAGGTGTACCTGGTAGGAGTATATCCTGTATGTTAAGGAGGTGATCTGTCCAAAATCCCAAAGGGCTCCTGTGAATGGAAGCTGCTTACATTTTCCTGGGGCTCCAATTAGAAAAATCATTAGTCACAGAAACTGGTAGCTTACAGGTTAATTAGGGATGTGGGACCCCAAATGTCAAGAGAAGGCCACAGCCTGCTAACACAGTGTGTTGGTTTATGCTTCATTCAGAAGATGCTGATGTTTTGGACCAGCTAATATAGAAGTCCGAGTAGAATTTCCAAGTGAAGAACATACCATCTCCAGTACCCAAAGGTTCCAGTAAGATCCTGAACATTGTTTTTGTTTGTTGCGAATGAAGAGACAGCAGTTTTTCTTTGACTACCAGAAGGATTGAACATTGTGAATCTGCTCATATAGTCCCAAGAAACTTTATTTGACAATTGGAACCCTGATTTTTTTTCAGAATTTATCAGCTGCCATGGTTGATAGAAGTGTGTCAGCACTACAGTCAAGACCATTGCAATGGAAGCTCCTGACTGGCTCATTAACAGGACATCATCTGTAGAGTGAAAGCTTTGCACCATAGAGAGTAGGGACATTCATGCTGACCTATGTACTACTGATGGCAAATGGCAGAGGAATCTTGGTACCCCTGGGAGTAACCTGTAGTAACTTGGGAGGTTACTACAAATGTATATTGGTGGCTATGTCACATGAATGTGACTTGATCTTTGTCCTCAGAAGCCAGCTGTATAGAAAAGCTGGCATTGGTACAGTCCAAGACAGCATACCAAGAGTTTAGTCTGTGCAATGGATTCAGTTACATGGATAGTTGGGATTGTGAGACTAACAACTTGATTCAGTTGGCGATAATCTCTTCTAAGTTTCTAGCTCTCATTACCCTGTTTCACTGATCATACAGTACTGCTGTATTAAAATATTGCATCTCTTAGCGCCCATGTTCCCTTCGAGTCTGCAATCAAGGCCTGATTTTCTTTTCTCTTTTTCTTTTCCTTTTTTTTTTTTTTTTTTTTTTTTTGAGACAGAGTCTCACTCTGTCGCCCAGGCTGGAGTGCAGTGGCGCTATCTCCGCTCACTGCAAACTCCGCCGCCTCCCGGGTTCACGCCATTCTCCTGCCTCAGTCTCCCTAGAAGCTGGGACTGTAGGTGCCCGCCACCACGCCCGGCTAATTTTTTATTTTTTGTATTTGTAGTACAGATGGGATTTCACCGTGTTCGCCAGGATGGTCTCGATCTCCTGACCTCATGATCCGCCCGCCTCGGCCTCCCAAAGTGCTGGGATTACAGGCGTGAGCCACCTCGCCCGGCCTCTTTTTCTTTATACTGTTTTTGTTGGATCATCTGGGAGGAAGTAGAGAACAAGACCAGAAACTGATTTACGTGTCCCATTAACACTTCACTACATTTGGCCTTTCCCAATTGTGATAATCTCCCCAGGCACTTAACTGATGATGAAGTATAAGCACTTAATATATTAATTACTATACAATCGGATATAGAAAAAAAACAACAGTACATTGAATTGCCCCAAAGGGCTCCACTCATGAGATCATGTTAGCTTGCCTTTCCCACTGTGAATCCTGCTTAAACCCCATTAGCTAAATCAGACATCCTTTTTCTTTCTATAAATCCAGTTTAAAACGTGACTTGTGTGTCCATATCCAAATATCCTAAAAGTTTTATTCCCTTATTTTCCTGAAATTCCTCAACATTCTTGGATAGGTGCATATGTCATTTGATACCCATTGGGAATAGGGATACCCTGACCTGTAGTCATGTTTCTCTTTAAATAAACTGAGATTATGGGAGAGGGGCATAGAAGAATCAGAGGGCAAGGGAGGAGAGAGACTTCATATGTACTATCCCAGTTTCAATGATACAGCAGTGGCTCATGGCGTAACCAAATTAACTTAGAATATTGTTGTCCACCCAATACTCTATATTGGGAGCAGGACTCTTGAGGCTGGCACCGTTTATTTCATCCTTGGGAATCCCTTGACTCGGAAGCCACAGATACATTGCTGTTTTTGCTAGGGTATGGGGTTTGTGACCTCTGGCTGACTCAGTCTTGGCTGACACAGTGGTGACTTTAAAGCATCCACCTTACTTTAGAGCATTAGCTGCCCCATTATCTTGTATCTGTTAAGCTCTCCCAGTTTCAGCATCAAGGATACGGAAGTTTCTCTGCACAGTGTTGATGACCTCAAGAATGTACCTAGGTTTCTTTGGGTCTCTTTCTCAATTTTCTAGTGGGTCAATTTTATCAGAATTCTAGACACAATCCAGGCCAGTAAGAGCCCAAATACTAGTCAATGCCTTATCTGTGGTTTTCCACAGGAGTTTTTCTGTCTCAGAAAAATCTCCTCAAGAGGAGTAAAGCTTTCTTATAGCAGCAAAGTCCCACTGCAAAAAGCTTGGATAGATTTTCTCATTACTTCCAAGTGGACCTACGGTTGACATGAAGGAGAGATTTAGCTGTAAGTCAACGCAGCATTTGCCATGATTCCTTGAGAAGCAATATGATCCATAACCCCTCCTTTCCATTGTGAGCCAAAATTCTAATGATTCACCTGGTTTCTGGTTATGGAGTTCCCCTTTTCACACTCAGTATATGTACACATTACTCTTAACTATTGTCTGAAAGAAGGTAGAAGCTTCTGCCTACCCAGTGCAAATCTTAGTATTAGTTGTTACAGTGCTGCAGGTCTGAGACTGGACTCCAGATTCCAGTCTCAGACAAGGAACTTGTTCCATTTAGAGAAAAATTCTGGCATCCATACTTTACCTATTTTTGTTATTTAGCTTGCAATGACCTCCTTGATTCCTCCTCATTAAAAGGGAAAGAAGTTAAGGACTGTCTATTGCCTAGTGGCCCATATAATTTGTAAACATCTATGTTACTGATTGCTAAGGACTTCTTTCAAATATTTATTTTCCTGAAAATTCTCGACATTCATGGATGAGTGCATATGTCCTTTGATATTTATCAGGGATATGGATACCCTGACCCTAGTTATGTTTCTGTTTAAATAAACGAGGTCATGGTAGAGGGACAGAGAGGAATCAGAGAGAAGGGAAGGAGAGAGACTTCATATGTACTATTAGTTTCAAGTGATGTGGTGGTGGTTCATGGCATAACCCAATTAACTTTTAGTATTTAGTAGGTCTGCAGGGCTCTCATCTTTCCTCTTCCAGAAAGCCATGAGTTTGTCAGCTTCCCATCCTCATCACTAACGTTATAAAAATCTCTGAAGCGTCGGAGAGTTTTCCCTGCTCACAAGTTAACATGAAAACCTGCCACAGTTGAATGGATGCTGGTAGAAAACAATAGACTCCTAGGTCAGAGATGAAGGACAATTTATTTTTTACTGCAATAGCAGTAGCAAAAATATCAACATTTTTGTCCTGTTCCCTGGGTCCCGATTTCCACAAGGCAACATGAAGTATACACATTACAAACAAAAAGACCCTGAATTTAAGGAATTCTACGCTTTTATAATGGGCAATGAGCATGCCTCCCTTTGTTCCAGAAGATACTATTTCTGTCCTCTAAGGCTGTTTGCTTTACAAACATCTTTTTAAAATAGTTCAAAACAAAAGCAGCCAATGATTCTTTCATAAGATGTGCAGAAATGTGAAAGACCCATGGGAAATTGTCTCCCAATAGTGACGAAAGACTTCCATAAGTGACTGTTTGGATAGGCTTCTTGTCTGTGGTACGATATATGTTCATCCTTGCTATTTCCTCATGATGGAATGCATTAAACTTTTGTTACCTGAGATTGATGAACCTGTCACTAAGATAGAAAATAAAAAGGAAGCTTTTGGAGCAAATATATTGTATTTAAACTGCAATATTAGAGTCTTAATTAGTAATTCCTGACTATAACCTATATAGGTTACAGCACAGGGCATGTTAAAGAATTAAGAATTTCTATCAGGAAGTAAAAATTTGAGCCCAAACCACAAAATATATTAAATATATATTTTGTGTAATTACAGTGTATTGTAAATCAAAATCATTAAGCAAAAATGTGTTATTACATGTTTCCCATGGCCGTAATGTTTCTCCAATGCTTTATAGTTTGAAAGGTGTCAAAATTTTCCTAAATAATCAAAACAAAAAGGTGTGATACTGCTTTAATATGTTTAATTTTTTCAAGACTGAGCATAATTGTCATCTCTAATAGTCATTTCCTATGCACTAGGCTTGGACACATGCCTTTCTCTGTATTGACACAATGGCAGGTTCATTTGTACCATTTTATGCCTTTGCAACATCATGTTGGCCTTATATATTTATGTTTCCCTGACTGGATTACTTTGAAATTAAACCTTGTTGCTTATTACTCTTTGTTCTCTTAGCGCCTACCACCCCAAATGAAGCATGGTGAGTATCCAATAAATGCTAGTAGAAATGAACTGAAAGTAGCAGTGTCTGTTAATGTTGAATTTACTTTCAGATATTTCAGACAATTATGTCCCATGAGGAATAACTGAATGGAAGATGTAAAGAATATTTGAGCTGAAATAATTTATAAAATTTCTTAATGACCATTGTTTTACTTATAGTCATGTAAATATTCATATCCTGATACTCATTCCTAGTTTTAAGACATCCCGAAACATTTAAAATTTTGCATGTATAGTGAAACTTTAAGATTTTATAAATCTTTTATACTTTTAGACATCGAAGAGAGGGTCACAAAATTAAATGTAAGACTTTGTTTAATTATCAAAAGGTTTGGAGTCACTTATTTGTATTATCCAGAATTGACTTCTATTCTAATGCTGCATTAGAAATTTCAAAGCATCTTGCCTTTCCCCTTTTTCAAAGAAGTAGACTGAAGATGAATACATGTCCCTTTCTCTGCCCTAATGGACAGATGTTCTTTCTTTATTTCTTTGTCATAGTTTTTTGTTTCTCTTGCATTCAGATAGATGTCTGCTGCTCATACCTACCTTTGCGGTTTCTGTCACTACCCCACCTAATCATTATTGTCATTATCACCAGTGCTGCCAACCCTGAAATCTGGTGCATTTCTCCCCTTCCTCTTTTCTCAAATTTTCCAATTTCTTCTGACTTTTATTGCTTACTCATATTCTAAAAACAACAAAAACATAAACAAAAGGACTGTCTCTAAGGGACAGCTGCCCTTTCCTTCTGGGCAGTGAACTTGAAGGATCAGAAAAAGTGATGGGTTCTCTGGCTCTTATTCTCTATTTGTTGGTTATCTAAGGACTGGCTGTATCTTCACTTCACTTCAAGGGCTGTATTTTTCTGGTTTTTTTCCAGAGCCATTTTGGAAATTTAAGAATTCTAAATTCTTGGACTTTGATTAGCCAATGTTTTGCTGTTTTCTTCATATAAAACAAGTTTTTGTAACTCTTTTGTCCTAACACTGCCCTGTTATTTAATAGCAACATTAACAAGTGAATACCTTAGAACTTATAAAATATGTGTGTCATTTCAGAGAACAAAAAGGTTGGAATGAATGAAACAAAAGAAAGATATGTTTTTATGGGAAGCATGGAAGGTCAGGAAATGACTGGTTTGCTTGGAGCATGTCAGTGGCAATCTTATGCAGAAGAAAAGAGGAAGATATCAAACAATAGAAAAACATAGAAATACTATAGAGATAAGAGGGGGCAAAGTAGCAAGTTCTAGAACAATAAAGACAAATATTTACCTATGTTATAATAGGGCTTCATGGAAACATTGCATTACATAGAAAAAAAAAAAACCACAGAGCTGTAACCAGATATTGGTTACAATTAAATTCTTACTTGTTTATTGAGTTAACTATTCAATTGGTGCAAAAGTCATTGCAGTTTTGGCCATGACTTTTAATGGCAAAGTAATGCTTAATTAAACATTAAGTAACATTTCACATTTTTAATTAAACAAAGATAATTATCAACTATCTAGCTGAGAGATTAAAGTCAAATTTCTTAGTATATCTAAGACTCTTTTTCCTATTACATAACAACTTGCTTAATTATTTTGAATGTGAAATTAGATAATATGTAGAAATCTTTAAAACTGACTGGCACTGTAAATTTTCATTCAACAAATGTTACATTTTCTCCATACTTAAGAATTTAAGAAGACACAATCATTTCAGCTTGTAACAAATAAAATGAGTCTATTTCCCAAATAGACAGTTAGCAAGAGACAATTAGATAATCCAATCTGATAATCAGCAACTTGGAGAATTTTGGAACTTTCAGAATATTATGTAGTAATGCAGGAAGAAGAATATAATGAGCACTGAAGAGTTAATTAGAATCATACTTTCCATGACAATATGAAGTAAGTACTTAGAAAAGAAGGTATCTGTTTTAATAATTATTAAATCACAGTGGTATAACATTTTTTCCACAAGAATTAAAACTCATGAACAAGAGGAGTTCCTCTTTTAACTAGGATGAACAAAACTGGAAACAGTGTCAATCCCAGCCTCACAAGACAAAGCCAGATGAACTACAAAACTATAACTTTTGTTAAAACTCTTGTAAAACTGAGTTCACTGGGCAAACAAATATCTAGGTTTTCAGGAAATGATAGGTTCCTCCACTGAGAAATGAGTCATGGGGATAGTGTCATACGTGGCAGAGAATAGAATAGGACCTGGCTGTCATACAAGCGATGATAAAAATTATTATTATTTAAATTATCTAACAAGAAATTCTGTAAAAAGCTAAAATTGTTACAAATTGCCAAAGACTGACTGACAGTTTAGAAACTCTGGTAATCCCTCACAAAAGGGTAATCTGATGTCACCCATTGGGGCTTTTATGTGGACTTCCACCAGGTACTTATGAGAAATGTTGGAAGCAGGGTGGGAGACAGGAGGGAGCCTGTTGGCAAAACAGGTGCAGAGTAAGGGATTGGCTGTCACTTCAGATAAAACACAAAATCCCAGTCTATTCAAGCTCACATCCCATATCCTAAGCACAAGGCTAGAGGAATGTAAAGTCTTTGGCACCCTAAAGGTCAGCTCTTGACTAGCTTAACTCAATGCCCCAAACTAATGACTTTAGAGTAGCAAGAGTATACTCTGTTTCTAGGTATAAATGATTGGCATCATTCCCAATTATTTTGCACTTGATATTTGACATTTAATTGAAAAATTATAAGATATACAAAACTTAAGAAAAAAAAAAAACCCATTGTCAACTTCAAGCAATGAACAAAACCAGATTTAGGGATGACCCAGGAGTTGAAATTATCAAACAGGGACTATGACTAATGTTTTAAAGAACCTAATAGGAAAAAATGGGCAATCTGCATGAAAGGATGGAGAATAATGGCAGATAAATCGAAAGTTCAGGAAAGATTGAAATGAAGGTGAGAAGTGAAAGGAAATATTATCACAGATCACAAATTCTATAATAAGTGGATGAAT
This sequence comes from Macaca fascicularis, assembly GCF_037993035.2. Lineage (NCBI taxonomy): Eukaryota > Metazoa > Chordata > Mammalia > Primates > Cercopithecidae > Macaca > Macaca fascicularis. Next base: position 79,323,656 of record NC_088378.1, on the reverse strand, counting down.
TTACCAACAACAATCCTAAATATGTGTGCAGCTAAGAACAGAGTTTCAGAATCCAAGAAGCAAAATTGATCAGACTGAAAGGATAAAAAGATAAGTCCACAACTGTGGATTTTTCTAATGACTAGAACTCCTCTGTAGTTAATAGAACAAATAGAAATCAGTAACTGTATAGATGGCCTGAACAACGTCCTCAACCAATTTGACATAACTGATAATTATAGAATACTCCACCCAATAACAACAGAATATGGAAGAAAATACTTACAAAATACATATCATAAAGGACTGATATGCAGGATATATAAAGAATTATCACAATTCAATGAACAAAACCAAATAACCCAATAAAACAAGTTGCAAAGTATTTGAACAGACATTTTAACAATGGAGATATGTGGTTGGTAAAAAAAGTAGTGAAAAGATGTTCAACACTGATAATTACTAAGAAAATTAAGCAAATTAAAATTGGAGTAAGATACCACTGTATAGCTATTAAAGCAAAACAAAAACAGAACAAACAAACAAAAACATGACCTAACCAAGTCCGAGTGAAAATGTGGACCAGTTGGAACACTGGTCCATTGCTGGAAGGGATGCAAAATGGTACTGCAATTTTGGAAACTGTTTAATAGTGCCTTATAAAGTTAAAAATACAGATACCTGACCCAGCAATACCATTTCTAGGTATTTGCTCAAGTAGAATGAACATGTGTTTCTGCATACAAATATAATGAATATTTAAGTGTGAATGAATACCCATACTTGCCAAAAACTAGAAACAACCTAAATGTCCATCAACTGCTGAATAAATAACAAACTGGTATATTCATACAATGGCATACTACTTAACAATAAAAAGGATTGAACTACTGCCCAGTGAAAAATTGTACTCAAAAGGCTACACGCTGCGCAATTACATTTATACGACGTTAAAAAAAATAAAATAAAAACTTAGGAACAGAAAACGTATTAGTGGTTCCCAGGGGTTAGGGTGGGAAGTAGAGGCTGATTTTAAAATGACAAGAAGAAAGATTTTGGGGGTGATGGAACTGTGCTATATCTTGATATTCACTGGTGTTCTGTAGGCCTTTGTCAAAATTCATAGAACTTGCCACTTTAAAAAGATTAATAATCTGTTTGCAAATCATATTTCAATAAACCTGATTTTAAAAAAATCGTGAGTGGAAGAATGAAAGAATTCCCATTAGGTAGGTCTACATATTAGGCACTTTCTAACAGTGCCTAGAGATGATTATTTCACATATTTTTAATTCCTGGCAATTTGAACATTTGAGTATATGTGTGTAAACAACCTAATTTTGGTAAATAACATTTTGCATTATTCCAAAGTATTGACACACATCTATATTACTGCAATCTTTATTAAATTCAATAATCGTAATCTAACCCTAACCTTGAAGAGTTATTGGGAAAGGCTGTTGAGACAGATTAGTAGATAAGAAAACTAATTCAGAGAGGTTGCATGGTTTGCTGGCGCTATTAAGCATTGCAGTCAGACTAGTAATCATATACAGGGAGGACTTACCTTTATGTAGAGTTAGGGTGACTACCCCCCAAGATCATGGCCCAGTGTAGCAAATTAGACTAGTAAAAGATTATCTGCCCGCAACTGGACAGTAATTATTTAACAGATAGTGTATCCTTCAATAGAGCAACAGAATATTTATTCCCTAGCAATTTATAAGGAAGCATACTTTTGACCTGCTCCATCTACTATTCATCAAAAACTTAGTTATATTGATTGGTACATTTTGGAGAACTGACTGTTGCTCTAAGGAAATTGGCCCCAAATTTAAATACTTTACTCTATTTTTAAGTCTTTTAAAATATATTTTTCCTAATAATTTATTTCTCAGTATATTTTACAAAATTCTTGATGGATAAGAAGTTTAAAACAAAACTAGGACTTTATTTCAGTTAGTTTGAGAAATACTTATTCCCAGGCATTCGAACTAACTAAATAAAAATCTGTAGCCCCATATGGCCTATGGCTTTTTAGTTTGCAGTTCTTCCTTTAAATATTCTAAACTTGAGACCTGTGTACCAAGACCGCATTATTCTCACCTTTTGCAGAACTGATGTATCTGCATTATGTTTTCAGTTTACATTGAGCCCTGGGAAACATACTGTTACATTTAAAATAAGGTCGTTTTTAAAAAAATCCAGTTTACTACATAATACAGAGTCCTTTTATGATAATCTACAGGAGAATGTTTCTCACACTTTGTTTTCTGAAGGAGCCGTAATTATTTTGTTACTGATTTTATTGAATGAACCTCTTTTTAATGGCTGCTAGGAAACTCAGTGTCAACTTTCTATCCCTAATGACTACAGAGAGACTACGATATGCATTTTTAAATTATGTAACTTAATTTATGAATGTTCTTGTTTAATTTTATGTTTCCAATCTCATTCAGTCACTAATTTTTTTCTCATAGTGCATGTTAACTTTTAGTAAAGTAAAGGACACTAGAAAGACAATAAATAGTAAGGAAAGAAAAGAAAGGAAGGAGTACTCAAATATGCTTGTATGCTACATATTAAATATTTGAGTAACTCTAGAGTACATTACTTCTTTAAATTTTACTCTCCTAGATACCTAGTTCAAAAAAATTCTTTGAAAATATAACTTTGAAAATTTTAATGTTTTCAAAGTTATAACAGTAGGGGGAAATGTAATATAATTTTCTGTACATGAAAGTAGGCAGTAAAATTTACCCATATTTTCTTTTCAGAACTCCCTGTTCTTAACCAGGTTATGTAAACTGGGAGTCCCTTCTTCATTATCTCCGTCCATGTGGTCTCACACTGTTTCAGGTTCCGATTTAAGCCTGGCCCTGTCTATAGGCAGGCTGTGTAACCGGAGAGATAACAGCATCCTACTGAGATAATATGCTTTTATTCCTAATGGCAACCTGAGGAGTAGGGGAACAGTACGTGTTATTAGAGCAATTGTAAGAAAACTTCAGGCCAGATTTGCATCCTGTTCAACTTGGCATGACAGTTTTTTGATTCCCAGAAAGAAGTTCCTAGGCTGCTAGGAAAAGAATCCAAGCTATTAAGAACAACTACATGTGGTTTCCAGCTCTCTACAATGAGAGTTGAAATTCTGTATAATTAATTACACCTTATGCAGATAAAAAGAAAGGAAGCGTAAAAGCAAACCACTCTGCTAGTAAAAGTATGAAAAAATATTAAAAGCTTATTGTTATCAGTAGTTTCATAACCACTGCCAAGCTTTGTTCTAAGAATTTGAATATATTGGATTGAGTTTCACTGAAGAAAGAGTAATTGTAATACTTTTCAGCTTATGAGACCTTACATCTCAGTCTCACTGAGAACTTTTTGATCACTAATTAAAGCTGCTAAACAGTTAGTGAACTTCTATTGAATAGAAGCATTTTCCTGATTGATGAGACAGTGCCACCATTAAAATTGGGTACAGAAATTCACAGATAGAATAAAATTACTGATAAAGGGAAATGACTGCACATTCAATTGAAACAGCAGGTCCAGAAAACATATAAGAAATAATTAATTACATAGGCTGAAAATTGTCCAAATCCCTGGAAAACTGTCCAAGGTCAATTTCCCTTCACCCTAAAATTATTTTCCTGAGGCACATAAAAATGTATTGACACAGACTAGTTGTATAAACAGCACAGAATATGTTAGAAAACTCATTTTTTCAAACTAAACAATTATATAGACAAGCTGTCTTCTTTCATAAATTTGTCTTCCGATATACCAAAATATAAATATTCATACACACTCAAATTCAAACACATATTTGTTCTTATGTACATACAAATACAAACTAGCAAATATGTAAACACATATACAAATATACTCACATGCAGATGCACATATACATATACATGCTTACATATAAAAACACACATTCATTAAATATATACACAAATACACACACACACACACATGCATTCATCCTAAACTTAAACACCCTAAATTCAGAAAAAAACCTCCAAAATTTAATAAAAGGGACACGGACATTTAACTTAGGAAGGGAAACCATAGAACAAACAAGAAGACAGAAAATATAAACTCTATACAGTGCTGGATAAGCAGGATCAATCTGACTTTCCATTGGTAGCACTTTTTCAGTATTCTTTTCTTATTTTCATCTTAGTTCTTGATCTTCATATCTTTTGGCTCCTTCCTCTAGCACATCATCCTTCTGAATGAAGCAGGCACAGGAGCAGAGGCAACCTCTGTACCAACTTGGGAAGATGTCATCATTAGAAGGAGTAGAGGAGCATTTTGTCATTATAACTGTTACTAAAAGATAATTGCCTATGAGGTTATGGTTAGGCACTATACCCCTATTACCTACTTATACTGTCCCTGTTTTATTTAGGATTATATCCAATATCCAATATGAAATCAAACCGGCAGAGAAAAAAAAGCAGAAAAACAAAAAAGCAATACTGTAAATTATAATTCATGTAAGGAGCAGTACATGTTCTTACATTATTTTTTAAATTATTGTGTTTATTTAATAATTTCTATTAAACTAGTGTGTACATATTTCAGTGAAAGTAAATGCCCTAGATTAGGAAATGAATCAACCAGCATGAATCCGTTTGAGATGCAACAGAACAGAGTGGTTCTGTATCACACACTTACTACTATAAGGGAAATTTAAATATGTGCTTAGAAAACCACCACCTACATCCTTATACCCTAAATTATGCCAATCCAGACCCCAAACTTACCCCTGCATCGAACCCAGAGTGCTTGCTTAACAGGTGCAAAGAAAGTTACAAAAACTCTTAACTGGCGGTGAAAAAAAGAAATTAGCCATGATTTCTCTTGCTTTTTCAACTTTTAACTTTGTAAGAAAGACCAGTTTTGGAACAATGGCCTATTACAAAGCAGAAGCATGAGAAAAGTAGTTTGGGAACTACAAGGTACCAGTGGTTTGGATAAGAGGAGATAAGCAAATGATTTAAATAAGAGAACATAGGCAAATTAGCCACACTTTTCTAAAAGCTCTGATAAAAGAGGGACAAAAAGTCATCAGTTCAATTAATTCACTTAAGGTGATGAAATTAGTAAAGAGAAGAAACCTTTGTTAGAAAAAAATGATATAATCATCCTCTATAATAGATTATATCCTTTCCATAAAATCAAAATGCGCTATTACACATATGAGGAGAGGGAGGGAGGGAAAGAGGAAATGAGGAAAAAAGAGAGATGAAGAGAGAATGAGAAAGTCAGAGAGAGAGAAGAGATCCTATTTATTTTGGGAGCATTACTGAATTACTATTATTGACATGACAAAAAATGCATAAATGCAATGAAAACAAATTATTTCCTCCCGTTTCTTTTCTTGGAACAGTAAATGTCACTCTGTATTTAGACATGAAGTTCACACTCTTCATCTCGTCTTCCTTTGCACCCATAACCTTATTTTCTCTTATATGTAATTCAGCTTCCTGTTATCTCTTAATTCATTCATCTAATACATTTAATTTCTTCCATTTTAAGAGGTGATTTTGGAAATATTGTCCCACAGTTTTGAAGACCAATGTAATGTAATATTTACCCAGGAGAACTTCAAAAGATACCTTAATTTTAAGTAGATATATTAGGAAAGTTCCCATCTGCGAAAGAATACTTTTGGTTTTAGATTTCTCATATATTTTGAGCCAAAACATTTACACTTCAGAATAGATATTCTATATAAATGCTAAATAAATAGCTTAATATTGAGAACATAATTTTCATTCAAGATGTTCTTTAAAAATAATATTTGCCTTAATTTTGTAAGGTTCTAAGCAGATTTCCATGCTGCAAGAGTAACAAATTATGAAGAGTAAATATATATCTGAAATTTGCTATTATAATTAAATAAAACCAAGAGCAATGTTAATCTGATACACTGAGTCTATTCATGGTTTGCATAATCATGATGGTGCAGATGATTATTAGGCATAAATGCTAAGTAATTCACAAAAATGACTATCAGTAGAATTGCTTAGTTGAACTAATTTTTTGGGTTTCAGTTCTTCCCATTTTGTCAGTAGGGCCTTTAGCGGTGATAACTTCCCCAGATAACATGAACATTTAATCACGATTATTATTAACTCAAATATAACATAATGTAAATTAGTGTTTCTTCCTGACAGAACCTTAAGTTTCTTTCATTGGAGAGCTCTTCAGTTCATCCAGGAAGCTGAGTCCCAGATTAAAAATCATTGCTGTGGTTTGTCTGTATTTTGGAGTATCAAAGGAGACAAAAGAAAAGGAAAGCACCTCCAATCCATCCTAATAATAATCCCACCTTCCTTCCTGCTTTCATATGACATTTATTTAAACCAAACTATAGCTGTGCTTCTCAAACTTCACTGTCCATGTGAATCACCTGAAGATATTGTTAAAATGCAGATTCTTATTCAATAGGTCTGGGTTGGGATGGGGGATTTCTAACAAACACTTAAGTAAACTGCTACTCTGGAAACCACACCTTGACAAGCAAGGGTCTGTAGAACTAGAAAGGTAGAGACCTTTTAGTTCATGGCTCTTAACCAAGAACCTGTGAATCTCTGAGACATTTATCCACAGGTTTTAGGATTCTATGAGTCCCAAGAAGTAAAATGCAAAATTGTATATGTATGTGGGTATGGGCATTTTTAAATTTTCTGGAGAGTTAACAGTTATTAGCTTTTGTAAGAGGTTTTGAAGACCTAATTAAAATAAGTGGATAGTGATTGAATCAATCCCATTTTTAGATAAGTAAACTAAGGTCTAAGGAGGCTAAATTATCTGTGAGGTTCACACAGTTTGTTACAAACCTAGGAATTGCATCCAGGTTTCTGGTGCTTAATGCAGGGATTTTAATAGTACTAGATTGTCTTTCAAACTTTGATTTGGGATAAATAAGTGTAATAATTCAGTAAATAAATTAAATAATGAAAGAACAAGTAAGCAAGTGAATACGAACACATTCATGCATATGATCCTTTGAGGAGAAAGCATAAGAATATTTGGCCTAGATTAAAGAAGAAACTGGTGGTATTGATATTTAATGACTTTGATATGGAAGAAGTTGGGGAACAGCAAACACTGAAAAGAGGAAAGTAGGGGCAGCAAAAATGGAATTTAAAGATTAACCCTTCAGACTATTCTTATCTTTATCTGGATAAAACTCTGCAAATGCTTAGTCATTAGTCTTTAGTGTGAAAAAAAATCTTTTTGAATGTTAGAAAAAAAAGACCCTTTTTATCTTCTCTGTCAAGAAATGTACTTATAAACAATATCATATTTTCATTAGCCAGTTATGCCAATTGTGAATACAAAATGGCAGAAGCACAAGTTCTTAAAATAATTGCTGCAGCAATGGGTGAGGTGAATGGGAGAGTGATTGATTTGTAGTGTCAGTGAAATGTGCAGAGAAATATTGGCTAAAACTTTAAGCTGGGCTATGATTCTGAAGGTATTAGAAGTTTCCAGACCAGTGAGCTAACTTGAGCCTAATATGGACATCTGAAACACACGCCTAATCCCTGCATCCTCACTGCAGGTGTGTGGTGCCTTGAACAGAGAGTGATGCTTCAGAGCATTGCCACAAGGCCAAGCGCTCCTAAGTAAGAGGTATAAGATGGCAATGGACAACTTCAGGTAAAAGAAATACAAAATATGTAATTACAATATTTTTAAGAAGGCAAGAGTTTCCATTTAATTTCCAATTATGGAATCAAATCAGAAGAAGAGTAAAGTTTTCAAAAGAGAGGCTCAGAAAGGTTGCACATATTCATCAGAGAGGATCTTCTGTCATATCTGGGTCAGATGAATTCACTGCAATCTTGGAATCTGAAACATGAGTAATATTAGAAAACTCAGGCCATCTCAGGCTTCTATTGGCAGAATAACTGGCTTAAAAAAACGCATTTTTAATTCTTCTCCTTTGCCATTATGCATTAAAAATATAAATGAATTTGAAAAAGAATGTGGGAGACTATGAGGAAAATATCAGGTAACTTCCTTTAAATTTTTTCTATTATGTTTTTAAAAAATGTTTAAAGAATTCAGAAGAGATTTGGCATTTCTAGAAAAGCAATTCTCTTCCAGAATGGTAGCTGGGGAAAAATATGTCCAATATGTTCCCCACCAGCTGCCAGAGATATATTTAAAATGCAAATCTGACTAGGTTCAATCTACTCTTCAACACCCATCAATGACTTTTAATTGATCTCAGGATAGTATTTGAATAGCTTTAAATGACTTTGAACACTTTCTTGATCTAGTTCTTGTTTATGTCACAAATCTCATTTTTCACTGGTCCCCAGTTCCTACTTCAAGCTTTAGTGATACTGACCTGAATTACCTTCTATGCACCATCTACATGAAAATGTGTCTCTTCTTTAGCTTGTGCTTTCATTCTGCACAGAATATCCTCTTTGGCCTGGTTAATTAACCCAAAACTCAGGCGTCACCTCTTCCAGGAAACCTTCCCTAACAACCAGCCTGGAATAATCAGGCCTCCCCTCAATGCTTAATATTTCTACCTTAGCATGTAATGTATTCTTCTAAAATTATGTGAGTGAACCTGCCTTTCTTTCTGCATTGAATAATCTCTAAGACTAGATGCATAACTTTCATTTTTGTACTTCTATCACTAAACTTAGTGATGGGCACATAATTTATGCTCAGCAAATGTTTATTCAATTGAACTGAGCATCATTCAGTTATATACATGTACACACACATACACACGCACACACGTATATGCCATTAGTGATAACCAAGCAATGGAGTGCAATTAGTGCCAATTATGTGGAATGCAGGCATGAGAAAAGGGAGGAACTTCACAGTCCTCAGAGTATGTTTATGGTGATAAACAACAATCACATTCGTGCTTAATACCTATACTACCTATTCTCCATTAGCTCCCAACCAATTTATAAAAATGCCTCTAAGTTTCTACTGAACCTATTATTTTGTCTTCATTTTACACTGTGCACCCACTATCTCATTTTTCTTCATTCTGTCTCTTGAATTTGGCAAGTTTGTTCCCACTTCAGGGCCTGTGCATGTGATATTTTTTGTGCCTGGATTGCTCTTCATTTATCCAGGTCTCAACTCAAGCATTACCTCCTCCTCACAGGTGCTTCCTCAGTCACCCTATTATAAGTAGCCAAACCTGTACTTTTCTATTATTTATACCATCTGAAAATCTCTCTTGTTGCTTAGCATCTATCTTCTCTGCTAGCAGTAAGATAGCAGAGGACAGAGACCTTATCTATCTTGTTCTTTACTATGTCTCCTCCACCTACAACAGTCCAAGCATTTAGCAATGAGCAAATACGTTGTGGATATGTATGAAATGAATAATATACTTCCTTTCCATGTGGGATTTTCTTATAAAGTGTTTCTACAAGACTTTCTTGGCTTAAAATATGTTAGAAGCCCGTATCTCTTGAACTTTAAATTCAAACTATTTTTTTCTCTTTCCTTCTCTTTCTTGCTTGCTTTTTTGCTTTCTTTCCTTCTTGTTTCAAGTATTTATTAGGTTCTCATTACATGTGAAGTAGCAATAACTAATGTATCATATCATGTTTGTGACCTATAACATTATATAAAATTTTAAAATTTCTGACTTGTTCTGAATACTGAATGCTATATTGTTTGCAGAGATTATAAGTGATTGTTCTTGTTTTCCCACTGCCTAACCAAGTGCCAGTGCTTAGTTGTTTAAATGGTCCATCTAGTTGAGAACCATTTAGAAGAACAAAACACATTCTATTTGAGGCACTGAAAATTTCAACTCAGAGCTACAATAAATTCATTTATTTATCCATCAACTTACTAGTGCAGTCATGTGGTCTAAAAAGAGTACTGCCCATTAGCTAGTATTCAACAAGTGAAAAGGCACAAGAATGCAAAACCATGGCACATTCCTAGAACTAGCAATCTTTGATATTCTTGGAGAATAAAGCTGGAAGTAGAAAAGGGAAGGAAGAAGTAGGAGGTCATGTGACATTCCGAAGGATCAGGTCACAAAATACCTTTCACGACAGGCAATGGAGCTGGCATTTTATTTTCTTGATGATCCTACTCTGTAGTATCCTGGCAATGGAGTCGAGGATTGAAGTGACTAAACCCAGATACTACAGTTCAAAGGAAAGAGATGAGGAGGGCAAGAACAGTGTAGTGTGGATAGAGGGGAATCTATGTAAAAAGGTACCTGTTTTGGAGGTAGAATTATTAGAGCTTGAATGATGGAATGTGGGCATTGAAGGCCAAGGAGCAATCTAGGATGAATCCCTGGATTTGGCTTAATGGTAACATTCACCAAGACACTGGAAGATGGCCAAGTTTGTTGAGATTGATGTTATCGCAGTTTCTTTGTACTTGACCTTTTTATCACTTTCATTTGTTTTTACTACTGTTTAAAGGGTTTAATGAGAGGGTGGGAAAGGAAGAGGAATTGATGCACTAGAAGTTTCAGATTTGAGCCTACATGTGTCTTTACCTGCAACTGCCCACCCCCTTTCCTCGCCATCATCTGCCCCATCTCTTATTCGTTCTGCTTCTTCTCTAGGTTTGGCCAGTGTGCCTCCCAGTTTATGCCTTTCCCCAGTTTTTCTCTCCTGTGATCCATCTTGCAAAACACAACTTTGTACATATATTTATACATCAATACTTCCCATCTAGTAGACTGCGAACTTCTTGAGGACAGGGTTTATGTGTACCACTAAGCAGCCAGCAGAATGCCTGATACACAACAAAATATTTTATGTATTGAATTCTTATTTAAGTGTTCTGAAGCCAAGAAAATCAGAGTGATGGATTCTCTATTACTCAAATTCTTCCCTATTGTGCTTGGTAGAATACATGATTTATAACTGATATGGAAATTTCATAAGCTTCGTGTAAATAATTCAAAATTAAATGTAATCTTTTACTGCTCCCTGAATGTAAACAGACATCTACCCATATTAAGGTAAATGATTTTGTATATGGATTTCCTTCCAACATCCCGTTTCTATGCAGGAAAATAATGGCAGCCTTTTAGAGCTACTGGCAGTGTGGTGTGGGGAAATTTTACAAAATCAGCTGACTGCCGTTTAACTGGCCCCGAAATGGACTTGTGAGGTGATACATTTAGCTGTTTTGGGCATTAGTTTTTCATTCATAAAGGCATATGTCTAAGGGCATTTTCCAGCTCCAAAACACTTTGATCTAAGTGGTTTTTTTTTCCTCTTTTTGAATTTCTATTTAGGATATTAAACAATCTGTTGATACATCCAAAGTCACCATTTCTGCCTCCTGTTAATCCCAATGAGTCTCTTGTTGTTATGACCTAACCCTTTAATGGAAAAATATTATTGAAGGGTAGTATTTTTTCTGTTATTGTTCTTATACAGAAATAAGAGAATTACCATTATTATCTGAATAATTAAAAACAAGAAAGACTTAATGGAAATATCCACGTGATTGAAGCAGAATTTATTTTGCCTGAAATGGATCTTCATTTTATTATTTGTGCTTAGGAAAGTAGTGACTATATAAGTGTATTTCATATTTTGAGAGCTTTCTCAGAAATTATAATAGTTGGACTCCAGGAGAAGACATATCACTAAAACATCTCAAACTTTTCTGCAGAATGCCGAATATTTATACAATTGACTTTCTTCTTTTTTAAAAATTGGTTTACTTAGACATCTGAAGGATTTTTCTTTATTTCAGAAATAAAAAAATAATTATTTCCCGGTGATATTAAAATCATTCCGACGAAGGCCTGCTCTGATTTCACACGGAGTTATTCTTTCGGTTTTAATTGCCATAACATATCTCAAACACAGGTTGCAAAAATACTTTTAAAAAATCTTAGCTTTGTTTTGTTTGAAATTATAAGGAAAACATAGAATTATGAAAAATAGCACCATCTCATAAAAACATTTTATTGTTTCACAGTCAGTATTTCAAAATATAAATCTATACATACACACAGACATACATGCACATATATATATGCACACATTAAAAAATTACTTTTTTAAAACACAGAATAAAACTACTAAACAAGTGTTTTGTAGTAAGTTATGTAGTCAGCACATTTTTGTTCTGTCTCATGTTTTTGCAACTAATGACACTTTTCTCCTGAACTTTATCGTCAAATTTGTACCAAGTACTTTTCAAGTACTTGCCTCCAGAATAGAAACCATCTTATAACTTTCAGTTATTTCCAGACTCTCTGTTCAGTTCACTCCCTCACCACCCCAACATCCCTAGGTTCATCCTGGTCAGATCAGTGAGAACGGGATGCCAAGTTGTCCCTGCAGTCACCAGAGCCTCCCACAGCCTCTGGGCAAGCATGGTTATGTGTCTATAGGGGCACCATCACAACTAGCAACTATGGACATGGAGGCAAGCAGCAGAAATCCTAACCTTAAATATAACTATGGGAATTCCCAGATAAGTGTTTGAAACAATGTCTGCATCTCATTGCTTCCTATTTTAACAATTTTTTTAAATTAGTGAACAAGTAGTAGATAGTTGTCCAGTGGAAAATGTAAAAGAATTTAAAATGTGCCCACTACCTAAATTCTGTAACTACCATTATATTACATTTGTTGTGTGCAGGAATATACATCTATTTATTCCTGTAAATTCTTTTATTATGCATAGTAACTTGCAGTACATTTCCCTATACACTCCATCATGCATATTATAAACTTAGAGATCAATATTTTACAGCTGTTTTTTGAGTTATTTAGTGTAGACTTGAAAGATGGATATTCTAGAGATGAATCAAATCTTAGATACAATGAAGCCCCAAACCCTCCTTTTTTGGTCTTGTATTAGCCCGTTGGGTTTAAGTGTATTAGTCCATTGAGTTTTATAGATGTATTAACTCATTGAATTCTCACAACACCTCTATGAGGTAGTTCCCATTATTCTGTTCATTTCACACGTAAGAAAATTAGAGTTTAGAGCAAGTAATTTTAAGACACTTTATTAAGCTCCCTGTGTGCCGATAAAATATGTACTTAGCATTTAAAAGCCTCTATAGTGGTGGTTATCTGACATCAGTCTCTGGACCAATGTGTTTCTTGACTAAATTTTTATGAGTGTGGCAAAATAAAATACATTTTACCTGTGATGAGTATTTCATAAACTTAGATTTGATCAATTCACAGGATTGTTGTTTATTCTAAGGTTATAACTGTTATACATTATTTGATGTCAAATGACATTGTTTTTGTTAAGTTATAATTACAATAGATGGCAGTCATACTTATTTGTTTGTTTGTTTGGTTTTGTTTAATTGTTTTACTACTCTTACTGGGAAAATGTCAATATTATTTTATTTGAACATTTTCTGTCTATAAAATCCCCAAATCTGAGATCTGTTGATTTATACTAGAAGTAAATTATTAAATGTTTTAGACATTTAACTTTTCATTGAAGAAAATTAATAAAATTATAATTATTACTTATTCAAGAGCACAATTGCTGTGAATAATCTTTGAATGGAATATTCTATATGTGTGTGTGTGTGTGTGTGTATATATATATATATATTTTTTTTTTTTTTTTTTTTTTTTTTTGACACGGAGTCTTGCTCTGTCGCCCAGGCTGCAGTGCAGTGGTCGGATCTCGGCTCACTGCAAGCTCCGCCTCCCGGGTTTACGCCATTCTCCTGCCTCAGCCTCCCAAGTAGCTGGGACTACAGGAGTCTGCCACCTCGCCCGGCTAGTTTTTTTGTATTTTTTAGTAGAGACGGGGTTTCACCGTGTTAGCCAGGATGGTCTCGATCTCCTGACCTCGTGATCCGCCCGTCTCGGCCACCCAATGTGCTGGCATTACAGGCTTGAGCCACCGCGCCCGGACAGAATATTATTTTTTAATAGTCCGAAAGAATGTCCCCACAGGGGCTTTTTGTAATCTCGAAGTACTTAAGTCAGACCGTCTCCAAGGTGCCTCTTCTGACACTTGACTATCTTATATTCATGGAATTTTTTTTTAAGAGCATAAAATAGAGAAGCTGGAAAGACAATTTTTAATGGAAACGAGAATAGGAAAATCAATATCAGTAAAATAATAATCTTTTAAAAACCAACACGTTGCTCTCTGATCAGATCAAATCTGATCAACAGCTGCTAGTCTTTACAAGTTCAGGTTTCAAGCACCTGTGATCTTTGGCTTTATTTGATATTATTGGCCTTAGTGTCACTTTGGCTCAGGGGCACACTTTCAAAAGTAATGCTTGATTTAAAATATATGTAAGAGTAACTGTATTTACATTTGTAAGTTGGTAAGTGGCTGTGAATGAGATGAAAGAACAAAAATACAGTATGTATTATAACTGACAAAAGTTTTGTACATGTCCCACGTTCAAAAACAATACGTATGTGTACAAATGAAAGCCTTTATTCTTGGTGATTTTTCCATTACCTATAAGTTGCCTCTAAATTGGAAAAGTGATTCCTTGAGCACAGACAGCATGACCTAAATAATTGTCCTTAAACCTGACTGATTCTTCATTGAGATTTTGAAATTTAATCATTTAACTTTTGTTGGCACAAAGAGACAGACCTCAATAGCAGACCCATTTGCATTCACAATTGCTCAGATTTGAGTGGAAACATTCCAAAATCCATATCCTTTGAAAAGCTCTGCTATGCCTGGTAAACTAAACACAAAACATACAAATAAATAAATTGTATTTTCAAGCAGTGCTGCTGAATCAAATATGTGCCTTATTTTCTTCTTATATTATTTGATATCTGTTATGACACAGAATCTCCAAACCAGCAAACCAGTAATAAATTGAAACTCTTAGACTAGAAACTGGAATCTTGATCAACAGTTTGTTCTGTGCTTTTTTCCTCCCTGATTAAACACAGCTGAAATTACATTATTTAGAGCCACAATCTGTGCTAAGTCTTCATAATAAAAATTATTTTTCATAAATACTCTTTTTAATTCCCTAATTATAGTATTCAATGAGTCATATGAATTTTAAGTAATCTTTTATTGTGCTAGGTATGAGAGTACTGTATAAATTAATCATTTTCATTAAGTAATGATGACTATCTTAGTGTAAGTGAATTTGCACTATTTAACATTAATTACTGCTGATATATACAGCCTTATATGTTCTACCTGTCATCAATATTTCAAAATGCTTGATACACCAGGTGACTGATTCCATTTGCTAAAGTTAGATATAATGTGGAGAGTCAATATAATTTGAGTGACAGTGAAAGGGGTGGAGATTGACCAGGCTCACTGAACAGGAGAATGTCAAGATTTAGGGAGTTTAACATGCCGCAGATGAATCCTTCAGCAGGACAAGATGGGCCAAATTGATGGATCCACCATTATACTGAGGGGTCAAACCAAGAGGTGAGAATTGGAAAGCAAAGGCAAATAATGCTGGAATAAAATGACTGGTGGAAATGTCAGAGCAGGAGGCAAAGAACCAGCAACAAGCAGACCAGAAGAAAGAAAAGTGGGTATTAGAGGAAAGCAAGATCTGAAATCAGCAAGTTGAAGTATAAGGGAATGAGAGAAACTCTCAAAGTGCCAGACAAAATTTGGCCAGACTCTCAAATGCTATCCCAGCTAGATTTTATTTTGTGTTGTTCCATGTGCCACATACATCTAGTTTCTGACGTTATCATCTAATATAACGATTTTGTTGATTCCCAGATACTTTTCCATGACTCTCTTTATTAAAAATGAATTTTTAAACCAGACACTATGGTTTACCACTATGTTAAGTGTTTAAATTACCTAAGTATCCCAGGACTGACAAGTAAGCAATTATCATCCAAGATAGCAAATACTATTGAAATTTGGCTGATGAGGCACAAAACAGAGGAAGTGGGGGAGTAGCCCCTGCACATGGCTGTGTAGTTCCTGGAGAGGAAAGGGTGCTTGGATGGGAAAAGCTGGGGCTGCAACTCAGCTTGAGCAAGCCAAGCTTTGTGAGCTGGTCACCCTGGGGAAGTTATCACCGTGCTGCAAGACTTCAGAGGAAGCACCCCCTTTCGTTGTTTGCCCATTCCTGGGGGGTACTTTTTTTCAGTTTGCCCAAGGCAGCTTAATGTAGTGTGGGTGCCTCCAGGAGGAGGATGGCTAGTTGAACCTCAAAAGGGCCACCCAGGTATAAAATCCACCATGAACTAGGGTATAATTTTCAGCTTTCCAATACATCAATCTGAACTTGCTAAAGAAATCAGAGTAAATCAGTAGATTCAGCTTTTGAGCAGCTCACATTCTTTCTTTGTATGTATATATGTGGCTTAAAAGATTTCTTCAGTGTCTTATTTCATGTGGAATAGTATTCAGATCCCTTGATAAGCTCTACGACAATGTCTTTCAAAGTTGTTTTTTTGTTTGTTTGTTTGTTTTTTGTTGTTGTTTTTTAACTAGGACCTAAAGGGGGAAACAATGTTTATATACCATGACCCAGTACACAGATAATCACACACACACACACACACACACACACACACACACACACACAGCCCTGAAGCAATGATTTTATGAAAATTATTTTCTTAACGTATGCAATGCACTTTGATTTTTCTTATTCTTTTCTGTTCTATTTCCTTTAAGAAAATTGTTGCATGTCACTGAATTGATTTCAAGGCCAACAAATTGGTCACAGACCAATTTGAAAAATATTATCTTACAACTCCTATAACATGACTCTATCTAAGGTTTTTGGAACCTGTTTCTCCCTCTGCCTTAAACCGTCCATTCAGATATCTCTGCAGGAAAGGCTACTTCCTTTCTAAGTTTGTACTCAAATGCCATTGCTTCAAAGAAGCCTGGAGTTACCACCCATCCCGAAGACCTTCACCCTAACTCTATGGGCAATGATTTTCTTCACTTATTTGTTAACTTGTTTATTTCATGCCCCCTTCCCACATATGAACATGCAAGCTTTGTAAGAGAAAACAGCCAGCTTCTTCACTGCTGCTCTCCACAAATTCTGGCAACATGGCAAGTAATTAATGAAGATATATATTTTATCTATCATATAGGCATGTCTGTTCCAAAATTCCAAAATATTATTTTACAGTGGAAAAGACCATTTTTATTCAATCTGGGAAGTGGTGTCAGCAGATCATTGTGCTTTCCTCTAAAGGAATGCTACACTTGAAAAAATTGTCAGAGTGACAGAAATTAATCATGTATTTTGAGTTTAGTGGCATCCAAAAGAACATCTCCTTAATAAGGCAATACACCCTAGTGACTAGAAAACTTTGTCTCTGAAGCTGTGCACTTTCTTCTTTCTACCAGGCTTAAATGGCAAATCCAAGCTGTATTTGATCTTCACTTTTCATTACACAGAGCAGAATCCAAATTTTATATGACCTGAAGCTCATACGGTTTGGAGCCCCATTGAAGAACAGGAAATTACAAATACAACATGTGCTCACAGTGTCACCGAATGGAAAGGAAAATGTTATGGAGAAATGCTAAGAACCAGTAGTCTTATCCAATTATAGTAGAAATGCCTCAGTTACGCAAATGTTAGAAGTATGTGTGACCCTCTCAGGCGTCTCTCAGGAGCCATGAAAATAGCTATGTTTAAGCGTCATTACTTCACAGGGCATTTGCCTCTGCTTCTAGGTATACATTTAGTTACAAAATAGTCTCTTTTTTTTCCTGAAGTAAAGTACAATTGTTGCAATTTGTTTTCTGAGTTGCGATCTTGTTTCTTTCTCCTTGATATTGCTAACAAATTACTTCAATAAGAATTGTGGGTATTTCACAAATCTTACTTCATACACTTAAAAACAAATATTTTGGTTTTGTTTCTGAGATAGCTAATTACTTTCATTGTATATGTGCTTTGTGATTTTAGCTTCAGAAAGGAAATGCATTTCTAATTACAGATGGCAGGAGCCTCGCTCTCCTCCAGCCTCCCTGCCTTCCCTACTCTAGCCCCTGACACCACCGTGAAAATAAAACAAGGGCTATGATAGAAAAACAAAAACAAACATAGGTACTATGTGAGAAAACATAAGATGACCTAAGACAGACAACAAAAATTAAGAAAGGTTTCCTGAAATCTCTAGGGCATCAGTAGACGATTTATAGAGGATGTATTAGTTTTCTATTCCTGCTGTAACAAATTGCCAGAAACTTGATAGTTTAAAGCAAGATAAGCTTATTATCTTACAGTTCTCTTAAGTCAGAAGTCCACCTCAGGTCGGGCCGAGCATTGTGGCTCACCTCTGTAATCCCAGCACTTTGGGAGGCCGAGGCCGGTGGATCACGAGGTCGGGAGATCGAGACCATCCTGGCTAACACGGTGAAACCCCGTTTCTACTAAAAATACAAAAAATTAGCCAGGCGTGGTGGCGGGCGCCTGTAGCCCCAGCGACTTGGGAAGCTGAGGCAGGAGAATGGCGTTAACCCAGGAGGCGGAGCTTGCAGTGAGCTGAGATCGCGCCACTGCACTCTAGCCTGGGCAACAGAGCGAGACTCCACCTCAAAAAACAAACAAACAAACAAACAAACAAAAACAAAGTCCAACTCAGATCTTACTGGGATAAATCAATATGTTAGCAGAGTTATATCTCTTTCTAGAAGCTTTTGAGGATAATTTGTTTCCTTGACTTTTCCATCTTCTAGACACTGCCTGCATTCTTTGGCTCATGGTTCTTCTCCATTTTTCAAAGTCAGCAAGTTTCATTGCCCTGACCCTTCTTCTAGAGATACCTTCCTCTGACCACAGCAAGTAAAGGGCCTCTATTTTTAGAGACCCATGTGTTTATATTGGGCCCTCTAGAAAATCCAGGATATCACTTGATCTTAAGGTCTTAAACTTAATCATATCTGCAAAGTCTCTTTTGCCATATAAGGTAACATATTCGCAGCTTTCAGGGATTCCCACCCAGGCATCTTCTGGGGGACAGGGGAGTTCATTCTGCCTACCACAGTGGGTAAGTGGATTATCAGTGTCAGAAAGATAAATTTGACAAAAGTAAGTAGTAAAATTGGAAATCATTACATGCCTACCACTGTTACTCAATGGGAAGTGTTTGTAGCTTGAGAAGAAGATTTTGCTGTGTCAGATGTAATGAAGGATTGACAAAGAGAAGCAAGGTTTCCAAATTGGACAAAGGGATAAATGGTACTCCCACTTATGAAGCTGGGACTAGAAGGAGAGAATAATGGATAGTGAATTCATACTGTCATATTGATTTAAGTTCCTATGATACTTAATGCTACATCTGGGAGAAGATGAGTGTATTCTCATGGAATGGAAGCCAGAAAAGAGATCTGCACTGGATGCTTTGATTAGCAAGTGCTCACTGATTCATAAAATATTCTTGGACATGTCCTAAGTGCCAGTTGTGGGAAATGAGAGGGGGAACTGACCAAGTACAATCGGAGCTAATTCAAAATCTGATATTCCTGAGTGGCGCATCTGCAGTAAAACCAGGTGTGGAACAGCAGGAATGCTGTAGTCATTTGAATCTTGATTCTGCTACCTTCTACTTGGGTAACCTTCAGGAAATTATTTACTCTCACTGTGTTTCACTGTCCTTTCTTCTGAGATAGTTATAATAATAAAAGTGTTTTCTTCGTAGTTTTGTCCTGAGTTCCTACATGTAAAATTCTTTGAATAGTGTCTGACACATATTAAATAAATATTACTTATAGATATGAAAAGACAAGGGAAAATTATGGAATGGGTCCTCTTGAAGTAAGAGTTTGATTGGTCTAAGTCAGAAAGTAATGGATAGGAAGTAAAGGGGGACATAGAGTCATCAAATCATCTCTTCCTTCCAAGGTTGTAGCCTTTTGGGTGCTGTCCTCTGGAATCCTTAGTTCTCAGGCTGCTTTTCTGGAGTCTCTTTCTAAGAATTATGCAAGCTAGTAACATTCAGTCTCCTGGGATGTCAGTCATCAAAATGCCAAAACACATGCTGCTCACTAATAAAATTCAGTGTTTAAATTGAAGAATAAAAACATTGATACACAATTTATATATCTCATTGTAATAAAGGAAGTATATCTTAGTCCTGTCCTTCTTGAGTGAGTAAACAACTCTTTCTTACATCTTCCATGTCTCATATGAGGCCATCCTGTGTCAAAGCCTGTGGCCAAGGTAAACTGTCAGAAAGAGGTTTGAAAAGGAAGAGTGGTTGGTTTTAATACTCATCCATTTGTATCAGCATGAGAATAAATGAGAGATCTACCAGACTCCCATGTTGGCCCCCCAAATTCACAGCATCTGGAGTGAGAAACACAAATTGGACAATAGTTTTGACTTTTCTTCCTCTTTAAACTCTGTTTTGCTTATCTTAATTATTTCTTTTGTGTTTTGAGCATCTCTGTTATTTTCATTCACAGAAAAGAGAGAACCAGAATTTTGGAATAATCATAACAAGATGATAGTGAAAGGGTGAAGTTAGTGATATACGGGAGTAGCTAACGTGGACTAAATAGTTACTATGTGTCAGGTAGCATATAAAATGCTATCTGTCATTTATTCTTCATAATCATTCTATGGGGCAGATATAATCCTCATCTTAAAAATTAGAAAACTGAAAAATAAAATACCCACCTTGGAGAAGTGGGTCTACCAGAATTCTTTGCTGACAAGGCATCTTGAAGGCCATGTGCAAACAGGGCTGCAAGGAACGGGTGACTATGTACATTTCACATCTCTCTTCTGCTCATATGCATGCTCCATCACTACACTAGATTTCAAAACACACTTTAAAAGATAAAGTTATTAAGAATTTCAAGATGGCAGCAGCAGAGTATTCAATGAAGTGTAGGACCCTTCTGAGAGGAGGGACCTGTGTGAATGCACAGGTCACACACCCATCAGTCTGTCTCTGTGTTTACCCCAATCTAATTTGAGGTAAAATTCAATAGTTCAAGATGTTCAAATCACCCTTTTTTTTTTTTGAGATGGAGTCTCGCTCCATTGCCCAGACTGGAGTGCAGTGGCAGGATCTTGGCTCGCTGCAAGCTCTGCCTCCCAGGTTCACGTCATTCTCCTGCCTCAGCCTCCTGAGTAGCTGGGATTACAGGCGCCTGCCACCACATCTGGCTAATTTCTTTTGTACTTTTAGTAGAGACGGGGTTTCACCGTGTTAGCCAGGATGGTCTCAATCTCCTGACCCCAAAGATGTTCAAATCACCATTTAAAAAATTTTGAACAGATATAGGGTTCTGTTTACCATCATTCCATTTAATTAAAAATGCAATGCCTGTTTAGTTTGTAGTTTAGATTTTTAGTCATGAGCAACTGCTCTCTTCGTTATTTAAACCAGTGCTTTTCAAGCGATTCTAACAGAAGATTTGTTTTCCTCTCAATTCAGTAGCAACTGATATTTTGGTGAAATACAAAACCACACAGTTGGATATCTTGCTCTTGTCAAATTGCTTTAAAATTATTTAAATGCCTATCCTCTCTTTCTGAACTAATCTCAGTGGGACTTGGAAACAAATCGTTTACATACCACGCTTTGAGTAGCATTGATCTCAGAGATATCCTATAATTGCATTTTAACTATAAAGATCATTTTTTAATGTTAATCTCAGTAAGGAACTGCTTAGGAAGATTACCTCAGAGTCTTTTAATTCATTTACGAATGATGGAGGGATATGTAGCTGTCAAGTCTCTTTTTCTTTTTCTTCTTACATTGCAATGCAGTTTACTTAATTTATTTTGACAACTACTTCTAATTACTTAATGTAACACATTATATGGGTAATAAAAACACTTAATAATGTAAGACGTCATTGCTATTTCAGATCAACTGAGCGATGTGTGCATATATTGTCCAGGCGTTTGTGAAGTGAATCATGTCTCTTTCTCTTTCTCTCTCTCCCTCTGTGTGTGTGTGTGTGTGTGTGTGTGTGTGTGTGTGTGTGTTGGGGCAATTTCTTCAGATAAATATTTGGATTCTCTGATGTGAAGAGATTAAATTCCATGTGGAATGTGAAAAAACTGAGTAGTAAATATTGCCAAATCTCAGCTCTGGAAAAAATGGCTAAACATTATTTTAGGTTACATTATATACTATATGCTATACCTAATTTACATGCCTGGCCTTTGTGGGGCGCCCTGTTATAGGGGGCTAGATTATCATGTCTCTTTTTCATTTTTATCCTATGAAAGAGTAATAAAGGATTTTTAAAAATTTGATTCTTGATAATATAGATACTGCTACGTGACTGACTTGAAATTCTTTTTGAAAACAATAAAATAGACCAGGCATGGTGGTTCACGTCCATAATCTCAGCATTTAGAGGCTGAGGTGAGAGGATTGCTTGAAGCCAAGAGTTCAAAACCAACTTGGACAACATAGTAAGACCCCATCTCTACAAAAAAAATGAACAAAATTTGCTGGGCATGGTGGTGTGTGCCTGTGCTTCCAGCTACTCAAGGGACAGAGGTGCAAGGATTGCTAGAGGCCGGGAAGTCAAGATTGCAGTGAGGTGAGATTATGTCACTGCACTCCAGCCTTGGCAACAGAGCAAGACCCCATCTCTAAAAAAAAAATAAGTAATAAATATAACTATAAAATAATAGTAAAATTAGTAAACTGGAAATTTGCAAATCAATATTGTATATTAAATACATGATTTGTCCTTGGATTAGAATGCTGGTGGTGAAGAGCAAGCATCCAGACCCACTTGATGTCTCTGGAAAAGGACTGTTGGTTTTCCACAACCTTTGAGAATTGTGGTTGGATTGGGAAGTATATTAGTTCTTTCTTAAGCTGCTATGAAGAAATACCCAAGACTGGGTAATTTATAAAGAAAAGAGGTTGAATTGACTCACAGTTCTGCATGGCTGGGGAGACCTCAGGAAACTTACAATCATGGTGGAAGGGGAAGCAAGCACATCCTTGTTCATATGATGGCAGGAAGGAGAAGTGCTGAGCAAAAGGGGGAGAAGCCCCTTATAAAACCATCAGATCTCATGAGAACTCACTCACTATCACGAGAAGAGCAGCATGTGAGTAACTGCCCCCAAGATTCAATTACTTCTCACTGAGTCCCTCCCACAATATGTAGGGATTGTGGAAAATATAATTCCAGGTGACATTTGGGTGGGGACACAGTCAAACTATATCAGAAAGTGTCACTAAAAAGAACTGAAATGTCTGGCCACTGTTGTCACTCTTTCTTTCCATGGTATTTATTCTCTGCTGAGTTCTCTGCATTTTATTCCTTAATTCTTTCACCCCATAGCTTCTTAGAAAATGCATCACAAGGTTCCAAGTATTTACCAATTTCTGTTATTCATCAAGCACAGTTTCTTTTCCTCAACTCCGAATTGATTAAGTCAAGGCAGAAACAAAAAGAAAGCTGGAAAGTCAAATTGCATGTGCTCCCTAACCTGGCCAGGTTGTGGCACAAACAAAGTAGGATTAGGAAGGAGAACATCAGAGGATTTTCCAATGGAACCAACTTGGCTTCACTACAGATACTCAGATGCCAAGTGCCAGAAAGATGTTGGGGAAATGACTATACTGTAATGAAAAGTTTCTAGTTTTTTGGCTGTTTTGCTAATCAAGATACTTTTTGAAACATTAAGAAAAAATAATCTGAAAAAAGTGTGTCAACTTTCCTTCATGAAGGTGGAATGGAGAGAATAGAAGGGAAAACTTAGAAAGCAAGTAAATATTTAATAAGGTCAAAAAATTTAAAATATAAAAATAAAGTCTTGAAAATAATATTGTGTCTTCACCTTACTGGTTTTTTTTTTTTTTGTCTTAATTCAATTACCATCCAGCCATGCACACCACAAAGCCCAATCATCACTGAAAATATACCAAAAGTAAAGTAATTTTAAAATTCTTTTGAATGCAAGTACTGAATCAGATTAATTAGCAAGCCTTTATCCTGGTCTACTGAGAAAGATGTCCAAATAATTCTTATTTTCATCACAATAAAATTAATTAATTTTTTACTTATTTTTCATGGTTATTTTAGATTTTATGATTTTACATGTCTAAGAAGCATTAAAGCAATGCATTTTTTAGTTCATTTCGTCATTTCACTTACTTTTGTAATTTAGAAACTTTAAAGCTATGTATCCAGAGTACTATTAGAACTATGACTACATTAAATGGAAGAAAGAAATCTTTCTATTTTCAATGAAAAAAAAAAAAACAAAACCCAGCAACTGAACCTGAGCCTGAACCATTCAAACTTAATAAAATAAATGTATTAACAGACATATTTAAATAAAGAATCATTACAGCACTGGCCAAAATATTACGTGTTATATGTTTTTTATCAATTTTGCAAGGTTCTTATGGGAAGCTATTCAGTATTTGGTTGGCTAAACTAGTAGGATAAATTGTATATAATATTTATTTATAGAATTAAATTTTTGGTTTGGGGAAATTGTGAAATTATATTTGTGAACATATGATATATAAAATAAATAAATCAGACAAATCACACTTCTAATTTTTGAATCTATTTAAAGTGCTAAATAAAGCACAGGATATCATAAGGTGTTGCAAGAGAATGTTGTTGTAGTAAGTGAGATGACAAGAACATGAAATCTTCAGCTGTTTCAGAGTCCATTTCATCGAATGACCGTAGTTCTTAAGGTCTTTTTGGCCCAGGGATTTTGTCCTTATCGGTCAAGATGATGGGACAGATCCATCCACTCCTTCAATCAAGTCTGATTTACTAAGTCTTTACTCTGAGCTGGGTATTGTGCCCAGTGCTGGGGTTATAACAAAAATGAAAGTGATAGATTCAGTGTTGGTCCTTATGGACCATACAGTGTAACAGCTGTTTACTGTAGTATTGAGCACTTTTACCCAAGACCAAGTCCACATGATAGTGTGTATATGCTCTATAGAATTCATTCATTCACTCATTCATGTATTTAGTCAGCAATTTTTGAGTAACAATTATGACCCAAACACTCTGCTAAATCTTCTGACTACAAAGATAAAAGAAAAATCCTTCTGCACTTAAAGGATTTACAGCCTAAATAAAATGAAAACACACATGACCACCAAAATTATAAACAAAGGGCATATAACATGAATACAATGAATATCATAATGCAATGCAGCAAATAGATTCAAATGTGAAACAATCCAGTATACTTGAAGTTAGAAGTTTAGGCAAAAAGATTGATGTCAGCACATGGAAGAGCCCTAACCACATATTACCTTATAAACTTGTTTGCAGTCCTAATCCCTTTGTATTTCAGTGCTTTGTATGTCTGAAAGAGCAAGAAAAAATAGTGCCTACAACACATGGTTTAAAAGTGAGGATTAAATGTAATAATATAGGTAATGTTCTTATAAGAGTGCCTGACACATATTACATACTAAAGAAATATTAGTGGTCATTTTCATTTTTATCCTTTCTGATTTTGTGCTTGTGTTTCCCTTTTCTTCATTAGATTTCCAAGGGTTCTTTAAACTAATTTTCATTATATCAAAAATTATGCCCCTTGATTTAGTAATCAAATACATTGTTTTATTGGTTACACCAATAAACACGAAAAATGAACATATTGTTTTATATTTCCAAGTTCATTAAATTCTGCTCTTATTTAATACTGTACTTTTTTCCTTAGGATTAATTGATTTATAAATTATGAGTGGTCTGCTTAGTGCATTGATTTTTCACTCTCATTTAATAATGAAAACATTTAATGTTACACATTTACCTTTGCACATAGCTTTAGTGATGTGATATAATTTTGATGTGCAGCATACTTCTGCTCAGTAATTTGTGAATACATGTGACTATCCTTTTAATTTTTATTTGACCCAATAACTAGGATAATAATTTAAATCTCTGGGTAATGGTTGTGTGGTTTTTTGATTTATTATTATTATTTTTTTTTACATTTTCCTGTTTGAAAACCATTAATTTCAAATTTTAGTGTATCTTTCTCAAAGATCATATTTAGTACATGCAATTTCTGCTTTGGTAATTTATTTGGATTTTTTTTTAAATCCTCTCTTTTTTTCCCTTTTTTTAAAACTTTTTTGTTCAAGGGTAAATGTGCAGGCATGTTACATAGATAAACATGCATCATGAGGGTTCGTTGTACAGGTTATTTCTTTGTGGTGTGGTCTGTTTTCAATTACACACACTATAGGTAATTGGTTTTTGTTTTTGTTTTCTGTTTTTTTTTTTTTCTAGAGATGGGGTTTTGCCATGTTGGCCAGACTAGTCTCAAACTCCTGGTCTCAAGTGATCTGCCCGCCTCAGCCTCCCAAAATGCTGGGATTAAAGGTGTGAGCCGTTGACCCTGGCCAGACTCTAGATATTTGAAAAGAAATCTGCCACTCTATTACATGAAGCTTAGTGTACAGTTATTCTATTTCTAATATAATTTATTATTTGTCATCTATGTCTAAACAATTTATCAAAATATCAAAATAATATATATAATATATTAATATATCAAAGTCTTGCATTTTAGTCTTGCATTTGAAGTCTTCTATTTCTATCTAGCTTAAGTTCTACTTTTTAAAAATAATTTATATTTTAGATATGTTGAGTCTCTGCTGCTGCTTAAAGTTTCATGCCTGTTATACCTTCATTATATATTCTCTTTTTCTGCATGAAATGACAATTTGTATCTTATTTAATGCTTTCTGCCTTGGACTCTATCTTGTCTAAGACTAAAATAATGATCAATATCTGCTTTCAACTTTTCAAATACCCACATATCCTTATTTCCCATTGAGTGGGATGAAAAAAAGATAAATAGAATTTGGTTAGTCTCTATGTCAAAGTCATACATATGAGATCTAGAAACATTTTTCTTTTGCCAAGGGCACTAAAATGGCAAGTGGAGAATCAGCACTACAAACATGTATATCTGCTTTTAGTTTCCTTTTATTAATTGTTTATGTAACTTATACTAGACTGCTCATGATCAATAAAACATGCAGGAAGTTACAACATCTTTGTCCATGACTATCACTAATTCAGTCAGGGTATTAGTAGTAAAGAAGAAAGCACAATCTTAATATAAGCAAATATACCTAGTATCCAACAAAATAAGCTCTCAGCTGGGTGTGGTGGCATGTGCCTGTAGTCCCAGGTACTTGTGAGGATAAGGCAGGAGGATCGCCTGAGCCCAGGAGTTTGAGTAGGCAGAGTTATGATCTCACCACTGCTCTCCAGCCCGGATGACAAAGTGAGTCTCCATCCTTAAAGGAAAAATAAAAAAATAAAAACCTAAGATTTTAAAATTAGTCATCTAATGAACCACTGAATATGATAATTGTGTCTTACATATTTACTATATATATACAGTCTCTGACTTAACGGTGGTTTGACTTAGGATTTTTAAATTTCAGATGGCATAAATGCATATGCATTCAGTAGAAACCATGCTGCAAGTGCCCACACAACAATTTTATTTTTTACTTTTAATGTTCAATAACTTACATGAGATATTCAATACTTTATTATAAAATAGACATTGTGTTAGATGATTTCGCCTGCTGTAGGCTAATAAAAGTGTTCTGGCTAAGCAAGCTAGAATGTTTGGTAGGTTCGTTGTATTGAATGCATTTTTAACTCATGATATTTTCAATTTATGAAGGTTTTATTGGGACGTAATTCCATCAGAAATTAAGGGACGTCTGTATGTAATTCTTAATTGTGGATAATAATAATTATAAAAGAGAGGTTGGATAGATGAAAGCAGCTACATTTCATGTTTTACTGTCAACCTTTTATTTTTCTAATGCTTGAATACCTAGAAGAGTGGTAAAATATTGCAGTTTGAGTGTCTACTTCGTTATTTTATATCTAACATTAGGAAGTGCCAAAGTGTGGAAAATCAGACAATTCTGGAATTCAGAGGGAAGAGAGAAACCCCAGTAAACCATACGCTTCAGACACAGGCAGTGAATAATAAGGAAACAGAAAGAAATATAGAAACTGAATTGCTAAGGCACTTTTATTGCGACTCCTAAGAAACTCAACATTATCAGTATAATAATGGCCATCATTTATATATGTTGATTTTATAAACTTATTTTTTAAAAGTTCTAAATTGCTCTTTCTCCACTCCCTAACCTGGATTAAAACCTATTGCTTCCAAATGCTGAATTAGGGAAATTCTGTGTCACCATTTTTGCTACCGAAAATCAGTGTGAGCACAGAATGAAGAGCAATCTTCTGCATAGGAGCCTGCTGTTGGAGAAAGCTGAGTAAGAGACATCAGGAGGTTTGGCTTCTTCTCAGAGGCCTTAGGAAGTTTCGATACCTAAATGATATAACATAAGACTAACTTTTGAAGTGAGCGCTAAAACTATTTATACATACTCGACAATTTTCTCAAGATTTGTCCTTTTTGTCTCTCAGACTCTCACTAAAACTCCTTCATCAAGTTGTAATTCACACATGTAGATAAGCCTCCAGCCTCTCCAAACATTTTTAAAATCTGTAAATTAAAGACATTTAAAAAGAAGACACATGATCTCCTCTGGACTGCTGCTTGATCTTGTTTGATATTCTTCAGCACTCTACTTTTTATAACGGGTCAATAGCAGACGGGCTGTAACTGATCTCCTTATTTCAGAGCTGAAAACACAAGGCATTTTGCACTGGGTGCAGTTCTATTCTGTTATGCTACTCCCGTTTGTCAGTAGGTAAAAACTTTTTCCATTCCCCAGAAGGCAGTACTTCTATGAATAGTTGCTTTAGACAAGCATTCATTGTTCAAAGGGTTTGATTCCTCACTGAGCAAAAGCTACAGCATTATAAAGATGCCAGTTTAAATTTTTTTAAGCTTGAATTTTTTAAAGCTAGAAAGGAACCCTCACTGTTGGGGAAGTCATGAAAGAAAACCCCTTTTCACAAGCCCTGGAACAAGTGGATTAAGAGAGTAAGAGTAAAAGTGCAAAGACTGGGAACCTGGCTTTATTCCAAAAAAAAAAAAAAAAAAAAAGCCAGAAAAAAAGCCGCAGTTAAAAGTAATTGAACACTTTGGAAATCCCTTTGAAGACCTAATGCAGTAGAATTTTTTGAAATGAGTAAAAGTTAAACGCATAACAATTTCAGGTAAGAAAATGTAAAGGGATGTTTGAAGAACTAAATAATAAATTTATAAATGTTTAATGCAGTGAGACCAAGCAGTACCAACCTTTGGTAATGTGTGTTAATCATTAGCAATGTGGTTACTTGGAAAAGACAAATTAAAAACCTGGCAATCTTACCTCTTGTTGTTTTGTACTTTGTATACTTTGCCTGGTTTATAGTGATGATATTATCTGTACTGATTATCCTTGTTCAGTAGAATTTTGTACACTTGTAAATGGAATTTTTAGACACAAGAAAAAAGGTACAACAATTGTCTAACTACAAAAATTTTCCCCTCTTTTATATTGGGACTAATGATACGTTAAACAATCTGATGCGTCACTTGAGAAAAACAGTAATGGCAGTTGCATTTGCCAGGAAAATGTAGCAATAGATTTTAGGTGTCTTAATAGAATACATAAAATATTAATTTTTAATATCTTGCTGTACGTGGTGCTTTTAAATTAAAAAATCATTGATATTTGAAGAATGTTGATACAAAAAATTCTACGTAGAGGATAATATAGTTTGCGAACTAAAACGGAGAAAGCCCCAAGAGTGTATATCACACTAAAGGAGAGTGTATTTTCTGCTAAATGGAGTATAAAATGTTGCGTATTTAGTACATAGGACACGTGCATGCAATCCTTCCCTAAATATCCCAGTGGTTTCACTGTGCCAGTTTTTTTAGACTCATTTCTCCATCTTGATCTGCGCTGACTTCATGTGAGGTCAGTCAGAGAATAATGTTAGTCCAACCACTTGTGTGCACACCTGCATACACACATACCAGAAGGTTAATGTCATTTTACTTTAAAGCAGTGATTTTACTCTGGACCATGGGTATGTGGCAGAAGGATGATAGTGACTTATACATAAGCATCTACAGAGGAGGAATGACTGATATGTATGGTGGAGTTTGACAGAATCTTGGATCAGGAAAAAGAATAACAATCTTAATGTTGGAGGGGATTTTTAAAATCATCTTGACCAACTGCGCCTTTCTTTACATCATTCCTCACTCCGAGGCTCATTTCTAACTGATGTTACCTTGGAAGATGACTAATTTTTAGTGCTTGTTTTGAATTTAGTTTGTGGAATGATTTCTCAGCTTGACCCATAATATCTACTCTGTACAGAAAAATGTTATCCCTTTTTCTTTGCAAAGTGTGAATGTAAAGCAACGAGGCTGTTTTTCTTTCATGAGTCATATCCGGTCTCTGAAAAGAGTTCCTAAATTGGAGTTGCCAAAATATTTCATGTCATGGAAGCATGGTTAGAATAGGCTTATCGAGGTGAATTTTCTGAATGGTATTTCAGTACTTATTTTATAGTCTCATAGCTCTATAATCACATATTGAATGTGATTTTAATACTAAAAAAGAGGACACATAAAAACACATTGTGTCTATTATTTGCATAGAACAATCACCTACTTCCTTTATTAATAGATCTTATTTTGTGAAAGCTACACTTTACAAAATTTTATCTTGTTCTCACCTAATTATCTAAACACAAGGAATGATCCTGCTCTGAATTAAACCTTTCTGTTTAGTGTCAAATTGAACAGATGCAAACTCACTTATGGAGAGCCATCCTTTGGAAATAAACTGTTTAATTCAATAACGATCAAATCCTAGAATTTTCCACATAATATGAATACCTACTTAAATTCATTCCAAGTACCAAAGAATATTTCAGTAATAACATTTACATACTAAATTAAACTTAATTATACAACACAAAACATTTAGAACCATTAAATACAGAACGATTATTTTGAATTGTTAAGTGCCTCCAACATCATCGACATAGTGTATTTTTTGAAATAATGATGTAACCATTTAAGTAAATTTTTATATTTTATTCACATTAAAGTTTATCTGTAACATTAAGCATAATTTTTTTCTTTTCTCTCTCTCTCTTTTTTTTTTTCTTTTACTTTTTTTTTTTTTTTTTTGACGTGGAGTCTCGCTGTCACCCAGGCTGGAGTGCAGTTGTGCTATCTGAGCTCACTGCAACCTCTGCCTCCCAAGCTCAAGCGATTCTCCTGCCTCAGCCTCCCTGGTAGCTGGGGTTACAGGTGCCCACCACCATATCCAGTTAATTTTTTGTATTTTTTGTGGAGACAGGTTTTCACCATGTTGGCCGGGCTGTTCTCAAACTCCTAACCTCGAGTAATCTGCCTGCCCGGGCCTCCCAAAGTGCTGGGATTACAAGCATGAGCCATGGCACCTGGCCAGCATACTTAACCTTTACAGAGGCATTTTTAGCTGAACATTTACAGCATTTAAAGGATGGAATTCAATTAATAAAAAATACTTTCTGTAACATTGAAACAGTGAGTCTAAGAAAGTAAATTTGTTGCCATTTTACTTTGTTTTGTTTTGTTTTGACAAAGCAAAGATTATAAGTGACCAAATACATAAACCTGTTATTTCACATTAAAATGTATCCTATATTTAATGAGCATTAAAAGTGAAGTTTACTAGTAATTCCATGGGATATTATTATGAAGTTATAAGAATAGGAGAGAACTTATAGTTTATTTCTGTTTCATTTTAGGATTTTCCTAATATGGCACATGAATATTAATCCACTTTATAATGGTGTCATTGAAGCAGAGTGTGTAAACAATTGAGTGAGAAAACAAACATTTAACCTCCGGAAATGTATTTAACTACATCTAGTATTTAGTTAAATGTATTTAACTACATCTAGTATTTAGTTAATGTATTTAACTACATCTCCCCCTAAGAATGATTTTATCACCCATTATTCTTTAAACTTCTCAAGATACTTCTTAGGCTCTGTTCTCTCTGGAGTTGTGCAAATCCTAATAATCATAACATATATTATTATCTTAGAAGTCACTAAGTCTTCTCTTCTTTATTTTTTTTTAGCATTCCTAGTTTCTCCTGGGTATAGTTTTACAAATGCTTTCATTCTTCGTATCAGTTTTCATTTCACATTTGCCTTTCCCCAAAATGCATCCAACTGCTTCTTTTTTTATTTTCTTGTTTCCAGTGGGGTTGGTAAACTCCTTCTTAATACCTTACAGTAGACTTATGCAAAGTCTCATGGAATTTTTAATGCTTTTTATATTTTTTTCTGATTTTATTTTGTTAAACTGATCTCCACTACGATTCTAAGATCTTTTTAATCTCAGACTCATGTAGCTGCCCATGTAAGCCTTGTAGTCCTGTTCTGCATTCTAGTGGTGTCTAGCTACTTTTCATTGTTAACATTATTTATATTGTAATCCTTTCCTCTCTGGTGGTAATTAACCTATCACAATAATCATCAGCAAACTCAGAAAGCTCTTAATCTCTCCTGTTTTATGTAGAGGAATTCTCCCAGAGTACTTCTTTCCTGAGGAAGCGAAAGGGAAAAAGTGAACCAATGCCATTACTGAGTTACAGAAAACAGAAGCACAATTACATATTATTTTGTCTTATTTGATCCACACTTTGGAAGTCAATTTGATCTTTATAATTCCCATGGAGTGGCTTAATTAACAATACTTTATTTTATAACTATACCACGGTTTGTGTAGTATATGATACTATTCAAAGAAATACCTAATGTAGATGATGGGTTGATGGATGCAGCAAACCACCATGGCACGTGTATACCTATGTAACAAACCTGCATATTCTGCACACGTATCTCAGAACTTAAAGTGTAATAATAAAAAAAAAGAAAAAAAGAAAAATAACCTAAAAACATATAAATATTTAAGGCTAGAAAGTAACAAATAGAAATCAAAATAGTAGTATATTATTAAAACTGATAGGCAGAAAAAAGAAATAGGAAGTAAATGAGTGAACTGAATCTTTACTCTCTATAGCTGGGAGTCAGCCAATGATATTCAAAAGTTGATAAACCAAGAAAATATCAGTAAAATCATGTTATTTGGAGCTATCTGTGTAAACAATTGAGTGAGAAAACAAACATTTAACCTCTGGAAAATTTGGTTAGGACTGCAAAAGCACAGAGAAGGGGACTTTGCTCTTTGTTTTATGTCATTGTCTAATACTATGTTTTTTCCCCATGCATGCGTATTTATTGACTTTTTAAGACAAATAGCGTAGGTAGCTAGATAGCTAATAGAAAAGGAGGGAGGATAGGATGGAGAGAGGAAAACCTACACACCTAGAGGTTATCACTGCATAGTGAAATTTCAGGTGATTTTTTTCTTCATTATACCTTTTTGTATGGCTTGGATATTTTACAATGAGTAGGTAATATTTTTATAAAAATAAGAGGAAAATAAACTGTTTCCCCTTTGTAAAAAAAGTAAATCTTAAATTAAAACAAAGATAAACAACAACAACAACAACAGTGTCTTCAGTTAAATGATGTCTTTTAATACTGGAGAGAAAAAGAGTTAAAGCAGCTGGCCTATAATCCATCCATTCACTAACTTTCTGAGGAAACAGAAATGGGGGTGTTGCTGGAGTGATGTAGAGCAGGGAATTTGGTGTAATTTCCTTGTGAAAAGATAATGACTAAACCTCCTTGTAAATGAACAAGAAAAAGATACCTTATCTATGAAATGCTCTTACCAGGGTGTTCCTGGTTTAAGGTTGCTTATAAAACATCAACCCAGAATCTGTGGATTTATGGAAAATGATAAGTATATAAGCTGGCTGACTATTTAGGGTGTATTAGGCCATTCTTGCCTTGCTGTAAAGAAACACCAGAGGCTGGGTATATTCATAAAGAAAATACGGTTAATTGGTTCACGGTTCTGTATGCTTTCCAGGAAGTATGGTGCCAACATCTGCTCAGCTTCTGGGGAGGCCTCAGGAAGCTGACAATCATGGCAGAAGGCAAAGGGGGAACAAGTGCATCACATGGCAAAACCAGGAACAAGGGAGAGAGTTTGCGGGGGACACTTTACAACAATCAGATCTCATGTGAACTCAGAGGAAAACTCAGTTATTACCAAGGGAATAGCTCAAGCCATTCAGGGGCATTCAGGGGCATGATCCAGACACCTCCCACCAGGACCCATCTCCAATACTGGGGATTACATTTCAACATGAGATTTGGGCACAGACAAATATCCTAACTATATCATGGGGTATGTAATGTAGATATTTAATAACATACGCTTCACTGTTTTGTGAGATAAATAAAGGCAGTGAAGCATTGCAGGGTCATGGATGGATAAAGTTACTGGATACAGTGAGTACATAAAGTGGGAAGCAATAAGTGTTATCTTTGGAAAGTGAATTTGGTGAAGGATCCTGAAGATGCCACCTATACCCTGTGCACCAGGCAGATGCACCAAACTATCTCAGCCAGTTTCACTGAGATTCAGACTGGAAAGGAGCTTATGGTAAAGTCTTCGTAATTGAATTAAAAACTTAAGTAATTGTTTCTGTTATTTAAACTCACTGGAAAAGCTTCAAAATGAGACAATGACTTGAATGAACCAGCAATCGCTTGGTTACACTATTAGGGTTAACAGACATCCCCATCAATTTAGAACTTACAATGGCTCAATTGCTACCAAAGTTCACAGGAGAGTTAATGTAAGGAGATCCAGAACTACTCACGTTGAGGTAGAACAATTACCTCATTTTTCTTAGCTCAGAGTTAACCACTAGTAGATAAGCTGCTTGTTCATACTGGCTCTCTGTGACAAAGAACTCATCCTGCACCTATTATTAGTGTTATTACCATGATATTCAACCAATAGTCTCATATCTTCATCAGAAACTAGTTACCTATGAGTTAAGTACTGAGACCCAGCCTGGGTCTCCCTGCTGAGAAGGAGAACTGAATGAGAGGCATAGAGAGTATAGTACTGGATCATGTGGAAAATGATGTGTTTTCTTTGAGCATTCATCACACCATACTGGCAATGTACTAAGAGAATGTGGCTGACTTGCAGGTGCATGGTAAGGACAGCAGAGAAAAAAATGAGTGGGCTGATGGCATCATTAGAGCAAAGAGCTCTTAGAGTCTTCTCATTTCCTATGGGAGAACTTGGCACAAAATCTCTACTTGGAAGTAACTTTTCTTTGGCTCCCAGCACACACACTGATCTACACTGAAAAAAATACAAACATAAAAGTAGCTCTAATATAGAAAAGCAGGTGGATCTCGAATCAGTTTGATTTGTCCTCTCTTCTTGGCTTATTTGTAAGTAGCTTCTATCCAACTCATTCTTCATCTTTATCTTTCACCTTAACACACACGTGTGCACATGTGCGCACACACACACACCCCAATTTTCTCCCCATCTCAGCCTGCATTAGCTATTCTAGAACTGAATAGTGAAGAAATCTGTTGAGAAAGCTACTGTGCTAGCCAAAACAATGAACAATTATTTTATGTTTATGAAGAAATATTGTAGCATAGAAAAGTATGTCTCAAAATACATTCTTAGATTGCTACAACACAATACTCTAGACAATAAAAATGAAGATTCCTTGGCTTCACTCCACATTTGGGGTAGGGACCAAGAAATCTATATTTTTAGTAAAAGTTCCATGTGAATTTTAAGAACAATGATTAGTAGAAAGAACACTAGATTAGATGTTTCTGGAAGAGTTACTAGTGTCACGTGGCTGCTTTTCCTCTCTTCCTGTCTAGGTAGACTTGACCAAATTATAAAAATATTCTGAGCCTTAGTTTCCTTATCTGTAATATGAGGCAATTAAATGAATGCTCATGGCGGGGCCATCAAGGTCTAACCAGTAAAATTCATTGTCTAGCTGTTCAGTATGAATGTTTTGAAATGAACTAGCCATACAAACAACGCTCTCTTAAAGGATTTGCCTTTCAATTTTTCCGTTCCTTGTATGCCCTGAGAAGCCTCCTGTAGCCATAGGAGCAACAACACTTGGAAAAAAATATGTTTATTGAGAAGATTGCCAACAGTAACAAATTCCTGGCAACTTCCTCAGTTCTCTAAGTAATTGGCCATGTGGCTACTCCATCTAATATGATGGGATGTGACCGGTATGTTAATAAGTACAATATTTTTCTATCTCTTTAAGCTCCCAGTCTGTGAACTTTCTCGGCAGTTTATATGCAATTTAAAGAAATTTGAATTAAAAAAATTGTTAGCATTTACTTTGCTTTTCATAACATTTCTTCCTTTGGGATATGTATGTAGACAACAGCTACAAAACTGCTATAGATCTATTATTTTGAATTTTTAATTACAAGCTATATGTCTGAAATACTTTATTAGAAAATTTGACCCTCTATGACATAAATAACAAAATTGATAGGAAATGCTCAGTGAACATAATTAACAGTTATGATCTGCAAGATAACAGAAAGGAATAGATTGTTGTCGCAAGATAATGGTTGCTGACTGTGAGATAAATGTCAAGGCAAAGTCATTCCAAAGTCTGGCCGTTTATCAAAAATAAACATTGAAGAAAAGTAGGATACATTTATCAAGCAACTGTTCTAGTACAAACATTTTATTTTTCTTTTCCTGGCTAATCTATGATTTAGATGCTGTCATTTCACTTGTCAGGTATTTGTGCAGCTAAACGACTCAGGTCACTACTGCATTGTTTAGAGTTATACAACCCTGATTTTTGAGTGGTTATTGTGTTTATGCCAAAAACTATCTTATAGTAAGGAAATAGTTAAGAAAGTAAATTGATTGGGCTCAGTTTTAATTTCTTTTTTCTTTCTATTTAGAATTTTTCATATTGTCATCTATTTCTTTAAAGTGATTTAGTATGGTTCACATTAAAATGCACATTTAATACATCAGGATAGAAATTTAAATTAAAAGCTAGAACTAAGGGGAATGATAATCAGAATTATTTTAATATAAGCATTATGATTCTAACAAGTGTACTGATTGCTCTACACATCTTACTCCCTGACAGATGTGGCTTATTTAACCACAAGTGTGATATTATCATTTGGTACTGACAGCCCTATTGTCATCCAAAGCCATTTATTCCTGTCACCACTCATAAATTACTGTAAAAAAAGAGGCTACTGTTCTCCTAATTTAACATGTTCTTCCACATTCCGACCATGATGGTGATTTTGTAATCCATTTATCTTCTTAAAGCAATAGGACCATAGGCCAGCTTCCTGAAATGGAAAGCAAGCTCCCAGTATTAGTAAGCTGATAGAGTACATAAAAATCTTCGTATAACTTACACAAATACAAGTACATGTACTCTATTTCCAGAACTACTTGAGAATGGCATTACTTGCAGAGTAGACATGGTAAAGATTTTCCTCATTCTCCTCCCTGAATATTTAGAGAAACTGTGTGTGGTATACCTCTTTCAGAGTCTTGCCTAATTCTTGGATCTTGCACACTCAATTGCTTTCAGCTGTAAGAGAGGCTGAATTTTTAAAAATGAACATCACAGGTGTATGTTTACCTAAAAGCTTTCTATTCTTTTATTTCTTCATTCCTTTCTTCATTCATTCATGTGTTCAGCCAAAACTTATTGAATAGCTGCCATATGCAGAGTATTGTATATTGTTAAGTTTTAAAAATATAGATCAGTAAGGCATGACCTCTCCAATGAGGAATTCCTAGCTTAAAGGATATGGATATATTTGTATACATATATATGTGTGTGTGTGTATATGTATACATTAGGTTATGGATATATATATAAATTCGTTAGGCTATGAATATATATATGAATATATACATATATGTTGTATACACACATACTCATGTTTAGGTAATAATAAGTAATCATTACAACTGAGAACACATGTTTGAGGTAGGGTTGAGGGGCAAGTGAGGAATGTCCAGAAATGTAATACAACTTTAGAATATAAAAGACCTCTAGCACTTTGCCAAGAAGTTTGAATTTTATCCTGTATGAAACAGAAAGATTTTAAACAGAAAACAGAAGTGCTTTAAACATAGGAATGACGGAGTCACACCTGATCGTATTGGAGGCATCATGAAAATATAAAATATTGGAAGCGGGAAGTCTTTGCTACACTTTAAATAAGAGTCGGTGATTGCTTGAAAAAGCAAAGGGGAGTAGAGGTGATGAGAAGGGCATTGAGTATGTGAGAGACCAGACTGACAGGGCTTGGTAAATTATTTAGGGATATAAGAGGAAAGAATGACTCAAGGATGACTCTGATGCTTTTAGCTTTTAG
The DNA here is from genome assembly GCF_037993035.2 of Macaca fascicularis. Lineage (NCBI taxonomy): Eukaryota > Metazoa > Chordata > Mammalia > Primates > Cercopithecidae > Macaca > Macaca fascicularis. The sequence continues at coordinate 79,285,448 of NC_088378.1, read as the reverse complement.
CTTGGAAGTATAGAATTGTGGTTGGAAGTAAAGAATTGTGGTTGTGTTTCTCTTTTAAAAAAGAAAAAAAGAACCAACTTTGTGTGGAGACTATAAAGCTAGTTTTTCTACCTTTTATTTTATCAGTATGTCCTTTAGCGTGGAAGTATAGAATTGTGGTTGGAAGTATAGAATTGTGGTTGTGTTTCTTTTTTAAAAAAGAAAAAAGAACCAACTTTGTGTGGAGGCTATAAAGCTAGTTTTTCTACCTTTTATTTTATCTGTATGTCGTTGAGCAATTTCCTCAAATTTTGCGCCGAAATATTCTTACTTAGAAAATATATAATACATATGTTTACTTCATAGGATTTTTGTGATGATTAATGAGTTAGTGCATGTAAAGCTCTTAAAATAGTGTCTGGAGTATAATAGGTGTTGGATAAATATTTCTTTTTTATTATTACTATAATGTCACTATTATCATGCATCATTTTTGTCATTATCATTATGCATTATCTGAATTAATGAATTCCAACAGAAAAGATGATTTTGAAGAAAATAAATGAATCCAACTTTGGATTAATCATTTTAGTCATCCAGATAGAAGTGATGAGTTTGAAATGCAGTTCTGGAAAGAGGTGACAGCTAGTATATAAACTTGGAAATCAACCATGTGCAGGTCATATTTGAGGTTATGAAATAGTTTGGCTTGCCCAAGAGGAAAGTATAAGAAAAGAAAAACAAGAGTAATATTGAGAAACGAAACAACTCTCCTAGAAATAACAATACTTAAGGAATGATTAGAAGATGGTCTTCATAGTAGCCTGAAGATCAGAGAGATACTAGAAGACTATGGAAAGATGGGTGAGTTAACCAAAAATACCTGATATGAAGATGAAGAGAACTGCATTGTCAAATTCTATAATAATAGTATGACTTAGCCTAAAGAGTGTTAGTTGGAATTCAACAAATAATTGTTATGAATGAAGCAATTAATTTGAGAATTGAAACATTATTGATGACATAGCAAACTAGTTTTATCCTGCTTCTATCACATTGATTAGCATCCGAATAAATCAATAAATAAATGTGAGACTTAAAGCCGTTTAAGTAATTTTAGGTACGAACTTCAGATTTCAGTGGGCTAAGTCGTTACTGGAGAAATGAGGAAAGTTATGCTTTGGAAAAAATATAATTGTAGGCTGGGCGTGGTGGCTCACGCCTGTAATGCCAGCACTTTGGGAGGCTGAGGCAGGCGGATCACCAGGTCAGGAGATCGAGATCATCCTGGCTAACAAGGCAAAACTCCGTCTCTACTCAAAATACAAAAAATTAGCCTGGGGTGGTGGCGGGCACCTGTAGTCCCAGCTACTCGAGAGGCTGAGGCAGGAGAATGGCGTGAACCCGGGAGGTGGAGCTTACTGTGAGCCAAAATTGCACCACTGCACTCCAGCCTGGGCGACAGAGTGAGACTGTCTAAAAAAAAAAAAAAAGTATACATATATATATAATCCAAAGACTTTTTGTACACAGATAATACCCAATTAAAAAAAAATAAAGAAAATATGATTCTTTTTGAAGAAACGAATGTAAAATACGATAGTTAAGAATCATCGGCCGGGCGCGGTGGCTCACGCCTGTAATCCCAGCACTTTGGAAGGCCGAGGCGGGTGTATCACGAGGTCTGAAGTTCAAGACCAGCCTGGCCAACATGGTGAAACCTCGTCTCTACTAAAAATACAAATATTAGCTGGGCGTGGTGGCACATTCCTGTAATCCCAGCTACTCGGGAGGTTGAGGCAGAAGCATTGCTTGAACTGGGACCCGGGAGGCGGAGGTGGCAGTGAGCTGAGATCACGCCGCTGAACTCCAGCCTGGGCTGCAGAGCGAGACTTTGTCTCAAGAAAAAAAGAAAAAAAAAAAAAAAAGAATCATCTTACCAAGAAATGAATGAGATCTACAATATTTTGCTGGGCTTAATGGAATGAGTAATCAGATTGCCAAACGAGAAGATTGGAAAAAACTTAATTACAAGATTTTAAAAAATATAGTTAATTTAATTTTAATAATCTCAATAGAATACCTTTAGGAAATTTAAAAATCAATTTTAAAATTCAGAGAAATGACTAATTTTTGGTAAGATAATTTCAAGAAAGATTAGTAAGTAGTTAGAGCAAATTATTATTATTATTATTTTATTATTATTATTTTTTGAGATGGAGTCTCAAGGCTCTGTCACCCAGGCTGGAGTGCAGTGGTGCGATCTTGGCTCACTGCGACATCCACCTCCTAGGTTCAAGCGATTCTTCAAACTCAGCCTCCCTAGTAGTGCGACTACAGGCACGCGCCACCATTCCCAGCTAATTTTTTTGTATTTTTAGTAGAGACGGAGTTTCACCGTGTTAGCTACGATGGTCTCAATCTCTGGACCTCGTGATTTGCCCTCCTCATCCTCTCAAAGTGCTGGGATTACAGGCGTGAGCCACTCCGCCCAGCCAACAGAGCAAATTACTAAAGCACAGTTAAAACACACACACACACACACACACACACACACACACACACACACAATAATTAAAACAGATACCGGTTAAAGAAAAAAATATTAATGGGCACAATTCATGAATAAATTATAAATTATTCTCTAATTTACAAACAGTAGTGAATGAATTACAGAATAATTAGCTTCCTTAATAATAAAATTATGCAAACAAAAAGCACATGAGAAATATTATCTTACCTTGTTGATGAGCTGATAAGTGAGGTGGCACCTGTCTTATTATGTCTGATAAAAATAATTACATATTTAAAATGTTTACATTCTTTGTTCCAGAATTGATATTTCTGTGAAGCTATATGAGCAACATTGAATTATAGAAAAAAAAGTATTTATTTAAATACGTTTATTAAAGCATTATTTATAATAACAAAATATTGGGAACCTTGTAAATGTCCCACAAAATGAGAAAAGTTAAATATGGCAAACCATATTATGTAATACTATACAAGCCTTAAAATCGTAATTATGCTTGTAACTCCAGCACTTTGGGAGGCCAAGGTGGCCAGATCGCTTGAGTTCAGGAGTATGAGACCACTCTGGGCAACATGGGGAAACCCTGTCTCTACAAAAAATACAAAAAGTTAGTTGGGCGTGGTGGGGCATACCTCAGTCCCAGCTACTTGGGAGGCTGAAGTGGGAGGATTGATTGAGCATGGGGAGCAGAGGTTACAGTGAGCCGAGATTGTGCCACTGCACTCCAGCCTGGAAGACAGAAGAAAACCTCATCTCAAAAAAAAAAAAATTAATTTACTAATTTAATTAAGTTAAAATTACATGGAAAACCATTATTATAAAATTTTGAATAAAAACTTGAATATGAAAATCAGTATGCAGTTTAACTTACGAACCAGAATGTGTATGTGTATCTATAATATATCCTAGATTCTCTTTCAATCATTTTTCTCTTGGGATCTGAATTATTCATTGCTTTGCTAAGGATGCAGTAATCTAAATAGAAACATTGAAGTGTATGTAAGTAGGGGCTTATCAGATAGATGTTAGTCTTCTCGCTTAAATTTAGCACATATATGTAATATTACTGCCTGACAGAAATAAATATGAGCACTCTCAAAATGAGTTGATCAAAAGTGATATTAAAACAATCTCAGTGTATCAAGGTAGCTAATGCATATTGGATAAAAATTCTTTGAAATCTAGTTTTGCATTTTATGAACAAATTGAAAGTAAAGAAATTTCAAAGGTAGTAGAGGACTTTTTAGAATTAGGACAGAATTCTGACAGTAGATGTGTCTTCAGTTGGAAATTGACTGCAGATCAGAGGTGCTGTTCTGCAGGAGCAGTCATTAAAACAGCTCCTGTAAGTGAGGAAGTATGTGGGGCTATCTCTGGGAGCAATTTGTTCTAGTTGTCTGGTAGAACAACTAGAAGGGATTTGTTCTAGTTGTCTGGTAAGGGATAGTATGTTCTGGGAGGTAGTTATTATGGAGAGGATAAAGCTGAACGATATGGTGCAAAAATTGAGAATTTATAACAATTTTTACACATTTGCCCAGATATAAGAATTATTAATTTTCTGCCTCTATTATTCATTCTGATTAATGATCACAGATACAATAATTCTGGAAGTAAAAAAATTGGTTTGCCCATGGCAAATCAATTATTTTAAAAATGAAGTTTAAATGTCATTTTAGAGAAGAGTATAAAGAGCAATGTGCTGCAAATCTGAACACCTGGAAGCCATGGTAGTTTAACCATTACTACATTAACAAAGGAGCAAGACTCAAGGCATTTTTTAAAATTGTCACTAAGATCTCTTCTATCCCTAAACATCTATGACCAAAATTTTGACAACAGTCAATCAATAATTATATACATGATAATAGTTAATATTTAAAATGTAAATTTAAGGTTTTTTTTCTTTTGTAGAGACAGGGTTCCACCATGTTGCTCAGGCTGGTCTCAAACTCCTGGGATCAAGCAATGCTCTCATCTCAGCTTCCCAAAGTACTTGGATTATAGGTCTGAGCCACCACACCCAGCCCAATAATAGTTAATTTTATTTATTGTTACTATTAAACTAGGTGTGGTGCAATATACTCTCTATGAATTATTCTTTTTAATCCTTGCAATGACTTTATGAAATAGGTTCTATAGGCTGGGTTCCTAGGCAATATAGTGAAACCTTATTTCTATTTAAGAAGAAAAGAAAATAAATAGGGTTCTATTATAGGCTCCATTTCTTAATGAGAAACTAGGGGTTTCGAGATGTTAATTAACTTGCTGAGGTCATATAGCTGCAAGTAGCAGAGTCAAGATGCAAACCTAATTGACTATAAATCTCAGACTCAGAACCACTACACTACCCTCTCTATATATTTCTTATCTTACTTCTTAACCACCTTATTTCTAAGCAGTCACAGCATGGAAATGACTGATTATAAATATGGAAAATGTGCATTAAAAACACTAATGGTATAAAAAGTTATATCTTTCTGCTATTATTCTCTGCAGCACCTTGTAGATTGCATCAGAAATACATCTTTGTCAAATACACTGAAAGAGCATTTTTTTCCTCTCTTTATACTCAATTGTCTGAATCTTTAAAAACAGAGCAAGGGAGAGGATCATATTTAAAATTACTAGTCCATAAAATTACTAGTCCATAATGATGTCTACAATTCACTAAGCTTGGCATGTACCTCTACATGGTATGCACATAGTTATTTTTATAATGCCTTTGTGTTCCATGCATTTCCAGAAAAAGGCAACTTTTTTTTCTATCTAAATAATGAAGTCCGCTGGTTAATTCATTAGTGAAAGAAGATTTTTTGAAGTTTAGCATTTTGTGCTATATTTTAACTGAAGTACTTTGATGTAAATAAAAATTGCACAAACATAGCTATATAAAGTTTATAGTTACTCTAAGTCTGAGTAAATGTGGCCAGTGGATACTTTCTAGTATTTTGAGCAGATAGTAATTATGCACCACACGTAAAGCCTTATTTGACAGGCATATGTCAGAGCCAGCATATGTAGGCCAGTGGAGTTGCAGAGAAGAAGCAGACACTCTTTCTACTTTTAGGAGTCTTTCCATCTAGTTGGAGAGATACACATGAACAAACATTCAGAAAACAGAACAAATGCTCTGACTTGTAATGTGAGCACAGGGAACACCACGCTATTTCTACCTGGATATAGTGGGAGGATGGAAATCAGATGTCTCACAGAGAAGCTGAGATTTGAACTGTCATTAGAAGAAACATTGGCCGAGTATGGTGACTCACTCCTGTAATCCCAGCACTTTGTGGGGCCGAGACGGGTGGATCACAAGGTCAGGAGTTCGAGATCAGCCTGATCAATATGGTGAAACCTCATCTCTACTAAAAATTCAAAAATTAGATGAGCGTGGTGGCACACACATGTAGTCCTGGCTACTCGGGAGACTGAGGCAGAATAATCGCTTGAACCCAGGAGGCTGAGGTTGCAGTGAGCTGAGATTGTGCTACTGCACTCCAGCTTGGGCGACAGAGCGAGACTCTGTCTCAAAAAAAAAAAAAAAAAAAAGCATTGAGAAGATAAAGGATGGTATTACTGATAAACATGCAGGGCAAGTAAAGGCCTAAAGGTCTGTGAGTGTGTAGTATTCCATAGGATATAGGATATGTAGGTCTAAATATCAAGAGTGAGGTCAGGTTGAGAAATAGATTGAACATTATCAATATCTTACTATTAATTAAAATCTTTGCACAGCATGAGAAGCAGAGCTAGAAGAATAGAGGCCTGAAAGAGTGATGGGGAACAGAAACATTAAAGGGGCGAGATGCTAATGAGGGGCCCAAGATGGTGCTTTAACAAATTGTTTCCCTCCTTATAAATTGTTCTATATCCAGTGCTGCCTCTCATTAGCTGTGTAACCTTGGACAGCCCTCATCCTGACACAACATCTGTCATCTGTGGAATGAAGAAAGACCCATTCATTCATTCCCAACTTGAATACCCAGAGGTAGTAGTGGAGTTTTCAAACCCAACTAAAATTCCATTTAGATTTTCAGTATTACAAAATAACAATATAATTATGGCTTGCTTACTGACTTAAAATCTTTTAAAATTTAGGACCTGCAATTAAAATAATAAAAAATATCTACTAGTGAAAAGGTTGTAAACCATTAGCCCAAATGGTTCCAGTTCTAAAAACCTGTTATTTTATTATCTCAGTGAATATTAGCAGTAGTTGGTTGTTAACATGAAATTTGTGCTGCACCAAACAATATCCACACTGTCCCCATCCCTGAGAATGCAGCCTGCCTGGCAGCTGCACGTGGCCCATTAGCACAGCCGTTTACATAAAATGTGATGATATCTGTTTTCTTTGGTTTGTTAAAAAATAAAACACAGCATTTACAAGCAGAGCTAGAAGAATAGGGTCTTGCAATGACTTTCTTCCTAGTCATATCTTGGGAAGAAAGCAAATGGTATAATGAAAGTAATACTGAGTTTGGATATGAATTTCCTGAAGAAGCCAAGTTTATTAATATATAGTTAGGAGTCAGATTTTTGTTTAATTATAAGGCTCTTGGAAGAAACTAAAATTAGCCTTCTGGCATGTCCCTTTTCTTCTTTGTAAAAGGGATAGGATCATAACTGCTCTCACTTCATACTTCATGGACATTTCCTAAAGAATATTTTGGAGTCTCTTTGTTCCTTCGAACATTGGGGTTCAAAAACAAGGTCATTTAAAAGCAATATAGTCACCTACGTAACTATACTTTTTAGAAGAAAAATTACCTTTATCTCTAAAAATTTGCTATTATAATCAAATCAAATATTGTCACTGTATAAAATATAGGCAATAAAATAATTAGATGATTTTAGTTTTAATTTAATTATTATTTTTTTAAGAGACAGGGTCTCATTCTGTCTCCCAGGCTGGAGTGCTGTTGCTGTGGTATGAACATAGCTCACTTCATCCTGGAACTCCTGGGTTCAAGTAACCTTTCTGCCTCAGCCTCCTGAGTAGCAAGGACTGCGGGCTCACGCCACCACGGCCAGTGAATTTTTTTTTTTTTTAATTCTTTGTGGAGATGGAGGTCTCACTGTGTTGCCCAGGCTCATTAGAAACTCCTGGCCTCAAGCAATACTTCCACCTTGGCCTCCAAAGCACTGAGATTACAGGCATGAGCCAGCACACCTGGCCAGATTTTAGGTTTTAGGCAGTACATCTGTGTATTATATAGATGTGTGTGTGTGTGTGTGTGTATGTGCACGTGTGTATTTCTACCTTGTCAATTACTAGCAGAAAACTATTATAGCACGTAAATCAGAAATACAACAAAAAGTTGGCTGTGTTAGGAGCCAAGTTTGAAACTAATAATGGTGAAGACTTTAAACAGTAGGGAAAAAAATCAAAGTTTCACGTTCCCTTTGGAAACATCAGAAACAGTCTTTGACCAGGGTTTGATACCAAGAAAACTTGAGAAACGATGGAATCCTAAATTTTAATTTTGTACCATTTCATATTTAGAATCCATAAGAAAATGATGGAAATTTTGTGCTTCAGAAATGAATCTCACTTTCCTGACAAACATATATATATATTAGTGTGTGTGTATATATATAAGTATATATATTAGTATATATACTATATATTATATACTATATATAGTATATATGTTAGTATGTATACTATATAGTACATATATTGTATATAATATATATAATAGTATATATACACACACTAGTTCTCCTTGCAAAAGCAGGTTTGACATATATACAAGCTCAAGTTACTTATGTATAACTTTTTATTTCCTTAACTTTTAGTAATTCATTCATTTCACTATATTTTGAAAGGAAAATTAATGGGCCAAATGTTATACGGGCTTGGATCTTCTTATAATACTAATGTATAACTGAATCTAATGGAAATTAATACGCATTTTAAGCCTTTAGATGTTTAAAACTGTCTGTCTTATTCAGGCTAGTGCTTCATCAGCTGAAATTAGTATCAGCCGATTCCTTAAATTTTATGTCAACTTAAGCTCACTGACCGATTTGACAATGGGTCAATGAAAGAGGTCTGTAGGATTCTAAAGTTTAATATGTACGTAAGTAAAAGAATGACATTTCTTTCCCCTTCCTACATGTTTTGCAGTAGGTATTAACAAATATTTTTATTCCCAAATAGCCTGTTGTTAGAGTGGGCTTTGTTCTTCTACCTCTTAAAATGTACCAGAAAGGATAGTTACACAAGCGGCATTGTTCAGACTATGTCACCAGCCTATTATTTACTATAAATAATGAAATGACTGGGCAAGTGGTCTGAAGTAAGCTGTGACTCAGGGCAGTCAGTTTATTGGTGGGTAACATATCCATGGGATTCAGAAATAGTCCAAATTTTCAGACCCTTTCTTTAGGAGCTGATACTACATAAAGAATGCTTGCATGTTTGCATTTTCTACACCAAATGGTACTTTATAACTTGATGTCAAGATTTAAGGAAATATAGGAAGACTATTTTCGGCTGGGATATAAAGTGATTATTAAGATATCTTTACACAATGTGAAGGACTGCAAGTTCACTTGATAGACAACCTTGCTGGTAATCTGGGAATTACGGCTGTTGAATTAATTTATGTTGCTTTGTGAATATAAATTGCAGCCTTCCTTCATCCAGGGAGACAAATATCCACATGCTTTTTGAGTTTTCACCTAAAATAGTTAGGTCTATTAAAATAATTTATTTAGCATTTCGCCGTGTGAGATAAAACTGAAAATGTCATCTGATTTCTTTCATTTGAAAATGGAACTGCTGAGAACAACATATATACTTGGCATTGGCTTCATAAGTCTAAAGTAAATAAATTATCGTCAATGTATTATACTGTTGATATATAGAAATATAAATACTAAACTCCTAATTAAATTAAAATTTAACATAGGCATATTATAACACTGTTTTATGTTTGCAGTGTTATTTCCCCTGGGCAGTTGACATGTTTCTGTTATTTAGTTCTCAAATATACCACATGAACTGCTCAGCTGCAAATATTGTTGGCTTTGTTTTATAAATTGGAACACTTTGGTGAAGTTTATATATCAGATAAGCAAATAGACTGTAATAAGGAAACTCTAAATATTAGTTTACTGATGACTCTCTTCATTATCTTATGAATATGCAAAATTTTTATCAGAGCAATCTGCTCACAAAACATAAAACCATTAAATAATACAAAAAGTCTAGCAAAGAAACACTTCCATTCCCTCCACAGCCCTTGCCTTCCCCCTGATTAACACCTCAGAGACACAATACTCACAAATACAAAAATTCTGACATAGTTCTGGTATAATTTTCTTATGATGCTGTGACTTCATTCATCAATGTTATTGTTAGTTTTTGACTTTGTGTTATGGTAATGAGGTTAGGATCTGCACAGTTGCTCCCCCACCATCACATACACATACATATCCCTTTTACCCAATCTCATAAACTAAGAATATTAGTAACTTTAGTCAGTTTATATATTATTATGATTGTCTAGGTCCTCATTTTTGATCTAAATTCTCTACTATTCTTTCTTATACAACTTCATGTTGTTCTTTGAGTTAATAATTCCTTTTTCTTTATTAATGTGCATGGTTTTCTATGTAACTGTTCCTATTTTTTCCACAGTTTATCCAACCTATCAAAAGCCTTTTAATGTAATTTTTAAAAACTCAAAATTATCTGGTAATCTATCGGCTTCTTTCCCCTCCTCTTACCTTATAAACTCTCCTACTGGAGCTCTCCACCCTTTTTCCATCTGGCTTGATTGTTCTCTAGTCTCAGCAAGCAGTGATCATTCTGTAGATGTCCTATAGCTCTTTTTTGGCTGGATTATTGTTTCCTGAGTTCTCTTTCGGGGTTTTCTCTCTTGCTTTTTTGGAGCATATCCTACAACAATTCTGAAAGAACACATGAAAATACACTTTGGAGTCTTTATTTATGTGATATCAACTTTATCCTCATTCTAACCTCACACTCAACTAATAATGTAGTCAATGCTTAATAGCCAGTGTTTTGTGGTTAAGAATTTGGAAATATTCTTTTGGTTGTTCCTTTTTATGTGATCTGCCTCCGCATCAACTTTATAGTCTCCATTATTTGCCTTTTATCCCTAGCGTTCTGAAATTTCAAGTTGATGCACACTGTAAGAGTTTCTTTATAACGTTACTTTCTTAGGTATTCAGTGAGTACTTGCAATCATGACCTTAGTTATTTTATTCTTGTTTATCAAAATAATTTTAACTTGTTTCCTCTATGTTCTATTTCTGGGATGCATATGAATGAGATGTTGGACCTTCAGAATGACTCTAATTGTTTTAATTTTTTCATTACAACTTTCTCCTTTTCACTTTTTTCTACATTCTGAGAGATTTCCTCAACTGTGTTTTTCAAATTTTCTATTGGAATTTTAATTTTGGTTATATTTCCATGAGCTTTTTCTTGCTCTCTGGCTACTCTGGCTTCATATAATTCTGCTTTTATTTCAGAGATACATCTTATTTTATAGCTCAGATATTCAATATACCTTTTCTCTTATAAACCTTCTTACAGTGTGCTTGCTTTGATCTCTTTCTTTCATATTAGAGTATTAATCAAATTTTTCGTGATTGTTAATTAGGTATTCATAATTAAACAAAGGTCAAACAAAGCTAATTGAAGCTCTTTATGCATTAGGTGGAATTTGTTAGACACAGTGATTAATCAGTGAGCTGGTCTTTTCATTGGGAGACATCAATATTTAGGCTTTTGCTTCTCCTCACCCCTGCCCCCAACCATTCTGTTTCTGAAAAGAAGACTCCTTAATCTTCCTATCTAAAGATATTTTCCTGTGGCTAGAGTTTTGGGTTCAAAGAGTCCCGCCATTTCATTTTCAGATCTTTGCTGCCTTCCTGTATTTAGCTTTGATCTGCACTTTATTTCTTTATTCTTCTTCATATGTGTCCATGTTCAGAGGCACTGTGCTTTAATTTCTCTTGAAAATAGATATTCAAGATTTTTTCCCTGTACATTTTTAAAGGTGGGGAAGGGAGACTAGGAAACACCAGATCTATCTGCATTATTTCGACCAAACTTCCATTTTCAACAACTTTAAATTTCCACAACACTCAGTGCCTTCAAATATTGAGCTTTTCGAGGACACCACAGCTATATTGACTAGTTTCTTGTCACTCTCCCTCTCTCTAGGTATTTAGGTGGCATCTGAAGTCAGTTACTAATCTTGAAGTTAAGTCAGTTACTATTCTTTCATTTGCTTTCTGATTCCTCCTGAAATTGTTGAAATATTTCAGGTGTCTCTATTCCTCTCTGTTTCCCATTCCCCTTGAGTATTTAAAGACATGTTATTCCTTTACAATCATTTTGGTTAGATTGTTGAAAGGCAAGAAAATAAATGCATGAAATTAATCTACCATTTTTAATGGAATATTTTTTTATTAGTCTTCTTGATATTGGCATCACCAGTTTGTCCTCTAATGTACAGAGACAAACCGCCTCTGAGGACATTTAGGATAAAAATCCTATTATTGTACAATATGTTTATAGTGTAAAAAGTATCACCTCCATCAGAAAAAGCAAGATAATCAGAACTGGAAACTTTCACTTTTTTTAATAGTTTTGTGAAAAAATAACAATTCTACTACAATGTTAGCTATCAAAGTCTATTGGCGGGACTATGATGTATTTTAATAGCATAGGAAAAACTACTTGCTAAGTTTAATAAACTCTAAGAAAATAAAAGTTTATTAGGGCAAAATAAAAATGGATCCAGCTTTAAAAGAATGGGGAAACAATAATGATTCTCACCGAAAAGAATGTCTGTGACTTTACAACAATGTATCGGACAATATTATTGCTTTACACTTGAAGAAGTAGAATAAACTCAGGACATTAAATATCAAAAGAAATACAAATTCATATATATTTGTGACTTTGCACTTTTTAAGAAATTATATTTGAACAAATCACGATGAACAAAATATTCATCAAACCAATATTCAACATTTTATTTTTGTTAGTTTCTGTGATCTATTTCTCAATAGTTCTCACAAATAAAGCTTAATTTATTTCTAAAAAAAAAAAGCCAGAAAGAATGACATAATACTTTTTAAACGGTTATTTGTAAGAGGATATAAAAGTGTAGCTATAAATAACTTCTTTAATAATTATCTAGAATCTAGGATTTATTTTAGTAGACTTTACATAAGAGGAGTAAAGAGATCAATAAAGTGAAATTTTAAGGTAATATTTTTCTATGCCTTAGGCAATTTAGTGAAAGAAGAAAGAACTGAAGTGAAGCAAAAACAAACCATAAAAATGTCTTTGCCTACTTATTAAATGTATGTATACTATGCCTATTTCAAAACTAAATTTGAAGTCAGTTATTACAAATAAAACACTATATTGAGAAAATTATGATAAAAATAAGGTATTTAAATGTTCCAATGATGGTTAAAATGTAAATAACTCATTTACTCTAACTTTAATATTTGAAAAATCATATCTTGACCATGTACCCTCTTTGCTTTCAATCCACAGTCTTTCGTAAAGTGGCCATATCCTGTTCATGCTTTAAAATGAATGCCATCTGTATGCGTTTTTTGCCTAAATTTGTATCACCAGCCTTGTTATATATCCTTATTTCAAAATGCATATATCTAACTGTCAACTTCAGATGTTCTTGGGTATGTCTATTATACTTCTCAAAAATTGCGAGTCCAGATTTGAACTCTCATGTCATTGGTAAACATATTCCTTATTTGAAGAATTAGCAACAGCATGTACCCTGTTTATTCAAAGCAAAATCCTGAGATTAATTTATAATATCACATTTTCATTCATTATGCACATGTAACACATCATAAAATCTTATCAGCAATAACACCAAAATTGTTTGAAATCTGTCTATTCTCTCCATCTCCATTGCTAAAATCCTATTCACACTAGGATTTATTTTTACTAGTTATAATATCTGTAAAATATTTCATGAAAGAAACATAAAAAGTATACATAAAGTTTAAGTAATATTTTTCAATGAATATTTAACATCAGAAATAAAACAATATCAACAATTTTGAGGCACCTTAAATGCTAATTAAATTGCCCTCCATTTCTTGCAATTGTTCACATGTTCTTCATTTCCCTACTTTTTCAAAAGTATCCTTTCACACACACACACACACACACACACACACACACACAGAGACACACACACCCTTCTTGGATAATACATTTTTTAGTTTTGATTGTCTTCGAACTTTTCTTAAATGAACTAGTATTGTATATATTTTTCTGCAATTTACTCCTTTCTCTCCACATCTTGATTGTGAGATTCACCTATGCCGATGTGTCTATTTGTAGTTCATTTGTTTTTACTGTTCTACATTAGGCAATTGTCTTAATATCTTAAAATGTATATATAAATTCTAATACGGGTAAATATTTGGATGGCTTCCAAGATGATGGTTGTGGTTTTTTGATGTTTCATTGTTGTCCTTCTGGATTAAAAACAATGCTACTACAAACATTCTGGTAATAGTCTATTGTAAGTATGTGCGGGAGGTTCTACAAAGTACATATCTAGAGTAGAACAACAAAGTTGAGATTTCCATATTTTCAAATGCAATAGATTATGCCAAACTATTAAGTATTTGTGCTGATTTACACTCCCATTAGCAATGGTTGAACATTACAGTTTCTCCATTCCCTCACCAATACTCATTATTATCTCTGAATTTTAATTTTGTCCAACTGTAGAGTGAAAAGAGGCATCTCTTTGTTATTATAAATTTTTGTTTTCCTGATTGCTAATGCAGTTGAGCAACTTTTTTTTAATTTAATGGCTGTTTATGTTCCCTCTCCTCTGAAATGTACGTTTGATCATTTAAGAATATTTTTATTGATTGTTTTGTAATTATGGATCTGGAGAAATTCTGTATTCTCAACACTATAGTCATTTGTTTAATCCAGTTTTATGAATACCTTCTTCCAGTTCAGATCTTGTGTTTTTACTCTTTTTATGACATATTCAGCTGATAAAATATTTATTTTAAGTAATTTTATCAATATTTTCCTTTTGAGTTTGGATTTTTTTTATTCTTTAGCAGAAACTTTTCAACCTTTGAAGTACGGTGATATTTTCCTATATTGTCCTCTAAAGCCTTTAAAGTTTGCCTTTCACATTTAAATATTTAATACCTCTTAAAACAAGTTTTGAAAATGACATATGTAAAGATCTATTTTCATTTTTTTCCAAACAATATCCAGATCCCAGCACCTTAAATAGTATATGCTTTCCTGATGACCGGCAGTATAACAAATAGAGATTCCATACATGTGTGGGTCTATTTTAAAACTATTTCTGCCATTGGCTATTTGCCTATTCCAAATACCACATTGTCTGAATTATATAACAACTTTTGTATAGCAAATTTCTTCATCTGATACTTGTAGAGAGTCTTGGTTAGTATT
The DNA here is from genome assembly GCF_037993035.2 of Macaca fascicularis. Classification (NCBI taxonomy): domain Eukaryota; kingdom Metazoa; phylum Chordata; class Mammalia; order Primates; family Cercopithecidae; genus Macaca; species Macaca fascicularis. The sequence goes on along the minus strand of NC_088378.1, from coordinate 79,270,443 downwards.
GTCCCTTTCTTTTTCTATATGCATTTTAAAAATTAGTTTTCAATTTTCTTAAAATCTTTAAACAATTACATTGAACCTATCTACATTTTTTGGAGAAATTGCATCTTTAATGTATTCAGCCTTTCCATTCAAAAACATGTTATACTTCTCCAACTCTAACTTATTGAGGATTTCTTTAATGTCTTTTAGTAAATTGTTATCGTTTTCTCAAGAAAGAGCTTTGTGTATTGGGTTTACCTCTTATTTATTTGTTTATTTGATTCTAGATACTTTATGTCTTGACTATATTAACCATAAGGGATATATTTGGTTGCTTCATTTACCATAGTGTTAGAAATGAGAGTTCTCCCAAACTTTTTTTAGTTGGGAAATGAAAGTAGCTTTTTAACTGGGTTCTCTGTTTTACTCTTGCCTCCCTATAGTCCATTCTTCTTACTATCACACACTGAACATTTATTTCCTTATTCTTTGATGTGTTTGTGACATATCTTTTCTCACCAGAATTTAGTTTTCTGAGAGTAGAAACTTTGTGTTTTCTTATCAACACTGAATCACCAGTGTCTAAAACAAAGTGGGCACTTTAAAAACTTAAATGAATGAATGAAGAGGTGAGCCACATATATTGTTAATATTTCTGAGTGTGTAAGTCAAGACAAGGGCTCTGTCTTTCTCATAAATAAATAGATTGTATTGGCTAATAATTAACCAGCATAGGCCACAATTTTGGAGTTGCAAAATGAATATTTATGAGTAGCAGATAGTATAAAAGGGACTGCTGACCATTTACTTATTCTATTCTGTTCTCTGGATGCATTGACTTACAAGTTATTATTGAACATAGCGTAGAATGATGTTGTTGGTCACAGGTCAGCTAGTTCTACCTTTCATCCAATGTTCCAGCCTCTCTATTGCATCTTTCTTGAGTGGCAGTGTTGTTGAATGTTAAGAGTTCCACTTAAACCCCTTCAGCAGCTGGCATCACACCCTCTTCTCAGATTTCCATTCCATTTTCAAGTACAGTTCGTCATACTGAACTAAACTCTGCTTCTCTTGAGTTACCATTTATCGATCTGAACTCTGATTGTCAGATCCTCCAAATTAAAAAGAAAGAAATAAAAAAGAAATTCACCCACTTTTAGCATAATAACTCTTCAAATATTTTAAGTACTCTGTTCGATATAATAGTGTTTATCTTATTTAATCTAAGCATCTGTTTATTTTTATGCACGCCTTCTTTCATCTACTATTTCTTGAGTGTCTTCCATGTCTCAGGCATAGAAAAGGTAAGCATTAAAAGAGATCACTTGGACACAGGAAGGGGAACATCACACACTGAGTCCTATTGTGGGGAAGCAGGAGTGGGGAGGGATAGCATTAGGAGATATACCTAATGTAAATGACGAGCTAATGGGTGCAGCACACCAACATGGCACATGCATACATATGTAACAAAACTGCACATTGTGCACATGTACCCTAGAACTTAAAGTATAATAATTTAAAAAATAGTAATAATTTGAGAAAACATTCCTTCTCACATGTCATTATATGATAACTCCCTGAGTTAGGTCTTAACCTTTCAGAATGTACTTGTCAATTGAATAGCTATTTAGTGGAGATTTGGGGCTTCTTCTTAATTCTAGCCGAAACAATGGACTACTTTTAACAAGAAGGTGTTTAGCAACCTTGAAAATTAAAAGAGAGAGAGAGACAGACTAAAGTGACTTATCACACTAAAAGTCAGACTGTCTAGAAGATCATATCTCTTTATTTCCTTTTTTACAACTAAAATAATTTCGAGTTGATTTTCCAAAGAATTCCGTCAAAGAGAAGATCTTAAATTTCCTGGAAAGACCATCTGGCACATTTTATAAGTGTCATGTATTTTTTTAAGCTACAGAAAGTGCTCTAAGAAGAAAGCATTTTGGGATAAAAAACTAAAACAAAAAATTTCAGTTTTCAATTTTGTCCCAAATCATTCTTGTCAATTACGAATATATATCTAAATGTACTAGGTTTATCTCTAATTCTATTGAGCTAGCGCTTAAATGACTTACCTTAAAGTTGACTAGTAGTTTTTCAGAGTGTGAAGTTAATTTTCTCACACACACATTTGTGACTAACTGTTCAAATACTCAGTTATCAGCAAATTAGCAACACAGCAAATGTGTCTCAGAAATTGGACTAAGGGGACTAGCTGTATACGAGCCATAAAACTTATAAATCTTGTGGATAAGATCTTGACCTACAAATTAGAAATAGAAATTATCTTGAAGCCTTGGACACTGACAGTTGCATTACTTAGCATACTATGGTCTTCAGTCCCAAGTTCTTATTACTGATTCCCATTTGTATGTCTTCACTCCCCATAGACATTTACTCTAATGTTTGATATACATCCCTGTTTATATATATACATCCTAGCAAAATATACTATGTTTCGTGTGTGTCTATTATTTAATCATTTTATATAAAGGATATTATGATGCATAGAGTGTCATAAAGTGTTGTTTTGTTCAGTTTTTTGTTTTACTGAATAATATCTATCCACATTGCTAAATGTATGTATTTCCCAGTTTGACTATTTGAAAGGACTTATCAGACTCCACAGAGCATGCTCGCATAAGGCTCTTATTTAAATTTTTAAAAAATACAGTACAGCAAAAGAAAAAATGTATAGGCAAACATTAGAGATTCCAAAGATATGCCATGTACAAGGCACCATTTCTGACATAGCTCAAAGGATGTCTTAGTCCATTTGGGCTGCTACAACAAGATAGCATACTGTGTAGCTTATAAACAATAAGGATGTATTTCTTACGGTTCAGGAGGCTAAGAATTTCTAGATCAAGACACCAGAAGAGTTGATGTCTATAAGGGCCCTTTTCCTTCATAGACGGCAGTTCTAGCTGTGTCCTTACCTGGTGAAAGAGGCTACCTAGTTCTTTGTGGTCTCTTTTATAAGGGCACTGATGATATTCCTAAGCATAGAGCACTCACAGTCTAATCACCTTTTTCAATACCCCACTTTCTAATACCATTATCTTGAAGTTTAGGGTTTCAACATTTTTGGAGGACACAAACATTCAAACTATGGCAAAATATAAGTTGCCTGGGAAGCCTTTCTTTGTCTTTTTGGCCAAATAAACAAGCCAGGTTTGTCAAACGCAGAAACTAGTTGCAATCATAAGGAAAAAAAAACCCTGGAGGTTCTCAACACATCATAAATTCAACTTCCCTTATCTTGGCCAATGGTAAAATGCAAACACTCAAATGTCCTGGAAATATAGAGTTGTTTAGTATAGTTATAAATTAATTCTATCTCCACAATGTACTCTACTTTATTGTCTCTAATTGCTTTATAGTATTCCATGCCTTGCATCCCTCAACTATTATTTAGTCGTTCTTCTCGAAATGGATACCCAGCCCTCCAACTGACAAAAACAACATCGTTATGTTTATTGGGAAATGTCCTTTTGTGGGCCTATATTAAAGTTTCTCTGTGAAAATTAGATGTAAAATTACTACTCATCAGTAGGGCAATTGTATAATTTATCCTCCACACTAAACGAATTTTAAGAATGGAAGAGGGTATTATTAATAATTATGCCATGACAGCATCATGAACCAGAGCCTGGGTAAACCAAGGCATCCATGCCTGAATCACAGGCTGCACATATTCACATAACACTACCAGACTCTCCTCCAAACCGCATAAATGCACCTGTCTACACATTTTATTGCCAACACTTTGTGTTTTCAAATTTCCAATTTTGAAATGTGACATGTGCAGTATTCCTTCCATCTGCATTTATATCCACATATTTGCCAGCTATGCAGTCTTCCTTTCTTTTAATTTCTGATTCAAAGCTTTGGTTTATTTTTCCTGCTTATCAATTGGTTGTCAGCTTTACATCTAGCAGTTATTTTCCTTCAGTTTGTCCCCTATTCGTTAACTTTGTCTTTTACCAGAAATTCTTAATTTTGATATAGTGAATCAACTCATTTTTCATCTTTAAATTGTACTATATGTATTGCTTAAGAAATATTTCCCCATCTTACAGTCTCAAAGATAATCTCCTGTATTTTCCTTCTTAAAGTCACAAAGATATTCTCCTATATTTTCTTCCATTAGCTATATGATTTTTCCTTTCATAATCAGGAATATTCTGGACTTTAATTTTGTAATCAGTATGAAATAGGAACCCAACTTTATTTTTTTCTTCATATCAAAAACCTGGTTTGGACCACAGAGTTCTTGCCTTTCTTTGTAATCCTTAATCTTAACTAAGAACTCACTGGACTTTAATTTTGTAATCAGTATGAAATAGGAACCCAAGTTTATTTTTTTCTTCGTATCAAAAACCTGGTTTGGAGCACAGAGTTCTTGCCTTTGTTTGTAATCCTTAATCTTAACTAAGAACTCATTATCTATCATGCACCTTTGCATTTTCTCAGTTAGTTAATATTTTCCACTGCTTGGCCTCTCTTTTTTTGTCCTCACACTAAAGGAACGTACTGTCTGAACTAAGGTATTAAAAGGCACAAGATGATATCAGGACCCTGCTGTCACAGAGAATAGGTTTCCTGCAATTCAGGAGTGTGCAGCCTGCCAATTTTTGGTTAGCACCTGTGCCTCCTATATAGTCAGTGGGGCACGTGCCATCTCAACACATGGGCATCAGCAAGGAGACAAATATTATGCATGTGGGTGAAGACCAGTTTTTAGCTTTTGTTCTTCCTGTTGTACTTGTTTTTAAAAATCTAGACCTGGTTTTTAGATAAAGAAAAATGACAGTCTTACAGAGCCAAAAAGGAAATTCAAGAGTTGCCTTATTTTGGATTATTTGAATGTTTTTGTTATCTCTTTTATCTCTATTATTGGCTCATTACCTAAAATTATTTGTTGGTGTTGCTTTCAGATTTGTAGTGTATATTTTTAACTTATCATGGTCTACCTCCAAGTAACATAGCCCTCTACATATGGTATGAGAACACTGCAAGAGTAGGTTTATATGCTCCCCACAAATCTTTTTTTTTTTTTTTTTTGAGACGGAGTCTCGCTCTTTCACCAGACTGGAGTGCAGTGGCATGATCTCAACTCACTGCAACCTCCGCTTCCCAGGTTCAAGTGATTCTCCTGCCTCAGCCTCCTGGGTAGCTGGGACTACAGGCACGCACCACAACGCCCAGATAATTTCTGCAGTTTTAGTAGAGACAGGGTTTCACCACGTTGGTCAGGATGGATCTGATCTCTTGACCTCGTAATCTGCCCACCTCAGCTTCCCAAAGTGTTGGGATTACAGGCGTGAGCCACTACGTCAGGCCTTCCCCACAAATCTTTGTGTTATTGTCATACATGTTACTTCTAAATATGTTATGTAGAAGTTGCAAACCCTACAATATAGTTTTTGGTTTTTCTCTAAACAGTAAAGGTTCTGATATAGAGAAAATGCTTTTTCTGCTTTTAACTGCATATTTACCATTTCCAGCGCTTATCACTCCTTGGCGTAGATCCATGTTTCCACAAGGATCATTTTCTTCTGAAGGACTTCCTTTAACATATCTGGTAATAGACACCTGCTAATGTCTTTTAGCTCTTGTATGTGTCTGAGAAAGTCTTTATTTTTCAAAGGCATTTTCACTGGCTATCCAATTCTGTTTTCAATACTTTAATGATGTTTCCCTGCTGTTGTTCGGCTTCCATTGTTTCTGATGAGAAATATGCTGTCATTCTTATCTTTATTTCCTATATTATATAATATGTCATCTTCTTTGGCTGCTTTGAGAAATACCTAATGTAAATGACAAGTTTATGGGTGCAGCAAACCAACATGGCACATGTATACCTATGTAACAAACCTCCACCTTGTGCACATGTACCCTAGAACTTAAAGTATAATAAACAATAAAAAATAAAAATATAAAAAAATAAAATGTTATTTCATTTTTAAAGCAATTTTATTATGATATGCTGTGGTATAATGTTTCTTGTGTTTGAAGTTCATTGAACTTCTTGGTTCTTTAAATTGATAGATTTCATCAAATTTGAAAATTTTTAAACTTTCGTATATTTAAACATTTTTGTCTTCCCCCACTTTTTTAGGACTCCTGTTATTACTTGTATGTGATGTGGTTTGAAGTTTCCCCATAGTTGTATGATTCTCTGTTTGTTTGGGGGGTGGGGTGTGTGTGTGTATGTGTTCCATATTGGACAATTTCTATTGTCTTATCATCGGTTTCCCTAGTCTGTCTTCTGCAGTGTCTAATATGTGGTTAATTTTATTTATTGTATTTTTTAATTTCATACATTATGGTTTTATATTTAGAATTTAAAATGAGTCTTTCAAAAATACTTTACATGTCCCAGACCTTTCTCTACCTCTAGTAGTCTGTACCTAAGTAATGTTTTAACTGCTTATTTTTCCAATTCCTTGCATGACTGGCTATTCTTTAATTGCATGTCATACATTGTGAATTTTGTCTTGCTGGATCCTGGATATTTTTGTGTATCTCTAAAATTTTTTAGCTTTGTTATTGGGCACAGCTAAGTTACTTGTAAACAGCTTTGACCCTTTCCTTTCAAGGACTGTTTTTGGTTTTATTAGGCAAAACCAGAGCAGATTTAATTCAAGGATTAATTTTGATCCCGTTACTCTTCTACATACTCTTCTTGATGTTCCATGAATTATAAGATTTGTTCACTCTGTTTGGAACACAGACTATAACTATTCCTGGCCATATGTGAGCTCTGAAGAGTTGTTCCTTCTCTTCTTTTTGGTAGTTTTGTTTCATCATGGTTAGTTTTCATACACACATTTGCTGATTAATGCCCAGCTAAATAGCCAAAGGGATTCTTCTGCATATATCTGAAGATGTGCTGTGGAACTGTTTGGCTACTTTCCCCTGAGAATCTACCCTGTTAGCCTCCTTGAGTTCCTAACACTTGTCTTCTCATCCCTGGCAGACAATCAGGCTCCACCTGGTGTCCCTTTCCCTGAGCTGCAGCCTAAAATCTCCAACCTGTCAGGAATCTGGGGAAGTTACAGGGCTTGTTTGCATCTCCTTTCTCAAAGAACATGTGCTGCCACAACCAACATTTAAAATTGCTGTTTGATACATTTTCTCTACTACTTTTACTTGTTATTGTTGCAGCTAGAAGGTAGATCTGATCCATATTCCTGCATTGTGACCAAAAAGTACAACAATAATCTGAGCTGCTAACAGTATACATCAATCTCATCCCAGAGTAAGATGGGGAGCTGAACGAAGCTTTCAGTGTATTCACAGGAGGCATGAATGCCTTTCTATCCAATAACTTGTATTGAAATACTGCCCTACCAACATAAAGAAGTAACCAGGCTATGAGTGGAGAAAAAAGGAATCATAACAGTGCTTTTAAGCTATAAAAGTGTGTCCTCTAAATCCACAATACCCATATGGCATTGCATTATTAGTGCAAGGTAAGTACAGTTTAAGGTAGAAATAATTTGTATGTATAATGATGAATATCTGGTAATCACAGAAAGAACAATGCACTGGGACAATAAATCAAACATAAGCCTGTATAATTCGGAAAGGAACCTAAAAACATGGTTGTATTATAGGGAGACTTGACAAAACTACGAAGACATAAGATTTTAACACATCTCTATAAAATTATGAAAAATCCCCCAAATTAATAAAGTTCTAGCAACGCAAATACCAATGGACTTTTGGGTGCTTAAAGCCCATAAGAAAGAGTTAACATTATTTTCAAGCATGTGTATATGAAATATACATACAATTTTTGGGGGGTTAAACCACAAAGATAGTATCACTAAATTTCAAAAATTAGAATCTTGTATATACTTTTTCTGAACACAGTCAATAAGGAAGTACTTTTGGAAATAAATTTGTAAAATCAATTGTTTATGAATTAAAGAAGAAATCACAGTAGAGATTTAAAATGTTTTTATGTGAGATATTAATTTTTGAAAAAAACATGATGTAGTTAAAACAATACTTAGATATAGACTATAATTTATATTTTTAAAAAGTAGATGAAAGTGTTCAGTTTTATAAACAAGAGGAAATAATTATATCAACTCAAAGAATATAGTAAAATAAAACTAAAATTTAAAAATTGAAATGGCCGGGCGCGGTGGCTCAAGCCTGTAATCCCAGCACTTTGGGAGGCCGAGGCGGGCGGATCACAAGGTCAGGAGATCGAGACCACAGTGAAACCCCGTCTCTACTAAAAATACAAAAAATTAGCCGGGCGCGGTGGCGGGCGCCTGTAGTCCCAGCTACTCAGGAGGCTGAGGCAGGAGAATGGCGGGAACCCGGGAGGCGGAGCTTGCAGTGAGCCGAGATCGCGCCACTGCACTCCAGCCTGGGCAACAGCGTGAGACTCCGTCTCAAAAAAAAAAAAAAAAAAAAAAATTGAAATAAAACATATATTTGACATGCTCATCAAGACAGAAACTGATCCTAAGTAAAAGATATACATCTCTGGTAAGATGAAGCAAAAAGGAAAAGGGAAAGCAAAATAAGCAATATTAAGAATGAAAAAGTGATGCTACTATAGTCATAACAGATCAACTTTAAATCATGGAGACATTATGAAATAGAAAATTATTTTTAAAAAGTTACTACAATAATAGTCACACACACCCCAACTGCCACACCTATTGGTCATATTTGTATGTAATTTAAATACCTAAAGTAAAAAGATGTTAATTTATTATAAGATATTGAATTAAAATAGTACATAGGATTATGCAAACAAAGGGAAAGAAAGTATGAGAGAAAGGGAAGTGCCTAAAATTAGAATGCCAGCTAACAAAAGTAGAATAAATTTGTAGTATCTAATGCAATAGTAATTAATTCTGGCAAGAATCATCAATAAATGATAAAAGCATTGAGAATATATTCAGGTGGGGAGGAGGCTATTTACCCCACCTCAATTATCACCCTGCAGATAACTTTTTAATTGCAATGGGAAATATGTACACTGACACCATGTAGATCACCTTCTTAAACAAGTGATGTAACTTCACCAAGTGAAGGAGAGTCTGATATTATTTGACTCTCACGCAAACAAACAAACAAAAAAATCATTCAAAGCATTATCCATGCATTGTTTCCATAAATGTTTAGCCTAAATTTAACCATGAGAAGGGTAAATACTGAATTTGAAATATTTTACAAAATAAATTGTAAAATATTCTTCTAAAATTCTCTAAAAACCCAGTTTTTCAAAAAGCAAAGGAAAGAAGAAGTCATAAATTCATTGGGACTCTTCTGTATTAAAGAAGACTAATGAGTCAATAACAATGCATGAATCTTCATTATCGTATCTTGGATCATAAAAGAAATCAGTTTTATCTTAGACACAATTGAAAACATTGCATATGAGCCCCATATTATGTGATATGCAATTATTATTGCCTTTATGGGTATGACAATGGTACTGCAGTCAGGTAGAGGAATGCCCTTTTTCTAAGAATATTTTGAAATATATAGCTGAGAAATGTCATAATACTTGCAATGTAATTTCAGATAGTTAAGGAGAGAAAGGGACTGAGTGAGACAGAGAGAGAGAGTGAGAGCACAAATCCTTGGCAAAAAGTTAACAATTGAAACTAGTTGAAGGGTTTGTAGGTAATCTTTGCAACAATGCTGCAATCTCATCAATTGGAAAATTTTCCATATAAAAAGTTGGTAAGGAGGGGCTTTGCCAAGTCCAGATGGTATTACAAACAAGTTTTGTTGAATCTTTAAGGATTTTTGAGTGAGAAAATATTTTCAGAAACAAAGTTTCCATACTGATTTTATAATGTGAGCATAATCTTGAAACTCTATTGAATCAGGACAGTTTGAGAAATTCAAATTTTAGTGTACTACTATAAACATAGATACAAAAATGATATTTGATAAAATATTGTCAAATTACAACCAATAGTGCAATAAAAAGTAGTATACTATGACCAAGTAGGATGTATTCCAAATGGACAATAATACTTTAACAGTAAAACATTGATTGATATGTTTATCAAATTAATACATTAGAGAAAAACCTTGTAACCAACTAAAATATCCAGAATATTTTTACAATATCGATCTAAACAGCAGGTAAAATGAATGAATTCGGTCTGTATACATCTTTATGGGAATATCTCTGAAACATAATACTGAGTGCACCGATCAATTGGAGAATGATATTTATCCTATGATACACTTGTGTGAAATTCAAAAATAAAGAAAAATCTGTATTATGTTTTCTGATAGACATTGACAACATATATATAAAAAAAGAATGTTACCAGTATATTCCCTAAATAAGATATTCTAATGGCTTCCTATAACTGCTAAGATTAATATCAGATTCTTTATTACAGACTCTAGGAATCTGCATCATCTGATTTTTGCAGACATTTCTAGAATTGTCAAATATTATACTTCTTCTAGCTCTCTGTGCTCCAGCCTTACCTGACTTCTTCATTCATACACTTGAATGTGTCTTGTTACAACTCACAATTGAGACTTTGCATATGTCATTTCCTGCTTCTGGATTATTCTAGCTCTATTCTTCCTCTTAAATAACTTATACTTATCTTTCAGCTCTCATCCCATATTCAGGAGACGCGAGGTCAAATTCCATCATTTTTCTTTATAACATTTCATACCATTCTTTCCCTTTTCTTTTTTTGGAAACTGGGTCTTGCTCTGTTTCCTAGACTGGAATGCAGTGGCACAATCATAGCTCAACCTCCTGGGCTAAAAGAATCCTCCCAACTCAGCCTCCTGAGTAGTTAACCATGCCTGGCTAATTAAAAAAAACAATCAGAGAGACAGAGCTTGCTATATTGCCCAGGCTGGTCTCAGAGTCCCGGGCTCAAGCAATCCTCCTGCTTTGGCCGCCTAAAGTATTGAAATTACAGGCACGAGCCACCGTACCCAGCCTCTATTCTTTCCTTTGAGGGCACTATATCAGTTGTTATTTCTAATTGACTTATGAGGTTTTGTGATTAGTATCTATCCTGCCATTAGGCTTGTTTTCCCCACATAAAATCGGAGATGGCATCTATTTTCCTAAGCATCATATCTCCAGTACCTTGCACAGTTCTTGACACATTAAAGGTGCCTACCAAATATTTACTAAATAAGTGAATGAATTGGCAAAGTCGTTTCTTTCATAGGATTCTCTTATTTTGATCATGATTCTGTTGAAACAGCCTTCTCTTGATAATTCTACACTTTCCTTTATCTTTTCCCTGTGGCTTGCAGTTTGATGTGGTTTGGGCATCTCTACCTGAATGACAGGATGTAGATACTATGATTGAGAGTATCCTCTAGAAGTGTGGGCACTGAATGGAGCATTTAAGACCAGAGGAAGAGATATGCTAATCTTGGCAATATATATCAATATATGTTAAGAAATTTCATTGAAGAGTTAATAAATTGATTGTATTAAGAAGTAGAATATTTAACAGAAAATATCGCTGCAATAAGAGTTAGAATTTAAATATGCATTTCTCCATGCCCATATTATTTGTGAGCATATAATCATCACTTTTCCAGGCATAAAAATGGCTTCAAAGTTATTGCATGAATATGGATCCACATACACACACAAAATGAACTTCTAAAATATTACCAAGAACCTTACACACACCATCTTCATCTGTGTAACAGTCCTTCAGAGGAAGGTATACATTACTGTTACAATGCTTACAAATGAATAAATTAAAGGACAGAGGAGTTGAAAAATTTTCCCCAGGTTATACAGCAGCAAAGTCAAAAATTAAATCCACGTCTGTATGACTACTGAGCCCTAGTTTGGTACACTGCAAGTCAAGGATATGAAAGTTTTGCTGAGACTAATGAGGCTGGAATTGTATATGTCATTTTTTAATCTAAGTCAGTGTTTCTTCAGATTTGATGCTGCTCTGTGAAAGATTCCAAAGTCAAACAAGTTTTGGGTACGCTGCATGTCATATTCAATAGTCCTCCCTTATTTGTGGTTCCAGTGTTCTGAAAAGATTAAATAAAAAATTCCAGAAATAAACAACTCACAGGTTTTAAATTGTGTGCTGTTCTGAGTAGCATGATGAAATCTCATGCCATCCCTTTGTCTAGTGTATTCATTCTGTGTTAGTCATTTTGTAGCTGGCTTGATTATCAGACCTTGTCACAGTATCTCAGTGCTTGTGTTCAAGTGTCCTTTCTTTTACTTAATAATGGCCCCAAAGCACAAGGCTGCTGGCAATTCGGATATGGCAAAGAGAACACATAAAGCACTTTCTTTAATGAAAAAGTGAAAGTTCTGTACTAAATGAGGAAGTTTTAAATATCATATGCTGAGGTTGCAATCTATGATGAGAATGACTCTGCTATCCATGAAACTGTGAAGAAGGAAAAAGTAATTCATGCATAGCATATATTGGGTTGGTACTATCAGTGATTTCAGGCATCCACTGGGGGTCTTGGAATGTATCCTCGTGGATAAGTGGAAACTACTGTACTCAAGTTCTGAAAACGTTTTTTAATAGAGAAATAGCTTTTTTTATTGCTTAACTCAGCATTTCTAAAAACATACTTGAACAGGGAAGCTATTCTTGGAAACTGTTCCAGGCAAGAGGGAACTATAAAATTTTTTTATTCATTGTTTTTTTTTTTGTTTGTTTGTTTGTTTCTAATGCAAACCTGTGTCCTAGAAAGACAAGTTTTTGTTGTTGTTATCATTGTTGTTGTTGTTATTTCAATAGGGTTTTGGGGAACAGGTGGTATTTGGTTACATGAATAAATTCTTTAGTGGTGATTTCTGAGATTTTGGTGCACTCACCTCCTGAGCTGTGTACACTGTACCCAAAGTGTAGGACAATTTTTATAGTGCTCTGTGTCCTTTCTCACCTCATGCTTCTGCTCAGACTGTTGTCTTGGTCTGGAACACCTATGTCCTCTTTGTGATATGTGGTAAATTCTTATTTACACACTAGTTTAAATGTCACATCATCCGTGAAGTCATCTATTAGCCCTTCAATCATATTCTCATATATACAGAATAAGCACTAATGAGCTATAATGTCATAAAATAATGTGAATGATCCCTCACCTTTAACAAGCATCTTCTATGTTTAAACCCAACTCTAGACATTGCAAATCTCATTTCTCTTTTACTACTTACAAGAATTATTTATTATTATCTCATTTCCCTCCAGTTCACATATCAGTTCTCAGATTCTCTTTCCAGGAAACTCCTCTAAAGAGATGACTACATTGCCTGATTGACAGCTTTCCTCAACTTTCACTTGAATACATTCAACTAGGCTTGCCCTACCCTTCATCATGGCTTTTCCTGTCTAACATACCAACAGCTGCTACATTAATGAATTCAGACAAAGTCTCAGTCCTCATTTATTTGGATTATCAGCAGCACTTGACAAAGTTTGTCTCTTTGTAGAAGTTCAAACCCATTCTTCACTTTTCTTTCAGGATGCTGTACATTTCTGGTTTTCTTTGTACACCACAGCAATTTTTTTTGTGGTCTAGTTTGCTGGTTCTTCTCATCTTTACTAATTCTAAATGTTGTCCTGCTCCAGCCTTTGGCAGTAATTCCATTGGTGATTTCATCAAATTTCATGTTGAGCATTATGGCTAAGAGCACAGACCTTTGCACCAGGCTGTCTGGCTTTGAATTGAAGCTCAACTAGTTTGTTAAATGTGTAACTGGGCTAGCGATCTATCTCTACCTTTCTATGTCTACCTCTCTTTTACCTCATTGGTAAAAATAGGGATTATAGCAGTACCTCTGTCATAGAGCTATTGTCACATTACATGATGTAATGTCTGTGAAGAGCACAGAATAATGTCTGGCACTATATGTTTTTGCTGATATTATTTATAATCTAATGACTCACAAAATCTATCTAGTTGGGATTTCTACTACAAACTTATGAATCATATATCCAACTACCTATACAATGTCTCTACATGGAAGTCTAACATGTATCTCAAATTTGTTATATATAAAATGGAAAGTATTATCATCACTCTTAAACCAGGCATGCTTAGTAAATGGCAACTACATCCAGTTGCAGATGCAAAGAGACTCAGATGCTTCCTTGATTCCATTCTCTCAGAACATCCATCTATCTGTCAATCTAGATTGTTCTGCCTTCAAGTTTTCCAGAATCTTGCTACTTCTCAACTCAACCATTCTAATCCTACCCTCCAGGATCCCTCATCTCAATTATTGTACTAGCTTACTGCTCTTCTGTGGACTATATTCAACAGAGTAGAGTGGTTATTTTAAAATATAAATCAGCTTATATCTCTCCTCTGCTTCTAGACTTCTGTGACTTTTTACCTCACTGATTAAAATCTGGAGTTCTTACACTGGTTTATAAGAATTTACCCAATCTGTCCCATGACTCCCTTAATCTCTCTAATCTTGTCTACAATTTTCACTTATTTAATTCCACTCTCACTGCTCTAGCCCCCTCACAGATCTTGTGGGAATCTAAGCATGGTCTTCTCTCAGCCTCCTTGCACTTGCCATTCATCTGCCTAGTGTGTTATTTTTTAAGGCACCTGTGTGTTTGTGTGTGTGTGTGTGTGTGTGTGTCTTATTCTTTCAGATCTTTACTTAAGATTCACCTTCCCAAGGCCTTTGCCTACTCTATTGAAAATTGCGACTCCACTCTACCCCTAGCCCCTTTTTCTCTTTTATTTTTTTTTCTCTGGAGCTCAAAATGATCTAGCACAATATGGTTTTTATTCGCTTCTTGTTTTTTCAAATATTCCTTCCAGAACATAAGCTCAATGAGGGGAGAAATTTTTATTTCATCTGTTCATTGCATATCTCTGGTGTTAGAGCATCCAGCACATAGTAGGCACTTAAGCAATAGTCATAGAATAAATTACTTCCTTCCTACAAGGGATAAAGATAGTGAGGCTCATAGAGACAAATCATTTTCCAAGACCACCCAAAATTTGCCCAAGGAATCCAAAGTCAAAGCACAGATTTAGAAGACACAGGTCAGCATCTAGGAAGGAATATGTAATTCATAGAAGATAATAATAGAATAGCCAAATGCATACTCCTCTTCTCACTAGAAGGAATTTTCCTTAGAAAAGGAGCAGTTTTAGTCATCTTTATAACCCTGGCACCTAATATAGTGTGGGAATCACAGAAGCAGCGGTGTGCTGGAGCCAGCTCCCCAGGCTCAGAAGAGTGGGTTGTGTGCTCTCTTCCAATCCTGCTTTTTGCGACATATGTTGGTAGCTTGGAATTGGCCTTACTGAGAATATTTACACCATGGAAATTAGCAAACAAGTCAGGGCTTATTAAATATTTACCTGAAAAGCACAGCAAAGAAGATAGTTAAATATATATATAATGCTGTATGAGTGAATGAATTCATGAGTAAAATGTACAAGGGGGATATTATAGTCTGAGGCATCTTTTAGCATACTGGTGCTGTAGAGAAGGTGAAAAGGTGAAAACTGTTAATTGATAACTTTCAATGAACATTACAAAAACAAACAATAACAAATAAAATCTTTGATATAGGATATAGTTCCATTTCTTACTCCATGAGTTCTACTTAGACAGAGCTCTCTGTTTTCCCGATGGGAAAATAAAAAAATAAGGCTCATATTTCCTCCCAAGTATGGTATCCCACATAATGTATATTCATTTTGTATTTTACCATTATGTGTCTGTGAATATACATAATTTTTCCACTAGACAAGTCCTTCTTAAATATTTTTAAATCACCATTTATTTTAAGAAAGTCACCTTCATATAAAAAGACAAAGCTACAAAAAATTATGCATACAATTTCCAGAGGAGCACAGATCTTCAAAATACCATGCCACCCCTGCTCTTACCCCAACCAATAGGCCCCAGGTGAAGAACTCTGCACTTGCAGTAGAGGATCCCAGGGGCAGGCTCTTTGTCTAATTTATTGCCTATTCCCAGCATGTGTCTAACATACTGACACTTAAAAAAAAAAAAAAAAAAAAACAAAGAAAAAAAATAAGACTTGCAGATTGAATAAATGGATGGAATGAATAGTTATCTTAGTTGCTTCTTAGATCTTCTCTTTTCCTAAACACCTCCAATTGCATCAACTACTCATTATAAAGCATGATTTTCAAAACATGTAACTTCTGGATCTCCCTCCTATGATACTCAATGTTCTTGATTTTGGAAAAAGTCAAACTATTGCCTCATTCCCCCAAACTCAAATATAGAGTTATTGTTATAGTTTAAGATTCAACTAATGTTCCAGGCAACATTTCTTTAATCACTCACGATCCAAGGTGATCTTTCATTTAGCTAAAACTCTAGATTCTTGTCACTCAAAAGACTACAGCTAGCTCCTTCTATAATTCTATTGCTGTAGTGGACTTTTAAATTTAACTCTATATTTTTACCATTAAATTCCACTGACAGTTTCAACCACTGTTCTAGCCTGTGAAGCTCTTTGGAAATTACATAGCACAGCAGTCAGAACTCCCAGTTAGAGTCATTCCCAAATGTATACAATATGTCTTATGTGTCATCAAATAGTTCATTAAAAATTACTTTAAGAATAAGAGACACCAGAGACCTCCTGCAGTTTTATAGTGAGCCAGATTAATGTTTGGTAGGAAAGATCTATCAACTACAGATTCAACAAACTACTTAACTGTTCAACCCACATTTATTCACCCTATCCACAAGGAAATCTTAGGAAATTTCAAATGTGCTGTTGAAATCCAGGGGATTTAGATGAGGTATGGTACAGTCTGTTATTGTAACTTTTCCCTGAGATACTGTTGTATACAGCTCTTCTGTGCCCTCATAAAATTTTGTGCATGTCTCTGTCATAGTCTTTACCACAAGGTACCCTAATTTTCTTTTGCATCTGTCTTCTCAAGTACTGTGAAGAGCTTGGAGAATTAATCTATGCCTCCTTTATCTCTCTATTATCAGAACCTTATGTGTAGTACTTAATAAATATTTGTCAAACAGATGAGTAATTAATAGGAGTCTCATATTTTACCTTCGGATGTGAAAATCTGTATAAAGTTCACAATTTTCTCTGGACTTATTCTAGGAAGCAAATCACTGAAGATGACTCACAACAATTTGGGAGAATAGAGGAGCCAGTTCATTTCTTTGGGCCTCACTTACAACACTCTTACTATTTTAGCTTTATGCACATATGGAATGTGTGACTTGGTTTTATAACGGAAAGATAATTTTATCCTTCTTAAGCTAAAACTGTACATGCTATTATGATTATTTCTGTTTTCCTCCTTTATATGTCACCTTTTATATTTCTTTCTAAAAGGTCAGAAACAGTATCTCATTAACACTTCAGAAAAAAATAGTTGCCAATGTTTCCATTCATAGACCTCATACTTGGAGTGTCTCCTTTAACATTATATGAAAATGATAAAATGCCACAAAATCACAGTGTTCCTGAATATTTATGCCCTCTTGTATATAAGATTCACTTCAGACTTTCTGCTGCTTGCCTGATAGTAATACATTTATTAGTGTATTTAGAATATAAAATGTCATCATTTTATGCCTGCCTTTTGACGGCCAGACACTCATCAATTTTTTTCCAAAGCCAAATTTCTATAAGGAGACATTCATTGATAAAATACCTAGTGTTCCTGTACAGAGATTGAGTAATTAGTTTCTACCACAGACTGAAAAACTCAATGTGTGGAGAACAAAATAACCTTGTACATTATGCGCAATCTTTATTAATTGAACTTTAAGCTAGCCCTTGAGATTTTTATGCAATCTGCAACAAAAAGGTCAATGGAATGGCAATGAATCTTCTTATATTTATTAGTTCATTCTGCAAATGCTAACGTTGGGTGAGAATTGATTCGATTTATTTGTGATCCAATACCAAAGGGGGAAAAGGAATGCTCTTCTTACTCATCTTATTCATTTAGATTTACATGGAAAATAACATTCCCAAGGGATATCAGAAGGAACATTTGTAATAGCAATGGTCACACTAGAGGTTGACCATGATTCTCATTTCACACCATTTCTTAAAATTATCAAAAAGTGTCTTCAAATGAATTATTACTTTGAATTTAACACAGGCACACACACACACACACACACACACATACATAATGTTTAAAATGCTGTTCTAGGCTCCAAGGGTACAACATAAATAAAATAGTCAATGTCCTCAAAAAAGCTCACAATCTAATGAGAAAACAAACTTGAGAATTCATTCATTATAGTACAAGGTTAAGTAAAGGAAATACTTTCATATCAATATGAAATTATCTATGGGAGTACAGAGGATTTAAAGATGAAACTTTATAAAGTGAGAAAGATTTCACTTATGTCTTAGATGATTAGCAGAATTTCACAAGTTTTAATGGAGATACTAAACAAAAGCCAAAATATGGGCAAGAGTCCTGGAAATAGCTAAAGAAATTTAGAATTATGGGAAATGGAGAACAGAGCTGTATGACTGAGGTATGGTGAGGAGTGAGGATCGATAAGCCAAGAAGTAAAGACGCGGGTTAGAATTTGAAGAAACGCCTTTCTTTTCCATGGTGAGGTTGTCAGGTAGTGAGGCACTACTGAACAGTTTGACCTCTGGAATGGGTTAAGTTAAACCTGAGTTTAGACATGTTTTAGAAAGTTATCATTTGTGACAACACACCAGGTGTAAAATCTGTAATTTCCCTAACATATGTGAAGATACCCTTGGCTGTGACAATGGATTAAAAGGAGGGGAAAGACACATTAAAAGTTAGAATTAGGACTTAGTGTTTGAATGAAAATGGAAGTTTAGGAGGCATCAGGATTAAAGATGGAATCGGGATTTCTACTTAGTACTATTGCATACGTGTGTAATCAAGTGTGAATTATTAAACAAAACTAAATACTTCATATCTGATTATGTAATTACTACTTAATATTTTTAACCTAAGTGTTCTTAATTCTACAAAGAATTCTAAATTTAAAATGCCTAAGTAATCTTTTTCAGTTCATGCAAATATATATGTGTGGGCGTGTTTGTGTGGGTGTCTTGTTTTACTAAAATATCTTCAAGAATAATGTTTTAGGGAAAAAAATATTAAGAACATAAAAATAGGCCAGGCGCAGAGTGGCTCATGCCCGTAATCCCAGTACTTTGGGATGCCAGGGCGGGTGGACCACCTGAGGCCAGGAGTTTAAGACCAGCCTGGCCAACATGATGAAACCCCATCTCTACTGAAAATACAAAAAATTAACGGGCATGGTGGGGAGGTGCCTGTAATCCCAGCTACTCAGGAGGCTGAGGCAGGAGAATCACTTGAACCCAGGAGGTGAAGGTTGCAGTGAGCCGAGATGGCACTACTGCACTCCAGCCTGGGCAAGAAGAGTGAAACTTTGTGGAAAAAAAAAAAAAAAGAACATAAAAATGTACATTTTATTACAGGTTCAATTATTTCATTAAGGAGACCACAAGTTTCCTCCTTGAGGAGACGGGGAAATCTTCACTCTTTTACATACTCTAATTCTGGAGACAAGATTTCATTCTGTTGCACAGGCTGGAGTGCAGTGGCGCAATCACGGCTCACTGCAACCTTGACCTCCTGGACTCCAGCCATCCTCCTACTTCAGCCTCCTGAGCAACTGGAATGATAGGCATGCACCACATGCACCACCACTGCCAGCTATTTTTTTTTTTTTTTTTTTTTTTACTAGAGACAAGGTCTTGCTATGTTGCACAGGCTCACATTCTCCTTTTCTACCTGGTCAGTGTCACCAGGAATTTATATCATTTTATCCTATGATGATTAGAAAATGTTTATATATGAAGATACATTTAATAGTTACTTTAGTTCATTTGATATCATGTGTGGATATGTATGCATGTGTGTGTCCGTGTGTGTAAAAATATGTGTATAAAGTCTTATAAAATAATCAGTAGGTATTTCAATAAAACAGTAAAACTTTCCAGATTTGTCATGACAATTGTATGCAGAAAAAAGCTTTCTAATATCATATCTTTATATAGAAATAGGTAACAATGTTCTTACAGAGATCGTTGTTTTTTCTTAAAAATTATGTGTGCTAATGTAAATGTTCATATGTAGATGTAGGTATTCAAAAGATGGCATATATTATAAACATATTTATTTTTTTTATTTTTTTATTTTTATTTTTTTTTAATTTATTTATTATTATTATACTTTAAGTTGTAGGGTACATGTGCATAACGTGCAGGTTTGTTACATATGTATACTTGTGCCTTGTTGCTGTGCTGCACCCATCAACTCGTCATTTACATCAGGTATAACTCCCAATGCAATCCCTCCCCCCTCCCCCCTCCCCCTTCCCCCCTCCCCCCTCCCTATAAACATATTTATTATAACGACAAGTAAGAACAATATATCAGAAATTTTACATATAAATACAGCACTAAATTTACCTGAGTTTTTAAAAAAAGATTATTAGGTCATTGCCATTAATTAAAAATAATAATTATGTTTTGTTTTTTACTGAGATAATTTTCTAATTCTTACTTCCCATTCCTTTTATTTGAATCCCTGGATCTGTAATTGCCTTGAATTTTTTTGGCCAATAAATTTTCATGTCAGTTCCTTCTCTAAGAGGTATTATAAATTTTTTCTCTGAAAGCTGACCCAAATGGGCTATGAGTTCACTTTTGAGACATATTTTGCTACATATTTTGAGTCATCTTATCTTAGTGTTATATGTGTAAATGAAGGAGTGGCCTGCCCCTCCACACCTGTGGGCATTTCTTGTTAGGTGGAACAAGAGACTTGAGAAAAGAAATGAGACACAGAGACAAAGTATAGAGAAAGAAAAAGTGGGCCCAGGGGACCGGCGCTCAGCATACTGAGGACTGACGCCGGCACCGGTCTCTGAGTTCCCTCAGTATTTATTGATCATTATCTTTACAATCTTAGAAAAAGGGAAGTGGCAGGATAATAGGATCATCGCAGGGAGAAGGTCAGCAGTAAGACATATGAATAAAGATCTCTGTGACATGAATAAGTTTAAGGAAAACTGCTGTGCCTTGATATGCATATGCAAACATCTCCATAAACCTTTTTAGTGCATAAAGAGCAGCATTGCCGCTAGCATGTCCCACCTTCAGCCCTAAGGTGGTTTTCTCCTTTCTCAGTAAATAGAACATACAATTGGGTTTTACACCGAGATGTTCCATTGCCCAGTGACGGGCAGGAGACAGATGCTTTTCTCTGTTTCAACTGCCAAGAGGCCTTCTTTCCTCTTGTACTAGTCCTCCTCAGCACAGACCTTTCACGGGTGTCAGGCTGGGGGACGATTAGGTCTTTCCCTTCCCATGAGGCCATATTTCAGACTATCACATGGGGAGAAACCTTGGACAATACCTAGCTTTCCTAGGCAGAGGTCCCTGCGACCTTTGGCAGTGTACGTGTCCCTGGGTACTTGAGATTAAGAGAATGGTGATGACTTTTCACAAGCATACTGCCTTCAGGCAGTTGTTTAACAAAGCACACCCTGCACAGCCCAAAATCCGTTAAACCTTGAATCACCACAGCACAGGTCTCTTGCAAGGACAAGGTTGGGGGTAGGGTCACAGATTAACAGCATCTCAAATACAGAACAAAATGGAACCTCTTATGTCTACTTCTTTCTATATAGACACAGTAACAGTAGTCTGCTCTCTCTTTCTTTTCCCCACATGTAAACAGCCTTAAGCCTATAACTTTACTTACAATCACATATGATTCATTGGATTTGAAGTTCAAGCCCCTTTATTTTCTTTTTTTAATCAGCCTTTTCAGGCCGAAAAATCTTAAGCTCTAGATGTAGTTGAGTTTGATACCCACATCAAATATCATGTAGAAAGTGTGTTTTCCCCCTGTATACCAAATTTGAAAAGAAAACATCTTCCCATTATACCAGAGAGAACAGTTTAAACTTAGTTTCTCTCATGCATCATGCTACACTGGAATGTGTGACATGCTGTGCCAATAGACATTACATATGGAAACAGGAGAGCACTTTGAAGAGCTGACAGAAGGCTAGAGTGACTAAAACAGACTGTACAAAACCAAGAGCGGAGGAGGCAGGTCCAGACTTCCCTGGCCTTGGGCTATTGGAAAATAACAGTCAGAAACAGACTTTCAGGCCTTCAACATCAGCTAAGTGAATAAGGAATGGCCAAATGCTTGAATAGGGAGTAGGGGAGGAGACCAGTGAATATTTCAACAACATTATCATGCAACAGCATTATTTAAGATGATTTTAAGTTCAGTCAGGGCAAATACACACACACACAAACACATACACACGTGTGTGTGTATGCATATGTATTTTCTAGACACTTTCCTTCTTCTTCTTTGCCCTCAATTTCCATCTCTCAGGTGAATAGAATTCTTATTCTGCCTTCTTTATATTCAAGAACTCAACACTACAGCATCCCACCATTACCTCAACTACTCTCCTTACCCAAATTAAAATTAAATCTGTGAGGAGTATATTAATTTCCTAGGGCTGCCATAATAAATAACCACAAACTAGGTGGCTTCAAAGAACAGACATTTATTCTTTCACAATTCTGGAGGCTAGAAGTCCAAGCTGAAGGTGTCGATAGTGCCAGGCTCTCTCCAATGGCTCCATAAAGAATCCTTTCTTTTCCCTCTATCTTCTGGTGGTTGCTAGCAAGTTTCTTGGTTTGTGGCAGCATAACTTCAATATCTGCTGCTTCTTCAATAGACTTCTTTCTGTGAGTCTCTGTATCTCCCAAGCTCTCTCATATCACCAATAATTGGATTTAGGGCCTAACCTTATCCAGTGTGATTTTCATCTTTTTTTTCCCATCTTTTCTTTATTGAGGTATATTTGATGGATGAAAATTGTATATATTTAAGATATACAGCATGGTTTTGATATATATATATGTTGTAAAATAACTGCTATAATAAAGTTAATTGGTGGATCCATCTTAACTTGATTGAATCTGCAAATGATGTATTTCCAAATAAGGTCCCATTCACAGGTACCAGGGGTTAAGACTTCAATATGTCTTTTAGGGGTGCCATAATTCAATGCACAACAGGGGGCTAATCTCAGCTAGATGTTTAGAAGGACAACCACATCATCTGATTAAACCAATTTACATAAAAGTCAGAATAACACTGCCTTTCTAAAGAAGAATGCTATAACACAAATGTATTGAATAATGTACACACTGTTAAGGGTAAGAGCATTCCTAGTACCTGCTTTCTATCCAGAGCTTTCAACCCTCCACCTTCAGTAAACTCAACGCCAAGGTTATATTTCTCTACCCATTTGCCAGAGTAGATTATCTCTGAAATGAAAAGGATACTTAAGCAGAAAATTTAGGTTGTGTATTTTATTTCCTTTTCCTTTAGCAATGTTTTCACTTTTATAGTAAATATTTTAATATTATTTGACCAAACTATATGAAAAATGGCTTGATACTTTATTTTAATTTTCCCATGTTAAGATGAATTTATATCTGCATATTTGCCATACATGGTCCATATATGAAGGACAGATATAAAATATATGAAGGACATGGATCAAAAATGTTGGCAGTAGAAAACTACTCAAGTGTACATTATTTTTTGTTTGTTTTGTTTTTGTTTGTTTGTTTGAGGTGGAGTTTTGCTCTGTCGCCCAGGCTGGAGTGCAGTGGCGCAATCTTGGCTCACTGCAAGCTCCATCTCCTGGGTTCACGCCATTCTCCTGCCTCAGGCTTCCGAGTAGCTGGGACTACAGGTGCCCACCACCACTTCCGGCACATTTTTTGTATTTTTCTTAGAGATGGGGGTTTCACCATCTTGCCCAGGCTGATCTTGAATTCCTGACCTCATGATCCACCCGCCTTGGCCTCCCACAGTGCTGGGATTACAGGCAGGAGCCACCGTGACTGGCCACACAAGTGTAAATTATTTTGTATAATTTTCTAAGCAAAATAGAGTGGGTACAGATTTTTTGGCAGGTACAGATTTCATTTTTTCCAAAATACATTGTAAGTGTGTATTAGAAGAACAAATAAGAACAAAGATAGTCATCTCGGGGCTTCATATCAGGCAATCTGAGTTCTTCCGTGCTTACTTAGAGTCAAATTTATTCATAGTGGTGGAATGCTCACGCCTGGAAGGAATAAGTTCAGAAGAATGTGGTTCTTTTATTTAGGCTATTAAAATCCTGAAATTCAAGTTTTAAAATGATTCAAAAGGAGATAAATCTGTTTTAAAACAAAATGCATTTCTTTGTATGCAGTGAGTCAGAGTACTGCTTTGTGGTAAATTGCCCTATGTTCTGAACAATATAATGTATTTCATTTTTTAATAACTCAGTTTATTTGTAAACCATGTACTATTAACACATATCTCAAACTATTGTATTTAATATAAAAATTGCAGTTAAAATTGAAGTGGACTCTTTTCCTTTCCCAAAACGTTCATTGTTTGAGGAGAATTTAACAAGCAATTCTGATTTTTAAAATCCCTCATCAGTGTAAGCACTCCTTTACAAATAAAAATCATATTATTCTAAATTAAATAGCCATTATGTAAAATAGCCATTTAATATTTTTTGCTAGGAATAGTATGTCTTCTTTGTTGATTACAAAAAACATACTATGCTAAATTTTATCATTTGATTATTGATTTCCCAAGAGTCTTTGGTCTAGATGAAAAGCTGTGTCTTAAATTTTCTAATTAAAATTTATAGTGATAGAATTATTTTTCATGTAGTTAATTTATACTCAAGAAAAGTTTTAATAGTTATTTAAATAATGATAAGTTTCTATAGTCTTTTTTTATTCCGTTGTTTTGAACACTCTGGAGTTGATCTGTTATTTTTCACAGCATGATCCCCAAACATCTGCAACAAATTCCTCTAAAAATTAGGGAAATTGTTAGATATGGAAATCCAGGATCTTACCCGTACCTATTATCAGCATCTCTGGAGATATATTTCACAAATATGTGTTTCTAAGAAGTCATTAGATGACTCTTATGCCTATTAAATTTTAAGAACCCAATGTTAAAGGGAACAAACCAGTGGATCCTAACCTTTCCAACACTAGTTATCTCTAGGCTTTGTAGTACACTGGGATAGCTTGTTCAATGAATGTCAGCTTTTCGTAGAAGTCATCCAGGGGTCAGGAAAGAGAGAAAACCTGAACTGCCTTTTTCTACCCCTAGAGTTCTGGAGTTCTGGGAGCCTGACTGAAGATAGCAGGCAGCAAGTATGGAGCTACGTCATTGAGAGTGAGCCCAAGACAAAACGTCACTTTCCTTCCTTCCTCCCTTCCTTCCTTCCTTCCTTCCTTCCTTCCTTCCTTCCTTCCTTCCTTCCTTCCTTCCTTCCTTCCTTCCTTCTATCTTCTTAGTGCTTCCCCCATTTTTGTCAGAAGAATGGGGAGGGAGGGTTGTTGGGAGAAGAGCAACAGCATATCAAAACCCTGCTTTATCTTATCTTGACCTCCTTTAACACTCTTAAAAACATGTGCTTTTAAAAGGAAGTATTCAGTTTTTTCTTGTTATTGCCATAGACAAAAAATAGTAAAGAAGTAAGAAGTGTCATCAACTGTCTGTCCCTGGTCTACTTTCCCAATCCCGGTTCCAAGAGACATGTCCTTTTTGGTGGATGTGACTGATGATAGACGAGTGTTATACAATCTTTGCCTGAGTTTACCTCTTATCTCCTATCTTCAGATCCTTCTTCCTGGGAGTATTTTAACATGTAAGATAAGGAATTAAAACACCATCTGAATAAGTATGAAGTGCATTGCAGTCTTTGGGAGCAACACCTAGAACTCAGCCCAAACCTTATTCTATCCATCAGAAGCTCCCAGGCGACTGATTGGTCTGTCTCTCCCAGGCCTGTTACAAGAAAAGTCAGGGCTTATCTTTCATTGGTTTAATGATTCCAAGACCCCATTACAGCTAGAGAAATGAAGAGAGGGAATGCTTAAACTTGATTGATTTGATTGAAAGACACAAAGTATCAAACCATTTTACAGACATATGTCTCAGTGAAATTAAAAAAATAAAAAAAATTCATTTTCATCCAAACCAGAATTTGGTAAGCTATAGCACATTATTTATGTCTGTCTTCATATTACAAAAGCAGAGTGGAGCAGATGAAACATAAATTGTATAATATATGAGTACCTATAGGACATCTTTGACTTTGTCTCCTGGCCTGCAATGCCTAAAGTGTTTACCATATAGATCTCTAGTGCATAGCTTTGCTAAACTCTAGTTTAAATCAAAACAGTCATAATTTATTTTCTCCAGCATCTGAAGGCAAAATATGCATCCACTGTATTCCATAAAAAATTATTCATACATGTCTTAAAACTTGCATATTTTATTTTCATACCACCTAGCATGAGACAATCATAAACATGTAGGAACAACAGCCTTATTCCCAACAACCACAGCAGCACCTATCGTAATAGGGATTCCATAAGTGTTTTGATTAAATAAGTCTTTACAAATATATGTACATTCTGCATTTTATTTATTATATACTGTCTCTCTGTTTTAGAATAAATTTCATTTTCTCCAATCTTTGAATAAAATAGATGCTTTAGGAAGAATGTACAATGAGGTTTCTAGTACTGCTTAAAGCTCAGGGGAAGAAGCTCAAGAATTTTTCCTGAAGTGTGCAAGTTTTAAAAGAACAAAGCAGCTTTCCCTTCCCCAAAATACGTGTTGAAAATATTTCTATTGATAAAATGTATGTATACATTTGGACAAATCTATTTCAAACATCTATTATAACAATTACTAATCTGTATGCCAAGCATTAGTGTATTTTAAGTTCTTAAGACATTGATGTTTGTCAGTGATCCTAAGTGTTACTAATTCTGTCGCCTGCAACAACTCCATGCGTAGAATAGGCTATATCATTCAAGGCTAGCCTTCTACAGAACATCCAACCCTGTTCAACTCACGAGGATCTACATCCTATTCCCTTTAACTATAGAGTCAAAACAGATCATTCAAGCCGGCTAAGTGAGAGAGAAGGAATGAGAAGAAAGCACAACCCTTGAAAGATTTCAGATAAAGAAAATAAACAAGAGCTGTAGAAGCAAGTCCAAATCATGCATGTCTCTCATGGCCATTCTTTTTTCTTTTTCTTTGGTCATATACTGCAAAGATATGGACCTGGTAGATGACCTTTAAATCATCTAGCCCTGAATTTGTTCCACAATAAAATGCTTAAGAAATGTTTGTTATTTCCTTCTCTTCTTCTCGTTCATTCTCACTTGGCTTTGTTTTTTTTCGATCTAGGATTCTTATTCATATTTCTACCTAATGTAGAGAGCCAACCAACATTTTTTGGACTGTGAACAGGAAAATTTTCTTTTCCATGTACATTTATGAAAAAGGAATTCTTTAGAGCCAAATCATCCCATGCTGTATGGAAGAGGCAGACATATCACACCAAGAATGGGACTCAGGAATCAATCTGTCTGGGTTCCAGTCCAGCTGTACCACTTACAAGCTGAATGACCTTGGACAAATTGCTTAATCTTTCTGTGCATCATATTTCTCATCTCTAAAACTGGAATAGTACTACTTCATAAACTCATTGACAAGACTGAATGAGAACATATATGGATAGACTCTTAAAATTGAGCCTGTATATAGTGAACAGGTGTTATTATTACTAGCGTTAATGAGAATCAAGCTCTCAGCATGACCTAGGGGCTCTCCAACTCACCTCCACTGCTTTGTGCATGTCTTCCATTACACTCTTTACCTTTACACTCTGTTCCACAGAGGCCATATTACTTTTTAGTCCCAAAATGATATTATCCTTGCTATGCTTCTCTTTATTCATGCTGCAGTGTCTTGTCATTATTCTGCATTCACGTTGCATAGCCTGTTTTCTATTAAGCTTACACCTTGTAAAATAGAATGCTACTACATGTGTACCCAAAGCCAGATACACACACACAGTTCTTTTGTACACACACAGTTCATTTCTGTTTTTCCCCTTCCGCCTCTAGACTGTGAAGATTTCGAGGGCAGAGAGAGTGTCTTAGGAACCCTTATGACCATAACCCCTAGCAACTCTCTGTTACATAGAAGACATTTAGAAAATGTATGTTGAATTAAAAAAAGCTTAAAGACCCAGTCATAAAATTTTGAAGTCATAAAATTCTACTTAAAGTACAGTCACAGGATTTGGCTCGATGACCTCTCTTGGCAGCAACGCTCACTTATTATAAACAGCACATAGTACTTGTCATTATTTTTCAAAATTCAATGTCCTTTAATCTCATCTGGTCAGCTGAATTAAGAAGTTTGCTCCTATTATTGGAATTCAGTTTTCAATATATCTGAGGTATTTCTAACAACATCTTTCAGAGTTCTCTGAAGCTTCTTTTTAAATAAATAATGCTCCATTTGGCCATTTCCTTGTTCTTTCACATTTATAGATTGTGTAGTGTTTTTCTTAATCATTTGCACTATCTTTAATTCAACAGCAACTGAAAACAATTATATAAAACTAGTGTGTCTCCATATTTTTCACCTTTGGTGTATTTTCCCCCAAATTTACTAAAGTATCTTGAATAAAGATCTAATTTTTATTATTTAAACTGATCTTTCTCTACAAAAAAAAATTAACAATGATTCAAAAGTGATGACTCAACGATGCATTTGTGTTTGTGAAATGACCATACTAATGAATTGGATTTAATACTTTATTCAAATATATCAAATGTATTCCAAATCCAAACACTTATTTCCACCAAACCTAACAACCAACATTGTCCTCAATTCAAGGACAGTAATAGCCTTTGAACTGGCTACTGCTTCCAGCCTTGCCCCTCTATTGTCAATAGGACAGCTGAAGTGATCATTTAAAATTGTATTCAGATCATGCTAGTCCCCAGCCAAAACCCTCTTGTATCCATTGCACTATAAAGTCTAAACTCTTTACAATGGCCTTTGAGGCCCATCAAGACCTGCTGCTACCTGGTTGTCTTACCCTTCCCCTCACACCCACCCTACCCGTAGTGCCCCGGTAACTATAGCTACAGGTATACTGGGGTGTTTTTCTTTTTTGTTTGAACATGCAGTGCTTGTTACTGTCCTGGGCCTTTGCACTTTGTGTCTACTCTCCTTGTAATGCTAGGTCTTGAATATAAGGGTGAGTCATTGTCTTCAACTCAAACATGAACTCCTTCATGAAACCTTCCTTTTCTGGCTGCTTCTCTTCAGTGGGCCTTTCCAGTCCCACTCTGCTGCCGACACCTGTCACAGTCAATTCTTTCTGAGCTCTGTCTCTTCTAATGGCCTTGCTAATTCAGCCTGCCCTTGATCTTGATGCTCAGATTCCTTAGAGTCTCTACTACTTTTCTCTTCTGACACCTGGTTAAAACTGTGAACCTCATAAACCTTCTTGGCTGAGCCATTTTGCTCATAGAAGGCCCATTAATCCCCCTCAATTTATTATCCATATTGCATGATAGCCAAAGGAAACTTGGGATTGCAAATTGAGTCTGTCATGCCACAGGGCCTCCTTGGCTACTACTTGGGATCCGCATGTTGACTTGGGATTACTCAGCACAGCAATGTCCTCCAAAACTTGAAAGCAAAAACCCTAAGCATCCCGTCAATGTAATTAAGAATTTCGAAAGATACATCCCCTAGAGGATTGGCCTCGAGAAGCTGGGAAGAACAGACAAGAGCTGTAGCATCCACTTTTCTCTACCACTGCACTCTTTCTCTCCACCTATTCTGGCATTCCTCAAAAGAATGCCTGAGGGCTTTTTTCCTATTGTGCTTTTTTTAAGGGTCTCATTCTATCGCCAAGGCTGGAGTGCAGTGGCATGATAGTCTATCACCTCAAACTCCTGGACTCAAGCAGTCTTCCCACATCAGCTTCCTGAGTAGCTGGGACTACAGATGTGCACAAATGTGCCTGCCTATTTTTTTTTTTTAAACTTTTTTTTTTTTTTTTTTGGAAGAAACAGGGTCTAATTATGTTAGCCAAACTGGTCTGAAACTCCTGCCCTTAAGAGGTCCTCCTGCCTGGGCCTCCCAAAGTACTGGGATTACAGGCCTGAGCAACTGTGCCTGGCCTGTTCTTTCTACATGATTTGAAACTCCTTTATATAAAATTCCATGCAAACCCACTCATTTATGTTTGTTGACAAACATCGAGATGAAAAGTAAAAACACTTAGTGAATCATCTTAATGTTTCATCTTTAAGTTACTAAGCATCTGGGTCTTGGCAAAACATCCAAATAATAGACTAACCCATCAAGCCTGGTCTTGATATGGAGGAAGAAACTGAAGGGCTTTCTAAAGACTGATGTTGAACTATACATTAAAATAATGCCTTGAAAAACAGAAATTGAGTGTCTCTTTCCCACCTCTACCCCATGGCAGGTAGATGCCTTACCATTGTAGGAAGAAAGACATGTAGAAAAGCAAAAGAGAAAAATGCACTATAATTTTTTGACTGGTTTGGACACAAATATAGGGAATGGAGAAAATTATTTTCTCCCTACACATAATAGAAAAAGGGAGATAGAGATAATAAAAACTAAGTTCAAATAAAACATTATCAACAAAAGTAATCAAAAGAGTAGCTCAATTACTTAAGTGTGATTTATTCAGCATGCTGAGCCTTTAAATTATAACCATGATTTGGGAAACACACATACACACACACGCACAAATCTGAGTTACCAAATAGATAAAAGAACTCAGGCCACTTCCTGCCCCTCACTATTTGCTCTCATTCTAGAAATAATTCTAAATGTTTGATTTTTTCTGACTTCTCAGCCAAGGTCTTTTTGAAAGCATTGAATCAGATGTCAGATGGTAAAAACAAAAACAAAAACAAGAAAACACTGGTACAATGAAAGCAAATGCGACAGCAAATAATTTATATATATATATATATATCTCAGATGTTTGGGAGCCAATTTATATGGATATCTATGCCTCTTCTCTAGTTTTTATTAAGTGATTGAGTATTTTGATCTTTTATGTGAAGAATTATAACCAATACACTGCACACTTTATATGCAATAATAGTGTTTGTGGTTTTACTCATTTAACAATCCTAAGACAGCTATACACAGTTTCAACAAAGAAATTAATTTACTCTATAAAGCATTTTATTATTTTTTTCTAATTGGGACCTCTAAGAGTATTGAAAGTAGATAGTTAAGCAGAATAGCCCTACAAACAACATCCAGAAGCCATGTGCAAGTGAAGATTGTAATAAGAAAGAGGAGACATTTTGAAGTTAGGTTTGGATTTGATCCACAGCTACAATACCTTCCAGCTTCTTAATATGTACCAGTTGTCTGAGTTATCAGAACCTTTCAAAATGAGAAAACTAAAACCTACCTTACAATAATGCTTTGATAATTATATGACAATCACACACACCCATAAAAACCCTAAACAAATATTACAAAATATAGTTATTCATTTACAAACTGTTACACATTTGAAAAAAGAACAATTAGGTGATAGTCGACTTTTTAAAGACAAGATAGATCAATTTCTTCATATCTGTATTATCTTTAAATGTGTTTGAATCCAATATCAAAGTATAAGGGGGAAAAGGTACTAAATTCAGTGGAAAATTAAATTATTTTTCTTTCAAGCATAATCCAAGGCTATGTGGAAATCCACAAAGAAATCAGATTGAATTTTGTTTTAAAATTGACTGCTTTAGGAAAGAAAAAAATGCAAGTGTTTGAGGGACATAAAATCAGAACAAAACGTGTTTGTGTGTGTGCGCAAGCGTGTGCACAGGGGTGTATGCAATGAGTACAAGATACTTAACAAGTATTTTTGGTTAGTGCTAAGTGTACGAATTCCCTTGGGTCTGTTCTATAGCAAAAATGCATTTTTTGACAGGGGATAAGTTTATATAACATACTTGCGGGGGCATTATCTTAAAGAGAAAACTGAATGTGCCCTTTATATACTTTAAGTTATTCCATAGTTTAAAAATATTTGTTCTTGATTGGGGTAAGTGAATGCCAGTGGGTCAGTTTCACACTTTATATTAAATCTAATCCTTATTCATTATAGAGTACTTAATTCAATACAATTTGAAAGCGTTTACCTCTGTTTGTGCTAATCATGTATGTTGGCTAACACACATCACCGTTAAAATGACAAATGTTTAGGCAAGTTAGCAAATTGTTTGATCTTTATTTTTATAAGCATTCGGATAGTTGTATACATCCAGATGATTTAGCAACTTTTTTGCTAGTTTGTTTTTTGTGCCATGGGCACAATTTATTCTGTAAACGGGAAATTTTAAATATATTTAATTATCAAGGTATCTTATACTCACTTTCTTAGAGCTTCAACTATAACCTAGATCATTCATTCTTTTTAATGATATTTCCCTTATATATTGTAACTATTTAAGGTATTCAATAACTTTTTTTTTTTTTTTTTTTTGAGATAGAGTCTTGCTCTGTCACTGTGGCTGGAGTGCAGTGGTGTGACCTCAACTCATTGTAACCTCCATTTCCCAGGTTCAAGTGATTCTCCTGCCTCAGCCTCCCCAGGAGCTGGGATTACAGTTGCCTGCCACCGTGCCCAGATAATTTTTATATTTTTAGTGAGACAGGGTTTCACCATGTTGGCCAGGCTGGTCTTGAACTCCTGACCTCAAGTGATTCACCTGTCTCAGCCTCCCAAAGTGCTGGGATTACAGGCATGAGCCACTGCGCCCGGCCATCAATAACATTTTTTTTTTTAATTTAACAGAAATCACAAATAGATATCAGCAAAGAACGCAATAATACAGAAAGATTTTTGTTTTTATCATGCATTTTCTTTTAGATTTTTTTGGTTATCTAGCTATATATATAGTATATCTAGTGCATTTAACTAACATACTTCTTTATTTCTCTTTCTCATCAGGTTTAGAATGTAATAACTCAAGGATTTGATAAGACAGTGAAGTAGTATAACAACTGTCTATGTGCTTCCCATGATATGTTCTCTATATTGTAAGTATATATTTACTTTCTCAATCTAGCTTGACTATGGGAGAAATTGTTCAGTTAGAACTTATAGATGATTTATATTGTTTCAGAAAATTGTGAACTAAAACCTATCCAAGGTACAGAATAATTTCAGAAGGTTAGCTTCTATGAGGAGATCTTCCATAAACTTAGTTTTAACATTCTATCAAAGTGAAAGTTTAAAATAATTTTCTATCATAGTAGGTAGGATAATATATCGATCATGTCTAATCATATTTTAAAATAAATCTTACAGTTAATCTTAAAATTTCTATACTCTTGTGTTTTCTAGAAAACTGTAAATAAATATTGGACATGGAAAATTTTATGTTCTCAATATAATTTGCAATCTAATTTTAAATTTAGGTCAATTTCTTTTTATATTAGTTATCTTTTGAAAATAGATTTTAATTTGGGGTAGATAATGCCTATACCACTAAATAATTCTTATATATGAATATAAGAATATATTGAGTATATATATTCATATATATGTAACTTAATAAGTTAAATAAGTTATTAAGTTAACTTAATAAGTTAAATGAAAAGAAGAAAAGTAATCTTTACACAGATGTGAACCTCTTACTGTTCATTTCACATTATTAAAAAATAAGGAAGGAAGTACAATTCTGGGATACTGTGCTTTGTTTTTGAGTTAAGAGATACTATGAAGCAATAAGTGTTACTCATGTCAATGAGAAAGAAATAAAACAGCCTAGTCCCTTTTCCTTGGGTGAAAGCAAACTATGAACTGGAACCCATCAGGAATCAGTAGTGTCCCTACAATTTACGGTATGTTTAGGGCATCAGGAGATGCTGTTCCTTAACAACACCTAATATCGTCAGACCTAAAATCCTTTCTCAAGTCTTACTCTCTATTGTCTTCAGCCCTTGTTTTGCTAAGCTCCTGTCTGAGGATATAAAGCTATCAGAGAATTGGAGGTGGTGGTGGATAGGTTATTAACATCCCCGTTTCAGAACTCTGAGTCCACTGCAACACAAAATATGATTTAATACATATTATCATATTCTATAGCAGTGCTATCTAATAAAATTGTAATGTGAACTGCATATGTTATTTAATTTTTTCTTATGGCCACACTTTTTAAAAAGTAAAAAGAAGCAGGTGAAATGAGTCTTAATGATATATTTTATTTATTTACCCTGTACATTCCAAATATAGTTATTTTATCATATGACTAATGTAAAGAAAAGAACGAGACACTTTGCATTCTTTTTTTCACACTAAGTCCTTGAAATCCAGTGTGTACTTACAGAACATCTCAATTCGGATACTAAAGTTTTGTTGAATATACTTGATTTATACTTAGACTTAATAAAATTTACATTCGAAAAAGTAGATTCACAAGCCCAAATTGTCCTACAAATATTTAAAACTGTTCCAATAACTAAATCAAGAGTCAGCTTTTAAATTTAAACTGATAGTCATCTTCTCAATGATGCTAGCTGTATTTCAAGTGCTCAGCTGTCTCGTGGCTGGTAGCTTCCATACTGGAAACTCTGCTCCAGAGGATCACTGATATAATACTTTGGTTCTGTTACCTAACAGGAATTTTGAAGGCCAACTTCAGACCACATCAAAGGAGTATGACTTTAAAATTTCAATGAGAAAAAAAGTCAAACCCTAAACTTATTACTTAAAATGGAGTTTTATAGAATCCCGTGTTTATGAGAAATTATAGAGAAGAAAATATACCAAATGTGTACTTCTAAGCTATAATACATGTTGGAATTTGGGGGCTTTTTATTAGCTTCCGTGTACTTGCTTTGTTGTAACTAAAGTAATTTGCTGATCACAGCCCTCCTCATTACAAGGAGTAAATCAATAGAAAAAAAAAAAATCTAACATTAAAAAAAATTGTTCCATCAAACACATTCTTAAAAGAATGAAAATATGGGCATCAGATTTGTGAATCACATATCTGATAAAAGATTTGTGTCCATAATATATATAAAAAAAACTCTTAAAAATAAGAAAGTAAATCCAATTTTCCTAGTAAAATATCTGAGCTTTACCAAAGAAGATGTACGGATGACTAATAAGAATAAGAGGAGATTTTCACTAGGGAGATACAAATGAAAACCACAATAAGGTGCCAGAACATACCTGTTAAAAATGGATAAATAAATTAAAAGTCTAACAATATCAAATATTCGTAAGCATGCACAGCCACGGAGACTCTCATTCACTACTTTCATTACTGTTGGCAATTCAAAATGGTACAGCCACTTTGAAAAACGTATGTGCAAGTTTGCTATGAAGTCAGATGCTTGCTTAATATATGATCCAGTGATCCCACTCCTAAGTATTTACCCAAGTGAATTGAAAAACATATTTGACACAGAAAAACAATACGGGAATATTTACAGAAACTTTGACTTCAATTGCCAAAATTTGGAAATAACTAATATGCTGTCTTCAGCTGGTAAATGAATGAACAGACTGTGGTAAATCTATAAAAGGGAATACTATTCAAATATTTTAAAAAGATAATTATTGATGTATGCACATCATGGATGAACGTTTTAGTGCGTTTTGCTAAGTGAAAGAAGGGAAGCCCAAATGACTACATATTTAAGATATATAATTCAATGCATCTTAAACCCTGGAAAAGCCAAAACATAAAGATGGGAAATAGATCAATGGTTGCCCAAATTAGAGATATATTGAGTTAGAGATATAGGAGGGTTAACTACAAAATCGTTGATTACATGAGGAAATTTTAATGGCAGTGGAACTGTCCGTGGTGCTGGACAAATTACTGTGCTCGTCAAAACCCATAGAACTGTACAACACAATGAGTAATCTCTGCAGCATACACATTAAAAAAAAAAAAAAAAAAAAGGAAGAAAGAAAGAAAATGAATAAGATGTAATATCCCCAAATGGGGTGGAAAAGTGACAAGTGAACCTAACCATCTTACAAATGTAATATATAAGCTTACTGAAGGTGATGAAGTCAAAGGA
This sequence comes from Macaca fascicularis, assembly GCF_037993035.2. Taxonomy (NCBI): domain Eukaryota; kingdom Metazoa; phylum Chordata; class Mammalia; order Primates; family Cercopithecidae; genus Macaca; species Macaca fascicularis. The sequence continues at coordinate 79,234,413 of NC_088378.1, read as the reverse complement.
TCTAGCCTATATTTTGGAAAACAGTATTTTGAAAGGACAAAACCTGCAAAGGATGAGGCTAACTATACAAAGAACTATACATAGACATTGTATTTTAGTTGATTTTTTTTCAAAGGAGCGCAGGTTAGCAATTATGAAAGTACTTTGCATGTATATTAGGGTGGAATGCATAAGTAAATAAATTATAGATATTGGGAGATAGGTTTCATATTGCTAGAGAAAGAAGTCATAATTAGCAAGGAGAGATGGCTAAAATTAACCTTGTATTGCTAGTTTAGAGATGTAGATATTAATTTGTGAACCCATTCTTATTTTAAAATACATAGATACAGAAATGGGTCTACATACATAACATTTATTAGCTCTATCTACTGAAAAGCTCTAGAAGCAGTGATACCACATTAGCAATGAGCATACCTCATGCCTAAATTTTAGTCTCATGCTCAGAGTTTAGAGGTTTCTGTGAATACATCATAAAGCTTGAATCTTAGAGTGAGCATAGAATGTAGGAAATTCAAATAGCATTCTTTATTTAAACACAAGAAAAGTCTCTGAGAGTTTAAGTGACTGGCCTGGAATCAGCAACTTGTAAAGGATGGAGCATCTACATAGAGCAAATCTTACCTCATTCTTAATCTTAGCTTTTGTACCACATCAAGAAGCCTACACTGTATGGAAATATTCTTATTTGTTGAATTATTTGTTTTTAATTTCCAGAAATAATCAAGCTCTTTTACTGAATTTAAATAAAATTCTGGCAAATTTTATATCATTAGAAAACTATTATTCACATTTAAATTCAAAATTTGTACCTGATACGTCTGTTTCCTGTTGAGTTTCAAAGTCCCATCTAGAGGCCAGCACAGTGGGCTCACTCCTGTAATCCCATCTCAGTGGGAGGCTGAGGCAAGCGGATCACTTGAGGTCAGGAGTTCAAGACTGGCCTGGCCAACACAATGAAAACTCATCTCTACTAAAAATACAAAAATCAGCCAGTGTGGTGGTGCACACCTATAGTCCCAGCTACTGGGGAGGCTGAGGCAGGAGAATTGCTTGAGTGCAGGAGGTGGATTTGGCAGTGAGCCAAGATTGTGCCACTGCAGTCCAGCCTGACCAACAGAGTAAAAGTCTGTCTCAAAAAAAAAAAAAAAAAAAAGAAGGAAAGAAAGTTCTACCAGACTGGGAAATTACTATTGCTCATTTATTTCTGTCATGGACACACATATGCTTTCGCTTTAATGAAATCCTATGCAAGAACCAAAAAAAAATTTACAAAATACAATCATGCACTGCATAACATTGCAGACAATGATTGACCACATATACAACAGCGGTCCCGTAAGATTACAATAGAGCTGAAAAATTCTTATCTGCTAGTAACTTTGTAGCCATCAGAATTTAGCAGCACACAACTCACATGTTTTTGATGAAGCTGGTATAAACAAACCTATTGCACTTCCAGTTGTATAAAAGTGTAGTACATACTGTACAATTCCGTAAGGTACATAACAATGATAATAAATGATGATGTTATAGTTTATGTATTTACTATATTTTATCATTAGAGTGTACTTCTACTTATTAAAAAAACTTAATTATTAAACAGCCTCAGGCAGGTCTTTCAGGAGGTATTCCAGAAGAAGGGATTGTTATCATAGGAAATGAGAGCTCCAGGCATGTTACTGTCCCTGAAGACCTTCCAGTGAGACAAGATATGGAGGTCGAAGACAGTGATATTGATGATCTTCACTCTGTGTAGACCTAAGCTAATGTGTGGGTTTGTATCTTAGTTTTTACAAGTTTAAAAGGTAAAATAAAAAATAAAAATATTTAAAAATAGAAAAAAGCTTATAGAATAAGGATTAAAGAAATTATTTTGTACAGCTATACAATGTGTTTGTGTTTTAAGCTGTGTTATTACAAAAAATCTCGAAGAGTTAAAAATAATTTTAAAGTTTATAAAGTAAAAAAAATTACAATAAACTAAGGTTAAATTATTAAAGATAGAAAAATCTTTTTATAGGTTTAATATAGCATTTGTACAGTGTTTATAAAGTCTACCGTAGTGTACAATAATGTCCTAGGCTTTCACATTCACTCACCACTCACTCACTGACTCACCCAGTGCAACTTCCAGTCCTGCAAGCCCCATTCATGGTAAGTGCTTTACACCGGTGTGCCATTTTTCTATGTTTTATACTGTATTTTTACTGTACCTTTTCTATGTTTAGCTATCCAAGTACCATTGTGTTAAAATTTCCTACAGTATTCAGTATGGTAACATGCCGTAGGTTTGTAGCCTAGAAGCAATAGCCTGTGTGTAGCAGGCAATACCATCCAGGTTTGTGTAAGTCCACTCTCTGATGTTTGCACAACAATGAAATCACCTAACATCACATTTCTCAGAACGTATTCCTATCTTTAAGTGACACATGACTGTACATAAAGTGTTTTTTACTGCAAAACAATTATGTCTCACAAAAGCATTCATCATGTATTTTCTTAGATAACAATCTTCCCTGCTGCAATTTTGTTAGATTTATACATAGTATCTCAGAGGAAATAAAGTCATTTTATAAAGACAAGCTAACCTGTGATCCTCTCCTTTAATATCCTCATCACTATGCCCATCTGCTGCAATTTCTGTAAGTAAGTGTGATCTCATAATCCACACAGTTTTAATATGGAGAAAATTTATAGCATACTCTTACTAATCAATAAATCAAGCTTTCTCCCTATTGCTTTCCAATCACAATGATGACTTCTAAGGGAGCTTATTTTATTAGGTAATTTGAACGTACTTTATTAGGCTCTTTGAGGAGCTTCTTGAATATGAGGGGATTATTAACAATAAAAGAAGATACACCCAATAGAGAAACAATTTCTATACCTTCAAACAATGGTGTAGTAGGTATAGGAAGCAAATGCAAAATCAGTGTGATCCATTATATATTTAAACCTCATTTGTTATCTGTTGCAATGCATAAATGTGTTTTGAAAAGAATATTATCAAATCTATTTGAATTTTCTACCATATTTAATGTTCAGAATTCTCGGTATTTTATTTTTTTCTGTTTTAAAGTCCTTCTACCATAGTAAAGGTCTATTTTATCTGTTTTATTTGCTTGTTTTGCTTGTTTTATTTTTGTTTAAAAGACTATTCAGAAGAGTTCCTTTTTATAAGACCACCTTTTTCTGGGGGGTGGGGGGAACGGAGTCTCGATGTGTTGCCCAGACTGGAGTGCAGTGGTGCGATCTAGGCTCACTGCAAGCTCTGCTTCCCAGGTTCACGCCATTCTCCTGCCTCAGCCTCCCCAGTAGCTGGGACTACAGGCGCCCGCCACCACGCCTGACTAATTTTCTTTTTTCTTTTTTTTTTTTTTTTTGAGACGGAGTCTTGCTCTGTCCCCCTGGCTGGAGTGCAGTGGCACTATCTCGGCTCACTGCAAGCTCCGCCTCCCGGGATCATGCCATTCTCCTGCCTCAGCCTCCCGAGTAGCTGGGACTACAGGCGCCCGCCACCGCGCCTGGCTAATTTTTTTTTATTTTAGTAGAGATGGGGTTTCACCATGTTGGCCAGGTTGGTCTAGATTTCCTGACCTCGTGATCCGCCTGCCTCGGCCTCCCAAAGTGCTGGGATTACAGGCGTGAGCCACCGTACCCTGCCAAGACCACCTATTTTTTTTGTACTAAGACTTTCTACTATTATGCCTGGTGAATAACAGGTACTTAAAATATTTGCGGTATTGACATCTAAACAAATTAACATTAAGCACATTTTTTTTTCAGCTAATTTTAGGAGTAATTGGAGTAGCCTGGGAGAAATCACATATAGGAGATGCTCCAGAGTTCCACGGTTTGTGATGACCATTCTATATGCAACATAAAATGAGTCTTGGTGGTGTCTCAAATCTGTCTCCTCCACAAGGAGAAGTAGATGGAGTATAGATGGATGCATGGGTGGATGGAGTAGGACAAATAGATGGACAAATAGTTGGATTGTTCTCACACATACCGTCCAATATCTTCCATACCATGGACAGTATTTTATCCTTACTTGTTTCTAGGAACTAAGGAACATACTTGGTAATATGGAATCCTGTGGAACTCCAATAATTTCAGAGAAAATTGAGGATACAGTATTTTTACCCTCTGAACCCAGGAGAGCATACTGTTTTATTTTGGTAACTAAAAAATTAACATTAATTTACTTTCGCCTTGATAGTAGGGTCAAAATCAATGTCTATGGAAGACTGCCTATAATAGTGACTACTTTAAATTCTTTTCTTATCCCTTATAAAGATATATCCTTACTTTCAATATGCAGATATAAGCAGTTCTAAGTCAATGCTTCAAATTACATGCTTTGGGGAAAGAATTAGTCAACAAAGATGTCAAGAAAATCTGAATTTATTATTTTCAAATTGTTCTTAAATTTTATTTTTAGAGACTATCATTTCCCTATAGCTACTCTACAAAGAGCCAAAAAAAAAAAAAAACTTCCCAGTGAACTAGCCCCCCTAGGAAAAACACTGTGGAGTAAATATTTATGTTACCAAGTAGTTAGAATAAGTAGAGACAGATAAAAATACCCTAAACTCTTATTTAAATCCTGTGGGCTTTCTTGCTATCCTTATAAAGTCAATTATCACCCTATAGGTTTTTGAATTTTAATTTCAGTTTATTTTAAATTATCTTTATTTTATCTCTTCATATTAAAAAATTAATCTTCTCTTTTACTTTGTATGTTACATTCCTTTTTAATTCGTGTCACTTTTGTACTCTAAACACAGTAGGATGCTAATTTAAAATTTGTGACCTTAAATTCATGTCATTTAAATCCCCCAAATGAATATAGTGATTCATCCACTTTTATGTTTGAAATATAATCTGCCTTAAAATAAATCTCTATGTTGCTAAAGGGTAAAACTTAGTATATGCCTCTTGATTTTACGAGAGCACAAGATCAAATCTTCATTATACTCAGAGCTTACACTGAAGATGGGAAGATGCTTTATGTGATTAAAGTGAGGGAAACTTATCAGTAAGTCTTCAAGGAGGAGAAGATGAGATGTGCTGGGTAGCCAAAAGAATTTTAGTAAAGCGATGGACTGTGTTCAATATTAGCTTGTGCACTTTGCTGTGATATAACAGCTCTCCATCTAAAACTCCTGCTAACATTACATGTGCCTTGTGTGAAATTTTAGGGGAAATTAAAGAGACTCAGTTTCACATCCAGGTCAAAGCAATCAGAGAAGAAGGAACATTTATGGTAGATAACACATGAATAGAATTTGGAATTCTCTAGTGTAGAAGTTCAAGACCCTAAATAATCATGAGTTTCTAGAACACCTTTAATTCTCGGAAATCTTATGGGACATTGGAATTTCCAATACAATCTTGGATGGGTGGCTGGAACTCTCAAATGCAGAAACTATACTTTAGGTTACTTTTCTTACTACACAACATTAAAGCAATATTTAAAAGGCCAATCCACTCAGAATCCACCTACCACAGAAATTCACAGAATTATTTGCCTATGTTTCCTTTTATTTCTAATCCGTGGGTACACATAATTTTACATGGTATAGTTATAATTTTGTTTTGATTTTCTACTCAGTGTCAAGTCATAAACATTTTAACATGTTGGTTTTTTTGTGCCCTTCTAATGACTATTTGCCTAACCCTTTTCTTATCTTGGGTATTGGAGTGTACTTGAGTTTTTGTATATATAAATAACAATTCAATTTAAATATTTGTCAAATATTTCGCTTTCATCAAATAAAAATGGAAACAAAAACAAGCTTATATTGTAGAGTTGTTGTAAGGATTAAATGCAAAAAAATGCATAATAAGGATTACATAGGGTCAGTTTGGACCAATTTCTAGAAATTAAATTGTTGACTCAAAGGATATGACTATATATTCTTTCTGAGACTGTTGCATGAATTTTTAACTTCCAGAGTATTCAGCTGCCAAAAGATTAAAAACTGGCTGTCAATATCTTAAACAAACAAACAAAAAAAATCAATGCTGAAGTGATCACTTACTTTAAAAAGAACAAAATACAATTGTCAGGCACAGTCTCTCAGAGCAGAGAAGACTGCTAATATTATAGAGGGCTCTGAGGAAGAGTGTAGTTCAGTTACTGGTTGACTTCCAGAGACATAAGTGTGTTTATGTCATTTGTAGAAATATGGTTTTCAGGTGAGAATTCCTTTGATAAATCAACTTCCAGAAGTGTGTTCTTTGAAGTGAATATTTTTCGGATTAACTGACTTTAGGAAGTTAGGGTTATAACTAGTTGGTTGACTTGCAAATGCATGTTCACTGAGATGCAGAGTCATTAATTCTTCAACTTTGTGGAAAATCAGTTCTGATAGTTTCTGGAGCTGTCATTGATTCAGCGGTTTTAAAACCACTTCTGGTGACTACTTGCTACCATAGCTACAGAAAAATATCAATCATTTCCTAGGAGTGTGGGGACATTTTATTCTCAAGCTATAGTTGAAATAACTTATGTGAAAAAAGTCACAGAGGAAATGATGGAAAATGCCAAGGGCCTTTCATGAGGAAGAGGGGGAAATAAGTAGAAATTTGTTTTTAATGTAATCTTCTGCTTGAGAAGTATTATATCAGTATCCAACAATGAAACAGATGTGGAAAGGTAGTACTCATTGAAAAGAGGAATAGAACTAGGATGGAAAGGTAAGCACATTTTATGTAAGTTAGTTAAATTGTTAAAGAAAACTTATTTCTTATTTTATTGTCAAGAAATCATATAATTATACATTTTGTGGGATCACAAATGTCTTTTTATTAAACTTTTTAGTTCTTAAGGCTGCTTTTCTCTAAATTCATACTTACATAGATTACTTGGTAATCTTCATTTTTTATTTATTTATTTATTTATTTTGCATTTTCTCTTGCTTTAATATAAATTGTGTTCTTACTTGCTTATATTCCATTCTAGAATGCCTTCCAGTCTCCTTCCAGAAGGCTGACCCTGCCACTTCTAAATTTTTTTCTGACTCTCATCCTCCTGAATTTTGCTCTCCTCCATAGTCAACAATTTTGAACACCTCCTTTTCTTTTTTTAAATGACATTCAGTTTCTGAAATATTGGCTTCTCTCATTATACTTCCACCCCCATTCTTTCACCATGCAAAAAATAACTCTTCTTTTCTCTTCTTTTGGCTAAACTTTCCAAAAAGATATATAATTTTTTTATTTTTGAGAAATGTGTTAGTGACATAAGTCCTGGTTAACTCATTCCAAATGATGTCTCTATCTTGCATTCTGTCTTACTGTCCTACAACCTATTCCAGCACCATCAACAGATGACTCATTTCAGCCTGACCTCATGAAAAGAGCTTGCATTCTAGGTTCAGACAGAATAACAAGAGACTCCTATTTTTACCGTTTGCTGGCTGATGTAATCTTACATGGGTAATTTAAGCTATAGGGATCTCACCTCCTTTATCTGTAAAATAGGAATTCTAGTACATGGGATGGTAATGATGATGTAAAGAAATCATGTAGAGAAAACATATAAATAGCATACTCTTTCTACCCAGGAGGAGCTACATAATTGTTAAATCTTGTGTTTATTTCTTATTGTCTCTTACTATGTTAACTGTTCTTCCAAATTGCACAACCAGAAGATCCATGAGGCCTAGTGTCAGAAGCTCAATGTCTTTGTCGTCTTATGAGGCAAGTCAGTTTATCTCATCTCGTTCATTTAGGGATAATCATAATTCCTTATCTACCTTAATTACATTGTGACAATGGCAAATTGAAATGTGATATTGATTACAAAAGTTTTTAATTATTATAATAGCAATAACTGTTAGCATTTTTAAATCTGGTGTTGTTTATGTGTAAGTCACTGTGCTGGCACTTAATACATGTAAGCTCAGTCTTTATAATTATCTAACAGGGACTAATATTATTTATAATGTTTATGTGAAGGAGCTACAGCTTAGAAAGATGAAGGAGTTGGGTCAAGGATACATAGGTGGGAGGGAACAGGGCTAGAATTGAAGTCTTCTGAACCTCCACCTGCACCCTCAGAGCCCCCTGCAACAGTGAATGATCAAATGCATTCAGTACCTTTCATTTAAAATGCTCCTTGACCACTACTTGAACCATGCTCCGTTACTACCCAGCTCATTTTCAAAGGCTCCTGTTAACTCTCCTAAAGGCATTATAGAGCTAGATTGAGACTTCATTTATTTTCATTATAGCTGCTTTCTTTTCTATGTCATTAATTCATGCTTCTCTTTTGTAATTTTACTGTCAGGTTCTCCACCAAGTGCTCTAGGCAATTAAAAACACATGCACACAATATTTAAGCTTTTCAGCGAGTGAAGATTGACCTCATTTCCTGTTTTTCCTCCCTCTTTGTGCTGTCTTCAGGGTTGATGTGCCTCCCTCATCTTCTGCCTCCAATAGTGCTTAAGCCTCTCTCATATTGGCACAGGTTAAAACTCGTCCACAGCCTCTGGATGTTTCATTAGTCGTTTTACATTGCTATAAAGGAATACCTGAGATAGGGTAATTGATGAAGAAAAGAAATTTATGGTATGGCAGGCTGTACAAGAACCATGGCCCCAGTATCTTCTCAGCTTCTAGTGAGGTCTCAGAAAGCTTTTACTCATGGAGGAAGGCAAGGGGAGCCAGTGTGTCACCTGGCAAGAGAGGGAGCAAGCAAGAAGAGGTGCCGGGCTGCTTTAAACAACCAGCTCTAGAGCAAGAAGTCACACATTACTGCCAGGAAGGCACCAAACCGTTCATGAGAGATCTGCCCCCATGACCAAAACACCTCCCTTCAGGCCCCACCTCCAACAAGATGTCATTCTTTGCTTCCCTAAAGTTCTTAGGTCTTCAAAGCACTCACTCAACAAAGTGGAAACGTATTTATACCATAGTTATGCTATTCTGTAGATCCAGGACATATTGCAAATTATCAGTTACATGCAATGAGTTGTTAGGCTTCAGTGCATTTTAAAGCAAAGGATTCTCTGCCTTTGCTTCAGACTAAGAGACTGAGTTGGTCTTTATATACACAGGTTTGTAAATTCAAACTACACTTTAATTCATGTTATTTACTATTATAAATGTACTTCTTTCACCTAAATAAGTTCAATGGAGGTAGACGCAATATCATTTCTGTATGCTTTAACTTTCCTGTGGAGATTATAGCATGGCCAGGCGGTGAATGAGAATTATAAAGTGATGATTAAAATGGAAATGAACCATCTGTAATAATATTAAATAATTAAGTAGAAAATTTCAATCTAAGTATCAAAGCTTATCAACCAAAATAATTCATGAAAAACTGTTATTAGGAGCGGTTTCAGGTTATTATTGGTCTGAGGATTAATAATCTCTTTTGCTAAAAACTACTTTTTTTAAAACGTTTATTTGAGGTTCAGGTGTAAATGTACAGGTTTGTTAGATAGGTAAATTGCATGTCTCAGGGGTTTGATGGACAGATTATTTCTTTACCTAGGTAATAAGCATAGTATCCAAAAGGTAGTTTTTCAATCCTCACCCTCCTCCTACCTTTCACCCTCAAGTAGGCCCCAGTGGCTGGCTGTTGTTCCCTTCTTTGTGTACATGTGTACTCAATGTTTAGGTCCCACTTATAAGTGAGAATATATGATACTTATTTTCTTGTTCTTGCATTAGTTTCTTAGGACAATGGCTTTCAGTTCCATCCATGTGGCTGCAAAGGACATACGCTCATTCTTTTTTATGACTGCATAGTATTCCATGGTGCATATGTATCACATTTTCTTTATCCAGTCTATCATTGATGGGCTTTTAGGCTTATTCTGTGTCTTTGCTATTGTGAATAGTGCTGCAGTGAACATACGTGTTCATGTGCATTCATGGTAGAATGATTTATCTTTCTTTAGTTATATATCCAATAATGGGATTGCTGGCCCTAATGGTAATTTTAACTTTTTTGAGAGATCCCCAAACTGCTTTCAATAATGGCTGAACTAATTTACATTCCCATCAGCAATTTCTCCTCAACCTTGTGAGCCTCTGTTATTTTTGACTTTTTAATAGCAGGCATTCTGATTGGTATGAGATGATATCTCATGGCAGTTTTAATTTGCATTTCTCTAATGTGATGTTGAGCATTTTTTTCAAATGCTTATTGGCCATGTGTATATCTTCTTTTGAAAAGTCTACGTTCATGTCCTTTGCCCACTTTTAAAGGGGTTGTTTATTTTTTGCCTGTTGATTTAAGTTCTTAGAGATTTGGGATATTAGACCTTTATCAGATGCATACTTTTTTTTTTTTTTTATACTTTAAGTTCTAGGGTACATGTGCACAACATGCAGGTTAGTTACATATGTTTACATGTGCCATGTTGGCATGCTGCACCCATTAACTTGTCATTTACGTTAGATATATCTCCTAATGCTATCCCTCCTCTCTCTCCACCCCCCCCCAACAACAGGCCCCAGTGTGTGATGTTCCCCTTCCTGTGTCCAAGTGATCTCATTGTTAATTCCCACCTATGAGTGAGAACATGTGGTGTTTGGTTTTCTGTTCTTGTGATAGTTTGCTGAGAATGATGGCTTCCAGCTGCATCCATGTCCCTACAAAGGACAGGAACTCATCCTTTTTTATGGCTGCATAGTATTCCATGATGTATATGTGCCACATTTTCTTAATCCAGTCTGTCACTGATGGACATTTGGGTTGATTCCAAGTCTTAGCTATTGTGAATAGTGCCGCAATGAACATACGTGTGCATGTGTCTTTTTCTCCTATTCTGCAGATTTTATCTGTTTACTTTGCTGATAGTTTCTTTTGCTGTGTAGAAGCTCTTTATTTTAATTAGATTCCATTTGTCAATTTTTGAAACTACTCTTTTAAAAAAGAAAATTGTAAAGAGCTTTTAAAGCCAAATTTAACAAGCAATAAACTTTTTAAAGTAATTGATTCAACTACCTGATTATCAAAACTTCGGTATAACAACAAAAGATACTATAAACAAAATTAATTTTGTCTTTAAATTTAAAAACCTGAGAGAAAATGTTCCCCCCAAAATTAAACAAAGGTTCAATTTTGTAATATGTAAAGACTGTTCACAAATTAATTATGCAAAATGACATAATAAAAGACACAAATAAAGTACGAATAGTCATTTCACAAAGGAAATAAAAATGATCTCAATAAAGACAATAATGTCCAACCTTACCAATTAATGAACTGACAAACCCAATTTTGTGGTCTAATGGGGAATTTTTTCATTTGCACTGTATTAATTAGTTCATAACATTCATCATTATTAAGTGTGTGGAAAATTTGATTCCAGGTCAAGCAAGTTGGGCCCGTTTGGATGGCATACTGGTGATACTTACAAAAATTTTGAAAACATATATTGTTTGACCCAGTAATTCTACCTGTGGTGATTTATTCATCAAAACCACTCGTATTCACCACTAAGAAGCCTTCACCAAAATGTTTATTGCAAATTTAGAATGCAAAGTATTAAAAACAATCAAAATGCCCATCAATAGGAGAAAACTAAAATATGTAATAATATATTCTTACCAGTCAGTGCTAAGCAACCATTGAAAATAATTTGGTGAGTATATAAAGACAGATTAAAATATCAAACTGAAGGGCCAGGCACAGTGGCTTACACCTGTAATCCCAGCACTTTGAAAGGCTGAGTAGGAAGGATCTCTCGAGCCCAGGAGTTCAAGATCAGCCTGCGCAACATGGTGAAACATCTCCACAAAAAATACAAATAGCCAGGCATGGTGGCATGTGCCTGTGGTCCCAGCTATCTGGGAAGCAGAGGTGGGAGGAGGTCATCTGATCCCAGAAAGTTTGAGGCTGAAGTAAGTTGCAATTGTGCTACCGCACTCCAACTTGGGTGACAGAGTGAGACCCTGTCTCAAAAAATAAAAATAAAAAATAAAACAGCCTCAAACTATTCACTATAAAAAGCAAGTCTCAGAATAAAATAAATGGAAGAGTCTCAATTATCTCTTAAAAATCATATATATGTATAAATATATCTAAATATATGCAAATGTGTATAAAGTTTTGAAAAAGTTCTAAAAGGATATAGGACACACTGAAACAAAAGTGATTACCTCTTGGGGAAGAGAATGGGTTGAAAGAGTGGCAATTAGTATTAACTTGGTATTTGATACTAAAATTTTGGTATTATTTATTTTATATACACTTAAATTACTTACATCTTAATAATAAAAATAAATTCTTCTATTACTTTTATACTTCTTATAAGTCGGGCAAATATAGGTAGTATAACTGAAGTAAGTAAATGTTTCCAGAAAAGATTTGATGAATTATCAGTCAATTAGTGATAGTGTTCTGAAGAGTGGGCATTTTTGAACATTTTTCCTGTTTATGCCTTGAGTTTTTAAATTAAATTTCAAAAAAAATAATTTTACCACACTTGTAGGGCTTAGCTTTGGCTAGAATCAAAATTTTATGTAAATTGAGCATCAGTTGGAAACAAATAATCAGAACCTCCTCAATAAAACAGCATTGAGAGGTGGGAGAGAGGGTACGAATCTCAGCATGGTTTTTGGGAGACCATTTTTTTAACTTTATATTTGAAAAGTATTTTTTTTTAAATTTGACAAGTAAAAAAGCAGTATGAGACAAAGCAGTATGAGAAAAATTAATTTAAAAAATAAATTTAAAAAAGGAAAAGGAAAAGAAATTAAAATTTGACTTTCTCTGCTATGAGAGATAGTTGTTCTGTAATTTTATAAATATTATAAGAAACTTAACCTGTCGTCATGTATTAAATAAGATGGAGTAAAAACGAAACCTGGAGTGAATGCTAACGTCGCATTAATAATGCCATTAGTTAATATTCTCTCTCCACCATCATCTTGAATGTCTCAGTAACACAATAACATGGACTCCACTTAGTGCTTGAAAAATTAAACTCCCTTCCTTTTGGGAAAATATCTCTCTAAAAAGCAGAGAGATTGTTCTTGGACATTAAGGAAATTCTGTAGATTGACTGCAATTCATGAGCCTGAGTGAAACTTTCAAGCACTTTAATTGTTGCTACAGTTATGAATATCCAAGCTGTTTTTACGTATTATTTTTAAAGGATACAAAAGTAATTCTCTTTCCCCCTTCAAGATAATACAGTAAAATTTGTTTTCTTTGACACAATTTTAATTGAACTACACATGCATGTTTTCCAACTTAGTATGACAATAGAAAAGTGATCATTATTCTTCTGACTCATTCTAAAACTCTTACAGTGTGAGAGGACACTCTTGGAGGTTTGCTTTTCTCTTTACCATGACAGTGCAAACTTGTTGCTTGCTACTCTGCAACCATTTCTGAACTCAAATTATTTTAGAAATTCTTCAAAATTTAACATTTTCTCCTGATCCTTTTTGAGGAATCAGTATACCATTGTGGTCATCCCTGCTTATAAAACTGGGTTAATAATATTACCAACTACACTGTTGGTTTGAGAATGACACAGGATGGTGTGTATTTGTTATGTGCAGAACCCAGTACCTGGCTTGTATGGAGCAGCCCTTTCTAAATAAGTACTGCTAGCATGATTTTTTCTTCCATGAGTTCCTATTTCTCTTTTACTCTAAATTTTCATGACAATAGGCTATACATTACTTATTTTCCAAAATAAATGTTATGGTAACCACCTGCATGAAGAAAGGTGAAAAAAAATAGAATGTATTATGAATGACTATTTCCGAAAATTCAACTATCTAACATTGTATAAATAACACCTTGAAGAGTAGCTTGATTTTTCTCATTTTCAGCTTATTTTTTCTTTCCTTCTCTTTCCATATTTATATTGTAAGTGGTTGCCAGCACTGAACAATGCAGTTATCCAGACTACAAATGTACTGTTGTCATACTCCTCCAAACACACACATACACACGAACACACACAATCATTGTCAACCTTAATCATAATTGTTTAAGCAAAAGGAGGAATTCAGGCTACAAATCCCTATCTCTGAGAAGAAAGTTTTATAGACAGCTTATTCGCATTCTACTGCTTCCAGACCTTCAAAGGAGATATGTGGTTGTTCCTTAACCTCAGGATGCTTTAGGGAATCCCAGCTTCAACATTCATTCAGTGATTCCTCTGGGAGTCATTCTCATAAGTACCCCAAAGAAATTGAGATTGAGAAAAGATTTCCTATAACTTTGCAGACATTAGGAACCAAAAGAAGTATCCTTTTTTCTTCACCTGGTATACGACAAATTTCTTGCCTCTTCTCAAACAGGTAAACCATTTCTCTAATATGTGAAGAGGAATTAGGGAATGGAAGGTAATCTAAAATTTACTAAATTGCCTAAAACATGTCAGTAAATTACAACAGTTATTTTTCCTATCATCACAGTTCTATGGAGATGATATTATAGTCTTCATTTCTCATATGAACGAGTCTCAGAGAAGTTAGAGATTTTCCTGAGTCCCAGCATGAAATGCAGCAGGTGCAAATGGTGCCACTTATCAATTGCATTTCTTCCTGTCGCCCTACAAAATTCCCATGTTACTCATGATACATTGTGTTTTCTCATCCTAACATTTACATCACTAGATATTGGAATGAATCCAAAAGTCATTTGTTTTTTATATTTTTTTATAAATGCTAATATTTTATGGGAGACAGGAATTCTTTTCCGCTCCATGAAACTTTTTATTCGTACGCAACATCATTCGAGACAACTGACTGAAAAACAAAGGTTGAAAGAACATACATATCTGCTGTTCCATTTCTAAAAGCCTTTATAAGCTGCTCCTGAAAAGTGAGCGAAATATCAGTATTTCTGCCCCCAGTAGAATGCATCCTCTCTGGTTTCAGCGGCAGGTTAGTCATTAGTGTGTGTGAGCGTGCATTCCACAGCAGAATCATGAGGGTTTGGATAAGGAAGGTTAATTCGACTGCAGTAAGTACATAATATAGAGAAATATTTTTCTTCACAAAAAAGCTGAAAATTGTCCCTGGACTGACACCAAAAGAGAAAGGGTGACAGTTTTGGTGGACTTGTTAGCACTAAGCTACATACATTTTGCCAGACATTTACAGGTACTCATCTGTATTATGTTTCGTTATGTTCTGTTTTTGGCGATTTAGACACACTCATTTTTTATACGAGAAAATATTTTACAATGTGTTTTGATATACTGTAATGGAATTTGTGCTAAAATGTAAAGAGCATATATTAGTTCCTATAAGCTTTCTGAAAACCTTTATGAAGTATAATTGCCCAAGCAAAAAACTGTTTGCAGACTTTTAGTGCAACATTCAAAGCAAATACACAAAAAGCATATTATTCTGTTCGCTTCAGAGGACTTGATGTATCTATACCATTTATTTATTTATTTATTTATTTCCAATAGGTTTTGGGGGAACAGGTGGTGTTTGGTTACATGGATATGTTCTTTAGTGGTGATTTATGAGATCTTGGCACACCCATCACCTGAGCAGTGTACACTGTACCCAGTGTGTAGTCTTTTACCCTCAATTCCCCTCCCAGCCTTTCCCTGGAGTCCCCAGAGCACTTTTTAAAAAATAATAATAATATTCTTGTCTTTTAGGGAAGGTGTGGACCATTTGTATGTGTGTGTACCGGGTAATAATATAAAATGTATTTCTTACTGTTGTTCTAAACTAATTTTCATTGCCAATAAAAAAAAAATAGCTCTAGAGAGGTGGAACTTTTAAGAAACTTGTCCATAACCAGAAGCCACTTCTGAGGTGCTTCACTTACATCACTGAAAGCGGCTAGGAGTAGAATACAGGGATGAAGTAAAACCAAAAAAAAAAAAAAAAAAAAAAGGAAAACAGTAGTGAAATCATTGTGAACATCTGAGTGATCAATTGGTTATTATTTTTTGAATAAGACAGATCTTATAATTCAGCTAACAAACGTTGGGTTCAGATCTCAGCTCTACAACTTGTTGGTTAAGGAACCCTGACCAAAATTATTTGACCACGCTAGGCTCCACATTCTCATCTATAAAATGAGGATGAAACTACCGTCTGTCTCCTCAGGCAGTTAACTAAATTAAGGTGTGTAATTCATACACTGAAATTACTGCTCGACATAGAATAAATTTTCAATGACTATAAACTACTCAGTGAACACCTCTACCGGAGGCATCACAAAGTGTTAATTTACAGACTAACCTAAAGTGTTATTGTTTTGTATGTTTGTATAGTTTATACTTTGCTAAAATTACTTGCTAAATTAGTAGTCTCTCAAGTAAATAATAAATTTTGCTTTTTTATCTTCAAAGATGTATAATTTATTTGTAAGGTCTTGTGGTTTTCTAACTATTGAATGAGGATAGTTTCATTTTGTTTAATGTTTTACTGTAGGATATTAATAGTTAAAGTAAGTAGGCATAATTTTTTTAATGATTTCAAAGACATATCCTTAAGTACTTCCTTTTTTGACTCCTAAGTATAGAAGCCCACACAATATGATAACAAGGTTTTCAGATATATGAGTTTTGGAATGAGTTAAATGAGGAAAACAAAAAGAAGATATTTGAACAAACAGAGAAAAAACAGTTAATAAAATAGTTTTCTATTATAGAATTAATACATATTAATTATAAAAATTTAGGTAATAGCCAAAGATAAACAATATTACTATTTAGATGTATATGTTTCAAATGCATTTGTTGTGCACATATACAGCTAATAACAGTTTTTTCACAAAATGAAATCATACCATACATAATTTTATAAGTTCCTTTTGTCCTGTGACTATATCATGGATGTTTTCTATGTGAAGACATGTAAGTCAAGAGTATTGTTTTTAAGAGCAGTATAATATTCCATTCTTTGTTTGGACCATAGTTTTTTAACCAATTACTTATTCAGGAACATTTATCTAACATCTGATATTTAGAAATTGCAAACAATGCTCTGTTGTTTTATAAAACTCTCTGTATCCTTCTCCAAATATTTCAATATGATAAATTTCTCCTTCAGTTCATAAAAGTAGTCACCAATTACTGAACACTATTTGACAATTATAGTGTTGAAAGTTTTATATACACCATTCCATGGGATTATTACAATAATTATTGCAATAATCTGATGAAGGAGATACATTATTCACTACATTTTACCAAATAGGGCAACTGAAAATTAATAAAGTTGAATAATTTGCCAAAAGTCCACAGAAAGCAGGAATTATAACCAGGAACAACAGACTCCAAAACTCATGTGTATAACCACCACACTATACTACTCTCGTGTAGTATAGTTTGAATATTTTAATTTTTTTATTATTCTTACTTAGTTTCCAGTTAATTTAAATTATTTTTTGATGAATAACCTAAATTATACTTTGCAGGACCAATTTCAACTTATTTGTCCTTGGTCCCCCATGAATTGTCTAATATGTAATCTTGTCAAGTAGCTGCATGACACATTCAAATTACATGGCATTTCAAAAAGGTGCAGGTTGCTGTATTGCTACAAATATTCATTACTAAGTTGAGGACTAATATGTTGCTTGGAAAGAAAATTACTCTATCAATGACTTTATTGAATGAGCACCACTTATTGGCCCCAAGTGAAAGGTGTTAAGGAGGGAATGGCAAGGTTTTCACCTTAGTGCCAATACTCAAACTGCTTTAGACTGGTAACCAGTTGGCCAGCCAATTTAATTATTCCTCACCATGATTCAACATAAAAGGAAATAATGAGCATTGGGAATATAATAATATCATGGATGCTAAGTATACTGCATAAAGACATGCACAGCAAATGCAAAACTGCCAGTTGCAGTAAAAAAAAAGGTACTGGGGGAGAGGGAAGTGGGAGGGGAGTTGCTGTTCAATGGGTGTCAAGTTTCTGTTACAGAAGATGAATGAGTTCTAGATATTTGGTGTAAAACATTGTGCTAATAGTGAACAAATACTACACTGTGCACTTAAAAATCTGATAAAGGTTAGATATTATTACATGTTCTAACCACAATTTTTTTAAATGTAAAGTAAAAGGAAAAGTACTTTTGAAATAAGAAAGTGGGAAACAAACATTTCTTTCCAAGACCAACACTGTCATCTCTGTGATTTCAAGTGGCTTTCTCAAGCAGCATATCTTAGTGATATATTTGATATCTAATATAGCCTGAATCAATTACCCATTGCCAAAGAAATGACTTTTCTGAGATGAAGGTAATAGAATTCCTTAACAAGATCAAAAGGAAGTCATGTAAAAGAACTGATGGCTTATAGATTGATTTTTTCCAATCCTTAAAGATTGTCTTTATCTCCTACTTGCCTGAGAAATATATTGATAGGGTATCAGTGGGCATATTTAAAAATCACATCCATATACTGCATTAGATGATTGAGAAATGCATTTGAGTAAAATGTCACCAAGAGTAATTAGAAAGTGATTTGTCTTGACTTCCTAATACTTGAATGAGTAGAATCATTTAACCTTTTAGCTTTGAGCATGATATGTTGATATGTGATGGGGCACCAGAAGTTGGATTCAGTGAGAAATATCTCAGTATTCAAAACTATCTAAAGAGGTTCTGAATGCTTCCTGAAAATATTGACAGATACAATTAAAAGTTTTGACTTAATTTTACTAAGAAATGAACTCATTATGCTTAGGTCAGATCATCCTTCTTGCAGTTATGAAATAATTTATGTTTATTATATTTTATCTTTACATTTTCATTATAATAAACATTTTAATGTACCTAACACTGGCAATCCTTTTGAATACTATGTATCCTTAAGTGATCAGCAGATACAGAAAGATTTACATTATGCTTAGGAATATCTTCTTCACAGCATTTGTATGTTATCACAATGCTTTTGTGCACAGAAGAGAACAAATTTTATTCCAAAGAAATGTAGTAGTAAGTGTGGTAAAGCTCTGTGTTTGAGAGGGTAGAAGCATTGTGGGATTTAAAACAATAGCAGAAAAAAAAATAATTGCAAGGCTACTCTCAAACAAAATGCCATTCTCAAATTTCACAAATAACAAAGTTGATATAACTTTTAGTATCCCTTATGAATATCAACTTTTAATGACTTATGAATCAGACTTGATATTTACAGCATGCAGACTGTGTCCCCCCAAATAGAATTGGATATGAGAAAATGGAAACCTTTAGACAGAGTTTATAAATCTTTGACATTTACCTTTTCTTCTCTTCTATATACATATCAAATAAAAATTTAGATTCATGGTTATCTGAGATCTATCAGCAAATATTTATCAAGAACTTATTAATTCCAGGCATATTGTGAGGTGCTGTAAGGCATGGAAACCATGAGACACAACAGTGAAGTGTTTAAAAAAGCAAAAGAATGGGAGCCCAGCAAAAGAAAAAAATATGAGCCAACCAAAAGAGTCCCCAGTGGCCAATTTTGAGTAACACATAATGGAGTAATTTGATAAACAAAATAAATATTGTAATATTATATTATACTCCAGTGTATAGAATGAATATCCCTGAGTGCATAGTTATATAAATAAATGATTAAATACATAAATGAGGGAGAAAGACAGATGTGTCATACAGAAGAATTCCCAACAATTTATGTGGATACTTCACCCTCAAGTAGAAGAAGCATAAATATGAAGTCCATAATTGTGAGCTGCACATAATAATCTCCTCCCAAATAGTACAGTATAGAAATGGAGAAAAAGAGGAACTTTATAGTGGAAAAACCTGATAAACATTGCCTCAGCAAAGTAATAAAAGTTAACATCAAGAATGGTAAGGTGTATTAATAGCCAATAATAACTTGATATGATGTGATGAGAATGACATTTCACCTCCTTTTTCTAGCAACATAAAACAGAGGGAAAAATAAAAACTAAGAAAATAAGCAAAAAAGAAAATATGAATAAAATATTAGGTTTAGTGAATAATAATATATTAATATTGACTCATTAGTTTTGATGAAAGAACCATAGTAATATAAGAAGTTAAAAATAGAGGGAACTGGATTTGGAATATACAACAACTTTCTCTACTCTCTTTGTAAATTTCCTGTACATCTAAAACTATTCTGAAATTTAAAGTTTATTTAAAAGTTACATATTAAGAGATACCTGAAGGTTTAGTCTAAGAGGGCCTATGGAGCATCCCACTTATGACTAAAAGAAGGCAAACCTGTCTCTTTGTGCTCATAACTGCTCATCTGTTGAATTGCTATATAGTTCCCTGTTTATTATTTTGATGGACATTGTACATACTTTCCTACTTTCATATTGCTTCTTTCAGTGACAAGCTGCTAAAAGGCATAAACCCTAGTTCTGAGTTACTCATGCCCTCTCTTGATTAAAAAATAGGGCAGCAATGGTTTTCCAATACAAAGCTGGGTTTTCTATATCTCTGGAGAAAATGACTTTGTAGACAAAGGAAAGAGGAATTAAAGTGTTTGGATGAATGAGTCAGGATGATCTGAGCAAAGGTGAAGGGCAATTTTTGCTTGATTTTTATTTTTTACTCTTTCTTTTTTGCATGTCTATTTTTTTCTTTGTTTTATTATAAAAATAGATCAGAATTCTGACAAAGAAAAAGTATGGTTTTCCAAAAAAGGGTATGTGCAGGAATATTCTTGAATAAAAAGCACAAGCACCTATGCGTTCCTTCCTCTTTTTTGACACTTGGATTTTGCAGGGAAAGTGAAATTAAAAATGGCACTTCTTCATGCAAAAAAAAAAGAGCAAAAACTCTTAGCACAGATGGTTAGCAACAAGGTTGAGGACACAATTAACAGTCTGAAATTATATCATTGTATAGTCTGTCAGCAACTCCGAAGCTGGGCAGCAGCATCCAGGACTGAATTGGCTTTATTAATAAGGCATCCTTTCATTTCCTTTCTGTCTAACTCTTATGTCACTTGTCACTACAACAGATTTTTTTAAGTATCTGCAAATGAATTTGATCCCAAAAGCTTATCTTTTCTGCAGCATGTGTTATTTCTTCTAAAGTAGAAGTTTCTCTTAAACTTCTACTTACACTTAGTATGGAGCTTTCAGGTAAAACTCTCAAACAAAAAGTGCTTGACACTAGTAAGGCAGAGATCACCCTTTTGGAAAAATATATCTACTACTTATTGATTGCCTTAAATGCAGATAATGCAAATCTCAATTTAATCTCCATGTCTTAAAAAAATGACCAGCAGATAGAAATTAACATTACGGGTGTATATTAGTCCATTTTCATACCGCTATGAAGAAATACCAGAGACTGGGTAATTTATAAGGAGAAAGCAAGCTAGGTACTTCCTAGATAAAACTGGGGTACAGGCATTGTGTAAATATACCTGTTCCAAGTGGGAGAAAACGTCCAAAATGAAGGGCTTGCAGGCCCCATGCAATTCTGAAATTCAACAGGGCAGTCAAGTCTTAAAGCTTCAAAAGACTTCCTTTGACCCCACATCTCAAATACAGGTCATGCTGATGCAAGAGGTAGGTTCTCATGGTCTTGGGAAGCTGTGCCCCTGTGTCTTTGCAGGGTACAGACCCCCTCCTGGCTGTTTTCATGCTCTGGTGTTGAGTGACTGCAGCTTTTCCAGCTATGTGGTGCATGCTGTTAGTGTATCTATTCTTATGGAGTCTGTAGGAAGGTGGCTTCCTTCTCACAGCTCCACTAGGCAGTGCCCCAGTGGGGACACTTTGTGGGGGTTCACATTCCACATTTTTCTTCATCATTATCCTAGTGGAAGTTCTCCATGAGGGCTCTGCCGCTGCAGCAAACTTCCACCTGGACATCCAGGCATTTCCATACATCCTCTGAAATCTAGTTGGAGGTTCCCAACCTTAAGTTATTGACTTCTTTGCACCTACAGGCTCAGCATCATGTGTAAGCTGCCAAGGTTTGGAGCTTGCACCCTCTGAAGCAATAGCCTGAGCTATACAGTGCCCTCTTTTAACCATGGTTGGCACTGAAGCCACTGAGACACAGGGGGCACCATGTCCCAAGGCTGCATAGAGTGGGGCCTCCAGGCTTGTGGTGGGAGGGGCTGCTGTGAAGGTCTCTGACATGCCCTGAAGACATTTTGTCCATTGTCTTAGTGATTAACATTTGGCTTCTCATTACTTGTGCAAATTTATGCAGCTAGCTTGAATTTCTCACCCCAAAATGGGGTTTTCTTTTCTATCACATTATCAGGCTGCAAATTTTTGAAACTTTTATGCTCTACTTCCTCTTGCATGTTTTGCCACCTAGAAATTTCCTCCTCCAGATACCCTAAATTATCTCTCTTAAGTTCAAAGTTCTACAGATCCTTAGGGCAGGGGCAAAATACCACCAGTATCTTTGCATAGCAAGAGTGACCTTTATTCCAGTTCCCAGCAAGTTCCTCATCTCCATCTGAGAACACCTCAGCCTGGACTTTGTTGTCCATATCACTATTCAGAATTTTGGTCAAAGTCATTTAAGTTTCTAGGAAGTCTCAAACTTTCCCACATCTTACTGTCTTCCGAGCCTTCCAAGTCTACAGGACGTTACAAATTTTCTAACATCTTCCTGTCTTCTTCTGAGACCTCCAAAGTATTCCAACCTCTTCCTGTTACCCAGTTCCAAAGTCGCTTCCACATTTTCAGGTATCTTTATAGCAGCACCTCACTAACCAGTACCAATTCACTGTATTAGTCCATTTTCATACCGCTATGAAGAAATACCTGAGACTGGGTAATTATAAAGAAAAAGAGGTTTAATCAACTTATATTTCCACATGGCTGAGGAGGCCTTACAAACATGGCAGAAGGTGAAGGAAGAGCAAAGGCACATCTTACATGGCAGCAGGCAAAAGAATGTATGCAAGGGAACTGCCCTTTATAAAACCATCAGATCTCATGAGACTTATTTGCTGTCACAAGAACAGCACAGGAAAACCCATCCTTATGATTCAATTACCTCAGTTACCTCCTACTGCAACCCCCCCATGACATGCTGAGATTATGATCTACTCTCATCACTGAGAATACTCATATTCTTCAATCATAACGTTCAAATATCTGAAGTATGTCATGCATTACATACCTAAAATCTTCATAGAAATGTAGTTACATTTGAATGATAAATATTTGTTTTATGTTATATTGACCTTAGAACTAGGTAATAATTAAAACAAACACTTCAGTTTCTGGTTTGTAAAGAGGAGTTTTGATAGAATATTCAATTTTTGCTAATATAGCCAGACATGCAATTGTTTTCATTTCTTTGATTAAAATTAATGAGATTTTTGAAATTATCTCAAAGGCATTATGTTCGTGACAAGTTATCTATAACACAATATGGAAACTATCCTTTAATGATAAGTTTCTTCTGAAATGTATTTTCATTACTGTTTTTGTACTTTTACAATATTAATCTTAATGGTAAAATCTAGACAGAATATATAGGCTTTTGTATCATTTTTCCAAAGTTTGGAATACTACTAGTAATCAGAGATTTTTATTGACTATTCTATGAATAAAGATAAAGCGTTCCATGAACAAATAAGTTTCAGAAATGTTTCCTATTGCAGTCTTCTCTGTATCTTTCTATTAGCATACAAAATGTTCTGGTAAGTCCTGTAAAAAAGACTCTGAATCAGGTGGGATGCAGGAGAATAAAAAGCCTCAAGGGAGAATGAGGAAATTAAAGCAAGAAAGTGGAGGGTTCCAGGGGCATCAGAGAAGCTGGGGTTTAGGTCAAAAGGGAGGAAGGCAGAGCAGCATAGCAGTATAAGGCTGAACAGAAAGGAGAGGGCAGATATTCACAGAGGCTTGCACTTTGTGTAATGAACTAGAACAGTGGGAACAGGAAACATAATGAATTAACTCCCTTCAAAATTTTAAAGAGAACTCAAGAATTATGTTGCAAGCTGAGAATCCAGGGATTGTGGGAGATCTGGGAATGTGACAGTGATAAGCAAGTCTTTGCTAGGACTTATCCCACTGGCACGCTACTACTTCTCCAGATTCTGGCTGTTGCCTTTGAGATTTTCCTAACTATGGCTTGGCTACTTTTCTTGACTACAGTTTATAATTTCTCTCTTCTTGTCTGCTGTATACTCATGTTCCAATTTTAATTTTATCCCATCTCAATTTTACATCCCAGCCCTCTGAAGTGATTACTTAGTCCAAACACACCTATAAAATATATGTATATTGGTGAAAATATATTTTAATGGCAGTGTCAGTAGTAAGACCAACAGCTTACACACTGGGATTCTTTGCTTGTGAATATTGCTAAGAAACTGTACAATTCTTTTAAAACCTAATAATTTCAGAGATTGAACAGGATATAGAAATATGGCAAAGAAAATCAATCCCATTTACATTTTCTAGTCCTAAGGCAAATTTCTAGGTCCTGAAGTTCATCAGTACAGCTGCTTCTTATATTAACAAGTGATAAGTGATACTAAAAGATAAGATTAATCTCATATCTTGAGAAATACTCAATTTTATTCCTTCTGGCTGTAAATAGAAAACAAATGAAGCACAATCCAGTTATGAATACGGGTCCTGGCCAGCAGAGGTCTGGGCTATGTCAATGTCAGATCTAAGGTAGTAACCTGGAGAGACAAAGCTGGTGCATCTTGCCAAAAGTGAACAAGAGGCCAAATACCAGAAGATCTATAAAAGAAGAAAATGATCAGAATCGGGACAGACTTCGATGAAGTGCTGTTCAAAGGTTCATCATTAACTAAGATAACACAACTAAGTGAATCTAATCCTACATCAGAGGCTGTCTCTTCACTCTCTTCTGTGTGTGTCCCACCTCCACCTGAGAAGTTCATTTTTTTCTGTATGCAGGTATGCTATGAGGTCAGCATTACAGGTTGTTAACAAAATTTTCAGAAAGACATAGCTAATAGAAGGATCATGATATATTATTTTGTTTATGCATGCTCAAAAATATTTTTAAAATACATGTACTATGCATACAGAATAGTATTTACATACAAACACTTTTTGACACTGTATTTTATGCTAATATAGGTTTCTTATTTTTTCTCTCTCTCTCTTTTTTTTTAATTATTATACTTTAAGTTCTAGGGTACATGTGCATAACGTGCAGGTTTGTTACATATGTATATTTGTGCCATGTTGTCGTGCTGCACCCATCAACTCGTCAGCACCCATCAACTCGTCAGCACCCATCAACTCGTCATTTACATCAGGTATAACTCCCAATGCTATCCCTCCCCCTCCCCCGTCTCCCCTCCCCAAAATAGGCCCCAGTG
Organism: Macaca fascicularis; assembly: GCF_037993035.2. NCBI lineage: Eukaryota > Metazoa > Chordata > Mammalia > Primates > Cercopithecidae > Macaca > Macaca fascicularis. The sequence goes on along the minus strand of NC_088378.1, from coordinate 79,209,166 downwards.
TGTGATGTTCCCCTTCCTGAGTCCAAGTGATCTCATTGTTCAGTTCCCACCTATGAGTGAGAACATGCGGTGTTTGGTTTTCTGTTCTTGCAATAGTTTGCTGAGAATGATAGTTTCCAGCTGCATCCATGTCCCTACAAAGGATACAAACTCATCCTTTTTTATGGCTGCATAGTATTCCATGGTGTATATGTGCCACATTTTCTTAATCCAGTCTGTCACTGATGGACATTTGGGTTGATTCCAAGTCTTTGCTATTGTGAATAGTGCCGCAATAAACATACATGTGCATGCGTCTTTATAGCAGCATGATTTATATTCCTTTGGGTATATACCCAGTAATGGGATGGCTGGGTCATATAGTATTTCTAGTTTTAGATCCTTGAGGAATCTCCATACTGTTTTCCACAATGGTTGAACTAGTTTACAATACCACCAACAGTGTAAAAGTGTTCCTATTTCTCCACATCCTCTCCCGCACCTGTTGTTTCCTAACTTTTTATGATTGCCATTCTAACTGGTGTGAGATGGTATCTCATTGTGGTTTTGATTTGCATTTCTCTGATGGCCAGTGATGACGAGCATTTTTTCATGTGTCTGTTGGCCATATGCATGTCTTCTTTTAAGAAGTGTCTGTTCATATCCTTTGCCCACTTTTTGATGGGGTTGTTTGATTTTTTTCTTGTAAATTTGTTTGAGTTCTTTGTAGGTTCTGGATATTAGCCCTTTGTCAGATGAGTAGATTGCAAAAGTTTTCTCCCATTCTGTAGGTTGCCTGTTCACTCTGATGGTAGTTTCTTTTGTTGTGCAGAAGCTCTTTAGTTTAATTAGATCCCATTTGTCAATTTTGGCTTTTGTTGCCGTTGCTTTTGGTGTTTTAGACATGAAGTCCTTGCCTATGCCTATATCCTGAATGGTATTACCTAGGTTTTCTTCTAGGGTTTTTATGGTATTAGGTCTAACATTTAAGTCTCTAATCCATCTTGAACTAATTGGTTTCTTATTTTTTTAACCCAAGAAAGGGCATAGTTATAGAGGAGAATATACATAGGATAATCAAGATTTTATTATAATTATAAAATAAATTCATAACAACATATAATTTTAAAAACTATTTTTACATAGATTATATCATGTTATCTTCATAAAAAGCCTGTGGTTTTGATGAGGTAAATATTTTGTCTACATTTCAGAAATAAAGAGAAATAAAATCTTAGTGAACTTTAGGGTTGCTGTGGTCTGAATGTTTGTGGCCCTCCCAAAATTCCTATGTTGAAAACCTAATCACCAATGCTATAGAATTAGGTAGAAGAGGAGATTAGGTCAGGAGGGAGAAGCCCTTGTTACTGGTATTAGAGTCTTTATAAAAGAAGCCCTAAAGAGCTGACTCGCCCCTTTCTGCCATGTGACGACACAGTGAGAAGATGGCCCTCACCAGATACCTAATCTGTTGGCACCTTGATCTTGGACTTGCCTGCTTCCAAAATGATGAGACATAAATTTTTGTTGTTTATAAGACACTCAGTTTATGGTGTTTGTTACACAGTCCAAAAGGACTAAGACGGGAGTTTTTTGCTTAGTGCATAACTCATCAATGTCATGGCTAGAAATGAAGCCAAGAGAATTTTAACTCTAAAGAATTATGTACCCTAGAACTTAAAGTATAATAATAATTAAAAAAAAAAAAAAGAATGTGTTCTTACCTACTATCTCTTTCAGATCAAATTATCTGTATTCATGTGGTTGTATGACCTTGGACGAGTTACTTAACCTCTCTATATTTTAGCTCTCTACCTGGAAAATGCTGATACTAATACCATTGGCCTTGTAAGTTTTGTGATAAGGATAAATAATATAAGGAATCAGCAGCCTGAATCACACATGAATGCTATTCCTGTGTGACTCATGAATCACACATAAATGCTATGTGTGATGTTATTTCTTCTATGCAGTAGGAGGAAAAAAATATTGAGAAGCTGGGGATTCCTTCACAGACATTCATTCCATAAGCATTCATTGAGTCTTTCATTATGTCATTCATTATGCCAGGCACTGTGCCAGGTCCTAAAAGACCCAGAGCATAAAGGTATAACTCCTTGCTTTGAGTGGTTTCTGGCCCAAGGAAGGCAAGTACTCATACAAACTAATATTTGTCAAAAGCATTTCAATCACTAAGAAAGAAACAGCGGTGTAGGCATCAAACACAGTGGTGGTCAGGAAAATTCTAGAGGTTTAGAAACTGTTTCCTAGAATGTGGCATTTCAGATAGGGGGAATATGAGCAGAGGCAATGAATGGAATGAAACAGGAACCACCTTAGTGTGCTTAGAAAACTGTCTTTCAGTATGGCTAGAGAGTGAGGATGATAAGGACCCATAAGATAGAAACTAATAGTTAAATAAGGTTCCTTCCTTCATTCATTCCTTCTTTCCTTTTTTCCTTCCATCCTTTCTATCTTTCATCTCCTCCTCCTTCTTTCTCTCTCTCTATCCTTTCCTCCCATCCCCTCCCTTTTGTCCTTTCCTTCTCCTCATTTTTAATATACTCTTTCCCCATATCTCAACCCCTAATTATCAGAAATACCACATCCTCAATACATGTGTGTTAAGCACAGGGTCATTTGGAACTGTTTACTACCAGTATTTGTCCATTCAGATTATTTTTAAAATATAAAAATATAAAATCATTGGGTGGATTGAAATTTTAGATAAGATGGCCGAGTCACTGTATTTTTGTCAAAGGTAAGTGGGAATGTACTATCCTGAAAAAGGTTGCTAGGAGGGAGTCATATAACAGAGGATAGAGAAATGCCCATTTAAATAATTTAAGCAGATTGCCCTTGCTTATTCCACACCACCCAACTGCATTTAATTTTTACCACTTGGAAATAGGTAACCCTGGTTGTGTACTTAGAAATCCCCAATTCAGCAAGTGAAGAGATGAGTCTTCCCAGATAAAATAGTGAACTGTCCCCCTTAATCCCTGTGCTCTTCCTCTCCAAACTGGCTCTCCTGTTTACCCTGCTGTTGTTCAGTACTTTGTCCTGGATATGTTTTCTCAACATGGAGCCTTCAGCTGCACACACACATACACGTAGAGTAATGCAAACTTGTTTATTATATCATCTGTGACTCCTGCTTTTGGGAGAAGTTAGTTTCTAAGATCCTCTTTCTTCCTTAGTGATTTTTTTTCCAATTAGTTGAACGAATGATGGTATTTGTTTGCAGCTTCCAGTGTTGCCCATAAAAAAGAGTAGTTATTCATTTAGGGAAATTGCTTGATCAATGCTACGCAGGGCCATTATATCTTTTTTGTGCTGATAGGAGAAAAGAGTGATATTCCAGATTGAAACAACTGGAAAAACAGATTGCTGAATTAGAAGTGAAGATATAATTAGATGCACCCTCCAATAATTGGATAGAATTGAAAGCATTTAAGTCTGTACATAATCAAATATTGCCTGGAAATGCTACAGCATCCTCATTTTATGCTAAACAGATTTTTATGGAAGAGCAATAAAGGAGGAAATCTGCTTGCTAATTTGATTAAAAACACCATGGATCTCTGCGATTTCAGCTATTAAGAATCCAAATGGGAGGAGGCTAATTATAAAAGAAAATAAGAAATTGATTTCATCTTTAGGATTTATTATCAAACATTGCATATTTTAAGTGGAATTATTCATAACAATTAAAGATGCACTTTAACAATTACTCTAAGAATAGATATATTTTTAGTTTCACTTTAAAGTGAAAGGAATCTAAAGAAAAAGCAACACTGTAGCTTCAGTATTTATGGGAGAGAGAAGTATTTTGTTAACCACATAAGCCCATTTTACTGAGAAGAAAGCAAATTGAAAGAATATCACTTGCTGAAACACAGATATGTAATGTCTCATAACTTAAGAACTGTATTCATTCTGTTTATACTATTTAATTTCTTTATTATATCATAGCTATTAGTAGACACCTCCTTTTTATCTTATTATTTATTCATCCATTAAACAGACATTTACGGAGCAGCTACTATGTGGCAGCCAGTGTTTCAGGCACAGGAGATACAGCAGAGAATGAAAGAGACAAAATTTACTACCATCAAGAATCTTACATTCTGTTTGAAAAGGGATAATGTAAAAGATAAATAAGTATGATGTATAGTATGTTGGATGGCAATGAATGCTGAAGAAGATAAATATCAAGTGGAAGGGTGAGTTTTTTTTTTTGAGATGATGGTCAAAGAAGGCCTCATTGTGGAAACTTGAGTAAAGATTAGAATGAAGTGAAGGAGCTGACCATGCTGATATCTTAAGAAAGCCTCTAGACAGATATGCAAAGGCCTGAGGCAGGCTGTGCATGGCTTGTTTGAGCAACAGCAAGAAATGATGTTGATAGAGTACATCTAGGCAGGTGCTGGGGAGAAGGCACAGGTTGTATGTAGGTCACAAAGCCACAGTAAGGATTTTGATTTCTATTTTAATTTATTTTACTTCATTGCATTTTAGTTTTTTGAGGCAAAGTCTCACTCTGTCACCCAGGCAGGCATGCAGTGGCATGACCACTGCTCACTGCAGCCTCAACCTCCCAGGTTCAAGTGATCCTCCTGCCTCAGCTTCCCAAGTGTCTGGGACTACAAGCACATGCCACCCTCCCCACTAATTATTTGTAGATAGTCTCATTATGTTGCCAGGACTGGACTCGAACTCCTGGGCTCAAGGGACCGCACCTAAACCTCCCGGAGTGTTGGGATTACAGGCATGAGCTACCACACCTGTCCAAATTTTGACTCCAAACTGAGATGGGAAGGAGTGGTAGCATTGAACAGAAGAGACGTGATCTACCTTATTTTATCAGACATGAGCTTCTCAACTGCAGGGGCTTCTCTGGGCCATGCAGCTTTGTAAAAATTATCTTAGTGATATACTATTCTATCTACTGGGTTGTGGATAGCTCAAGAACCTTCTATCTGTTTTATAATTTAGTACACAGTTAATCCTGGAAAGTGTTTATTAATGATGCTGGTTACCTTTTAATGTGGGCCTAACTCAATCATAAAAATAAAAAATTTGCAAACTACAAAGGAAAATCTGAGGGGTTACATCTTTTTAGTCCAGTTTAAATGCCTGTACTTCCTAAGAACTGAATAATTTGGTAAGTTAAAAAATATTTTTATTCATCATGCATATGGTAAATGTTCTTTGCTTTTCCTTTTTAGAACTACATTTAAAGAGAAATGAATTAATTCTGGAGTGCCACTTTGTCATAGAAAGAAGGCAAAGGGATATCTCTAGATTCTTATTTTATGTACCTTCTCATTCTTTTCCATGTTACCATAAAACAGTATTACTGCTTGGTGAAAGTTTTGTTTTATTGTAAAATGGTAAAATGCAGTTTAAATTTATTTCAAAGGATGAATCCAGGAGCCAGCTAAATATGCTCATGGGTCTGCTCAAGCCAAGGTTTTATTGCTGCTAATTGACAAGCCCAGTTGTACAGCACCAAATTTGGAACTGAAAATTCCCTGTCTTTGAATATCTGTAATTTAATCAAGCTTGCTTTAGCTCCTTTATTACATCATAATGAAATATAAAATACCTCACACACAAATGCTTCTCTTTCAGAAATTAAATAGAAAGCAAAGAATTAGCAGGCCAAGAGTAACAATCAGTGCAAACACAATTACCTTCTCACATGCAAGATAAAGCAACTCTCCCCATTTTTGCCATGCAAAATGGGGAGAGTTGCTTTATCTATCATAGTAGCATGATCTTTTCTCCCTACTTGCCCAATTTTTTTTTTTTTTTTTTTTGAGATAGAGTCTGACTGTGTCACCCAGGCTAGAGTGCAGTGGTCTGATTTCGGCTCACTGTAACCTCCACCTTCTGGGTTCAAGCAATTCTCCTGCCTCAGCTTCCAAGCAGCTGGGATTACAGGTGCACACCACCATAGCTGACTAATTTTGGCATTTTTAGTGGATGGGGTGGGGTGGGGTTTCATCATATTGGCCAGGCTGGTCTGGAACTCCTGACTTCAGATGATCTGCCTGCCTCAGCCTCCCAAAGTGCTGGGATTACAAGCCACCGCGCCTGGCCCCAAATCTTCGTTATCTTCATGTTTGTCCTAAAGCAAAAGAAAAAGATGAGCAACTGTGGAAAATAAAAATACCAAAGTGATTGGTATGTTTTCTGAGAAAACTTAAGCTTCAGGATGCTTATGACTATAATTATTAAACCCAAAGAAAGAAGTAAATCTTCTTCATGTATTTAGAAGCAATGTGAACATTTGCCACTAGTAGGATATAGAGTGAAGATTTCTTAACTCTTCATCCTTTCCAGGCTAATTGAATGATGAAGACCTCAGGGGTTTTTCAAAAAATCTCATACAGAGTGCTAAAGCATCACTCGTTGATGGCCGGCCACGATGGATTCAGGCTTGTATAAATAATCCGCAGGGGTTCTTTGAATATATCACAGCCACGCTAGATAAAAGATGATCTGGGACTACAATATAGTTAATATTCCAGAAAAAAAGAAAGTGCATTTGATATGGTTCTACATCAGAGATTAAGGTAAAAGAACCACTGAACATGGGATAAAGAGTACCGAAGTGAAAATTAGTTTTAGAAACACTACAAAGCAAAGACTTTAAAAGCAACATTTATGTTGGAAAGAAAAAAAAGTGTTGAAACTGGGCAGCCCATGTGCAATTAATTGAAGTCCAATCCTTCCTTAAAAGCCCTTTCTAACACACCAAATATCTCACAAAGCTGATGGTAACTAAAAATCTTTCCAACTGTTTAGGGCAATAGACTTATCACTATTCTAGAAATGTAAAAATCTAAGTTCTAGTTGATTAAGTGATCTTGAGTAATTAACTACCACTCAGGGTCTCAGATTCTAACCTAGAGAATAGGAAATTGGGTCTAGAAAGATTGCCAAAGTCCCTCCTATCTCCATAACTATTTGATTCTAACAGCTTCATGGAGCTCTGGGGAATTTAATTATCAAGCAAGTCTCTCCATTAAGGTGGATAATTAAAATGAGTGAGTACTCTGTAGTGCATCGAAGCGGATTCAGATTGCTGGCTTTTTCAAATTTACAGTTTTGCTTTCAGTAAAAATTACACAGTATAATCAGTCCAGCTGTGGAAATGTGCTCTGAAGGCTATTGATTCCTGAGTTCTTGATACTTTCATTGACCCTATCAAAACACTTAAATATTCCAAAGCCTGGAGCGGCCCTGGAGAAGCTCAAGTTGTAACAATTTTGTACTGCCTGAGGTTTATATTGCTCCAGATAGTATATATTTTGTAATAGGGTTGAAAAGACAGTAAAATTTTTAAAGTGGCCACTCCTATAGTAGTGTAAATACATGAAAATCTAACCAAATGTTGTCTTTATTCTGAGTGTGTACGTGCACACAAATCCCAACAAAATGTTCTCTAACTAGTTTTACGTGACCCTGGCTTAAAATGTGGGCTGTTAGATTTTGAACTACTTGAGGTCAGGCACGGTGGTTCACACCTGTAATCCCAGCACTTTGGGAGGCTGAGGTGGACAGATCACCTGAGGTCAGGAGTTCGAGACCAGCCTGGCCAGTATGGCGAAACCTTGTCTCCAACTAAAAACACAAAAATTAGCCAGGTGTGGTGGCATGTGCCTGTAATCCCAGCTTCTCAGGAGGCTGAGGCAGGAGAATTGCTTGAACTTGGGAAGCAGAGGTTGTAGTGGGCCTTGAGCCGAGATCGTGCCACTGCACCACAGCCTGGGCAACACAGTGAGATTCGGTCTCAAAAAATAAAAAATAAAAAAATCAAGATTTTGAACTACTTGAAAATAATAGACTGCTTTTATTATGTACAGAGTTAGTATTCTATACAATTTTGTTGAATTAAATTTAATACTTCTATCACCAGAGAACAATTTTTTTTACAATGAGGAACATGATTACTAATTTAGATGACATGTAACCAAGTTTAAGGCAGACAAAAAACAAAAAAAGTCTCTATTAGAAACCACAATGGAACATTTTTGGGGATAAAATGAAAATATTAACTTAAAATTCATTCTTCCATCCCTTTAAGCCCAAGTGAGTGAATAATTTTAAAACCTGAAACAAATGTTTTCTTAGTATAACCCTTCTAAAGAAGTCCTGTAATTTCACTAAATCACAGAACTCCCATTGCCTTAGATCAGGTGTGTGTGTATTATCAACATCAAACAAAACTCAATTATTTGTAATTGTCAGCAAAGTTGAGAAAAAACCTTATTGAAACGTGAACATTGTGAGAAAAAATATATCTATGCATTCCATAAAAAGCAAGCATTTCTTTGCCTGAATTTTAAAAAATTGTTTTGTTTATAATTATTGTGGATATATAATAGTTGTACATATTTATATATATGTGATGTTTGGATACAGTATACAATGTGTAATGATCAAATCAGGGCAATTGAGATATCCATCGCCTTAAGCTTTTATCATTTCTTTGTGTTAGGAACATTTCAATTCCACTCTTTTAGTTATTTTGAAATATACACTAAGTTATTGTTAACTATAGTCACCCTATTATGCCACCAAACACTAAATTGTACTCTATCTAATTGCGTTTTTGTACTAATTAACCCTACCCTCCTTATGCCCCTTCTCCATTACCCTTCCCAGCCTGTGGTAACCAGCATTCTATTCTCTATAATTTGTAATAATTATACTTCTAGAGTAAAAGATAAACTCTGCCTACCTGGGTCTTGATTCTCTTAGGAGGGATAAGTCATGTCCAAGAATAGAATACAAAAAGAGAAAATGGGGTCGGTAGTATGATGTTATACTATACTTGGTGTGCTATACTAAATGGTGTCAGTTTCAGATAAAATGACATTAGAATTCAGGAGGGAGACATTCCAGCTGGAGCAATTAGGAATCAGGGAAGTCATTGTAAACAAAGTGGTATTTTTGATAGACCTGGACTTCAAAATATGGAAATTAGTGGGGAGGGTGATGAATCCAGCATTCCAAGGAAAAAGCAAGGGGAGAAGGAAGTGTGAGGCACCAACTGAAAAGAGGACTTGATCTTTCTGAGCCTCTAGTGTGTGAAAGAGATCAATGGGCTGTGAGGGGCTAGATGGTGTAAAGCTTTGGAGGCCTGACGTGCACTTTAATCATCAGACGTGGACCAGGTATAGAGGGTTTTAAGAAGGAGAATGACAGAACCAGAGCTGTGCTTTTGGAGATTTATTCTGACAGCAGTGTGTAGGATGGATTGAAGGAGGTGATGCCAGCTCAGGCTCAACAATTCCTTAAAGTGGAGAAAAGGCACAGTTGCAGTAGAGACTAACCCACGTGCCACTGAAAATTGTCCTGTGTTCCACCTGCAGCACCAATCTGAAGACTGTCCACCTCTTTCCAGAATACCATGGATCTGTGAACAGTTAAAACCTATTACATGAGCTGTGTGGAGCTGACCTGATAGGGATAATTATAATAAAAGGTTTATATCATTCCCTAGGACTAGGGGTAAAGGCGGTATAACACTCTTACACTCCTACTTTGTTCCTGTTTTAGCTTTTGAAGTTTTATAATAGCAAGTTACTTGATTTGTCTTGAGATTTGTGCTGTATCACTGATATAAGCTTTCTAATTATCTTTATCAATGTGGCTACAGAAAGGAAAAATGTGATTCCATAATTTAGATTTGTAGATAGCAAATAGAATGCTAATTGATACTTTGGAAATATGATTTTCAAACTTAGCAGAGTAGGTAACAGCAAGAAAAATGTTTTAACCTGAAGTCATTTTGAAGGCTAAAATAGATGTTAAATTTAACCTGAAAGGGAAAGTGAGGAGAACCCTGCTTGAGGCTTTAATTCTTTGATTAAACTTGATAGTGGGTTATCTTTAGGGTAACCTCTACTCCAATATGAGCCTCATTCTATGGGCCAAGCCATTGTAATTATATATAATAGAATTTTTTTTTCCAAAATACATTATAATATCTGAAGGAGATAATCACATTTTAGCAGAGAGAAATGAAAATCTGTCAAAGAGAATGAAGAAATTGTATTTGCCTTTCTTGTCTTTGGTGCCTAAAGTGAAATGAAATTGTTTTCCTGTTATCAGGCCAAGTGCAGACATACTTTAAGGGACCAGCCTTCCTTAACGATTTTACCAGGTAAAGACATCAGTTCTGCCTTCCTCCTTGCTTTAGGGCACTGCAAATGGCTTCAGAGCACATCTATATGCTAGTTCACCGGAAAGAATCGTTGTCCAAAGTTTTGCAGAACAAAACTCCCCTCAATTCTCAAGAGACCAGTTACACAAAGCTGTGAGCTGAGTTTTGTTATATTCAGATTCACTATCCAGATCTCTCATGAGCTTTGAGTTTCAGCTAGGATATTTTGAACCTAAGGAATATTTTACCCTTTCTCTTTCTCCAGGAAGCAACGATCCAGTATAAAAGGAGTTATATAAGCAAGACATAACTGTGAGCTTTGAAACTATTTTTAATCACCAGAGCCTGCTTCTTACCATAAAACGATTTCTCAAGCTCCATAATTTGGGATAGAAAACAATGGCAATCTTGAAGACATACCAGCAAGGACATTATTGAAGTAGAGAAGCATTCAAAATGGGATCAGAGGACGCATCTATTCACAGGTCCACTTGATGCCAAGGCTTATAGAAAAAAATCAGAGATATATTTAGTGTCATTGAAACTGTTCCCATTTTTACATAGGGAGAGATCAGCATTATATTTTGAGAAACCATAGGGAAGGAGCCTGTCTTTTAAAGTCTGGTGCTACCCAGGATTCTGTCTTTGGTCATGGGCTCATCTAATGGGTCATCTCTTACTCTGTTATAGTTTTACCTATTACACGCTGTATACGCTGCTAACATCCAAATCTAAAAATTCAGCCCAGACCTAATCCCTGAGGTTCAGATTTGAAGATTTGTGTGATGACCTAGATATATATGTGGATATCCCTCCCACAGGCATCTGGCACCCGCCCTGTCTTCTAGAGCACCCTGTCCCCACTCATAGCACTCCTTGTATTGAGTTCTAAGTGCTTATGTCACTGCTTATCTCCTCCACTGGACCAAAAGCACTGGGAAGGTCAGGGTGAGGTCTGTTTTGTTCATAATTAAAAGCCTTGCTCCTGGTACATAGCAACTGTTCAATAAATATTTTTTAAATAAGTGAATCACTGGAGTGGGGCTTGAAAAATTCTGGAATAATTATAATTTTATAAAATGTCCTTCTAACGCAATCTGCTCTCCAGCCCCTGCCATTTAAGATGAAGGGACTGCATTAGGACTTACTTAAGTACCTGTCTACTTAGGGTCACAGCACACTGATTCGCTGTGTAGGCATTTTGGACTATGACTTGTTGTATGACTTTGCCTATGAATATTCTGCCAAGTACAAATACTTTAATATGCTTGAACATTCAGTTGATGAAGTTGTAAATAGATAATTATTGCCTTTCAGAAGAAAGTTGCTAAAAATGCATATATATTCAAAGCAATACCTGAGAAGCATAACATAAAAAGCGTTTGCATTCCAATGAACACGGTTCAGTGAAAGCTGAGCTTTGCCTCACAGAGGCTAGGCAAACTGCATCTGGGAACCTTCTGGGAAAACTATAGAAATCCAATTAGGAACAGTCTTCAATGGACTCAGAATGTTTAGGTATGATAGAGAAACCAGTAATTCTTCTCATCAGTAAAAGTAATGAAGTGCCTTTTAAAAAGCCCTTCCGTGTCTCCTGTTTAATAAGTAGATATAAAATTGGGGTACTTACAAAAAGTATTTAATTGTCATAGGTAATTGCCAAGATACATTTTTAAGAATCCAAATTTGGTCAAGAAATACATATAAACAACTTTTGAAGAACATCAAAAATTGAAGAGCATATCAGACCATCTGGGACTGGATTCCCTTCAACTCATCTGGGATGTGCTCTCTGCCCCTCCCTGAGCCAGCTGCTTCATTTTTCCCTGTCCTCCTGTCTTTAAAATCACAAAAGGACATTAGACATTAACTGATGCCTTGCATTAATTTATATTTGGGGGTGACTGGAAAAACTGACATTTCTTCTAAGTGTGCAGGATTCTCCTGAGTAGACAGTGTGAGAAAAAGTTATAAATACTTTCCAGGTCTCTTTTCAAGTATGAAATTGAGAAATATCCTGAAAAGTCAGAGTCAGACTGAATTTAGCTAAGAAAATACAAATCCTATGATTTCTGCTACAATGGTATCTGAATCAAGATAATGACCATTAAATCTCAGACCTTTACAAAGGTCTTCAGTCAGGCAGAACAAAAACAGTAATTTGTTAAATGAGACTATGGGAAATACTACCCATCTCCTGAGGTCCCTCATTTATCACTTTGTCTTGAATCTCACTTCTCCAGTTTCCTTATAGTTTTCAATTACGAATGCTAGAATCACTTCTGTCACTTAAAAAAATAGAATGTCTTTATTTCTTTATACCATTTGCATTTTAATTTCCTGTCCCTTTCAGAGACATTTCTTTTGCTAAGTAATGGCTAGCAGCCAATCTCAATCTGGAGAGGAAATGATCAAAATCTTAATTCTCCTGGAGGGGGAGCTACTATATTTGTCTTTTGTTTCTGGATTTGATCATCAGACTGTATGTTTCTGCCACATTAACCTCATTTTAGCAGTAGTTTTCAATGAGTGAGAGGAAAAAGTAGAAGAGATGCTTTCGATCCAATGGTTAATTTGTTTGACACAACATTTGCTTCCACACAATGGGTGATGGTAGTTTATATTACTCTTTAAATCAGAGTTCAACACATGTTTTATAGTATCAAATTAATAATATTCATTGTGCATCTTAAAGTTGGATATTAGCAAAAGTGATAGAAATACATGAACACAGAGCAGCAAAATCATCTTCACAAATGGTGATCCTCTGTTAATGTTGAGTTTTTGTTCTTCTTATTCCCTTTAGTCATCTATATGGTCAAAGTATCTGGTCAAATTTTATTTTTAAAAATTATGATTTTTCTTAGATTCCAATAGTAATACAAAAGCAAACAAACAGTACTTAGTTACTTTTTACTTGTTAGTTGAAAATTGTAAGGTATAAAAGTAAACATGTTTTTACTTTTTTGTAAAGTAAGATTGTATGAGACAGAATGTACATCTTAAATTCTCTTAAAGAAAGTAAATTTATTAACTTAAGAGTTCAGAGGTTAGTGGACTCTGGGTGTAGTCTGATCAAGTCACTCAATTTTTTATAATTCTATTGGCTCTTTTTTATTCCATGAAAAGCTTCATTCTGTGACTTAACTATTTTTGTGCCTGCAAAGAATGATTGCATTTGTAAGTATCACTTCTTCCTATAATACTGTCCAATTATAAAGAGAATGTCTTAGATTAAGTAAAAAGATAACTACCTTTTTCCCAATAGTCAAAAATTTTTGGCTTCATCTTGTTTGAAACAAAGTATTTCATGTGAACACCTCTGAATCAATCAGTGTAACTGACAACTCCTGGATATGCAGATTGGAAGACAGGCATAGGCAGTGGATTAGGTCTCATGCACTGGGGTCAGTCCTTCAAAGTGCTTGCTGCTGTGCAATAGGAGAGAGGCACAGCACATGCTGAGGAGGCAATGACAGTCACTGCAGATACCCAAACTTTCTTAACATTTCAATTGGCTCTTAAATCACAAAAGTATTCTCTCTAGCATACAGAAAAATGACCCCCAATCATCAGAGCAAAGATTGTCTCAATTCTACAGCAGTCAAGGTTTACTTGCCTATAATGCCTGCCTTTTTTTTGAATGCTCTTAGCAAGCTTTATAGCAATTTTAAAATCTGATTCTTTGAAATCCAGAAAGTTACTAATTGGGAGTTAGAAGGGGGAAAAAAAAGAGTCAGTGTCAAAAGGTTTATTGTAAAGGTCTTTCTTGTCTTTTTGGGAGAGGGGGAGAGAGCGTTATGGTCTGAAATGTGTTCTCAAATTCATGTTGAAGTCCCAATCTCCAGTATGTTTTTGGAGATAAGGTCTTTAAAGAAGTGATTAGGCCCTAATCTAAAATGACTATCAGAAAAGCAAGATGTCCCTATAAGAAAAGCAAGAGCTGGAGATCGAGACCATCCTGGCTAACATGGTGAAACCCTGTTTCTACTAAAAATACAAAAAATTAGCCAGGCATGGTTGTGGGTGCCTGTAGTCCCAGCTACTTGGGAGGCTGAGGCAGCAGAATGGTATGAACCCAGGAGGTGGAGCTTGCAGTGAGCCGAGATCACGCCACTGCACTCCAACCTGGGTGACAGAGGGAGACTCCGTCTCAAAAAGAAAAAAAAGAAAGAAAGAAAGAAAAAAAAGCAAGAGCTACCAGAGGTAAGAGCACACAAAGGAATGACCAAGAGATGAGGCAGTGGGACGGCAGCCATCTGCAAGCCAAGAAAGAGTTTCAGAAGGACTCAACCCTGCTGACCCCTTGATGTTGGACTTCCAGCCTCTAGAACAGTGAGGAAATACATTTCTGCTGCTTAATCTACCCAGTTTGTGGTATTTTGTTATGGTATCCCTAGCAAACTAATACAGAACAGTGGTTTGTTTGCTTTTTCTTAACTTTTCTTTTGGAGGCTATAAAACCAACTGCTTCTTCCAACATTTTAATTTAGGATTTTGTTGCAGTAGGAGACTTGATTTCATAGAAGTAATAGTTATTTTGCTGGTGTTCAAAGGATACTTCTGGTACTTGGTTAGGTTGATGCGTTTCTCTTCACCAGTGAAGTCTAATGCTACAGGAAAGTTTTCAAATTTCACACTGGTCCAGGACCAGTAATTTTCCTTCCAACTGGCAAATACTTTGAGGATGACAGCTGTGAGCCAGTGCAACTTTCACCATGGTCTCTTTCTAATTTTTTTGTTGGTGTTTATGAGTATAACTTTTCCCCTTGGAGCCTTGGGTTCATTCCTGGTGATGCAGGATTTTATCTCCTTAGCTCAGCTAGGTCTGGGTTCTTGTCTTGTCTCATGACCAGGAAAAATCAAGAACACAGACACTTGAAGAGTGAGTGGAGTAGAATTTATTAAGTGAAAATGAAAGCTTTCAGCAAAAAGGGGCATCCTGAAAGCAGGTTGCTAGTTGTCCTTCACAGTACAAGGGCTCTTATATATATATAAGCTGATGGAGCTGGATTCCCTATTTGTATAAGGCACAAATTCCAGGTGGCTCTGCCCCATTCACCCCAGTGTGCATGTGGACACTTAATCGTCTCCGGGCATGTTTAGGCAAGCCCCTGTGCAAATTCCCTTATCTGCACAAAATATCTGGTGTAGGTGCTTGTAGGTCAGGTCAAGTCAGATGTTCTTCAGGGACCCTCCCTTACTGTCTGCCTAAAGCAAGCTGGTTAACTCCTTTCAGTGGCTTTGAACGTTTTTTGCTGTTGTTTTTCTAAGCACTATCTCTTTTCAATTTATTTCACCATAAATCCAGTTCTTATAATGTATAAAAGAAATATCTCCTTTTAATGTGTGCTGAGGTTTGGAACTCAAATGTACAAATTATGACTGCCTATGTATAAAAAATAGAAATATGTTACCGTTAAATAAAATAATAGGCAGACAATGTTAGTTTGAAATGTTCTTTTTCCCCTCTGCTCCTATTAAATTTGGGTTGGTTCCTTGTTAGAGAAAAGAGAAAGAAATAAAGTGCAATGCTTTTGCCTAGAAACTTATCCCCAAAGGAACTGAGTTAACTGTACCTAGCCCCAGAGAAAGACATGAAATTATGACTGGCTAAAAAGGCTAACCAAGATGTGTGTTTTTCTAGAATTTCTTCTTATATTCTTTGAGCCTATATAATACAATATGATCAGTACCTTCACTTTCATTGTTTGTTGTAATTGTGAAATGAGTGTGATAATTCTGCCCATGATACCTCAGAGTCTGTTACCAAAGTCACTGAAAACATCACAAAGGAGGACCTTGAGCTCCTCAGAATATGTTGAATAAGTATTAAATGTGATAAACTGTAGAGAATCTGGGTGTTTTCATAATCTTTTCATTATTCTGGTGAGCTTATTTTTGTGTTATTCCTTTGGAAGAGAACGCCTAATAAAATGAGTTGAGTAATGTATACTGTGTCAGAGTGAACAATACTCCTGGATTTGGGAGTGTTTATTTTAGTTATAAAGGAAGCTGCAGTTTAGAATTTATTCTAGAGTAGTGGTTCTCCCAGCACGGAGTTTGAGATCTGAGAATGGACAGACTGCCTGCTCAAGTGGATCCCTGACCCCCGAGTAGCCTAACTCGGAGACATCCCCCACTAGGGGCAGACTGACACCTCACACCTCACACCGCTGGGTACACCTCTGAGATGAAGCTTCCAGAGGAATGATCAGGCAGCAACATTTGCTGTTCAGCAGTATTCACTCTTCTGCAGCCTCCGCTGCTGATCTCCAGGCAAACAGGGTCTGGAGTTGACCTCGAGCAAACTCCAACAGACCTGCAGCTGAGGGTCCTGACTGTTAGAAGAAAAAATAACAAACAGAAAGGACATCAACATCAAAACCCCATCTGTACGTCACCATCATCAAAGACCAAAGGTAGATAAAACCACAAAGATGAGGAAAAAGGAGTACAGAAAAGCTGGAAATTCTAAAATTCAGAGTGCCTCTCCCCCTCCAAAGGAACGCAGCTCCTTACCAGCAATGGAACAAAGCTGGACAGAGAATGATTTTGACAAGTTTAGAGAAGAAGGCTTCAGAGGATCAAAATTCTCTGAGCTAAAGGAGGAATTACAAACCAGCGCAAAGAAACTAAAAACCTTGAAAAAAGATTTGACGAATGGCTAACTAGAATAACCAATGTAGAGAAGTCCTTAAACGACCTGATAGAGGTGAAAACCATGAAACGAGAACTGAGTGACAAATGCAAATGCTTCAGTAACTGACTCGATCAACTGGAAGAAAGGGTATCAGTGATTGAAGAGCAAATGAAAGACATGAAGTGAGAAGAGAAGTTTAGAGAAAAAAGAGTAAAAAGAAATGAACAAGGCCTCCAAGAAATATAGGACTACATGAAAAGATCAAATCTACGTCTGATTGGTGTACCTGAAAGTGACAGGAAAAATGGAACTAAGTTGGAAACCACTCTGCAGGATATTATCCAGGAGAACTTCCACAACACAGCAAGGCAAGCCAATATTTAAATTCAGGAAATACAGAGAATGCCACAAAAGATACTCCTTGAGAAGAGTAACTCAAAGACACAAAATTGTCAGATTCACCAAAGTTGAAATGAAGGAAAAAATGTTAAGGGCAGCCAGAGAGAAAGGTCAGGTTACCCACAAAGGGAAGCCCATCAGACTAACAGCAGATCTCTCAGCAGAAACTCTACAAGCCAGAAGAGAGTGGGGGCCAATATTCAACATTTTTAAAGAAAAGAATATTCAACCCAGAATTTCATATCCAGCCAAACTAAGTTTCATAAGTGAAGGAGAAATAAAATCCTTTACAGACAAGCAAATGCTGGGAGATTTTGCCATCACCAAGTCAGCCTTACAAGAGATCCTGAAGGAAGCACTAAACATGGAAAGGAACAACCAGTACCAGCCACTGCAAAAACATGCCAAAAAGTAAAGACCATTGATGCTAGGAAGAAACTGCATCAAATAACGAGCAAAATAACCAGCTAATATCATAATGACAGGATCAAGTTCACACATAACAATATTAACTTTAAATGTAAATGGGCTAAATGCTCCAATTAAAAGACACAGACTGGCAAATTGGATAAGGAGTCAAGACCCCTCAGTTTGCTGTATTCAGGAGACCCATCTCACGTGCAGAGACACACATAAGCTCAAAATAAAGGGATGGAGGAAGATCTACCAAGCAAATGGAAAACAAGAAAAGGTGGAGGTTGCTATCCTAGTCTCTGATAAAACAGACTTTAAACCATCAAAGATCAAAGGAGACAAAGAAGGACATTACATAATGGTAAAGGGATCAATTCAACAAGAAGAGCTAACTATCGTAAATATATATGCATCCAATACAGGAGCACCCAGATTCATAAAGCAAATCCTTAGAGACTTACAAAGAGACTTAGACTCCAATACAATAGTAATGGGAGACTTTAACACCCCACTGTCAACATTAGACAGATCAACGAGACAGAAAGTTAACAAGATATCCAGGAATTGAACTCAACTCTGCACCAAGCAAACCTAATAGACATCTACAGAACTCTCAACCCCAAATCAACAGAATATACATTCTTCTCAGTACCACATTGCACTTATTCCAAAATTGATCACAGAGTTGGAAGTAAAGCACTCCTCAGCAAATGTACAAGAACAGAAATTATAACAAACTGTCTCTCAGACCACAGTGCAATGAAACTAGAATTCAGGATTAAGAAACTCAATCAAAACCACTCAACTACATGGAAACTGAACATCCTGCTCCTGAATGACTCCTGGGTACATAACAAAATGAAGGCAGAAATAAGGATGTTCTTTGAAACCAATGACAACAAAGATACAACATACTGTAATCTCTGAGACACATTTAGGGCAGTGTGTAGAGGGAAGTTTATAGCACTAAATGCCCACAAGAGAAAGCAGGAGAGATCTAAAATTGACACCCTAACATCACAATTAAAAGAACTAGAGAAGCAAGAGCAAACACATTCAAAAGCTAGCAGAATGCAAGACATAACTAAGATGAGAACAGAACTGAAGGAGATAGAAACACACAAAACCCTTCAAAAAAATCAATGAATCCAGGAGTTGGTTTTTTAAAAAGATCAACAAAATTGACAGACCGTGAGCAAGACTAATAAAGAAGAAAAGAGGGAAGAATCAAATAGATGCAATAAAAAATGATAAAGGGGATATCACCATGGACCCCACAGAAATACAAACTACCATCAGAGAATACAATAAACACCTCTGTGCAAATAAACTAGAAAACCTAGAAGAAATGGATAAATTCCTGGACACGTACACTCTCCTAAGACTAAATCAGGAAGAAATTGAATCCCTGAATAGACCAGTAACAGGCTCTGAAATTGAGGCAATAATTAATAGCTTATCAACCAAACAAAGTCCAGGACCATACAGACTCACAGCTGAATTCTACCAGAGGTACAAGGAGGATCTGGTACCATTTCCTCTGAAACTATTCCAAGCAACAGAAAAAGAGGGAATCTTCCCTAACTCATTTTATGCAGATGACACATCTTGATACCAAAGCCTGGCAGAGACACAACAAAAAAAGAGAATTTTAGACCAATATCCCTGAGGAACATTGATGCAAAAATCTTCAATAAAATACTGGCAAAATGAATCCAGCAGCACATCAAAAACTTATCCACCATGATCAAGTGGACTTCATCCCTGGGATGCAAGGCTGGTTCAACTTATGCAAATAATAAACATAATCCAGCATATAAACAGAACCAAAGGCGAAAACCACATGATTATCTCAATAGATGCAGAAAAGGCCTTTGACAAAATTCAACAGCCCTTCATGCTAAAAACTCTCAATAAATTTGGTATTGATGGAGTATATCTCAAAATAATAAGAACTATTTATGGCAAACCCACAGCCAATATCATACTGAATGGGCAAAAACTGGAAGCATTCCCCTTGCAAACTGGCACAAGACAGGGATGCCCTCTCTCACTACTCCTATTCAACATAGTGTTGAAAGTTCTAACCAGGGCATTCAGGCAAGAGAAAGAAATAAAGAGTATTCAATTAGGAAAAGAGGAAGTCAAATTGTCCCTGTTTGCAGATGACATGATTGTATATTCAGAAAACTCCATCCTCTCAGCCCAAAATCTCCTTAAGCTGATAAGCAACTTCAGCAAAGTCTCAGGATACAAAAGCAATGTGCAAAAATCACTAGCATTCTTATACACCAATAACAGACAGAGAGCCAAATTATGAGTGAACTCCCATTCACAATTGCTTCAAAGAGAATAAAATACCCAGGAATCCAACTTACGTGGGATGTGAAGGACCTGTTCAAGGAGAACTACAAACCACTGCTCAATGAAATAAAAGAGAACACAAACAAATGGAAGAACATTCCATGCTTATGGATAGGAGGAATCAAAATGGCCATACTGCCCAAGATAATTTATAGATTCAATGCCATCTCCATTAAGCTACCAATGACTTTCTTCACAGAATTGGAAAAAAGTACTTTAAAGTTCATATGGAACCAAAAAATAGCCCACATTGTCAAGACAGTCCTATGCTAAAAGAACAAAACTGGAGGCATCACATTACCTGACTTCAAACTATACTACAAGGCTAGAGTAACCAAAACAGCATGATACTGGTACCAAAACAGAGATGTAGACCAATGGAACCAAACAGAGCCCTCAGAAATAATACCACACATCTACAGCCATCTGATCTTTGACAAACCTGACAAAAACAAGAAATGGGGAAAGGATTCCCTATTTAATAAATGGTGCTGGGAAAACTGGCTCGCCATAAGTAGAAAGGTAAAACTGGATCCCTTCCTTACACCTTCTACAAAAATCAATTCAAGATGGATTAGAGATTTAAATGTTAGACGTAAAACCATAAAAACTCTAGAAGAAAACCTAGGTAATACCATTCAGGACATAGGCATGGGCAAGGACTTCATGTCTAAAACACCAAAGCAATGGCAACAAAAGCCAAAATTGACAAATGGGATCTAATTAAACTAAAGAACTTCTGTACAGCAAAAGAAACTACCATCAGAGTGAACAGGCAACCTACAGAATGGGAAAAAAATTTTGCAATCTACTCATCTGACAAAGGGCTAATATCCAGAACCTACAAAGAACTCAAACAACTTTACAAGAAAAAAACAACCCCATCAAAAAGTGGGCAAAGGATATGAACAGACACTTCTCAAAAGAAAACATTTATGCAGCCAATAGGCACATGAAAAAATGCTCATCATCACTAGCCATCAGAGAAATGCAAATCAAAACCACAATGAGATACCATCTCATACCAGTTAGAATGGCGATCATTAAAGAGTCAGGAAACAACAGGTGCTGGAGAGGATGTGGAGAAATAGGAATGCTTATACACTGTTGGTGGGACTGTAAACTAGTTCAACCATTGTGGAAAACAGTGTGGCAATTCCTCAAGGATCTAGGACTAGAAATACCATTTGACCCAGCCATCCCATTACTGGGGATATACCCAAAGGATTATAAATCATGCTGCTATAAAGACACACACACACCTATGTTTATTGTGGCACTATTCACAATAGCAGAGACTTGGGACCAACCCAAATGTCCATCAGTGATAGACTGGATTAAGAAAATGTGGCACATATACACCATGAAATACTATGCAGCCATAAAAAAGGATGAGTTCATGTCCTTTGTGGGGACATGAGTGCAGCTGGAAACTGTCATTCTCAGCAAACTATTGCAAGAACAGAAAACCAAAGACTGCATGTTCTCACTCATGGGTGGGAATCGAACAATCTTAGACACAGAAAGGAAACATCACACACTGGGGCCTGTTGTGGGGTGGGCGGAGTGGGGAGGGATAGCATTAGGAGATACACCTAATGTAAATGACGAGTTAATTGTGCAACACACCAACATGGCACATGTATTCACATGTAACAAACCTGCACATTGTGCACATGTGTCCTAGAACATAAAGTATAATTTAAAAAAAAGAAACAAAGAATTTATTCTAGACAAATAATGACATTTAAAGGCAACCATGGTTTTAATGGTTCTCTCAATCAAGCGAAAACAATGTAGGAAAATTTAAACATTTAAACCTCAGAAATGCCAGTGAAGACTATAA
The DNA here is from genome assembly GCF_037993035.2 of Macaca fascicularis. NCBI lineage: Eukaryota > Metazoa > Chordata > Mammalia > Primates > Cercopithecidae > Macaca > Macaca fascicularis. Next base: position 79,187,338 of record NC_088378.1, on the reverse strand, counting down.
AACTAATTCAGTTATGATTTCAAAATCGTATTTGATCTATTTATATAAATGTTTTATAAAACAGGAATGAAACCACTCCTCAGTAGGAACTACTCAGTCCTGCAATTATAATTTGAATCAATATCATATGAATATTGAGCAACATTGCCTTGCAATTTTTTCTCTGTTGATTCAAAAATCACTTGTCCTCAAACCTACTTCTGTCTTTTCTTTAGAGACAGGCTCATTTTTGCTTAATGATACGATGCAAATGAAAGGAATACATTTGGGAAAATACGATTTCTCTAGCTCTTTATTTTTTTCTCTAACTCTATAATTTTACTTGTAAATATCAACTATATCATCCAGTCTTTAAGAATCACTAATAGAACAAGAATTATTAGAAAAGAAAATCAGATAAGGCCTCAACAATGGTGACTTTTAATTAGCACTTTTGCAATATGATGTTCTGAAGAAAATATGATTAGTGGTTACTATAATGTTTACAATGTCATTTACCTGAACTTTACATTTGTGTCATTTTTGTAGATAAATAAAGGGACACACTCTCAAAGATTCCATTTCTGATTTATATTTTTTAAAGCAAGGTGATGGTTTAATGGTCTTTAATTCATTTTCATATCATAATGGACAGATGGTGGAGAAGGATTTTCCCCACTGTGTAGGTGTATGATATTAAAGCAATAAACACTATACAAAGTAAGTTAAATTTTCTATAATATATATGATATGAGTGTGTATGTGTGTGTATTTCCTGAGACTAAGATATTTTATTAAGACAAGTTATTCTTCAGGAGCATTTTGTGAAATATCAAATATTAATCTATTTGAATTTATGATTTGATAAAGGGAGTTATTAACTTCTTTCAGATGGAAACCTTTTTGCAACAGGGCAAAATAGATTGGTCCCTAATTTCTTTTTTTTTTTTTTCTTTTTTATTATACTTTAAGTTCTAGGGTACATGTGCACAGCGTGCAGGTTTGTTACATACACATACATGTGCCATGTTGTTGTGCTGCACCCATTAACTCGTCATTTACATTAGGTATATCTCCTAATTTCTTAATCACTCCTTCAATAATTCTAGGGACAGACATTCATTAATCAGCTCTCAGATAAGAAACTTGCTCTGTTCTTTTAATGATCAAGTATTCTTGGGAGACTTGATCATTAAAAGAAAGCGGAAAGAATCTCCAACCACCTTTTCCGCTTTCATAATATTAGATTTGTTGCTTCATCACCGAAATTGCCTTTGACTTTCTTCTATACCATCAATGACTAAAATTCAAACTCTCGCTTCTTTTTCCTGAATCAGCCTCTTAGGCTTGAATCCTCAGAACCTTAACATCATTTGTTAAATTATTTTTAAGCACTTGCTTGTAGATTATCTGCTGCATTCCTATTGTTGATGGGATTGATGTTGATCAACGTAAAGGTAAAGGTCCATGTTCAGGTAAATGACGTTGTAAACATTATAGTAACCACTAATCATATTTTCTTCAGAACATCATGTTGCAAAAGTGCTAATTAAAAGTCATCATTGAGGCCTTATCTAGTTACCTTTTCTAATAATGCTTATTCTATTAGTGATTCTTTTTTTTTTTTTTTTTTGAGACAGAGTCTCTCTCTCTGTCGCCCAGGCTAGAGTGCAGTGACGCAACCCCGGCTCACTGCAAGCTCCACGCCATTCTCCTGCCTCAGGCTCCGGAGTAGCTGGGACTACAGGCCCCCGCCACCACCGCCTGCTAATTTTTTTTTTTTTTTTGTATTTTTAGTAGAGATGGGGTTTCACCGTGTTAGCCAGGATGGTCTCGATTTTCTGACCTCGTGATCCACCCGTCTCGGCCTCCCAAAGGGCTGAGATTACAGGCTTGAGCCCCCGCGCCCGGCCTCTATTAGTGATTCTTAAAGATTGGATAATATAATTGATGTTTACAAGTAAAACTTTAGAGTTAGAGAAAATAAATAGCTAGAAAAATCATATTTTTACAAATGTATTCCTTTCATTTGCATAGTATCATTAAGCAAAAATGAGCCTGTCTCTAAAGAAAAGACAGGAGTAGGTTTGAAGACAAGTGATTTTTGAATCAACACAGAAGAAAATGTTGATCCCATCAACCACAGGGATGCAGGGATTGATGCTGATCCCTCTGAATGATGATATACTGCTAAGTTGAGCCAAAGAAAAAAAAATTAAAAGCATCTTTTCTCTATAACTTCCTTCCAAAAATCAAAGAATGAAATAAGACATGAGAAATTAGAACATAAATTATTAAGATGGGTTCTATAAGACCAAATGTGTTGGTAGACCTATATGTCTGTAAAATGACTTAAAAATGTGTAATTTGTAGAAATATCTCCCAAAATAAGCTTTCAGAAACAGGCTAATTATACTGACTAAATCTTTTTGGCCTGTTTTCCTTCACTCATGTAAGATCTGCCTGTGGTGTTTCAAAGCACCCTTCATGCTTTAAACTGTTTCTGCTGGAGCCAGGATCCAAGTTCCATTCATTTTTCTCCCATTTTAGTCCTTAATATGGTATTTAGTAACTGTTAAACATGACTGAATGAATCAAGCATTATAATTTTATATATGAGTCTTATATCAACAGGATTCTAAACACATTGATTATTTTAGCAGTAGATGTAATAAATTGTCTTGATAAACTGCATCACTGATCCATGCTTTACTAGTGATAAAGTTAACCATGTCAACTTTTAGTTATGGCAACAGCTACTTTCTGCTATCCTACTTTATATTCATTGATTCTACCTTGAATATAATTTTTCATTAGCTTAAATTTATATTATCAAAGAAACAAAAAATTAATTAGGCTGACAGATAAAATCAGAGGATAGAAGAATTATCAGGACACTTGTTAGTTACATTAAGATAAAAGGTTTTAGACTTTTGCCCTTACAGACATTTTGATTGAGCTTTTAAAAGTACTGCCATTCCCTGTTTCCAACAGGCTCAAAGCTTAAACTACTAATTTAATTTTTGGCACACTGAATAAAAACTGGGAATTCTGAAATCTGTGTCAATGATGGAATTGTGTCTCTGTTGAAGAGTCGGGGGAAAGAGTGGGGAGGAAACTGTGAGTACAGTTCTCGATTGCCCAGTCCTTTCAGCACCTCATAATTTGTGCTGATGAAAAATACCACAGTTATGCTGCCTGAGTTTGCAGAATAAATAGCTTTGGCTTCCATTACTAACTGTGTTTCTATTTGAATAGCAAAGACTTGCTTTACCTGATTTGTAGAACAGTCACTCTAGTCAATCCGGAGTGAAACAATTGGTAAGTGTAGTTGAAATAATATGTATGAGCGTTTTTTAAAAAGTAAGTGCTATAAAAACTCAAGGCATTATTTATTAAATTGTTATATACAATGATAAAAAATTTGTCCAACTTGATGATTCACTAAATTGTTCCAAATAAGTCAAAAAAAGGGGAAGAGAGAGGCTAATAATAGATATTGATGACTTTCACAAATACATTATCATAGATAACTAGCTCTTATCTATGGAAATAGACTTTGGTGATAACATAGAAAAATGAAAATGCAGATCTATGTATAAATTCATATTGATTAATATATAATCTTTTTACAAAGCAAAATTATCACATTTGGATTTTTCTTTACTATTGTTTATTATGTACTTAAAGTAGTAGAAATAATAATAATCAGAAGGTGCTAATGATTGAGAGAGAGTGTATGGCTGACAGAGAAAAATAATGAAAGACAATATTCTGTTTTTAAACTATGATTATGAAAAGGTGAATTGTAATTACTGGATAACCTCCATCTACTTCTATAGGGTAAATTAAGAGGGATTATATTCCTCAGTAGAGGAAAATCTGGATTCATTTTGTAATACCAGAGTAGAAACAGTAATTGGCACAAGATCAAACTCAAGGAAAAGACTTTATAGCTAGAAATTTGCTATCATCTGAATGTTATATCTGCCCCAAATTTATATGTCAAAACTTAATCCCAAATGTGATGATATTAAGAGATGGGGTCTTTAGTGGGTGATTGGATCATGAGTACAGAGCTCTCCTGGATGGGATAAGTGCCTTTATTAAAGAGGCTCAAGGAATATCATTGGCCCCTCCAACCATAATCGGACACAGCTAGAAGATGTCCTCTGTGAGGATCAGGCGTTCCCCAGACACCAAATCTGCCAACACCTTAATCTTGGACTTCCCAGCCTTCAGAGCTGTGAGGAATAAATATTTGTTGTTCATAAGCCACGCAGTTTATTATATGTTGTTGTAACAGCCTGAATGGACTAAGACAGAAATATAGACACAGATAAATATAGATATAGCTAGAGGCAGACAGATAGATAGATAGATAGATAGATAGATAGATAGATAGATAGATAGATAGATAGATGATAGATAGATAACCAGGTTGATTTTGACATCTTTTGAAGAATATAAATAGTTTCACTGTTAGAGGTGACTGCCTGAATGTGGATGTGAATATCTACAGAGCACACAAATACTTAAGGGATCTAAAATACAATTTCACACCTGTATCCTCTGAATTTACATTTTCTGTTCAATAAAAGCTGTATTATACATTATGTAGATATTTAAATCAGTACCTATAACTTCTGCATTATTAATATGTGAGCACCAGATATCCAAAAAAACACACCCACTTCACTTTGCCTTTTACCATGGGATGTGAAGAAGTGATAATCACCATTCCAATAATTTGTACTAGTGGATTTTGACTTCTTTCCTCTGTAAACTGAAAATAAAATTCTGAGCCCCACTACAACCATCTGAATGGATTCCCTCCTCTCAGCCAGCGTATTCCAAAATTAACCTGAAAAGTTGGCTCAGGCCATGGCGGGATGGTAGAGGGTGAGACATGCCTCATTATGTTATCCTCTGTTTTGGGATTCAGGAAAACTGATCAGCATTTAACATAAACATAGACCATAAGTATGATAAGAAACATTTGCAAGCTAGTCTCTCTGAATCTTGCTACCTGGAGGTTTCATCTGCATGATAAAACTTTGGTTTCCACAACCTCTTATTATAACTCAGACATTCCTTTCTACTGATAATAACTCTTTCAACCAACTGCCAGTCAGAAAATTTTAATATCTACCTGTAACCTGGAAGCCCCCCTGCCTCGAGTTGTCCCCTTTCAAGACCTGAACCAATGTACAGATTAAGTGTATTTGATTGATGTCTCATGTCTCCCTAAAATGGCACCATTAGCCACACATAGCTATTTATGGTGCTATTCAAGTCAACTATAATTTTACTGATTTTCTTCCAAGCTGTGCCCCAACCACATTGGGCACATATTTGCAGGAACTCCCAAGGCTGTGTCATGGGTACATCCTTAACTTTGACAAAGTAAACTTTCTAAATTGATTGAGATCTGTCTCAGATACTTTTGGGTTCACACCTCCAAACACTGCTCCAAACACAGTTTGCTCTTAAGCCCATCAGATGAGTTTTTAATTTCAGGTAATATATTTTCACTTCTAGAATATTCATTTGGTTCCTTTTTCACACATTCCAATTTTTGAAATTCTGCATTTTTTCTTGCAATTGTCCACTGTCTTAATCATAAAAGGGCCAATTTTCTTGACATCCTAAGAGATCAAAAGATTCTCCAGACTTTTCTTAATACTTGACTTTAGGCAGAATCCTAGGTACAAACAATATTTCAAGATTATACGTTTAATGCCCTAAATTTTTGTATGTTATCTGCATAATGAGTTGCATTTCTTATTAAATCTCTTTGTAATAGCACTACATATTCTCTGAAACATCCAGATCCACAGCCCAGACAATGATGAGATACAGCAAGATAGTGAAATATCACAAAGTACTAGCATTACTTCCTTGGAGCAAGTTCATCATGTATGCAGCAAAAGAGTGGCCTTGCTAAAGTAGAATAAGAGCATTCTACTTACAGACTCTTTTACTGGAGGACAGAAATACTGGCAATATCAGTTAGAAAGCAGTGTCCTTATCTTTCGAACTATTTGCTTGTATCTACCACACTTCAGATAAAATATGCAAAACATCCAGCATAATAAAATGTTTCTAGTCAACGTTTTCTTTGATGACAAACAGTATTAGCATGCTAAAAGTCAACTAATCCTTCTGCTTAAACTAACAATTGATTCACAGATCTTTGCTAAAGTAGAATGTTTACACATATTTTTCTAGACTAGAAAGAATCTTTGGCATTATACTGCTATTCAGGGATGTTGTGTTCAGAAACAAGTTGTGTGTAATAATCCTTAATATAATTCTGTAGTATCATCATTTGGTAATGATTTCTTAGCAGGTACATTCAACACATTATGGAAGGTCTCAATGTCAAATACAAGAGCCATCAAGACCCACTGAAATAGGCTCACGGTTTAGTCAAAGTTATTTGTTTATTAAAATTTTTTATAAAACTTGTGACAGTATGTCAAAGATGAGGGTGCTTTTTGGTCTGTTCACTGGGGGAAAATGTCAGCACCTCTGGATTGCTGGAGACTCCACTGGGTTTTGCTACGTGGACACTGAGGCAAGTCAAGTTATAGAATGTAGTTTGCTTATTTCACCAAATATTTTCAGGGGCCTTTGGGCATGACAGAATGTTGGGTCTAAGATTCTACCATTCCTCTGAAAATGTTTGCTGGGGTTGACCAGACAATTTGCTCTAATGCAAAACTTTTCAAGTTTTCTCATGTCTGCTTCCACCTCTTTTCTTCACTGTGTCTGCTTCCCATTCTTTCCTGTAGTTGTGCCTATTACCTGTTAGGAAAAGCTAAATGCCACAATTCCTTTACGTTTTTCCTACTGTTTATCTCTTATGATCCCTACTCCTTATCTCTTATCGTTCTTCTCACTGAAGGGCTTGGCATTTTAGTAAGAACCAGTCACCTTTTTAGGGGAAAATTGCCCATTGATGTCATATGAATATTATTTGGGCCATCCATTGTTTTACATTTCTAGATTATATGAATAATCTCTTATAGACTGATGGCTATTTTTTCACTGCCTTAAAGCCTATGTCTCTTCTCTGATTCTGATGCTTTTCTGGATATGTGAAATTATCCATAAGACACACTCCATATATTTGAGGCACTACCACACATAAAATTTATGGTTTGAACAAGAAGAGTGCATATAAAATCTGTTCATAATCTGCTGTAGACACAGTCATAGGTGGTGTTTGGTGGAAAGTGTGTTTAGGAGCTTGGAGAATGACTGCCCTGAGAATTAAAAATGTGTTGCTTCTCTTTCGGCTTCTGGAGGATGCCAATTACCACCATGCTGTTTTTATTTCCTGTCTCCAGATATGATCCAAGGATATTTAGCAGTAGCCAGTGCTAATAATCAGAGTCAAAAGATAGTAGTAGTAGACATTTCAGTCTAATTCTGGAGAATGCTTTTGTTTTTCCTGATGATCTAGTACAATGTTTTTGAAACTTTAATATGCATACAAATTAACTGGGCGTTTTGCTAAAGATGAACATTCTGATTCAGTAGGTCTGGGGTGTGACCTGAGATTCTGGATTTCTAACACACTCCAAAGAAAAACAATGCTGCTGTTCCAAAGACCATACATTGAATTGCAAGAAAGTAGGGTCAATACAGGCGCCATTAGCCACACACAGCTATTTATGGTGCTATTCAGGTCAACTATATTTTTACTGATTTTCTGCCTGCTTGATCTGTCAATTATTGAAACAAGAGTGTTGAAATCTCCAACTACAAACATGAATTTGTCTATTTCTCTCTGCAGTTCTGTCAGTTACTATCTCATGTATTTTGATACTCATTTATTGTTAGGCACACAGACATTAAGGATTGTTATTTAGCTTCTTGGACAGTTGAACATTTATCATTATATAATGTTCATCTTTTCCCTGATACTTTTTCTTTTTCTGAAGTATGCTGTTTCTGAAATTTATAGCTATTCCAGCCTTCTTTTAATTACAATTAGCATAGTATGTATTTGTGTTTCCCTTTACTTTTAAACTAGCTGAGTCCTTATATTCAAAGTAGGAATTTTGTAGGCAGTTTTCACTCACTCTGCCTTCTTTCAAGACTTTTTGTTCTGTCTTTGACTTTCTGTAGTTCGAATATGTAAACTGCCTAGATATAAAATTGCTGGCATTTTATCTTATTTGTTGTGCTCTGATCTTCCTGAATCTGTGGTTTGATTTCTGTTATTAATTTCAAAAATATCTTAATCATTATTACTTCAAATGTTTCTTCCTCTTTGTTTTCTCTTACTTCCTCTGATATTCTAAGTATGCATATGTCATTCTGTGTGAGATTGTTCTATAGTTCTTGGATATTCTGTTCTGTTTCTTTCTCTTTTTTTTTTTTTTTTTTTTTTTTTGAGACGGAGTCTCGCTGTGTCTCCCAGGCTGGAGTGCAGTGGCGTGATCTCGGCTCACTGCAAGCTCCGCCTCCCGGGTTCACACCATTCTCCGGCCTCAGCCTCCCAAGTAGCTGAGACTACAGGCGCCCGCCACCACGCCCGGCTAGATTTTTTTTTTTTTTTTTGTATTTTTAGTAGAGACGGGGTTTCACCATGTTAGCCAGGATAGTCTCGATCTCCTGACCTCGTGATCCACCTGCCTCGGCCTCCCAAAGTGCTGGGATTACAGGCTTGAGCCACCGCGCTTTTTTCTCTTTGCATTTCAGTTTGGGAAATTTCTAATGACATATCTTCAAACTCATTGATTCTTTCCTTATCTGTGTCTAGTCTACTGATGAACCCATCAAAGGCATCTTTTCATTTCTGTTACAGTGGTTTTGATCTTTACCATTTCCTCTTTATTCCTTCTTAGCACTTTCATTTTTCTGCTTACATTTCTCATCTTTTCTTGCATGTTTTCCAGAGAGCCCTTAACATATTCATCATTGCTATTTTAAATTCTGTCTGTTAATTCCAAAATCTGTGACATATCTGAGTCTAGTTCTGATGCGTGCTTTTTCTCTTCAAAACATGTTATTTTGTTGTTGCCTTTTAGCATGCCTCTGATTTTTATTGATATTTTTACTTGACATGTAATAATTGTACATATTTATGGAATACAGCATAATATTTCAGTATGTATGTCATGTGTCAAATCAGGGTAATTAGCATATCTATCACTTCAAATACAGACTTGCAATTTCCTTGTGTTGGAAACATTCGAAATCCTCTCTTCTAGCTATTGGAAAATATACTATATTATTGTGACCCATAGTTAACCTACAGACCATGAATGTCAGAACTTACACTTCCCCATCTAACTGTAATCTTACCCCTTCCAGTCTCTAGTAACTACTATTCTACTCCCTTGTAATTTTTTGTTGAAAGCCAGAAGTAGTGTATCAGTTGATGTGAATTGAAGAAAATAGGCCCTAAAAATAATCTAACTCCTGGTCAGACTAACATAAAACCACACATTTATGTTTAATGATTGTTATAGTATTATGTGTCACAGACCAACCTTAACTAGTGTCCTCATTTTGTCTCCAGTGTTGTTTTTGTGCTTACTTAACAATTCTTCCTTAAATAGAGGCTACATCTGGCACTCTTTCCGTTGTAATTCTCTGCTATTATACTGGAGCCCTTTTGGCCTGATATTAAGGTATAGGTGGTAGAGAGGTGTTCTTTAATCTTATGATTAGGTCATTCAGAAAGACTAGAGGATGATAGGGAATGCCTTTCCTCTAGGCCAGATAAGGCTCAGGTAAAGTCTTTTCCCTTGGAGAGGAGACCTTTGTCATGGAGATTGCCCCAGGTGTATTTCACAAAGGTTATTTTCCTCTCCACCTCTCAGAGCCTGGAGAGGATTTTGGCTCTTCCTTGTGAGATTCTTTTGGAAATTCTAAGAAAATGTGAGAGGTCCTCCAAGACTGCATCCTTTACAAGTTTCTCACTCTCATGCTAGTTCACAACCAGCTTCAACAATTCATGAAAGTTACTAATTTAAATGTCCCTACCAGTTTATGGCTCAAAGAAAAGTGATTAATTACAAGTTGTTCTTCTGTTTCCTTGTTTCAAAGATAGCAGTAACTACTTCCAAGCTCTTTTTTTTTTTTTTTTTTTTTTTTTTTGGAGAAAGGGGATCTTGCTATGTTTACCAGTGTTAAAACAAACTAAATATGGCCTGAGAAGGACTTCATACTTCTATATTTGAGTACTTGTGGATGAACTGTAACTTAGCTTAATAGGCAGACAAGATTGAAAACCTAACAAGAGTATGTGCCTGTAACAATAGCTAAGCCGAGCCTTGGCCAATCCCAGTGGCTATACTTCAACCACTCACAGATTGCTAAGTGTTCAAATTGTGTTCAAATAAGGCAAACACCAACGTGTAACCAATCCAGCTGTTTCTATACCTTACTGCCGATTTCTGTATATCACTTCCTTTTTTTGTCTATAAATTAGTTCTGACCACGAAGCATCCCTGGAGTCTCGCTGAATCTGCTGTGATTCTGGGGATTGCCTGATTCATGAATCATTCATTGCTCAATTAAACTCATTTAAGAAGTTTCTCTTTTAACACCAGACCTCAAGTATTCCTCCTTTTTCAGCCTCTTGAGTAGCTAGGATTACAGGCACAAGCCACTGTGCCCAGCTAAGCACTTCACATATTGTAGCTAAAACCAGAATTTCTATATGTGTCTATTTAAATTTAAATTGTAAACCAAAAAGTACCTGAGACAAGTCTCAGGAGTTTGTTTTGCCAAGGTTAATGACACGCCTGTGACACAATCTCAGGGGATCCTGACAACATATGCCCAAGGTGGTCAGGCTACAGTTTGACTTTATACATTTTAGGGAGACATATGACATCAATCAATACACGTGAAATGTGCATAGGTTCAGGATACAGAACTGCAGTGCAACTCTACGTTGGGGATGGGGGTTGACTCTGCAGGTCTTAGGTGTATTCAAAGATTTTCTGATTGGCAATTGGATGAAAGAGTTTCTCTAAAGACCTGGAATCAATAGAAGGGAGTTTCTGGGTTAAGATAAACAGTTTTGGAGATCAAGGTTACTATTATTCCAGGTAGCAGACTTCAGAGAGAATAGACTGTAAACGTTTCTTATCAGACCTGAAGAGTCTGCTCTGTCAGTCTTAAGATCTCCATTTTAATGTTAAAGTTGGTCAGCTATGCCCAAATTCCAAAGAAAGGAAGGTAAAACGAGGCATGTCTGACCACCCATTCCCATCACGGCCTGAACTAGTGTTTCGGGGTTTTTGTAGAATGCCCTTGGCCAAGAGGAGGGGTCCATTCAGTTGGTTGGGGGCGCTTAGAATTTTATTTTTGGTTTACAAAACTATGTGAAGTTAAGTAAAATGTAAACATTTGTTTCTTGGTCACACTAGCCATATTTCAGATGTTCAATAGCCATGTATGGCTAGTGGTTTCTGTATGAGACAGCACCCATGTAGAACATTTCCATCATCACAGGAATTTCTATTAGTCAGAGATGGGCTAGAGGAATTCTCTAAAGAAATCTCATGGGGCAATTAGAATCACAAGACAAAATGGGTCAGTATAAAATAAAATCGTTTAGGGTGATGTAAATCTTTGTCTCAGATTCACTAAATGATAAGAGAGAAAATTCACAAGAGAGGATAACTAAAGAGTTGACTCACGGACCGGGCATGGTGGTTCACACCTGTAATCCCAGCACTTTGGGAGGCCGAGGCCAGTGGATCACCTGAGGTCGGGAGTTTGAGACCAGCCTGACCAACATGGAGAAACCCCATCTCTACTAAAAATACAAAATTAGCTGGGCGTGGTGGTGGGCACCTGTAATCCTAGTTACTCGGGAGGCTGAGGCAGGGGAACTGCTCGAACCAGGGAAGTGGAGGTTGCAGTGAGCCAAGATCCCGCCACTGCACTCCAGCCTGGGTGACAGAGTAAGACTCTGTCTCAAAAAAAAAAAAAAAAAAAAAAGAAAAGAAAGAGTTGACTCACAATAGTCTGCAGTGATAAAGATAAAAAGTGATCTCTACTTTATTATAGCAATTAACCTAAGGCAAAGAAAAAGAAAAAGAAAAAAGACCCAACCCAATGCAAAGACCTTTATATTTTCATAATATAGCTAAAGCCAAACTTGGATTTTCTGTAACTGACTGTCGCTTGTGGATTTAAAACTGAGTCTTGCTCTGTCATATGTCACCCAGGCTGGAGTGCAGTGGCGTGATCTCGGCTCACTTCAACCTCCACCTCCCAGGCTCAAGCGATTCTTGTGCCTCAGCCTCCCAAGTAGCTGGGATTACAGTTGCGTACCACCATGCCTGGTTAATTTTTGTATTTTTAGTCCAGACAGGTTTTGCCATATTGCCCAGGCTGGTCTTGAACTCTTGACCTCAAGTGATCCACCAGTCTCGACCTCCCAGAGTGCTGGGATTACAGGTGTGAGGCACCACACCTGGCCTTGTTTTTATATTATTAAGTATATTTTTCCTGTCAGACAGAAGTCTGAGAATTAGCTAGTAAATTCTAGCTTCAGCTTGTGGTTTTGAGTGTGTAATAAAATTCCCCAAGGATGTATGGTGATTCAGCCCCAGGAATTATTCAGAAATTAATTTCAAAAGCATATAATCCAGAATAAAAGTAAAAAATTTTTAAATGAAAGACAGAGCATGCACACAATTCACTTGCTTCAGAAACAATTAAAAAAAAAAAAAGAAAATGAGATCCTCTGTACTTTTACTATTAAAGAATGTCATATAAGTGACAGGCTTAATGACTGAAACCTTTGAGGTAATTATACTGCCAGGACAGTTAAATATGATAACGCACTGTTAGACCGGAGAAGCATAGTAATGTTGGCATAGTCTGTGCATTGTCGGTTGTTCAAACATTGTCTTACTGGTATAATACAGCAGTTAAAGATATCTTTTTATATTTTTTCTTAATAATGCTGTATATAACTGATTTAAAATGCCAATATGCTGCTCTGAGTTCCTCACAGGAGCCGCAAGTTTTTACTTTGAACAATCTGTTTTTTAAATTGAATGTTAAAATTAGAAGTTTATCATTTTGCCTTTGATCCTTTACTTTTATCAGAGAGTAAGAGCCATTCATTCTGGAATGCCATTGGTTGAAGAAAATAAAATATTTCCTATACTATTTTTTTAAATGTGATATTTGGACAAAATGTGATACTTATTAGTAAGAGGCTGATAAATGTATGTTGCACTCCATAGTTGTCCCTCAGTATCCGTTGGGGCTTGGTTTCAGGATCTCCCACAAATCTATGAATGCTCAAGTGTCTGATGTAAAATGGTGTAGTTTTTTGTCATTGCATACATTGTACTATTTGTATATAACCCCTGCACATCCTCCCGTACTCTTTAAATCATCTTTAGATTACTTATAATACCCAACACCATGTAAATGCTAAGTGAATAGTTGTCATACTGCATCATTTAGGGAATAATGATAAGGAAAAAACGTCTGTAGTTGTTCAGTACAGACACATTTAAAAAAAAATATTTTCAATCCACAGTCAGTTGAATCCATGGATACAGAACCCATGGATACGGAGGGTTGACTGTATATTAACTTTGTAACTTCTTACTCACTGATTAAATGCTTTCATTACTGAGATTCCTAAAATAAATTCCTGAAAATGTAAAATGGTTATTTTAAGTTTGAGAGAAGCAATGTAATTAAGAATAATTTAAAGACTATTTCTGGGACTGGAAGTTATTGGATGTGAACCTTAATTCCTAATAAGCAACTATGTATCCTCAAATCTTGAAAATTGAAAATAATAATAAAGATCTTGAAAATTTCTAAATCAAATGCCTGGGCCAACTTGATGGCAAATATGTGTAGACATCAATAGAGCCAGCAATGAGCAAAGATATAAAGAAGGAAACAACTGTAATACCATAAGATCTTCTGCCTTCACTTGCAGCATCACGAGGTGGAGGGGTAATATGGAAATTGCAAATATAGCTAATGTTTATCAATCATTTACATGTACCAGGCACCAAACTAATTATTCCTTCATTCCCTCAACAAATATTTATGAAGCCCTTACCATGTGCCAGAAACTGTCTAGACATGTGGGACACTACAGATGAGCCAAGTAGACAAGATTTTCTGTCCTTTTGTAGTTTCTATTTTAGTAGAAGCACATAAATAAGTAAATAATGATCTCAAAAGTACTACGGATAATAAAAAGAGTAGAGTAAGAAATTTGGAGGGTGCCAAGTAGAGGAGAGTAGTTGCAACTTGAAATCTGTGGGCCTCATTGAGAAGGTAAACATTTGAACAAAAGTGTAGGAGAGAAGAGTGCTCCAGGTAGAGACAATAGCTTGTACATGACCTAGGGTGGAGAGTGCTACTGTGCTCAAGATGCTACATGGAAGCCATTGTGGCCATAAAGGAGTGACCAGAGAACTGGGGGAAAAGAGAGGGAAGAAGAAGAGGTCAGAGAAGTCATTAAAGGCGAAACTATAAATATAAGTTGAAGGTAGAGCCAACTGGATTTCCTGCTAATTGGGTACACATGCAAGTGAAGGAGTGGAGTCCACCATATATCCCAAGATTATAGCTTGAGCAACTGAAAGGATGAAATTGCCTTCAGGTAAGACAGAGAAAAAAACAAGTGGAGAAGACTGAGTAGAACATTGAATTTCAATTTTTCTTTTATCTGAAAACAAATTTGAGATTTGATGAGCTTTATTTGATGATTTTTCATGGATTTGAGATGTCTGTGGGAAATTCAAATGGAAGGATCAAGTAGGCATCTTGATATATGAATCTAGAGTTCGGGAGTGATCTACTCTGGAAATACATAATTGGTAACTTTGCACATATATGTGGAACAAAATTGGGTATGTGAACCAGGTACTAAGCTCTGGGACACCTGAATCTTGACTGCTAAAGAAGAATGGGCATTACCAAGAATGGAGCAGAGAAAGAGTGACCAGAAACGGAGAAAACTAAGAGAAGGTGGTATCTTGACCTAAGAGCAGAAAGTTTATGAAGGACAAGGGAAGAAAGCAATTGCATCAAACACCATTCATAAATAAAGGAAGAGTGAATAAGATGAAGACTGAGAATTGACCATTGAACTTGGGAAATAGAAGCGTTTCATGAAGTAGCAAGGGAAAGTGGCCAACTGGAATGTATGTAATAGGCATAGAAGTAGAAAAAGTGAAGAAAGTGAACATGTAGACCACTAGTTCAGAGAGTTTTGCCGCAAAGTGAAATACAGGAGTGAATCAGTAGATGGCAGGGACGTGGAGTCAAGAGAAGTTTGATGACTTCTTTTAAGATGAGAGACGTCTTTGTATTGTGATGGGAATAATCCCATAGAAAGTGAAAAAAAATGATGATAGAACAGGGCTGAATTTTTTTTATTAGTCACAAGGTGATGGGACTTACTGTACAAATCAAGGGATTGGTTCTTATAGGAATAAAGCTTATCCTGTCTGTGGCAACAGGCGGGAAAGCATGGCATATGGGTACAGATGCTGCTAGGTCTGAACAGAAGGGAGTAGAAGCACATATGTGGAATAAAAGTGAGCTGACATTCTCTTCTTTACATATATCGTCAGCAGTCAACATGCCCAGCAACTGGGGAAACCTGTGAGTACCAAGACCCTGAAGGAGGGAGCTGGGTGATGCCCTACAGGGTCCACTACAGTGACTTACCAAGCAGTGAGTAACTAATCTGCTGATGGGCGATTTAATATTGCCTACATAAATTCTGATGAATATGAAGCAAATATGCTGATTTTAATTCTAACTTCAAAGTAAGCTGGGCTGATGATTTCAGTTGTATTTTACATTCATTTCCCAATTAAATACAGTAAATTCATGTCATTATCATGGAGGATAAGGTTATTTGAGAGTTCAGTGAAATTGTGCAAATAAAGAACTCAGCATAGTTATGACACAGAGTAAGTACTAAATGAATCTCAGGTATAAGTTAAATAAAACAATCATAATTCTTAGAAAGTAATAATTTATTTTTCATTATTGCTAGGGGTGGAGGGGGTGGCTTTGTTGCTGATAGTGTTTTGTTTTTGTATTGGGGGAGGTCTCGACTGAAGATCAGAATTAGATTTATCTTTCAGGAAAAAAGTTTTATTTATTGGAGATGGGCATAATCATTTTAAATGTAAATCTTTCTCTCTTTAGGTTTTTTTAAATTGAAGAACTGTTCTAAAGGACTTAGGCATTATGATTAAGACTTTGTTTCTCTCATATTCAAATCTCTTTTAAATGCCGTGTGTTTACCAAATTTCTCTCTTTTGCTCCTTAAAATTGTTTATTATTTTGACCCATTTGGCGAAATTTAAAGAAACAATTTTTTCTCCTTTTGAAAAGAAAGGTAAATTAATTTCTTATGGCAAAGATGAGTGAGAGGTTAATTTTGCCAACCAAAGAAATTTGGAGAAAACTTGAGTGAGTGATTTCCCCCATTAGCCTGTGAACAGGTTATTTATTTCACATGAAATTATAAAACAAGTAATTCTGACTTAATGAAATAAAACCAACCCTGAAAACAAATAGGACTCATTTGCAGTTCTAACTGAATTAGATACTGAAAAATGCTTGCATTCTGATATGTTTTGAAAAGTCTAATGAAATTATAAATATAATATTTCAGAGAAGGAAATGTGCATAGACAGCATAATAAGAAGCTCATATTCACTTTGCCATTTGAAACATTTCTTATCTATAAGTTGGTGATGTGAAATAATTCAGGAAAATTGAGTTTCAATCCAAATCTCATGAAGTTGCTAAGTATATGTAGTTTATAATGTGTACAGTAGGTCAAATTGATGTTGTCATGCTTAGAGTTAAATGTTTTATTTGATAAATGCAGAAACCCAAGTTTGACTCTAATCGAAGTTTAAAATAAGTTATAAATAAGATTTAATGTTAACAGCAGGGATTTATTCTAACCATAAACTGAAACAAAAGTACCCATATTAATAAGTTAGGATTATGTACAACAGTATATCAAAATCAAACTGTTCTTTTTTTTTTCTTTCAAAAGAATAGCTAATGAGCTAGTTAGAGCTAGTTCAACCAGAATGAAATCCCTTTCTCACACAAACACACACACACACACACACACACGTGCTATTGAATAGTAATAAAATAAGAAAATAATGTTATTGTCACTTATAATCATTGCCTTCTAGGTTGAAAACAGCGGTTTTCCTGTGATATCTTTATAAGTTAATAAAAATCAATAAAGTATATAATAATGACAAAAGAGCCACTGTCCTGAGATTAGTAAGAAATATCTTTTTCTAACTCTCCATTCATACAACATATTTTTAAACCCTGGAGAATGGGACATTTGGGGATTGTGTTCTGAGTCAAGTAGATATTCAAAGAAAATTCCAGTGATAAAACAAACTGTCCCACTTTCTCTAAGTTACTCGTAACAGTGATTTAGTTCATAAATGAAGTAACTGTCTACTCTTTTGAGAACAACATGTAGTTCACTCATTCTGCTTTTTCCCCCGCTTTTCCCCTACATTCTCACTGTTTCAGCTGTAGTACTTTTGAGAAAAGGGCCTGAGACAAAGACTTGATTGCCAGTCATTTGGAGGAGCATACAATCCTAAGAAACAGAAGTGCAGAACAGGGCAAGTGAAAATGAAAAGGAGCGATAACTGATTCCAGAATGCATTTTCAAGTTGGCAACCAAATACGTGACTGAGACTCAAGCCCATGGCACATTCTGAAGAGGCTTCAGAGCCGTTTTCCTGGAGGATGATAGATGAAAACATTTATCTGTCAGTTCCAACCTTCATTTGGATAAGACTGACTCCTCAGACATTAACTGCCGTGCTCTTCTGGGTTGCTCATGCGTGAGTACATTGCAGAAGCTCAATAATGTTCTATACTCAAGGCAGTAAGCAGTTGGTTTGTAGCCCAAGAAAAGGCACTGTTGGGTTCCAACTGCCACAGCTAGTGGAGGGCTGAATGGAGGCCGTCACACCACAGAAACAGGGGCTGGAGTTCCCAGTAAGGCTTAGAGAATGGTGAAATGAGACACAATAGTTGTCTGAGACGCTCTTCCTCCTCCTGTAATCTAGACTCCTTCAAGCTCCTCCACTTATGGCCCACAAAACATTTTGCTTTTGTTGCTACTCTGTACATACCAAGATTATTTTATCTTAATGCATGACTTATTTTTCTGGAGCAGGATAAAAACAAAATAGTGATATCTTCAACCTTAAGTATGTAAAAATTCTAAATAGCAGCTTTAGCTGCATGCAGCATGCAGAAAACCTTTGAATCCCTCTACCTTATCAAAGACTTTCTATCACCTCATGGGATTTCTACTCTTGGTTCCCTTCATTCATCCTAACCCTTAAGTTAGTCAAGTGTCCTGAAACATCATCCTACCCTCGTCTTGAAATACCATCCTACCCTCGTCTTGAAATACCTAACAGAATAAAGAATTTGTCTGATGTAATATCTAAGACCTTTTGTGGTTCACTACTATTTGACAATTCTTGTGGTAGAATGTATTTCCTCCAAACATCAGTGTCTTAGTTCAGGTTACTGTAACAAATGACAGTAGACTAGGGGACTTAAACAACAGAAATTTATTTCTAAGAGCTCCAGGGGCTGGAAGTTCAGGATCAGGGTGTGAGCTTGGTCAGGTTCTGGTGAAGGATCTCTTCTGTTTGTATCCTCACATGATGGGAAGAGTTTTCTGGGATCCTTATCACAAGGCCCTAATTCTATTTATGGGAGAGGGGGCTACATTCTCAGACCTAATGAATTCCCCAAATCCCGACCTCCTAATACCAAAACACTGGGGTCAGGATTTCAACATATAGATTTGGGAGAGTAGGACACAAACATTCAGTCCATTGTGATCTGTGTGAGATAATTGAATGAAAGATTTCTTTTAACATTTTTCTTGGAAACATTGCCATTTACCACCATATACATTTTTCATATCATTTTATTCTTGTCAAAATGCTTAGTAATGATTATGGGTCTGAATACAATTTCAGATGATTGTTGTTATGTCTTTTTGGAAAGCATCACTACCACACTGAGAGATGTTTAGTTTATTAAATACTTGACCCCTGTATATTTTTGCCCCTTTCTTGAAAATTGGGGTCTTAGTAGAGTGTGGGTTTCTACATCATACCACCAGTGTTTAGAGATTGCTGCCAAAAGTCAAGAGAAGGAGGAAAGGAAACCTGTTATTGAAAAAAAAAAAACTGGACAAACACTAAAAGTTTAAGGTTGACAAGTAGCAGCAAACAAGCAGGTTCTTCATCAAACCAAAAGATTGTCTGTACAATACATTGATAAACATGCACGAAATTCTAATTTGTCCAAAAAGATTGGCACTATGGAGGACAAAATAAAGAGATAGGGTTCTCAATCTTGAAGGGAGCACTGTACACTCTGAGGATATAAGAGAGCCATGTACAAACAGTTACATAACATAAGATTAGGTGGAAGGTTCCCCGTACCATTGAAAAAAATTTAAAAACAGAAACATTTTTATAAGGCTGGAGTCAAAATGAATGGTTTTATGGATTTAGAGGAGGACTTGTAGAAAATGAGAGGTTTGAATTTGGGCTTGTGGAAAAGGCCAGGAAATGCATTTCTTGTGAGGAATAGTATATGAGTAATTACACAGACACACATTATTCTGTCCAGTCACAATGGCATTTTTCCATTTCCCTAAGTTCCTCTCTGCTGATTTTTCTTGAGATGAGGTGCTGGCTCCCACTTGTCATTTAAGTCTTGCCTTAAGAATCCCTGTATCATCTTACTTGTGTAGACACTAGTCTCTCTGTAGAATTATGCCTTATTTTATTTTCCTCAAAGGACTTGCCTTAACTGATATTGTCCTACTTACTTACTTGTGTTTGTTTTGTCTGCCATCCTCCGCCAAAATGTTAGCTACATGAGAGAAGAGAACTTTTCCATCTTCTTTACCTACCGTTCAACAGCAATTTGAACAGTACTCAACATAAAGTTCACGACTAATCATATTTCTTGGATAAGTTGAAGAATGTATCACACATAATCATATGACCTTGCCTCTTCCATGGCAAGAATTGGGACTTCAGTATGTTCTTTTCTCAGTCTCTCTATTAACTAGAGGTTTCCTCGATTCATGTTCTTGCTTCATTTAAAATCTATTCAACAACAAAAAAGAAAAAAAAAACTGGTGACTATTTTATCAGATAAAATATTCTTACATCTGTCTTATAAAGGTATGAATTTGGCAAGATGAAACATCTGGTCTTTTATATTTACAATATGATAAATAAGATAATTTAAAATGTATTATGGACATTTAAAATAAAAAAATCACACAAATTTTCTTTTGTTTTCTCTAATACTGTTTATCTTCTACGATCTGTTGCTGTCTTCTTACAGCATTGCTAAAAGAGTTTTAAGTTTTACATTAAATGTGATAGCCATATTGTTGTCATTAAAATTTTCTATTAAAAAACCATTTTGCAAAACAAAATAGTTAATAATTTATTTGTGTTGATTGTTGTTTAGTTTTTATAAAAAGGAATGTGAAATTTTACTATATGAATCAAGATTAAGAGAAATAGAAAAAGTATTTAGGACTTCTAAAATGAAGAATTTGCTCTACTGGTTGAGACAGGAAATATGCAATCCTGTGGCCCAGTAATTCCCTCACGGGTTTTGCAGTCACAGACCATTTCAAGCACTACCTTAAAAATCCACAAGCAACACATTAAAGAGATGTGAGTAAATAAATACAAACTTTTCACCACTCCTGTAAAATGACTCAAAATTAATGTCCTCACAATTCCAGCTTTATATTTACAGGCAGCACATTATTATAGAGATTTTAAAGAAACTTAGATTATTATTAAAGAAATGTGAACTGAGGGTTGTTAATAACTGTTTTCAAGCATATAAAAAGTGCCGTTAAAATGAACAGATGTTTTCCATCTACATGGGGACAGAATCAAATTAAATGATGGCAAATTATAATAAGAAAGAAGTAAATTACACCTAAAAATAAGCATCCCTACTGGATAAGATTATAGATTGACACAGTCATCTTTCACCAGTTACGTATAGCAATACTTGCAGGCAGAGAACGAAGAGGCAATACCCACCAGGATTTTTCTTCTGGCAGAAATAGACACAGGGGTCTCTAAGAGGCTCACTATCACCATGATTAACAAAACACACATTTGGTCTTGTTTGTCCCCAGTTCATCGTGCTTTATGAACCAGGGAAAGAAACAATAAAGTGAACTGAGAAAGTGTGACTAGATTAGAAAAATTGAAGAAGATGGAAATAAATGAGGGAAGATAAGAATGCACAGTTAGAAAGTAAATAATAGTAAACTCAAAGACTTTTGCAATACATACCAGTTCTGAAGTCCTAAACTGATGACCTAGAAAACATCACAAACCAAAGCTCCTTGAAATTCAATGCAATCCATTTCATATATGTGCATTTAGAAAAAAAGTCATCAGATTCTAAAGCATTCATCTATTCCAAAGGGGTGGCTGACTTCAAAAACTTTCGGGATCTTAGACTAAACATTGCTGTGGACTAAATAATTGTGTTGCTATTCCGATCACGATTTTACCTTAATAATTAGGCATTAGCTAGATTGAAGACTTTTTGTTTTCTGGAGCTGGACTGAGAAAATGTCCTCAGCAAGATATCAAGTGTCTTTCAGGGACTATTTAAAGCTAAAGGAATATCTTGTGGCTCCCAGTTACCTGACATTACAGTTTAGGAGAGAAATCTTGGAGCTCATTAAAGAGAAAGAAACAGTGCTTCTCCAAGTCCATGGCCCCGTCACCTGGTTCTCCTTCCCAGATAGCACATTCAGCTCTGTCTTTATTGAGTAAAGGGAAGGCATTGTATTTTTGTTTCCGATCTGTCTCATTCCATCTTTGGTCTCAACAAAATACATCCCGAATACTACATTGTCTGCTAATAAATGTGTAAGCTATATGGTTGCTTTGAAAAAAACAGAGAAAAATTAATGGTCTCGATGCTAAATATATAAATCAAAAACCAAATATTGTACCTGTTCTGTGGTTAGCTGTGATACTTACGTAAATACAAATACCACGGGGCACCTAGTTTAATGCAGATTTAACAGGCATGTAAATTGAAAATATAGAGTTTCTTGTTTAAAACTACTCTGGCATTCTACCTGAGCCTCAAATATTATGAAACAATAAATAAATAAATGCACATTACACTTTAAAATAAATTTTACCTGGTGCTATAAACCAGCAATTGAAATCTTTCTACAGAGGGCCAGAGAGCAAATATTTTAGGCTTTGTGGGCCATTCAGTTTGTAATGGTTAATTTCAGATGTTAACTTAATGGGATTAAGGGATAACCAGATAGATGGTAAAGCATTATTTCTGGGGATGTCTGTTTTGAGGGTGTTTTCAGAAGAGACTGACTTTTGATCAGCGGACTCAGTAAGGAAGATCTGCTCTCACCAATGTGACTGGGTACTAACAAATTTGCTGAAGGCCCAGACAGAACAAAAAGCAGAGGAGAGGAAAGAAGAATTCTCTCTCTCTCTCTCTCTCTCTCTCTCTCTCTCTCTCTCTCTCTCTCTCTCTCTCTCTCTCTCTCTCCCCCTTCTGGAGCTGAGACATTCAGCTTCTCCTGCTCTTGGACATCAGAACTCCAGGATCTCTAGCCTTCAGACTCCAGGACTTGCGCCAGTTCCCTCTCTACCGGTTTTCAGGCCTTCAGCCTTGGACCGAGAGTTACACGGTCCACTCCCTGGTTCTCAGGCTTTGCACTTGGTCTGAGCCACACTACCGGTTTCCCTGATTCTCCAGCTTGTGGACTCCATACTGTGGGATTTCAGCCCTCCATAATCACATAAGCCAACTCCTCTAGTTAATCCCCTCCTATTTATATCTATCTTCTACTTTTATAAAATATGTTTTTGAAATATTTTATATCGTATATAATGATACATAATATGTAAGGTATATTTATATATATATATCTTATTGGCTCTGTTTCTGCGGGAAACCCTAATATACAGTCTGTGTTGCAACTACTCAACTCTGTCATTGTAGCACAAAAGCAGTCATGGACAATACATAAAAGGGTGAGTTTGGCTGTTTTCCAGTAAAATATTATTTAAAAATTAGACAGTAGCTGGATTTGGCCACCAGCCATATAGTTTGCTGACTGTGGATTTCAACAATCCCTTCGGGAAATTTTGCTTTTTTATTCACTCAGATATTCTCTCCTTTCACCTATTTTTCTTGCTCAGTTGAAATTCAATAGAATGAGTAAAGGCATCGTCTCATCCGCCAACCTCAGGGCCACGCTTCCTGGCTCCTTGCTTCTGGCTTGCCCTGCTGGCTTTGGTTCTGAGGCCAGGATAATTTGTAATCTGGGACTCTCCAGGAAGGGCACTATGTGGAGCTGCCTGGCTGTCTTGGTTCTCCTCAGCTCCTTTGGTGCTGTGACTTTTCAGGGGTCTGGCTGTGACTGCCGCTTAGTCTTAGGCTCTGCAGTTCCACAGCTACTTCATCACTTCATCACATTATGGTAATCCCCTCTAACTAGCTTCCCAGCCATCTCTACATCCCACCCATACTATACATAAAACAAGGGCAATTTGGAGAACTGTCTTAAGATCTCAGGTGTCTGACTATACTGTTGGCCGTTCCTGTGGTTTGTGAGAGGCCGCTTCTCTCTCTTTGAAATATTACCCTAAATTATGTGATACTCCTCACTTAGGTCAAAGCCCAGAGAACTTCTCTCAGTCCTAAATCTTGATATGTTTAAAAGCATTAAACATTTTTTTCTCTAAAAATAATTGAGTTTGTATCTTTTACTATATGTCAGAACCTGAAAATTACAGTCTTCTTTCTCTTCTTACTCCTTCTCTAATAAATCTGAATTTACTTATCCTACCCAACCCTAAGGTAGCTTAGATGACAGGCCAGCTAGGGTAAAGGTCATGCATTGACAAAGTTCAGAAAGGAAGATAATGTAATTACATGTTATGTTAAATTTCCCCTGCAGCAGTCCTCCTAGGTAGGTATTGTTATACTCATCTAGAGATGAAAAAATTAAGGTTCACAGAATTTGCTAAATAAAGCTTGACCAGTTACTTTATAAAAAAGCAGAAAACATACCTGTTTCTGACTACACTCCTAATTCTCATTCAACCACAATTCCTGGAAGACAGGAAGTTAACTCCTGGTAAAGCGCTTGGTTTGGGTTCTAGCCCCAAAGCCTCCAAATAAATGAACTTCTCTCCACCTTTGCATGGAATCATTGGGATTAAATGAGGTAAATATAGTAACAGCTATCTTTCATCCAGCCCCTGGGTGAGCCAGGCAGTTTCTAAACATTTAGATATATTATTTAATTCTTAAAACGATCCTATAGGGTATTAAAATTATTATCATTTTTTGGTTAATGTTACTAAGGTCCTCAACATAGAGTCTGCCACATACTAAAGGCTTAGTAAGAACTAGTTCTTCTTAAAATTATTACTCTTCCATTCGAATTACACCCACCAAGAATATTTATACAGACATCTTTTTCCCCAGAGCAGAAGCATCTTTGATGGGCAGCCTTTGTTTGCTTATAGTGTGAGGAACTCCCATTCTTAAAAGGACTAAAAGAGCATCACATTGAAGAACAAAGTCTGGTGTCTGCCTACGCTGCCATTCTCCTCAGCTCCCATGATGCCAGACCTTGCTGAGTGCACAGGCCTAGAACATAATGGCAGTGTTGGAAGCAGGAAAATGATAGGAAAGGATGTGTACCAGGATGGCCAAGACAAGCCACTGGGTCAATTCAATATCCAGGGAAGACTTTTCCCTTTTGAATTTACATTTGTTTAAGTTTTAATCCTAACCCACTTGATGAATTCAATTTGGACTTTTTCCATTTTGAATTCTTAATATCACAACTGTATTTCCTCACTTTAGGAAAAGGGGAGACATTGTATTATGGAAAAAGTCTTGAACCAGAAGCTAATATACGTGGTTTGTTGTTTCTATTGTGTCACTAAATATGTGATATTTAACTAAAATATAAGTGGAAGGAATATGAACTGTAGTATCTAAGGGTCTTCTTTGCTATCATTATGTTAATCATTTAATATAATAAACACAGAGATATCCATTTCGCATCTCCCTTTTGCACTGTGCCAATATTTGCCTCACATCAGCATTCACTATTTGCAGTTCATAAAATCACATGGTGAAAAAAATATATTCTTTTGCTTTAAGGATCTCATTGTACTTTGATTTCACAATTTAAAAAAACGAAATTAAAAAAATTTAAAAAAGAAACAAACCTTTTGTAGTTTCCCACATTTTGGGATTTCTGAAGAATCTGGGTCTTATTTTATACATCAAGCAGCAAAAACCTCATTCTCTCAATGCAATGAAATCGTTACAGCTATAAATGTATAGTTATTGGGATCTTAGGTATAGTCATCCCGTACTGTATATGACCATAGAAGATTTGTCCTTCTTCATTCCAAAGAAAGAAAGAAAAAAACTATCAAGTTAGAATGTTTGATTGAACTTTCATTCATTCATTATTTATATTTATTTGTTCAATACACATTTACTCATTTAGTAGATATTTATGTCTCCTGTGTACCAGAAATTGTGCTAAGTACAAAGAATAGAAAGTCAAAACAAATTTGGTTCATGCCTCCATGGAGCTTATGGTCTAATGGGGGAGAAACATAGGCAAATCAATTATAGTGTCATTCTAACGCAAGTGCGATGTCAAAGAGATGCACAGCAGCTATGGGAGCACAGAGGAGGAGCATCTTTCTTATTAAGATAAAAATCTTTCAAAGGTGTTTATTATTCAACAGGATTTATATGTTACTTTGACAATTTTTTTTCACTTGTGCATTATTTAAGAGGGATTCTATTCAAAACACTATGTTACATACATACAGGAACTTAAAAATATTTAATGAACATTTTTTATATGCAAAGTTTTGGTTAAGTTACCTTGCTAGCTGAAAGAAAAAAATGGAATTATTATACATAAGAACAATAAAAATTAAGAAAATGATAATAAGTGAAAATCATTTATTCCCAAAGAGAATACCTGAAAAAAAATATGTTTTCATAAATTGAAGGTCAAAGACGGGCGAAGCACATCAGAGAAAATGAATTTCTTAATCTCGTACAGCCAGATTTGCCTACTGAACATACAGCTTATGACAAAATAATTGTGCAGCAATTACTCTAAAAGATGAGACAAAATCAAGTTAAAATGGAGCAAATTGCCTTTTACATTGTGGCCAATGACAATTAGTGACACATTCATGCTGTAAAATACCACTTTCTTTTTGTGAGAGGTGACCTATTGCTCGATGGTTAAGTAACTAGGTTACTTCATGGAAAATCTTCTGCAATCCTGTCTCTCAGAGGAAATGCAAAGTTTATTATTGCTACTGCTATTGGTGGCAATTTCATATTCAATAACAAAACAAGTATACATCTTAAGTCATGCATGTGTAAGTGCAACAATTATTCCTGGTCATGTTTACTGAGTGTTTGCTATGTCCAGGGACTGTCCCAGGGAATTTACATGTATCAGTTCATTTTATAGGCACAAATCTAGCATAGTGGTATTTTTTCAGTTTTTAGATGAATAACTGAGACATGGAAGGTTGGGGATGTTGCCCAAAAGTTTCACAGAGAGCCGACGTAGATCCAGGTGTGGTGATTTGAAACCAGGTGTGCGTGTCCAGAGTAAGTGTTGTCAGAATAATGTGCCATGTGCCCCACATAGTCCAGAAACCAGTGGATGATCTTCCTGTTTACATTTTTTAAATGTAAGTGAAGGTTTTTTTATTATTTTTAATTAACACGTAATAATTGTAATATTTATGGAGTACAGTGTGATATTTTAACACATGCATACTTTTGTATCAGTTCACCAACCTTTGGCTTATCCCCCTGCCAACACTCTCCTCCCTCTAGTAACCACTATTCTGCTCTCTGCTTCTGTAAGAACAACCTTCTTAGCTTCTACATATGAATGAGAACATACAGTATTTATCTTTTGGTGCCTGACTTACGTCACTTAATGTCTTCCAAGCTCAGCATTTGTTCTTTTCTACGGCTAAACAGTATTCTATTGTGTATATTTTCTTTACCCATTCATTTGGTTATTGTAAATAAAAATGAAATTTTTTTGATGACTTAAGCAAATGCTCCCAACTTACTGTTAAGTAAAAAAAAAAAAAAAAGAAAAGAAAAGCAGCAGAAAAGTGATCTTTACCTACTGGTTCTCATTACTATTTTTAAAAATAACATACAGAGTTAGTCATTGAAACTAGATAGGTAAATATATAGTTAAGATAAGGAAATAGATCTATACAGTAAAGACTAGAAATTGTTATTAATTCTGTGAGTTGAAGTATAGATTGCTTTCATTTACTTATGTGTGTATTTTCAAAATTATATACAATAAACATTAAGTTAATATAAAATCAGATTGTCATATCAGACTCACTTCAATGAGAGATTGTGTCCAGTATGAAGCTTTACCTGTAGTTTAAGGGTTCAATCAATGAAGAGGCAAGAAGAGGTCTGAAACACCCTATTAGCCTCCACAGCCCTCTTTTTCACATTAGACATATAATCTCTGGTTGATGATAATAGAAGTCTACAATGTCACCTCACCCAATAGGAAGCATTTATGTTAGAAAGCATCTCCATTTTATTTTTTTCTCCATAGTTCTTTTTTAAAAAATTTTCCCCATAGGTTATTGGGGAACAGGTGGTATTTAGTTACATGAGTAAGTTATTCAGTGATGATTTGTGAGATTTTGGTGCACAAATCACCAAGCAGTATACACTGCACCCTATTTGTATTCTTTTATCCCTCATGCCTTCCTTCCCTTTCCCCCTGAGTACCCAAAGTTCATTGTGCCATTCTTATGCCTTTGCATCCTCATATCTTAGCTCCCATTTATGAGTGAAAACATACAATGTTTGGTTTTCCACTCCTGAGTTACTTCACTAAGAATAATAGTCTCAAATCTCATCTAGGTTTCTGCAGATGCCATTATTTTATTCCTTTTTATGGTTGAGTGGTATTCCATCGTATATACAACCCACAGTTTCTTTATCCACTCATTGATTGATAGGCATTTAGGCTGGTTCCACATTTTTGCAATTGTGAATTGTGCTACTATAAACATTCATGTGCAAGTATCTTTTTCATATAACAACTTTTTTTTTTCTGGCTAGATACCCAGTAGTGGGATTGCTGGATCAAATGGTAGTCCTACTTTTAGTTCTTTAAGGAACTTCCACACTGTTTTCTATAGTGGTTGTAGTAGTTTACATCCCCACTAGCACTGTAGAAGTGTTTCCTGTTCACCGCATCTACAACATCATTAATTTTTGATTTTTTGATTATGGACATTCTTGCAGGAGTAAGGATATCACATTGTGGTTTTGATTTGCATTTTCCTGATTATTAGTGATGTTGAGCATTTTTTCATATGTGTATTGGCCATTTGTATATCATCTTTTGAGAATTGTCTAGTAATGTCCTTAGTCCAGTTTTTGATGGAATTGTTTTTTTCTTGCTAATTTGTTTGAGTTCATTGTAGATTCTGTGTATTTGTCCTTTGTCAGATGTATAGATTGTGAAGATGTTCGCTCATTCTGTGGGTTGTCTGTTTACTCTGCTGATTATTCCTTTTCCCATGAAAAAGGTCTTTAATTTAATTAAGTCCCAGCTATTTATCTTTGTTTTTATTGCATTTGCTTTTGGGTTATCGGTCATGAAATCCTTGCCTTAGCCAATGTCTGGAGGTTTTTTCCGGTGTTATCTTCTAGAATTTTTAAGGTTTCAGGTCTTAGATTTCAGTCCTTGATCCATCTTGAACTCAGGTTTAAGTCCTTGATCCATCTTATGTACAGCAAGAGATGAGGATCTAGTTTCATTTTAATACATGTGGCTAGCCAGTTATCCCAGCACCATTTGTGGAATAGGGTGTCCTTTCCCCACTTTATGTTTTTTGTTTGCTTTGTCGAAGATAAGCTGGCTGTAAGTATTTGGGTTTATTTCTGGGTTCTCTATTCTGTTCCCTTGGTCTATGTGCCTATTTTTAAACCAGTACCAGGCTGTTTTGGTTACTATTGCCTTATAGTATAGTTTGAAATCAGGTAATGTGATGCCTCCAGATTTGTTCTTTTTGCTTAGTCTTGCTTTGGCTATGCAGACTCCTTTTTGGATTCATATGAATTTTAGGATTATTTTTTCTAGTTCTGTGAAGGATAATGGTCGTATTTTGATAGGAATTGCATTGAATTTGTAGACTGCTTTTGGCAGTATGGTCATTTTCACAATATTGATTCTACCCATCCATGAGCATGGGATATGGTTCCTATTGTTTGTGTCATCTATGAATGCTTTTGGCAGTGTTTTATAGTTTTCCTTGTAGCAGTCTTTCACCTCTTTGGTTAGGTATATTCCTAAGTGTTTCATTTTTTATTTTTTGGCAGCTATTGTAAAGGTGCTGAGTTCTTGATTTGATTCTTAGATTGTTCATTGTTGGTGTATAGGAGAGCTGCTAATTTGTGTACATTAACTTTGCATCTGGAAACTTTGCTGAATTCTTTTATCAGTTTTAGAAGCTTTCTGGAGGAGTCTTTAGGGTTTTCTAGGTATGTAATCATATAATCAGCAAACAGTGACAGTTGGACTTCCTCTTTACCGATTTGGATGTCCTTTATTTATTTCTCCTGTCTGATTGGTCTGAGACTTCCATTAGTACGTTGAGGAGAAGTGGTAAGAGTGGGCATCCTTGTCTTGTTCAGTTCTCAGAAGGAATGCTTTCAACTTTTCCCCATTCAGTATTACATTGGCTGTGGGTTTGTCATAGATGGCTTTTATTACATTGTGGTATGTCCTCTCTATGCTGATTTTGTTGAGAGTTTTAATCATAAAGGGATGCTAGATTTTGTGGAATGCTTTTTCTGTGTCTATTGAGATGATCATGTGATTTTTGTTTTTAATTCTTTTTATGTGATGTATCACATTTATTAACTTCCATATGTTAAAACATCCCTGTATGCCTGGTAGGAAACCTACTTGATCATGGTGGATTATCTTTTTGCTATGTTATTGGATTTGGTTAGCTAATATTTTGTTAAGGAATTTTGCATCTATGTTCTTCAGGGATATTGGGCTATAGTTGTCTTTTTTGGCTATGTCCTTTTCTGGTTTTGGTATTAGGGTGATACTGACTTCACAGAATGTTTAGGGAGGATTCCCTCTTTCTCTGTCTTGTGTAATAGTCTCAATAGGATTGGTACCAATTCTTCTTTTCATGTCTGATAGATTTCAGCTATGACTCCATCTGGTCCTGGACTTTGTTTTGTTGTTGGTTATTTTTTATTATTACCATTTAAATCTCACTGCTTGTTTTTGGTATGTTCAAGGTATCTAATTCTTCCTGATTTAAGCTAGGAGGGTTGTATCTTTCCAGAAATTTATCCATCTCCTCTAGCTTTTCTAGTTTATGCATATAAAGATGTTCCTAGTAGCTTTGAATGATCTTTTGTATTTCTGTGGTGTAAGTTGTAATATCTCTCATTTTGTTTCTGACTGAGCTCATTTGGATTTTTCTTTCTTCTTGGTTAATCTTGCTAATGGTCTATCAATTTTATTTTTATTTTCAAAGAACCAGCTTTTTGTTTCATATATCTTTTTTTTGTTTGTCTGTTTCAGTTTCTTTTAGCTCTGCTCTGATCTTGCTTATTTCCTTTCTTCTTCGAGGTTTGGGTTTGCTTTGTTATTGTTTCTCTAGTTTCTTGAGGTGTGACCTTAGATTGACTGCTTGTGCTCTTCAGATTTTTCAATGTAGGCGTTTAGAGCTATGAACTTTCCTCTTAACTCTGCCTTTGCTGTATCCCAGAGGTTTTGATACGTTGTGTCACTATTGTCATTCAGTTCAAAGAATTTTTTAATTTCCATCGTGATTTCATTGTTGACCTGATGATTATTCAGAAGCAGGTTATTTCATTTCAATTTATTTGCATAGTTTTGAAGGTCCCTTTTGGAGTTGATCTCCAGTTTTATTCTGCTGTGGTCTGAGAGAGAAGCATCTCTATTTTGTACCTAAGATTGTTGTATAGCTTATGTGACATTCCCTTTATGCCATGTCTCATAAATTCATCAAAGTTTAGGTTTCTTTACAGTAAGCAATTCTAAATCAAGAACAACTTTCTCAAAGTAGCTCATAGATAAAAATGCTTTTTTTTTTTTTTTTTTTTTTTTTTTTAAGCAAACATTCTTAGTCTGTTGCCCTGGGCCCCAGTTGTTATGTTTACAAAGAGATTAGACCAGGTCACCAACCTTCCTTCCCCACTCTCCAGGGGAATCCCCTGATAGTCAGAAGGAGTTACAGGCTAGCTACTTTAACTCCTTCCTCCTCAACAATACTTTTAGAATTTTTTTTTTTTTTAACAGAAGGAATGAAAGGGGGGAAAAACACTCAAGCCATCGTGTTTGTTTTGAATTGGAGGAAAGCAAGACTAACATCATTTATAATAGTGAATGGTTCATTATGATAATCCAGAAAATGATATAAGCCTAAACAATGAAGTAACAATAGGATGGAGACAGGGAGTGAGATTTAACAAATACCACAGCATTTCAATGGACTCAATATAGTAATTGACTAGATGTAGGATTTAGGGAATTGAAGAAATAAATAATGACTTCCAGTCAGAGCCTTAGGCAGGTATATGAATAACATGGCTATTTGAGAAAACAGAGGAGCAATGTGTGGGAAGATGGAGGTTCTTTAATAGAAGATAAGAGAATTTTGATTTTATTTAAATTCTGATAGAAAACAACCAGTAAAAACATAGAAAAGGATGATGTAGCAAAAATATAAAATAATCTATGGAATGAGATCACTTTACCCATTTAGATTTCATAATTTAATGAGGAGGGATCAGCTTTAGGTGTGAGGACAGATGCCTTTTCCATTCTGGTGGGAGGGAAAAAAGCAAGAATGTTCTCTTTGATGTATTCTCTTCTAGTGGCCTCCATTTTCACTATTGTGTTCACAAAATTTGGAACTTTCTTCTGAGTAGTTAGCAACTTGGTAAACTTAATATTGACAAGATTGTTTATTAAGAATGAAATCAGACAAAAGTATAAGATGACCCTTGAGGATGTTCTGTTCAGACTATGGAGAAAGAAATGGAGCCAAAGAAATTTCCTGATATAAGAAAAATCCTCTCCTCTAAGGTTCGAGAAATTTATCTCTCTAAGATTAGTGATTTCTCATTCTTGGATTTTCACTTCTAAACTCTGCCTTTCCACCTTTTTTCTAGTAACATCAGTTTCTAAAAAGTATGTTCATTAGTTCATTTTCAGATTACTCAGCTGCAAGTTGATTAAACTTGCCTTTTTTCTAAAAATCTCTTTAGCTACACTTTTATCATATTATTTTTTAGGCTGTTGACTTCTTTGTGGCTTATTTTTTCCATTTAGTTCGTTCTCTTATTGTAAATTGAACTTGAAGTTTCAGAGCTCCTCATTAACTATAGTGATACATTTTTATTTAATCTCAGCAAAGCTGGTGCTAATTAGTTTCCCATGAGTTCAAAAGATGATCAGCCTGCAAAATTTGGTCTGATGCAGAAACTGTTGTCATAGCAATGCCCCATCTAAAGTAATACTCTCTTTCACTCCTGCAGCCTTCTTCTTAGTATGTTAACGTCCCTTTATATGCATGATGGTGTTTGTTTTGTAACTGTGTATTAGGGTTCTCAGAGAAACAGAACCAACAGGAAAGAGATTTATCATATATATAGAATACATATAAAATAGAATTACCTGTATAGGAAAAGATTTATTATAAGGTTTTGGCTCACATGATTATGAAAGCTAGAAAGTTTCACAATCTGCCATCTGCAACCTGGAGCCCCAGAAAAGCTGTGAGTGGTTTGAAGGCCTGAAACCCAGACAACCAATGGTGTCAATTCCAGTTCAGATCTAAGGGCTGAAAACCAGGAAACCTGAGGACAGAAGATGCATGCTCCAGTCCAACCAGTCAGGCAGACAGCAAGTTCAGTCTTTCTCTATCTTTTTGCTTTATTAAGGCCCTAAAATGGGTTGAATGATGTCTACCCACATTAGGGAGGGCTATCTGCTTTACTCAATCCACCAATTTAAATGTTAATCTTTTCCAGAAACACTCTCACAGACACACCCAGAAAGAATGTTTAACCATTTATCCAGGCATCCTATGGCCCAAGCAAGTTAGCACATAAAATTAACCATCACAAACTGGAAGAGCAAGAATTTTATGTATACATAATAGCAAAAGATTAGAGCAGGTTGCCGGCCTGGCCTAATGTTAGAAAAAAGGGTGTAGGAAAGAGTCAAGGAGGGTAAAGCAGTTGGTTTCCCATGGATTCTCTACCTTGCCCTGTGAACTGGACTAAAACCTCTATCATTAGCAGATAGAGGACCAGAAATTAATGGAAGTGTTCTGGAAGAGATGCTGTGAGTGTTTCAGTGAATTCAAAGCCACTGAAATCAGCAACAAAGTTTGATGCAGATAGTCAGTTTTCTTCAGCTGCAACATGAAGCCAGACTGGCAGTTGCAGAGTTAGAGGTCAAGGAACTACTGAATTTGGGATTCTGGGCCCACACATCCAATAGGGAGGAGCAGAAGTGAGCTTGCATCAGACAGATTCTCAGACGAGTGGCAGCCAAATGATAAACGGCGAGTAGGGTGGGTGCAGACTGTAATTGCTAGAAATGTTTGGAATCCATATAAAACTCCTGTGGTCCTTTACAGAAACAACTGGGGAAAGAAGAGAAATGCCCAGTGGTAAGATCAACAAAGGATCAAACTATCACAATATGGTCAGTAAATTTCTGACCTTATACAGTAGTTTGGTAAGATCCAGGGAATTTGGATTATAAAAATTTACAGAGAGAGAATTCTTTATTTTGTTTTCAGTAATTAAAATAAATACTTGCAAATATTTAAAAAAATATATCAGCTGATGATGTGTGGAAAACTCTGGGACATAATTGAAATGTTTACTTACAATCTTCCTTTTCTCTCCCTATATTGTTTTTAGGCAACTTGGTTCTTTGAGGTTAGTTAATTTTCAAAGCTGACTCAACAGAGCAGCACATAAGGAATTTATCTGAAAGAGAATGTGGTTAGGAGGGGATACAACTATCACAGAGGCTTTGGATCAGCAATTAATGCATCATTAATCCTTGATGTTCCTTGAATTGCTTCATAAACACTCCAACAATAAAACAAATCTAGACTCCTTCACTGTTCTGATTCACCTTTCTATCCTCTCCTGATGGCACGTGACCACTGTTCCTGGCCATTGGCTTCCAGAAAGAGAACAGACAGGGAAGTGTTGGTGAATCTAGTTTGTTCTAATTAACAATGACTCCAGGGAAATATATATCATAAAATCAATTTTCAGTCATATAATTCATAAAAGTCTTTGCAACTGTTAACTGAAATCTTCATATTCTCTCTCTTTCATGTGTGTGTGTGTATGTATATATATAATTTTTAGAGATGGGGCCTGACCCGTTGCCCAGCCTAGAGTGCAGTGGCACGATCATAGCTCACTGCAGCCTTGAACTCCTGGGTTCAAGCACTTTTCCTGTCTCAGCCTCCTAAGTAGCTCAGATTACAGGCATTGTCACTACACCTGGCTAATTTTTCTTATTTTTGTAGGGAAGGTGTCTCTCTGTGGCACCCAGGCTGGTCTCAGACTCCTGGGCTCAAGCAATCCTGCCTTGGCCTTCCAAAGTGCTGGGATTACAGTAGTGAGCCACTGCACTCAGTTTATTCTTAAAGCAATATGTGTGGCCTGAGGCAGAAAGATGTACACCAGTTTCCTCATCTGGAAAAATTGATGTGATTCTAACCCGTATTTCATCTGGTTGTGAGATTTAAAGGAATTATTACCTGCAAAATGCTTGGAACCATGCTTGGCACATAGAAATAAATATACATATATGTTTGTGTGTGTGTGTGTGTTTAAACACATGCCCATATATTGTTCATCTAACAAATATATATATAAATATTTGTTAAATGAACAGTAAGAAATATATTTTTCCTGAAGATTAAATGGTAAAATTTATATAAAAATCTTAGTTTGGTGGTTTAAACATTGGAAATGCTGAATGATTGTTAGCTCTTTGGTCAGTCATAAAACATATGTTGAGAGCAAGAATATGACAAGTATGCTTTAGGCACTAGGGATTGAAATCTGAGTGAAAATACCCAATCTTTGCCTTATGAGCCTAGTTACAATTGAACAGAGATAACAACATTAATCATATACTCACACAAATCTAGGTAAACTTGATACTGCGGCAAATGCTGTGCAAAAATGACACATGGTACTATAAAAAGTGTACTTGGGGCTTTGATTTAGTGTGTTGGGGGAAGGTGGGGAGACTGTCAGGAATTTTTCCATAAGCTACTGCCAGTAGAACTGAGAGCTGAAAAGTGAAAAGGAGCATATCAGTAAAGAGAGGAGGGAATCTGCGCCAGGGAGAGGTGGGGGCTGGTGGAGCAGCTCTGTGAGAGGGACAAGTATGGTGATGGAGGGAATGCAACATTGGCATGTGCTGAAGCTGGAGACAAAAGCTGTGTCCCCATTATCCAGGGCTCTTTAAGCTACATGAAGACTTTTAACATTTTTTTTTAATCTTATAAGCAATTGGAATTCATCAAAAGGCTTAAAACAGAATGGTAATATGTGATCTGCAGTTTGAAACATCACCCTGTTGGAGGAATCCTCAAATTTTAGTGTACATCAGATCCACTTGGAGAGGTCTTCAAAGCATGTTGCTGGGCCTCTTTCCAAAGTTTCTGATTTCATATGTCTGGGTTCCGGTAGGAGAATTTGCCTTTCTAACAGGATCCCAGATCTTGCTGATGCTGCTGGTCTAGAGTCATCCTTTGAGGACTACTAATCTACTGTACGGTGAACAAATTGAAAGGATCAAAAGGGAGCACCAGGTGGACCACTTACAAAGAAATATCAGTCTTCCACACAAGAATTCATGGACATTTGACCTAGGGAAATAGAGAGAAGTTTACTAATGTAAGGAATATTTTGGAGGTAAAATTGGCAGGATTTGGTTCTAGGTTAGGTATGGATATGAAGGACAGGGAGATGTCAAGATGTCACTGGGTTAGTTGCCCTACCTTATCATCTAGAAGGAAGACATTCTCATTTATAAAGTCCAAAAGACTACAGCCCAAAATGAGAGTTTTGGACTGTTTTTAAAAGGTTCTCCTGGCTTGCACTGGTTGGCTGCAAGGGACTAAAACCTGACAATAATCATGGAAAGTGCTGGTACTGACAGCTAAGTTATGAAAGACTGCTGGCCTCAAAGGGTGCTGGAAAGCTTGTTCTGAAAAAATGCCAGCAAGGAACCTCCTGGTCCTGTCTGTGGTATTCCCCAAGGGCACGTGAAGCATGAGCCAGGTTACACTTGGGCTCAATGTCAGATCGCATGGCTCTAGCTGCAGCTGAAGCCAATAAACAGAGCTTCTAAAGTTAACAAAGACAGTGATGAAGGACTAGTGATTGAGTGGAGAGGAGAGAAAGCAGATGAAAGATCAAACTAAGAGAGGCGAATCCCTGAATTTGAAAAGAAAATTTCAAAGACAGAGATGGTAGAAGGTGCCTAAAATAAAGAAATTTGCAGTACAGGAAAAGTGGTAGTTGCCAGCTCTCTTGCCTGTCGAAACAAATGTCTGAGACAAAAATGAAAGAAGAAAAATGAATATTACAAAGACATGCATTGGACTGTCTAAAGACAACCCCACTGCAGAAATGAATCAGGGACTTGTTACTACCAGAGAGCATTCTGAGGAATATTTAGGAGAAGTGTTGGTGATCAAAATTGGTATAATTTGGTGGCAACTTCCTCAGGGCTTGAGGAAATAAAATAAAGGTTTACCTGTGGAAATACCAGAGATTATATCTAAGGATCTTTGAGAAAGGTTCACAAACACAAATTTTATAGCATTCCAGAGATCAACCAGTGTCTTCATGCCAAAAAAGGAAATGGCATTTCTCCCAAAGGCAAGAGATATTTGGCTCAGAATTTAATGGAGAAAATTGTGAGAACTTAGAGGAGGAATGCCCATTAGAGAGGTTCAATAGAATTTGAAGTTTCAAGGGAATTTTTCAAAGCACAGTGATGAATATATAAAATTTTACAGGACTCTGAGGCAGAATATAATTTGGTGTATAATAGCTAGCTAAAGCGTAAAGCTTTTGTTTTTAATCTTGCATAAAAATTGTAGGCAGGAGTAAAATAAAACAAAAACCAAAAAACCTAAAAAGAAAAGATAAGCCACCCAATTTAAATTATAAGCATTCAGTGTAGTATTCAGATTTTTGCAGAATCCTGTACTAATACTATGATAGTGAAGATCACAGTGATTATATGGGGAGCAAATTTGTATTTGAGCCTGCATAAACAGATTACTAATAGTTGAGAGTCAGATAACACCAATGGCTTATATAAAATAAAGAGATTTCCTTGTAGTTTTGAGAATTTACATATAGTATTGTTGTGGGGTGTTTTGGCTTATTTGAAAATCTAGATAATTATGGATATACTTTGAAGGATTCAATATACATACTTTGGATCCTGGAATATTAGGGGAAGAAGGGGAAGCGATTGCCAGTGTGGGAATAGAAAAGTGGTGGTCTCTTTCCTCCCCATGATAAGGGTCATGGCCAACTCCCCTCTAACAAAGACAGATTAATAGAAGAATAGTTGAGTATAATAGACAGATTAATTTAAAAATTAATAACAGCATAAGAAATTTCTCTGATCATAGCTTTATGTTACATGGGAGCCTGCAGAATTAAGACTCAAAGGCTCAAGGTGAACTATTCATTTTTATGCTTGGGATTAATGAAGAGCGGACAGTCATATAGAAATGTGACTGGGCAAAAAAGGTCTGATCTAATAATGATAAACAAAGGAGGGACGGGCGCAATGGCTCACGCCTGTAATCCTGGCACTTTTGGAGGCTGAGGTGGGCAGGTCATGAGGTCAGGAGATCAACATCATCCTGGCCAACATGGTGGAACCCCATCTCTACTAAAAATACAAAAATCAGCTGGGCGTGGTAGTGTGTAGCTGTAATCCCAGCTACTTGGGAGGCTGAGGGAGAAGAATCATTTGAACCTGGGAGGCAGAGGTTACAGTGAGCCGACATCGCACCACTGCACTCCAGCCCGGTGACAGAGTGAGACTCCGTCTCAAAAAAGCAAAATAAAATAAAGTAAATAAACAAAGGGAGAAACCCAGCAAGACCAGTCTGTTAAGATTCTTCCTGGCTTCTCTGTAGCATTCCTTCCTTCTGGTAAAAGGCAGGATCTTCTCTGGAATGCAGGTCTTATGACCTACAATCGAACAAGGTAGGTCAGGAAATTTCTTCATGGCCAGTTCTTACACAGAAAGATGGGTGCAAGGTGTAGGAATATTTTTAGGTTTTATTAGTGGCCTTGGAGGAAAAGGGTTCTTGTTTCTATGAATGCCTTGGGAAAGAGGGATTCTAGTTTGTACTGCTTGCTTTAGGAGATAATGAGTGGTGAAAGACAGGAGGGCAGAAGAAAGTCAGACAGAAACTTTGTTTCTGAGGTTGCTTCTGAGGCCTTTGCTAACTTTAATTCACCCTTCAATTTGTCAGTGATTCATTTGTTGTCTTTGGAGTCGGTATGAATTTATCTTGAAGATCCTCAGGTTGATCTAAAGTTCTGTTCAAATAGTCTACGTATTTCACATATTTTTACCAGATATCAAAAAGTCTTATTAGGAATGGTTTGATAGTACACACACACACACACACACACACACACAAAATAGTAAATGTACTATACAGTGACTGTCAAATGTGCTGACCCAACAACTCCTAATGGCATAAGGGAAAATCTCTTCCAACTCCACCATCCTGCTAATGAGAGATAGGGGAGGTGGGTTGAAGAGGTAGGTAGTGACTGCAATCTGGGTATAATGCCCCAAGTGACAAGTTACAAGCTCAGCTATCCTGTTCCATCTCTACATTTTAAGCAAGCATTGAACTTTGTTCTATAGTATGCTCTTGTTTCTTTCCATTTAAAATAAGGATTCAATGCCTACCTCCCCGCAAAATCAAAACATACAGTAGGACTGCCTCTCCTTGAGGGAGCCTCCTGTTCTCCTTAGTTTCACATTTTTTCTTCCAAATACCTTGATATGTATCTGTGGTTTGAGAATTACAACTCTAATCTTTTTCTATTTCAAGTTATCTTCCATTCTTTAACATTCAGTAGAGAGTTCTTAAAGAATGACTATAGGTAATCTCTTAACAGAAAATTGAATCATACATACCACGTCTTGTTAAGCAGTACTTTTAGCACAGATTCTATTATTTTTGATGGTAAAGTCTTTAAGTTACATTCTTTCATAGTACTTGAAACTACTAAAAATAATTGAAAAGGTTTAATTATCCTATTTACTGTTACAATTTGCTTTGTGCTATACATTTATTGCTATCTCTAGTGAGTTATAGAAACACTGCTGCAGGT
This sequence comes from Macaca fascicularis, assembly GCF_037993035.2. Classification (NCBI taxonomy): domain Eukaryota; kingdom Metazoa; phylum Chordata; class Mammalia; order Primates; family Cercopithecidae; genus Macaca; species Macaca fascicularis. Next base: position 79,147,693 of record NC_088378.1, on the reverse strand, counting down.
GTTTTTAAAATAGATTGTATTGATTACCAGTATAAGACACAGTGAGTATCCAACTGAATTTTAGTTATGAGGAATAGGTGAAAAGGATTCTGTCAAGGAGATGTCAATTTGGCCCCAAGGGGCAAACTTTTTTTGACAGCTCTGTACAAAGTAGGGGTTACTGAATAACTGCCCCTGTTATTTAGTAATTGACCCTGACAGCAGTGAAAAATTGAGGGGAGAGGGTGAGCAGAGAGTTAACAAAGAAAACCTCAAGTTATATAAAATATCCAGGAAGCATGAAAACTGGAAATCACACCGTAGAAGGAACATTGTTCCTGTCTAGTGACCAATTCCTCATTTGACTAATGAGAGAGAGAGAGAGAGAGAGAGAGAGAGAGAGAGAGAGAGAGAAATTGAGACATGAAACTAAAATGTTCTGGGTAGATACTAACTTTGAGACAAAACAAAGAGAGGACTGGGAGATTTTGCTCATCTAGTGGTAGGAATAGCCACATGCCAATTTTAATGGGAGTCATTCCATAGAGAGCTCCATGGTAAATGCACAGAGGAAAAAACAAAGTACATATTAATTCATTCATATTTGGTTCATTTTTGTGTATCTGGTTACCTATCAAGCATAATATCTGTACATAGTTGAGATGCAGCAATTCACCCATTCATTCCTATGAAATATACAGCATTTATTAAGCATCTGCTACATTCTGGTGATAACAATACAGCAGTGAAGAAAACATAGCTCCTCACAAAGCTTACATTCTGATATCACTAAAATGATTGCATATTCTGGCTGCAACCTGGGGAAACAGTGATCTAAAATGTTAATTATCAAGTGCCCAGATTCTAAAGCCAGTTGGCCTGGGCTTGAAAAGTATTCTGTTCCATTAACTCTCTGTGTGGTTTTGGACAAGTTACTTAATCATTTTGGGCCTCAGTTTCTTTATCAATAAAATGGGGATATAATGAGTTAATACGTGTGTATGTGTGTGTAAGTTAATATAAGTGCTCAAATCAGTGTTTGACACTGATAAGTGCCATATATATGTGTCAGATATCCTTCTTGTTAAGAGAAATTAATCTTAATTTAACTCATGGGTAAATGGTTCTTAATTACAGAATAAAAGGTAGAGACCAGGGAAATCAAGACAACAAAACTTGAGACACGAAAAGCAAATGGATTATTCATGTTTGTATTATTTGTTCAAAGTAGATTATAGAAGAAAAGAGAGAGCACAATCCAGTGGTTAAGCTAGTTACCTGTATCTCTGGCCTTCAGTTTCCTCATCTGTGAAGGAATGAGAAAAGATGTCCTTTTTAGGGGTTCTGGAAGGATCAAAGGAAATGATGTGTGTAAAATGCTTGGCACAAGGCGTGGCTAAGGGTGAGCATTTATTAAATGGTGGCTATTTCAGTTGTAACCTGATTATATTGAACTGACGTCATTTATTTAATAGTTTTTGCCACTGCATTTCAGTTCAAGAAGGATTTAAGGAAACTGTCAATCAGAGCATTTCATTTCTAAAAACCATTAAACATTGGTCTCACAGGAAGAAAACAATGCAAAAGTCAGTCAAATCATGCATATTAGAAGTTAATGTTTTTCCAATGAAAAGAGACCCTTCCGGTAAGGTTTTTCAGTCTGTAAATTGTGGAGTCTAGGTGGAATTGAGAGATGGTCTAATTAGTTAAATTTATACTTAGGATCAAATGCAACTAAACTTCCATAAACTTACTCCTGAATCACATCATGATCTATTTCCAATACTTATTATTGCTAAATTTTTGTATTTTTGCATCTGTGTTCACAAACACAAATGACTTTTTTTTTAAAAAGTCATATCTTGCTTGGGTAACAAGATTATAATTGACCCCATGAGTTCTTTATTTTTATATTTTCTAAAATGATTTTTTTTAAAGGTGGATGGTATTCCCAATTTATTAAATTGTTGATATTATTGGAAAATTATTTAGACCTAGTATTTGCTTTTAGTTGTTATTGTTTATAAATTCCATTTCTTTAACTGTTATCTTTTGAATCAGAATTTTTCTTTTACAAATATTTGTACAAAAATACAACTATTTAGTAATATTTCAAATTTTTCAACAGAAAATTACTCAAAATAGTTACTGCCATTTTTATCCATGCTAAATCAACAAATATTTGCTATTTTTGATATTAAATTTGAATTTCTTTTTTCTTCATTATTCTTGCCTACAGTTTTAGTATTTTCAAAACTTGTGATGTTATTACTCATTTCAAATTTCTGGTCCTTACCTTAACATTTTTCCTTCTTATTTTTTTAGCATTTTACCATTTTTCTTTGTCTGGCGTCTTGAGTTGACCAATTTATTATTTTTCTGGAAAGTATGCAAACCTATAATTTCCTTCTGTTTAAATATACAACAAAATTTGGCATGTAGAACCTTCAGTGTCATTTAATTCTGAATAACTGAAATTTCCTTCATAATTCTTTCCTGATTTTCTCTGTATTCCAAGGGTTGATTAATAATTTAGCTCCTAGACATATTTAATATATACCTTTTGTTTTCATTTTCTTATTGACTGTAGAACTAAAGCCAACTTTGACAGGAAGCTGCAATATTTGATTCTAATGTAGTTCTGGGAGTGATCTAGAATGCAATGTCCAAAATCTTTGGACTCACAGTCAAGCTTAGATACTCAGAGAGTCTCACATGCTTTAAAAAAAACTACACAGCAGAAGAATGTGCTTTTTTTTTAATGTTCACATAAATTTAGGTAATTAAATGAAGGGCAATTTCTCCCCTTTTTTGAAGGAAACATCTAATGTTCCTATCCTAGCTTCTATCAAAATTTCTTTTTTTTTTTTTTGTTTTGTTTTGTTTTGTTTTTTGAGACGGAGTCTCGCTCTGTCGCCCAGGCTGGAGTGCAGTGGCGCAATCTCGGCTCACTGCAAGCTCCGCCTCCCGGATTCACGCCATTCTCCTGCCTCAGCCTCCCGAGTAGCTGGGACTACAGGCGCCCGCCACCGCGCCCGGCTAATTTTTTTGTATTTTTAGTAGAGACGGGGTTTCACCGTGTTGACCAGGATGGTCTCGATCTCCTGACCTCGTGATCCTCCCACCTCGGCCTCCCAAAGTGCTGGGATTACAGGCGTGAGCCACAGCGCCCGGCCCAAAATTTCAAAATACTTTAATGAGTCTGAAATTTATAGGCCATATTATTTTCATAAGAGAAACAACACGAATTTCAAAGATCTGTGAGGATTTTATCAAGAAACAGTTTTTGCAAATATATTTTTGTGTTCATACCCATAAAGAGGCATGAATGCCGAAGAGAAAAAAACTCAGAGACACTTTTTTTCTTTAAAAAAAAAAAAAAGGCTTCACTCATCTTTTTAGCCACAATCTGTTAAAATCCTTGAGATCAAAGTTGTTCTTCATGAAATACAGCCCTTTTTTGAGAATTTGTTTACATTTATTTTTATACCAGTATCATCTTAATACAAAGGAAAACTGTTTTAAAGCCCTTAAGCTATATAAGTGAGAAAGTTGTTCCAATACAAATAGAACATTTGATTATTACATCTTGGTAGATATTGGATGTACTAACAAATTATTAAAAGTAAACAAAGAAAACTGTAAGAAAAATATATAAATAAAAACAAAACACTGTGAGTTTTAAATTTATAAAATTTGCCTGAGTGTACTTGTTTTTTAAAAATGTATCAAATCAAGAGTTGCCATTTTTTTTACCGGATGATTATAGTAATGCATTTGCAAACTGTGAAGATAAATTTATAACGAGAAAAACAAAAATGTAACTTTTTAAAAAACAGTTTAGTTTTCTATTGAATTCCATCTGAACCACAAAGTTATAGTACAGTCTCAATATGAGAGTAAATAAGTGATTATATCAACTGGGAAATGTTTACAAATCTGATGTGGTTACAAAATACTAAAACTTCTAGTCATGGCTTTAGAGATAACAGTTTAGGTTGTGCCAGTTTTCTACAAGCAAATAAAAATAGAACAGTTAAGCATAGCGTTGAAAAAAAAAGTTTCTTGGTTTGAAGATATGCTGGTACTTTTAGAAGAGTTTTTGGGAAACTTCCTTTTGAAAGCAGTTTCTTGGCTTTGAGGAAAGTTCTGTTTCTCTTAATGGTTTGATAACACTGAAAAGGAAAATGCAGTTGATTACTACCTGTTTATCTCATATTTGTGATTTTAAATATATCTCAAATATATTTATGATTATCTCTTCATTCCCACCCCACCTCCCCTTCTGTCTTTCTCTGTTTCATAGAAAAAATTATGACATCAACATCCAAAGGAATTCTTCGCCCATTTTTAATTGTCTGCATTATCCTGGGCTGTTTCATGGCATGTCTTCTCATTTACATCAAACCTACCAACAGCTGGATCTTCAGTCCAATGGAATCAGCCAGCTCTGTGCTGAAAATGAAAAACTTCTTCTCCACCAAAACTGATTATTTTAATGAAACTACTATTCTGGTGTGGGTGTGGCCATTTGGGCAGACCTTTGACCTTACATCCTGCCAAGCAATGTTCAACATCCAAGGATGCCATCTCACAACGGACCGTTCACTGTACAACAAATCCCATGCAGTTCTGATCCATCACCGAGACATCAGTTGGGATCTGACAAATTTACCTCAGCAAGCTAGGCCACCCTTCCAGAAATGGATTTGGATGAATTTGGAGTCACCAACTCACACTCCTCAAAAGAGTGGCATTGAGCACTTGTTTAACCTGACTCTGACTTATCGCCGCGACTCAGATATCCAAGTGCCTTATGGCTTCTTGACGGTGAGCACAAATCCCTTTGTGTTTGAAGTGCCAAGCAAAGAGAAGTTGGTGTGCTGGGTTGTGAGTAACTGGAACCCTGAGCATGCCAGGGTCAAGTATTACAATGAGCTAAGCAAAAGCATTGAAATCCATACCTATGGGCAAGCATTTGGAGAATATGTCAATGATAAAAATTTGATTCCTACCATATCTACTTGTAAATTTTATCTTTCCTTTGAAAATTCAATCCACAAGGATTACATCACGGAAAAGCTCTACAATGCTTTTCTGGCTGGCTCTGTACCTGTTGTTCTGGGACCATCTAGAGAAAACTATGAGAATTACATTCCAGCAGATTCATTCATTCATGTGGAAGATTATAACTCTCCCAGTGAGCTAGCAAAGTATCTGAAGGAAGTCGACAAAAACAATAAGTTATACCTTAGTTACTTTAACTGGAGGAAGGATTTCACTGTAAATCTTCCACGATTTTGGGAATCACATGCCTGCTTGGCTTGTGATCATGTGAAAAGGCATCAAGAATATAAATCTGTTGGTAATTTAGAGAAATGGTTTTGGAATTAAAATTTTTCATCACTTGCACACTTGATAAATATTTTGATGAAATATCATCCAAGTATTGAGGATAAGAAGAGATGCAACATACTACTATTGTGTCACAATTTATTTTTATCACCCTCTCTAGGGTAACATGTATATTTTGGTGGAGATTTTTAAAAGCTCAGCATGAGCAATCATTCCATTTGGTTTTAAATTATCCTGTATATACCTAATTATGTGCACTGGAGAGTAATTTATTCTTCATTATCATTTGTAAACATTGTTTTTTCACATTTTTGTAGTTGTCTATAATGTAAGCTTGTGGTTTGATTATTGTTTCTACCCTGATCAGCTGTTTAATCTATTTGGGAAATGAAGATGCGCATCTTAAAGAATGAAAAATTTTCACTGAGTATTATAATGTCTAGTTCCAACTTTGCATACTATAACAAAGGAAGAACATGTTGCTATTGAATTCTAACCTCTTTGACTCTGAAGTTGAACGAAGTGTTTAACTGTCTCTATTTGATCTATTTTTTACCTGTTTACCACATTTGTGAAGGTGAAATTGTTCATGGAGTGAATTAGAAATATACGAAGCAGAACTGTTCTATTCAGAAAGCTATTAGACTTCTCATTTATTTTCATTAAGGTGATTTGCAACTACTTATTCGCATGATCTTAAATTATTCAAGTATTTTTAAATATCCAATTTGTTGTGATTTTCAGCACCTGGGAAGTAATCCCAATAATATTTTAGAAAATCGAAGACAGTTCTCTTTCTGCTACTGATAACAGTCATTGTCATAATAAAACAAATGATTTCCTCAAATAACAAAGAAAAATGATACCTATAAATATATTTATAAATGGTGTCATTTATGAAAAATGTTTAATTACTTACCAATTTAAGATTTTTTTTATGAAGCCCTATTATTTAAAATGGTCTTATTTTACCATATGGATATAAGATTTGGCTCATAATGATGAGCCCTATCATTTGATTTGAGTTCTATCATTTCAGAGAGCCTAAATAAAATTATCACCAAGGAATTAAATATAAGATGTTAAATATAATAAAGTGGGGATATATAGAAAACGCACAGTGTTAGCACAGAGTAAGATCTCAATGCACATTTGTTGGATGAATAAATAAATGCAATTGAATTCACAGAAAAATGTTTGTTTGTTTCAAGGAAGTGACAGTTCTACTTTAGAAGTACTAATTAGAGATGACTTTTATATCCCATTTTGGTAATTATTCATACATAGCACATACGACCATGATGTTCAGGGCTTTACAGAACCAAAATAAACCTACCATTACATGAAAATTTTGAAGAGTATATTCCTGAACGTGCAGCTGCCTATAGCATTCTCCTCCATAAGGCTAGAGAAGAGGAGAGCTGGATATAAGCAGAGACAGTAGGTGAAAAAAGACGGGCCACTAAAGATTCTTCAAGGAAAGCATTCCTCAAAATAATCTTTAGTGCCTTTATTCCATTCAGGCCAAAAATCCATCCAAAAATTAGAATGTTCTGAGGACATCCATTTGGGTCTATTTGTGACTTATTCCAGTAGTCCTATTACAAGTTGACATCAGCAAAATTCAAAAAGAATTCAGTAAAAAGGGTGTAGATCCAGCTACCCAGACTATCTTGTGAGAGAATAAGCTCACCCTAGCACCAGAAAGATTTGAGCAGAGGAATATTCCTGTAATGAATAGAGGATTGTTTGATTCTCAGGTATATTTCTTAAGCCAAAATTGAACGCAGTGTCAGACACTGCCTTAACACCCACAGAAATAAGATGAACAAGGTACTATCACTGCCTAAAATGAGCTTACAATTAAGTGGACAGACATATAAAAACTTCCTTTCAATTCAGTCTGAGACTGTTTACATGCATGTGCTACTCTCAATGAAGTTTGTATGAGTCAATGCTGATTTAATGGGGCAAAACAGTAGCAAATTTCCCCAATTGCTTAGCTGTTTGACATGTTTCTGAGTTGCAAACTTTGTTAACTCTTTTGACCCAATATATTATTCTCTCTGTATTACCTCTTCTAACCACAATGCATTAAGAAATAATATTTTTATGTGGATGTCCTCCTCAATAAGTAAAGATCTCCATCCATATTTAATTAATTGGTAAGACAGTCAAATTCATACATTTACATTTATTTGTCAAATTTTTGACCTGTAAAAAGCATAGAGATCTAAAGAGGATACACTGCTAACAAGTTTAGAAAGCACCTGCTTTTTTTTGTTGTTTGTTTTGTTTTTTTGTGATGGAGTCTCGCTCTGTCACCCAAGCTGGAGTGCAGTGGCATGATCTCGGCTCACTGCAACCTCAGCCTCCCAGGTTCAAGCGATTCTCCTGTATCAGCCTCCCGAGTAGCTGAGATTACAGGCATGTATCACCATGCCTGGCTACTTTTTGTATTTTTAGTAGAGATGGGGTTCTCCATGTTGGCCAGGCTGGTCTTGAACTCCTGACCTCAAGTGATCCACCTGCCTCAGCCTCCCAAAGTGCTGGGATTATAGGTATGAGTCACTGTGTCTGGGCCACCTGCTTTTTTGAAGGTAGAAAAGCATTCGATATTGTTTCAACCCACCTTGGCTCTAGTGAATGTTCATGATTTGAAAGGACTGAAAGACCTAAAGGCATTGTCTCTATTGTTGACTACAAATTTAGGCTCTTTGTTGGACTATGACTATAATCACACACTGATAATACGACCCAAGTCAAGGCAGTACTAAGTGTCTAACAGGTGCATTGAAACCCCATTACTAAGTCCCAGAAGACTGTTTCCTAAATTTGAAGTGAAATAATTAAACGACTCAGTGGAACCATTTAGCTCTGGTCCATTGATCTGTGAGTTTTAGGGCTAGAAGGAATTATAATTTTGTTGTTTATAATTGCTATAATATAAAAATTATAATTGCTTTTCTTTCTACTTATGAATTAACTAGATCCAGAAGTATCTATTCAAGACACACATTCACACACACATACACACACATGCACACACACATCACAGCTAGTGACAATAGTTAAGATTAGGATTTAAGGATCCTATTTCTCTAAATCCCACTTTTTTTTTCAATCGCATTCCTACCTTATCATAGAATTATGTCTCAATTTTTACAAATGTGAATGTCTTATTGGTATTTTTAGGACCTATAGAATGGTATACCTCGTGTAGAAGAACTTCGACTTTTGAAGGTATACGATAAATAAAACATCAAACTTGTTAGCATTCGTTCTGGTTTAAATATTTTAGGAGTTGAGTTCAGCAGAAGGAAATGGGCTATCACTACATTTAAGTGAAATACAGCCCTCAAGAAAGTGTATGGTTCACAGCCACTCTTTTAATAAATCCTGTGGATTGCAATGCTTTGTAAGAAACTTATGGAAAAGATATACTGATTCAACAAAATTGGTTTGCTGTTGATTATACAAACAAACAATTATGCCTGGAATTAAATTGTGGACACAAAAAGGGAACAGACCGTTTAAAATGTTTTATTTCAAAATATTGAAAAGCTATTACCTTCAATACTCTAAATATTTAAATATTAATTATTGTAGTCATCAGTAAGAATGAATAAATATTAGTCATTATAGACCTTACTAATAAGAATATATACTGAATTGTCCACATCCAGAGTACCACACCCTGAACAAGAAAGACATGAGAGCCTGACAGCCATATATATTATGACAGCTGTATATCTGACAATATGAAGCAGAAAATGAAAAAAAAATCATCTTAGTGGGAAACATATACATGCTTAAAATAGTTATATTTACTGTAACACTCCTGATAATCTCAGATTGTGCAGAATTTTTTTTTTTTTTTAATTGTGAGGGGCTTAGAAAGCTCAGAGCATTTGATGTGTAAAGCAACAGAATATTTAGGAATTATTTGCTGAGCCTTTCAATTCTTGCCTCCAATTGGAGGTTAAATATGAAAAGAATAGGAAACTATGCCTCTGATATTTTTGTCAGTCTATTTTTAAACTAGATTCCATGAGTCTTAAGGTAATCACCTAGAATTTTTTTTTGCATGAATTAAAGTTACCACAACTTTCAGGTCCTTACCTTATGACTGTGTTTGATCATATCTTTGAGCTCCCTTGAACTCTGATCTCATTTTAGAAAACTTCTTAACCATTACAATCAAGCTGTTAAATATAACAAACATCAGAACCTAAAGGATAAGCACAGTGCCTAATGTACAGGAGGGTCATATCAAATATTTGTTGAATAAATAAATGAAAGTCATTAGTTGTCATAAAATATTTTTTAAGAGTACTGATGGTGTTTTTTGGCACCAACTGGAGATGATATTTTATATTTATTTGATTAGTCAGTTTGTCGCCTGGATGCGAAAGTAAGGCATTTTAACTCCTTTCTATCTTACCACATTGTAAATCATCAAAAGAAGTAACATCGCAAGAAAGATTAGAAAGGATTTGGATCACGTTAACATTCTATGCAAATATTAGTAACATATCAACTGTTTCTAACAGGAAAGAAAATTGGTATTTAAGGAGAGTATAAAGTGCAAGCACTGTGAAGGGCAGATATCTATTACCAAACCACATGGAGAGAAATATAGTCTCTCTCCTAACTTCATTCCATTGTATTGCAATCAGTCAATTAAAGTGATTTTTTTTTTTTCCTGGATGTCTCATTTAGAGATTTTGTAGCATTTTGCAAATGGGTATGCTTCACTACTATCCAAAGTGTTCTCCCCTTTAGTAATTCATATTGAATGTATCCATATTCATATGCATTTTATAAAATGATTAACAGAACCTAAGTAACAGCCTGCTAAACCTGGAATATGAGTGCTACCGTAGGTTATGAGTTCAACGAACTGATTTTGAAAAAGCCACCTAACCTCTCTGGACCTTGTTTGTAAAGTTTCTTCTAGCACTATTACTCTTATCTAAGATCAAATTTGATATATGGATGAAATTCCTAATGGAATTTCAATAACCATCACAAAGTAATTTTTTAGAATATTCCATACAGATTTCCTTCTCATTTCTCTGGGTAGATACTTAAAGTATGAAACTGATTATTTAAACTAACATGTGGAAAGAACCTAATCCAGAGCTTGGAATATAGAAAGTGCTCAATTAACTGACATTCCTCCTGTATTTCCTCCCTCCCTTTAGTTGTCTATGACTTTTGAACTCACTACTCCCTGACACCTTAACTGCCTGCAGAAAAATCAATCATATCTGGGGCATTATTTTGAAATATTTTAGAGTTTTCTGTACCATGAAGATTCTTATTACAAAAATCTGAAGATATTTATTGATGCAAAAAATTTAGGGAGTCATTGGAAATACCTAAGGCAATCCCAAGCTAACGATAAAATAGCATAATTTTAAGTAAGCTACATTGAGTTCATTTAGAACATTTAGCTATTTTTTAACTCATAGTCAACATATGTCCATGCATTTGATTTACTTTAAAAATACTTTTATTTAAAAATAACCTCTCTAACACCAGTTGCTTCCTCTCAGTTTTACTCAAAGCACGTTTCCTAGGTCACCTGACCTAGAATCACCAGAAGTGTTAACAATACCGATTTCTGGGCTTTGAGCCATGAAATTAGAATTTCTTCAAATAATCCATGCCCTCCTGCCATCCAAAAAAAGAGCATGCTTTTAATACATTTCCAAAATTATTCTGTTTCTGCTATAACTGGTAAACCATCCTGTCCTAAACTAGCAGTTCTCAAACATGCATATGCCTTTGAAACTTCCTAGATCATATGCATAAAAATCATTTGAAAGATTGTTAATAATACACAGCTTCTGAGTCTCTGGGTGTGAGATGGGACCAGGAATCTTATTTTAAAAATCTCCCCAGATGGTTCCGGTGTCCTGCTAGTTTTGAGGTTTGCATCCCACCTGTTTAGATGGGAAGTATTCTATTACATATGAGGTATTATCTGTCTTTGGTTCACCTGGAATCTTCTTAAATACATAGGTAAAGTATTCTACCTCAAGATCCAAGACATTTTCTATGTCTAATTATTTCACACATGAGCATGGAACTCACCAGTCTTGTGATTTAGGGCAAGTTATTTCTAGTCTCCAGACTTTTTTTCCAGTTGCAAGTTGCTTATAGTAGTTCACGAACTTGAATGCACATTAGAACCATCTGGAGAGGATTTAAAATTGTAGATGTCTAAACCCCACCTCCAGAGAGTTAATCTATTTAGTTTGAGGAAAAGCCCAGAAGTCTAACAGGTGTAAAGGCTCCACAGGTAATAGTAATGTGGGCATACCTCAGGAAATCACTAGTTCTTGTCCTGGAGGAACTTTTAGGAAAATAAAAGGCTACATATCTTGAAAAAAATATCTCTAATTTACTTTCTAGGTTCTAACTGCATGTTTATATTTTGCAACAGGAAAGACTGGTCTAGACAATTACTGGGATATATGCTTCTGTGATCTGCTTTTCTATTGTATGTGTTTAAGAGATCACATTCTTGGGTTCCAAAGTCTCTGCCTGATAGATAGAAAGGTAATTTGCATTTGAGATATGGCAAAGAATTGCAGCATCCAAATTTTTGACAACTACAGATTTAGAATTGAATCCAAGGTCTGCCATTCACTAGCTATGTGCAAGTTACTCGACTTCTCTTACCCTCAGATTTTGCAGCTGTAAAATAGAGGTAGCATATTTCTGAGAAATTATATTCAAGTGACTAGATATGTGTTCAAGTGTTATCTGTTATTCTTATGAAAGATAATTGTGAGGAATCCAGGGCTATTTTCACAGTTTTAGGTCTAAAACTCTGAAGATGTTAAACAGGCAGCTTGTAGGAATCATTGAAATTTTATACAAGCCGAAGGAACAACACTCAGCAAAAGGGAAACAAATAAATACAGCGCTGAAGCATATATTCATGTTTCCCATAATTACTAAGTAATGGAAGAGGTGTGAGGAGCTGGCAGTGGTGGTGAATAGGCATTGTTTGCATTACTAAATACATATACCATTTCTTAAAATAATTGGAACTCAAGGAGGCCTAATTTTCTCTCCCTGTTATGAGCAATCAATAAATTAATAGTCAATTTAACTTACTATCAGTTGGTATAGTTCATTTCACAGAATAGATAGCAAGAAGATTCTCAGAGACCATTTTCTGGTAAAGAAAAATGCCTAGGAATATTTAGCAGTTTGACTTAATCTATCACTTCAGCTGGTTCACTAGTTTTGACACAGGACTAGTTAATGATTTCTTAGGAAGTCTCCATGTACTTTTCGTAAAACTAATTTTTAAAAAAGTTAAAAGTTACTTTAAAAATGTTAGGGTATAACTTCAATAAACAGGAATATTTGTCTAGTGGTGCAGAAATAAAATAATTGTTAGCCAGACTGTGATTAAGGCTACCCTAATTGCATAATAAATAGTTTTGACATGAATAATCTCAATTGTTCAAGTGTACAATTTTAAAGCCGTACTGTGTTAGAACAAAAAAATAGGCTCAAGGAAAATTTCTATTTTTCTATATGAAAAAGGGAATGATATTCAAGATAGTATTTTTAAGTAGTTTCTAATTGTGTTCCTTTAAAGAGCATTAGAAATGTCTGTTATGTCAGTAACATTAGAAAACTTCAAAAACTGATTTATTTTTCTGAATTCTCTGGAAACCAAACAATTTTGAATTAGTTGTGTATGTAAAGTAAGTTAAGTTATAGCTTGCTGGAATTTTATTGTGGAAAACAAATATAGGTTTTATCTGAACAATTTTAAGGACCATTTCTACAGAAAGTTATGCTAATGTGCTAACTTTCTACACATGGCTGCATTCCATTTAGATTAATGAGGATTCAGGAAATAGTAAGGCGGGCTCTGCAGAAGCCGTATCCAAAGACTAAATTAAAAACCCAGGACTACTACTCATTATGTGAGAAATATGGGCCACAGTTACAATATCACATCTCCAGTCTCAGATTGGCCTCATTAGCCATCTTCAGTTCCTCAAATGAGATAATCCTGAAGATGCCATCCTTATCCAAGGTGAGATTGCCAGAGGATATGAGCTCATCTAGGGTGGAATACATGTCTCCAGGGACTGTAATGAGATCGGGCTTTTCATTTACTGGTTTTCTTCCTCAAGAGTCCTTAAGCAAATGAAGATTATCTGATTATCTATGTAAAGCTGGAAGTAGTTTACTTTTTAGATAAAAGATAATCTATCTTGAATATTTCATATATGATTTTTAAATAATTAATCAAAAAACAAAGACGGTCATATTTGAGAACAAGATTTTACTTAGAAGCGGGGAAAAAAAAAAGAGCTTTCAGCTTATAGATGCTCTACATTCAAATCAATGAAAGTTCTTGCTCTGGAAGTCTAACAGGCTCCCTGTCATTGGAAATGGATACGAGGAAGGAAATTAGGGAAATAATGATGCCTTTTTATCCTTAAATAAAAATGCAAATCTTTAGAGCTGTCGTCATTATGACAGCTTTCAAAACAATATATATTCATGTGCTTAAAAGAAAGATTGGGTTTGGTAGGAATCAGGGTTAAGGGAGTAATTGTGACAATATAAAAAATGGCATTGTTATAGAATCCCTAAGAGGTAAATAATGTATGAGATGAAGGTAGGAAGTAATGTATGCTTGCAGAAATGCAACTGGTCAAAATTACTTGAATGAAATTGTTGAGATTAAACATCTTCATTATAATAATATGTCTCATTCTGATTCCAAGACAATATGAATGTAGAGAAGAGATTTTTAAATGGAAAAAGTAAAGAGCTAACAAGTCTGTATCTAGATTCAAGCTCACAAAGCGGCAAAAAGGAGAAAAGTGTCAATGAGAAACAAGAAGAGGAGTAGTAAACTAAGGATCAAAGCCCAAGTTTCAGTTTTCACAATCTACTGTATTCACTAACATTTCTGGGCCATAGATTTTTAATCTGTAAAGGGAGTGTGGTGGACTGTACATTAGAAGTACATGAGAAGCTCTTAATAAATCTTGATGAATTGGTTAGAAATTCCAATTTAATTAGCCTGGCACAGTACACGAACTGCCATATATTCTTGCAGTTTTTTTCTTACTGCTCCTTTCCATGTGGCCATATCACTACAAGGGGTAGGGAAAAAGTTAACCTGTAATTGCTTCAGGAGCTCTGATTAAAAGGTTACTGAAGCAAAATACTGCAATGAAGTTCTGAAAATGAACAGTTGGGACTTTACATGATTTCTCTTTGTCTCATTCCCTCAAGAATGCACATATAGACACACATATGCCAATATCTTTTTTATGTAGTTCAAGTATAACTTTGAATAAAATGACTTACATTCAAGGAAGGTCAAAACTATTGTTCTGAAGCAAAATGTGCCAATTCTAGCCAATATGTGAATTGTAAGGGTCAGTAATCCATAAACTATTTGGATGGTAATTGTATGTTTTATTAATGTGATGTAATTTTGCACTATTGTATTGTCATATTTAATCAAACTCTTAAAAATACCCTGAAATGTAATGCCAAATGTACAGTTTATAGGTTCATGTTATTTCTGATAAGAATTTAATTGCATTGTGCTAATAGTTGTTTCTTGCTATTAACTTTCTGTGTATGTATTATTGCGATGCAGACCCAATAGGGTTATTTTAAGCACACTAATTAGTCATCTGGATTTTTATAGATAAAAATCACACATTGATCAGAAATCATTTTTCTATTTATTTTTTTGTAGAGTATTTTTCCACACTTGAAAAAAAAACACGATTATTTTATATCAAACATCGGCTTTTCTTTAAAATCTTATTTTAGTAGCTAATGCATGTTTGAAATAAGATGTGTTAGAAATTATATGACTATATTAAGGTTGTGTTTATATTAGGTGAAAAAATGCATGCAGTTGGTGAATCATGCAGCTTTGGGGACATTTGCACTGCCACTCACACACAGGCTCTGTCTCAATCCATTTGCATGATTCACGTCCTTTCAAAAGTCCTTTTTCAACATTTGGTAAAGTGAAAATGCTATTCTTAGTGCTAATGAGCCGATAAACAATGCTGCATTTCTTTTTTCTAACTTTGCAGCATATTGTGGTAAATTTTCTCCCAAAACTTTATTTTTGGAGTTATTGTTGGCAATAAATACAACAAATTATTTGTTGGCAAGTGATACAATTTACTGTATAGCAACTTTATAGCATAAAGCATGAAGATGTGAAAATATCATCTTAACCAGTTTCATTCTATGAACATAATATTCTGGCAGCTTTTTCTATAATGAGAATAGTATATCTTTTTATACACTGCCAAAATCAGTACTACTGCCAGTCACCTGAGGTCAGGTCTGCACAACAGTAAATTGGGCAATAACATAGAACATCTAGGCAGCCTTGACAGTCAACCAGTGTAATCACCAGGGGAAGAAAAAGTAGGCCTACCCTTTTACTTAGTAACTTAAGTAATAAAAATTGTATAAAAATACAAATGTTGGCTGCAGAGGAGCCTTTGCATGCAGATAATTTACAGCAGTCTTTGAAAATAACAAAAAATATTCCATTTAATGAAGGGTTTGTTTTGTTTAGCTTTTCTCTTTTATTCAGAAAATACACCTGTTCTTTTGAAAGGGCTTAATTCCAAACAGGTAATATATGTGGATGAATCATCTCTCCTCCTATGAAATTAATCATTCATAGTAATATATTAAGGCTAGAAAGTAGCTCTTAGTGACTTAAAACATGATGTAAGCATTTACACTGTTGGAAGGTAATTTCATTGCAATGTTATTAAAATGATGGGAATCCTATTTATACATTTATTTATTTATTTATTTACAGAAGATTGGTTCCTTCCAGTTCAATTTAACAGCTTCAGTGAAGTTAGTATAATGATAAGAAAAAATTGACTCTAGCTATTATTCCAAGTGAAATTCATGCAGCTGAGTCCTGCTGCATCCTGGGAGTAAAGCATTAATTCAAATGAGGAGTAGCCAGTCCTAGCACTGTAGATGCCAACTTTACCAACCAAGATATGGTAAGTGTGTGACATTCAGCTAGCATTGATCTGGGCACGTAGTTTGCTACCACATTGTTCCCTTCATTGATTAAACTGTAAATAACATAACACTTTAAGGCAGCTAAGCAAATATTTTAATAAGCCATGAAAGGCAAGATACCAGAGGAAATCTGTATATTCAGCTATTTGGAGAACTTGTGTTTTCCACAAATTAAACTGGAGATGTCATTTGAAATTTTCTTCCCTTAAACATGCTGTCACAACATGGATTCCTGCTCATGGATGTCTTTCTAGGCTTATAAATACACGATGTGATTGCTATAATTTTGTGAACTTTTGTTCAGCAATTAATAGTGACTTCAGCAATATGTGCTAAGATTCCAAGGCAGAAATAAATGTATAAAGGATTTGAGCCTGTGTGTGTAAGAAGAAACTCTTCAGTCATATTTCCTAAATTCAGTGTAAGTACCTCGCTGATTTAGCACTGGAGTTATTCCTTGAATGTGTAAATAATGATGTTCTATTCTGACCTAATGAATTCCTGTAATGTGAATATTTAAAATAAAAGAACTCAATTTAAATGTATACTAGCTAGTGCTGGTTATTTGTAATTCTTACAATCAAAATTATTCACTTGAGAAGACTCATTTTTACTCAGATGCAAATCTAGATTCTATATATATATTGAATTAAGATTTTAAAACTACATAAATATATTTTCCAGATTATACACTCATTACAAATATTGCATCAAAAAGGACAGTCAGTGTTCATATATAAAATGTTCTACATGCTTTGTTTCCTTACTCTTGCATTGCTTTAATGGATTCAGGGCTGCAATTAGACCTGTTAATGATTTGGGCTTGTATGCATGGGGAATAGGAGAATCCATTCAACCTTCTCTATTCTGCCTTGATCTTGGCTTTGGAAATGTCTCACCTTGCATTCTGAATTATTTGCCATTCTACATACTCTTTTGGTTGTTTATATTCAGGCCTACAGAATCAACAATTACCAATATGCTAAGATCCCAAGTGTTTATATCCAGTTTCCTACTGTCATCGAACTTCCTGCAGATCCATTAACAGGGATAGCCCACTGTAAGGGAATGGAAACACCGAATGGCCTCTAAACTTTTATTCCCTTAAGGGCACTATTATAAATTATGTTGCCTAAGCCAAAAACTTAGAATTATCCTTAATTCTTCTTTTTCCTTTTCCCCACATTGAATTGACTATGAAATTTCTCTCAAATATGTCATTTTCTTCTGATCCACTGCATGGCTTCATTCAGTCAATAGGGCCTTCAATATTTCTTACCTGGGGCAAAGCAGTAACTTCTTAAGTCTCAAAAAATCTACACTCGACACTGCCACCGCTGGAAAAAAACAGAGGAAAAGTGATACAGAGAGAATTCAGCTTAAAATGTTGATTAACCAGTAGTTTTTTTCCCCAAAGTCACATACTGATTACGATTTTTTCATTGGTTCCTCATAGTTTTTAGGACGAATTCTTTATTTGGGAGCGGATCATATACTGTCCATTAACATTTGACTTATATTAAATTTTCTAAGCTCTTTTTCGCTCCCTTGTGTTACCCTATGACGTTTCATCATCTGTGATACCTCTCACACCTCCCAGGGCTCAGACAGCTTTTCTGCCCAGTGAATTCTCAGCATCCTTAAGATTATAGTCCAGGGTCATATTCGTTGTGATGCAAAATACATTTCAGATGCAAAAGATATTTCAGATGTGTTCAAAGCCTAAGAGGCAAGTAAGGTTATTAGCAACATCCTGGAAGAAATGAGTTGTGAGACTGTCCTTGAAAGAAGAATTTAGTTAAACAAGCAGAGAGGACATGTGGATAGACCTTCCAATGAGGACATGAACAAGGTCTTGGGAACAGCATAGAATGAATAAAAATGGCTCATTTTATTTGTACATTCATGAAGAAGAATAGTGTTAGATAAAGCATTAGTGATTTAAAAATGAAAAGGTCAGAATACTTGGAGCTTGACACTCAAACTGATAAATGTAAACTAGGTTGGTTGATTTGCATTGAGTTAGTTTGATTCGGTTCATACCGCTGCATGATTTAAAGTCACTGAATAATTATGAGCAGATGTATGGGTGTGTGCAAAGCCGTGAAATGTATCTTTTTAAAACTCTAAATCATTAAAAAATATAAACTAGCATCATAACATCTTATCCACCCTCATGGCCGGTTCCAAGGTGTTTCAGTGGACAATGTCTCCCTTTGGCTGAGAGAAACCATGTGATATCGTGGCTCTAAGTGTTTGGGTTCTGAGGCTGGACTGCTCACATTCTACAGCCCTTCCACTTCCAGTGGTGTGGCCTTGGGGAAGTTATTTCACCCCTCTTCACCTTAATTTTCTTGTATGAAAAGCAGGAATAATGACACTTTCTCCTAAATTGTTGTAAAGATTAAATGAGTTAATGCACATACATTATTTAGAACATTATCTGGCACTACAAGCACTCAATATCTCAGCTATTATTTTAAAAGGAACACAAACATTTTTACAATACACCTTTACTTCAGTTCCACCGGTCACTATTAAATCATTGTCTTTTAACATATTTTTGTTGTTCTTGTTAAAAACATAGATCTTCAGGCCTAGCATGGTGGCATGTACCTGGAGTACTAACTACTCAGGAGGCTTAGGCAGGAGGACAGTTTGAGTCCAGGAGTTCGCGGTTTCACTAAGCTGTGATTATTGTGCCACTGCACTCCAGCCTTAGTGATACAGTGAGACCCAGTCACTCTATCACTTTGTTTTGTCAAAACAAAACAAAACATAGATCTTCAAGTTACTGCTCTATTCTGTCTATTCTAGACAGAAGGTAGTTTTCATCACAGAGAAGAGTCCTAGAACATGACTGGATGCTTCCTACAAACAGGAGGAATATAAATATTTGATAGCCTATGCTCAGTAGTTAGGTACTCTGAAAAAAAACTCCACACTGAACACATTCTGATTTGGGAATTACATCTGAAGTAAGCTGGCAATAGTGATAATTCAGAATTTCTCATATTGTAAGCAGTCCAACAACCTTTTTTGAGCATAGAACTGGCTTGAAAGAAACTGAAACTCCTTTCCAGATGGATGATGGAGTTTTGCCCTCCTTGTCTTTTGTTTTCACTCTATCTTATACTGTAAAAAGGATTTTTTAAAAATTGGAATACCTTTATCAACAGATTGCTCGCTATAATTCAGGAGAAAAATATGCCCAATTACCCAAAACCAGCAAGGACACAAATACCTATAACATACAATCTGGCAAAAGAGACCAAATGGATTATTCTCGAAGATTCAATGTCCATTTGGGATTGCCAGATTCTACCAAAATGTTAAATATTATGCCCCAAAGCCAGAGGCAGATCTAAAACTCAGGATTTTAATTATTCAAAGCCAAATTATATCAAGCCAAAATTCTAATTTTAGAGTATAAGAGTTTAGAATTACAAGAAAATATTTGTATGGCCATTTGGCCATTTATTAAATTTGTCAACACATGTTACTTAGTTTAGTAAATGACCATGTTTGCAAATGATCACTCAGACTGAATACTGCATCAAAAGGTGTCCCTTAAGTCTATGTCCCAAATTATGCTAGTGCCAATGTTTTTTATCTTACTTCTTTCTCCTTGCCCTCAACCTAATCATCTCCAGGCTCAAGTGCCTTTACAACATGACCTAGTTGAGCGTAGTGAAACAGGACAAACTAGAATCTGTGACCTAGAATTACTTTTGCCAAGTGAAGCAGGGTAGGTACTAGAGAGGTAGACCCAAGCTATAGGTGCTAAAAGAAAGTTTATTCTAGAAAGTTAAGGATTAATGTGATTTCACAAGTTAGGGAAACAGACAGCAAATGATATTCCAGGTACAGACAAGTGATTAGAATAAGATAGAAAAGAGAAACAAATGCATATATTTTATATATATATATATTTTGCAGTAGCAAAAAACGGTAGCAGAACATGGCATAGAAGGTAGGAACAGATGTCAGGAAGAAGAAAAGGAGGGGAGAGGGAGTGGCTGGGATCCCATTCATCTGAGAGAAGGCTCACCAAGTGCAGATGTGGATACTACAGACATATACGTTTTATATTCTGTGCTAACTACACTTTAGGATGTCTATTTTTAAAAGATCACCTCAGGCCAGGTGCGGTGGCTCATGCCTATAGTCCTAGCACTTTGGGAGGCAGAGGTGGGTGTATCATTTGAGGTCAGGAGTTCAAGACCTGCCTGGCCAACATGGTGAGATCTCGTCTCTGTTAAAAATAGAAAAATTAGCTGGGCGTAGTGGCAGACGCCTGTAATCCCAGCCAATTTGGAGGCTGAGGTAGGAGAATCCTTTGAACCCAGGAGCTGGAGGGTGCAGTGAGCCAAGATTGTGCCACTGCACTCCATCCTGGGCAGCAGAGTGAGGCTCTGTCTCAAAATACGTAAATAAAAAAAAAATAAAAAAAAAAAAGATAGCTTCGGACTAAGCAAGAAAAACAATTAAGAAGATAACTGTTGTCCTTACTTTATAAGTAGGAAAAAGCACCCTTTCGATCCTTACTAGGATCAAAATAGCAATGATCATTTTAGTGTAGAAATGAACTCTAACCATAAAATAAAACTATATCTGTTCTATGTGCGTGTCTCTGTGTATGTGTGAATGTGTGTGTGTGTGAATGTGTGTGTGTGTGAATGTGTGTATGTGTGAATGTGTGTATGTGTGAATGTGTGTATGTGTGAATGTGTGTGTGTGTCAGTTTAGAACTCAAGTGACACAAGATAGTGCTAGTTTATTCATTAAGTCTTTAAGAATTGTATTTCCACATTTTTTAATGTTTTAACTTTCCATTTTATAAGAACTAAAGAATTATAAAAAAAATTAAAAATTTTTGCAGGGTTCTGCTATAACCCTCATCCAACTATTAATTATGTGTGTTCCTTAACTATTAACATCTTGTCAAATGTTAACATAGTTTAAAGATCAAAAACAAAAAGTTTGTACAATATCATTAATTAATCTATAGACATAACCTGAATTTTACCAGTTGCCCCACAAATGACTCTTATCAGGATCAGGATCTAATCCAAGTTCACACATAGAATTTAGTTGTCATGTCTCCTTAATTTCTTCCATTCTGAGATACTTCCACAGTCCTTTCTCTTTTATGACTGATACTTTAGAAGCATACTAGCAAGTTATTTTGTAGAATATTACTTTTCTTTTCTTTTTTTATTGTACTTCAAGTGCTGGGATATATGTGCAGAACGTGCCGGTTTGTTACATAGGTATACATGTGCCATGATAGTTTGCTGCACTCATCAACCCATCATCTAGGATTTAATGCCCTGCATGGAGTAAGTATTTCTTCTAATGCTATCCCCCTCCTTGCCCTCCACCCCCCAACAGGTCCCAGTGTGTGATGTTCCCCTCCCTGTGTCCATGTGTTCTCATTGTTCAACTCCCACTTATGAGTGAGAACATGTGGTGTTTGGTTTTCTGTGCATGTGTTAGTTTGTTGAGAAGGATGGTTTCCAGTTTCATCCATGTCCCTGCAAAGGACATGAACTCATTCTTTTTTATAACTGCATAGTATTCCATAGCGTATGTGTGCCACATTTTCTTAACCCGGTCTATCATTGATGGGCATTTCGGTTTGTTCCAAGTTTTTGCTATTGTTAATAGTGCTGCAATAAACATACATATGCATGTGCCGTTATAGTAGAATAATTTATAATCCTTTGGGTATATACCCAGTAATGACATTGCTGAGTCAAATGGTATTTCTGGTTCTAGATCCTTGAGGAATCGCCATACTGTCTTCCACAATGATTGAACTAATTTACACTCCCACCAACAGTGTAAAAGCATTCCTATTTAGCTTCTGCACAGCAAAAGAAACTATCATCAGATTGAACAGGCAACCTACAGCATTGGAGAAAAATTTTGCAATCTATCCATCTGACAAGGGACTAATATCCAGAATCTACAAGGAACTTAAACAAATTTAAAAGAAAAAAAAAAACCACATCAAAAAGTGGACGAAGGATATGAATGGACACTTATCAAAAGAAGACATTTATGCAGCTAACAAACATATGAAAAAAAGCTCATCATCACTGGTCGTTAGAGAAATGCAAACCAAAACCACAATGAGATATTATCTTGCGCCTGTTAGAATGGCGATCATTAAAAAGTCAGGAAACCACAGACGCTGAAGAGAATTCACATTCAAATTGTAAGGAATTTTACAACTTTACAGCTTGTAAAGTAGTCATTCAAATCTATTTATTTATTTATTTATTTATTATAGGTGAGGTTTTGCTATTTTGCCCAGGCTGACCTTAAAACCTGGGCTCAAGAGATCTTCCAAAATCAGCCTAATGAATAGCTGGGACTACAGGAGTATAGGACCACGCCTGGTCTCATCTAAGTCTACTTTCTAAAATGGTAAATCAGCAAATGTTGTATCTTCAATCAGATCCAGAAACAAAAACGTTAACGTACTTCTCACTAGGTGTCTTAGAAAAAGAGTAGAATCATTGTTTAGAGTTGCCAATGAATTAAGACACAATAAGATATTTTTCAACAAGTCCGAAACCCAAAATTCTCTGATATTGGCACCCTAGACCCTCAATAGTTACTTAATAACAGGAAATATGCAGATGAAAATCTTTATTCTACCTAAAAGTAGGAGAAGACATTGATTTTATGTTATATCATTTATTTCACCTGAATTATTCAGAAAACTTTATGCAGTTAATCACCTATGGATTCATGTTTGGATTATTTCATAAGAGATGCTTTATTTACAGTCACTTAATTTGATGGCAAAGTATTTCCAGTTTTGCTGGGAATGTGATTTCATGTGAGTTTTCTAACTCACAAAATTCACCTCAGAATCTTCTTATTTAATTTGTATCAATCAGTCAAAATTTTCTAATTATGTCCTTATGGGCCAAATCATTAATTTATTTATAAAATTTTAAAGTAAAATTTAAAAAATCATGATTTCATTAAGATAATTAAGCAAGCATATTAATAATCTCTGTTGACACTATCTTTAGTTTTGTTACTAAACTACTTTCTGATTTCCAACTTTTATACATGATACATAAGTGTGTCATGTTTCTATCTAAACCTCTAAATAAAGGATTTTTCAAACTTTGAATTTCTATGGGTTCATAGTAAGTGTATGTATTTACAGAATGCATGAGATATTTTGATACAGGTATGCAATGTTTAATAATCACATCAAGGTCAATAGGGTATCCATCACCTCAAGTATTTATCCTTTGTGTTACAAACAATCCAATTGTGTACTATTTTCGTTATTTTTAATTGTACAATTAAATTATTTTTACTATAGTCACCCTGTTGTGCTAGCAAATACTAATTCTTATTCTTTCTATATTTGGTACCCATTAACCATCCCCACTTGTCCTCCCCAGACCCCTCCACTCTTCCCAGCCTCTGGTAACCATCCTTCCATGATCTCCATGAGTTCAATTATTTTAACTTTTAGCTCCCCCAAATAAGTGAGAATATGCAAAGTTTGTCTTCTCTGTCTGACTTATTTCATTTAACATAATGATCTCCAGTTCCACCCATGTTTTTGCAAATACCAAGATCTCATTCTGTCTTATGGTTGAATAGTACTTCATTGTGTATATGTATGCCATTTTCTTTATCCATTCATCTGCTGATGAATGCCTAGGTTGCTTCCAAATCTTGGCTATTGTGGGCCTGGTGTGGTGGCTCATGCCTATAATCCCAGCACTTTGGGAGGCCAAAGCAGATGGATTACTTGTGGTTAGGAACTTGAGACCAGCCTGGGCAACAGAGCAAACCCTACGGCTACCAAAAAATAATAATAATAAAAATAAAAAAATAAAAAACAAAATAAAAATAAAAAAAATTAGCCAGGCATAGTGGTGAATTCCTGTAGTCCCAGCTACTCAAGAGGCTGAGGTGAGTGGATCCATTTCAGAAGTCGATCATGACACAGCATTCCAACCTGGGTGACAGAATGTGACCCTGTCTCAAAAAATAATAGATTAAAAAAAAAAAAACAAGCAAATCTTGGCTACTGTGAATGGTGCTCTAATAAACATGGGAGTGAAGATATCTCTTCACTCTACTGATTTCCTTTCTTTTGGGTAATTATCTAGGAAAGGGATCATAGCGTAGCTCTATTTTTAGTTCTTTGAGGAACCTCCAAAGTGTTCCCCATAGTGGTTGTACTAATTTACATTCCCACCAACAGTGCATGAGGGTTTCCTTTTCTCCATATCCTCACCAGTATTTGTTATTGCTGCTCTGTGGGAGTTACAACTCCTACAGAGTTGTTTGAGTTTCTGATATATTCTGGTTTTTAATCCTTTGGCAGATGGGTGGTTTGCAAATATTTTCCCCCATTCTGGGCATTGTCTCTTCACTTTATTGTTTCATTTGCTGTGCAGAAACTTTTAACTTAATGTGATTCTATTTGTCCATTGTTGCTTCGGTTGTCTGTGCCTGTGGGGTAAAGATGAGTTTTTTTAAAGCTCAAAACCATTTGTTTAATCCAGTTATAAGAAATCGCATGTTTATATTGATTTATTGATCTCTACTTTTGAAATTTGAGAATAATTTGAGGTTTTACCAAGTTCTTTTGTTGTAATGAAATTTGTGATTCAGGTATTTCTGAAAAAAATGCTAATAAGATATATTAACATGAGCTAAAATAAGCCAAAAAGGGGGCTTAATGATATTATTCTTAAGTGGCTTAGAGAACTCAAGGTGCCAGGCCTTCTGAGAGTCCTGGACTTGGAACAGGGAAGCCTGCAGGAATCTCCGCAGTGCTCTACAGGTATGAGTATGACTTATGTGAACAAGTTTGGATTTCTACACATGTGTTTTGATGTGTGGGTTGGTGTGTGTGTGTGTGTTTGTGTGTGCACGTGCACATGCTCATGTGTAATTGTGTGTGTCTGTGTTGTGCACGGGTGAAGGGTGTTAACTTCTTTAATTTTTCTCATCTTCATGCCTTATTCTTTTCTCTGGATATAGAACTGTTATGTTTCTCAGTGTCCATGGGGGTAGACGAAAACTCAGCTCCATAATTCTGAGTTTGCAACTTGTTTCCAGTCACATACAGGCATTAACTGTTCCCTGCTTAGGTCAGTTATCTTTCCCCCAGGTAAGCACTCAGAGACAGGAAGTAATTTATCTGGGCAGACTTCCTTCTATTGGCTACTGCATCAAAATCTTTGTAACAGTCCTCGCAAAGTTTGTATACCACAGTGATTCCAATAGTTCTTTCTCCAAAATAAAGAAAAAAATCCTGGTCATATATAAATGATTATAATAGTAAATATAGACTGAGAGTTTTCAGAGGGCAAGGTTGTATTCTAAGTACTTTACAAGTATTATTTCATTTAATCCTCCCAACACTACAGTTCTAGCATTACCTCTTTTTTTCCTAACCAAAAAGTTGGGAAATTCACCCAACTTTACACAGCTACAAAGTGTGAGAGCTGGAATGTGAGAGCAGGTCATCTGCCTCCAGGACGTCAATGCTCAACCACTAAATTCTACTGTTTGGAAACGCTGGATTAAATGAGGTTGAACCAATATCTCATTGATTAATTTTTGCTGTAGGATTTCTTATGACCTTTAATATGTTACAGTGAATTACGACTTTCTCAGAGCAGGATATACCATAAAGTTTCCAAAATGTATATAATCGTTTTAATTCATTTGTATTTTTATGAACTACTGAAAGGCACTAGTAGATGATTCCTTCTGAAATATGGCTATAATTTGCTTTTATTTCTGAGTTAATAAAGTAATACATAAGAAACAATTGTGTCATAAGGAAAACTGAACAAAAATTGAGTATATTTCTTTTCAGGTTTAATTTTAATTAGTTATAGAATTCTCTTCTCATAGATTCTAAAATTAATGAATATTTCAACACTGGCAGAAAAATCAAATTTTGTGCAAACAACCCAACTCCTAAAATTATTCAAACAAATCAAGAGTAAAGAAGGAAAGAAGCTCATTTTTCAGACAAATAACTGGAAGCAAAATGTTAACTAGTCCCTATATGGGACATAATGCTTCAAGAATTTGTAGTTCACAGAAATAGTAACTTAGGAAGAGTATAATTCAGTTGAATTCTTGGATGATAAATGTATAACGAGTCCATAATGGAATCTAAAGAAGCAGTTCCTTTCGAGAAGAAGTTTAGGAAAGACAATCAGTTTCCCCTCTCACAAAACAGCAGTTAACTCATTTAACAAACATTTACTTGGTCCCTACTGGACTCAGGGAACTCTGATGTATTTTTAGAAGACAACGCATGAATACAGTGAATTTTGTCCTCACATCTTTCATGATATATCTTTATATATATATATAAAACTCACACACTCAGGGGAGAAACCGCATTCAAAGGAGAGAGAAATGCACATGAGATGATGAGGAAAGGCTTTAGAAAGTACATGGCATTTAAACTGGACAGGATGGACAGGGCAGGTATTAGGACAAGAAATAAGTGAATTGTAAGGAAAGGGAACCCGATGACATGTAGAAAAGGTAAAATACAGGGCCAGGCACAGTGGCTCACACCTGCAATCCCAGTACTTTGGAAAGCTGATGTGGGCTTTCAAATCATGAAGTCAAGAGATCAAGACCATCCTGTCCAATGCAGTGAAACCCTGTCTCTACTAAAAATACAATAATTAGCTGGGCTTGGTGGGTGCACCTGTAGTCCCAGCTACTTGGGAGGCTGAGGCAGGAGAATCACTTGAACCCAGGAGGCCGAGGTTGCAGTGAGCCAAGATTGTGCCATTGCACTCCATCCTGGTGACAGAGCAAGACTCTGTCAAAAAGAAAGAAAGAAAGAAGAAAGAAAGAAGAAAGAAAAAAGAAAGAAAGAAAGAAAGAAAGAAAGAAAGAAAGAAAGAAAGAAAGAAAGAAAGAAAGAAAGAGAGAGAGAGAAAGAAAGAAAGAGAGAGAGAAAGAGAGAAAGAGAGAGAGACAGAAAGAAGGAAGGAAAGAAAGAAAAGAAAGAAAGAAAGAAAGAAAAAAGAAAGAAAGAAAGAAAGAAAGAAAGAAAGAAAGAAAGAAAGAAAGAAAGAAAGAAAGAAAGAAAGAAAGAAAGGAGGGAGGGAGGGAGGGAGGGAGGGAGGAAGGAAGGAAAGAAGGAAGGAAGGAAGTGTAAAATACAGAGAAGAAAAAGAAATAATTCAGATTAATTATAGTTTTTTGTCTGTAAAATGAGAAATAAGCAGTGGGATAGAGAGTTAGTGGAAACGAGTGTATTCCCCAGGGCAGAAAGTACCAAGTAGACGGTGCAGTATCATGGTTATGAGCATGGGCTGCAAAGACTGGAAAATGCCTTCCTGCTTCCAGTAGCAACGGTTCTCACTAGGAGTAATTTTGCTCCCCGTGGGATATTTAGCAAATTCTGGAGACATTTTTAGTTGTCATAACTAATATATTATTTAATATTTAATATTGTGATAATTTAGAAGATCCAAAGTAATACTACATTTAATATTTAAGACAGTGACATTATAGCTACAACACACTGCTTACTGATATTTAAAGGGAAAAATAGCATGACTTTCATTTCTGAAATCAGTGGACTAAATGTTTCAGAAAAACTTTTCTGTTGAACATTAAGATGCTGAATGAACTGTAACGATCATCTTCTGAAAACAAATAGCTTGATGAAAAAGAATTAAAAGGCCAAGGCACTGGAAAGAATGTGAATCCAGTGATTTTAACTTGACAATTGGGAATATTTTACTCTGCATTATTATCTAATCATAATTGTTCACCACTAAAAGCTGAGCTGCTTTTTATTTCAGGCATTTCTAACATCATCACAAGTCTTGGGTGGCAAAAGTCAGGACTTAGGACCAATAAACAACGTAATCCTGCCACACTTCACTGTCTGCTTTGAGCTGGGGTCCAAAGAACCACATTGCAGTATTAGGAGGAAAGAAGGAACTGCTCTTGTACAGAATGCAGTCAGATCATGTGGGTAGAACAGGAAACCTCATGCCCCAAGCACAGTTTCAAGTTATGTGGTCTAATAGTGATCTCAGGTATCCAGTAGAAGCAAAAAAAATCTTCTTTAAAGGATGGTAAGTCATCCTGAGCTCCTGATTGTTTTCTATAAATTATCTTCTTAAGACATTGTCTATTATGCAAAAATAAATAGGAAAATGAGGAAATTAATTATGGGTGAAAAACAAGTAAAACTACTTCCGAAACGTCAACAGAAATAGATTAAAAAGATCCCTGAGTTGAGGACACAGAGTTGGTAGTCTGGAGAGGCAAAGGCAACCAGTCGTATTTTCAAAGCACAGTACCAAATAGCAGGAGAGACAGAGACAGAGATGGAGACAGAGAGAGAGAGAGAAAGAGAGAGAGAGAGAGAGAGAGAGAGAGAGAGAGATTGAGATCTGAAGTTCTGCAGAGGGTTCCCGTATTCAGCTGAGAAATCAGCTGATGCTCTTTAAAACATGTATGTGGGGAAATTATCTGAGGCCAGGGAAAGAACAACCTCAAAGGATTCATGTGTGCAATCCTTGGAAATAATACAAGGCTGAGACTAGTTTGTGTTCCTACCAGTGAGTAAAGGAAAACCTTGAAATTAACAGGACTTTCAGTAAAGGATTCAAAATATATTGCCTCGGTAGGAGGAAATATTAACCCTTGAGCACGGGCTGCTCTGATTCTGCCTGACAAAGCTTAAAAGCAATTCTTAACAGAACAAAACCATCTCCAAGTACTTTAACTGTGTCCAAACCAGAGTTCAAACACATTTACAGACTTAAAATGTATATATTATTCAACAAGATAAAATATTTAATGTCTGGCATCAAGTCAAAAATTAAATTCAAATTAAGTAGGAGAAAGTAAATAATAAAAATGAGGACAGATACTAACAAAACAGAAAATGGAAACTTTATAGAGAAAATCAGTGAAACCAAAAACTGATTCTTAGAAATGATTAATAAAATTGATCAATTTTTGGCTAGACTGGCCATGGAAAAAAGAAAGAAGACATAAATTACCAACACCAGAAGTGAGAGAAGTTATAGAACTACATATTCTAGAGTTATTAAAAAGCAAATGAGGGAATATTATGGACTACTCTATGCCAATAAATTTGACAACTTAGATGAAATGGAAAAAATTTTCAAAGACACAAACTACCAAGGCTCATTCAAAATAAAAAAATAATCTGAATAACCCAATATCTGTTTTCAAATTTTAAGTTTGTAGTGTAAAATATTCCCACAAAGACATTTCCAGGCCTGATGACTTACTGGCAAACTCAACAAACATTTTCAGAAATTCAACAGGATATGTTTATTGTCTTTAGTGCAATGATGGCTTCACAAGTGTATACATATATCAAAACTTATGAAATTATATACTGTAAATATATGTCAGTTATACCTCAATAATCTGTTTAAAAAGGTTTTTAAAAAATATGCTTCCAGTAAATAAGCAGTGGACAGTTCCCATAGGAATACATCCAACATTTATTAAGAAAATGCAAATAAAATAATAATGAAAAATTATTTTATACCTCCCACCAAATTTTAAAAGATCAAATAAATGCTGAGAAAATTGTGATAAGAATTTTATATTTGATAGTGCTGGTGGAATCATAAGCTTTTTTACCCATATGGAAAGTAATACGGAAATACATGTCCTCAGTAATTTCTTGGAAATTGCAACTTTAATCAGAATGACATATAACAAAACCATTTATTTTCTCATCTACATTATAACAAAAGTACATTGAATGAAACAACTTTATTCGGGATCTGCTACATGTCTTTTTGCTTTTAAAGACATAGTTTTCAAGAACCTATCAACAAAGTGAGGACTTACTACATTGTAGTAATGTATGAGATATATGTGTGTATGTATCAGCTGTCATAAATAAATTGATATTTATGTTTCCAATAAACTTGCTTTTATCATAGTGTAAGAAAATGATTTTAACTGGATCAAGATGTTTAGCTTCTGTAATGGAAAGATAAATTTCTAGGGAAACCAAACATATCACATCTAAGTAGCTATTTTAAACACATGTTGCATATGGAAACAAGATGGAAAACACTGTATTATGAATTTATATTTTGATTGCCAACATTATTAAATTTGCGCTTGTGTGAAATATAATATTTAACCCCAAATCATTTTTTTCAGTATTTGAAAGAAGTTTACTTTTGAGGAGAATGTGTTGACTCTAAACTAATGCTAACATGATTGCTTACTTTTTAGTGCCTGACACAAAGTTATGATTCAAAAATTATTATTCAAATGAGCTAAAAGCCAATTTAAGAATACAAAAAACTTAGAAAAAATTGCTCAATTTTAATTTAGAGTCAAGAATGGAGTCTATACTACAATGGAATCTAGGGAAATTCTTGGCACACTTAAGGAATACTTCAATGTTCACTAACTCCTCTCCTTCAAAAGTTATCATGAAACAAACATGCAAGCAGAGACAAAGTGAATAAATATTTATTTATTTATTTATTACATGTTGACCACCACTATTCTTCTTGCTCATCAAACCAAGATTCAGCCAAAATTTCCACATGAATGTAATTGTAACAAGAAAATAACACTGTAAATAATTATTGTACTGGACCGTTCTTGCATTTCTTTATAGAAATTTCTATAGAGAAAATCAATGAAACCAAAAACTGATTCTTAGAAATGATTAATAAAATTGATCAATTTTTGGCTAGACTGACCATGGAAAAAAGAAAGAAGGCATAAATTACCAAATTTCTATAAAGAAATGCCTGAGACTGGATACTTTATACGAAAGGAGATTTAGTTGGCTCATGGCTCTGCAGGCTGTACAGGAAGCATAGCAGCATCCGCTTCTGGAGAAGCCTCAGGAAACTTCCAATCATGGCAGAAACCAAAAGGGGAACAGGCATGTCACATGGTGAATGCAGGAGCAAGCAAAGGAATGGTGGCCACACACTTTTAAAGGGCCAGATCTCATGAGAACTCACTCACTATTGCGAAGATGGCACCAAGCCATGAGGGATATGCCTCCATAAGCCAAACACCTCCCACCAGGTCCCACCTCTAGCACTGGGGATTACAGTGCAACCTGAGATTTATGTCGGGACAAATATCCAAACTATAGCATTTATTTTTAAACATTTGGTATTTCAATCAACACAATGTTTTAATTCATCTTCACTAATCTTCCATCTTTTGGTTATTAATTAGCAAGAGGTCTTACATTTGTATTACATATGGAAGTATGGGCAAAAATCACACTCATTTAATTAGGTAATATTTATTTAATTCTTAATTGCAAAAATGCCTTCAGTAGAAACTGAAAAATAAAGTGATAAGCTAAAAGCATTAATCCAACTATCTTTTTTTAGAACTAGAAGAGATTATATGAATTATTGAGTTTCAGTGTCTTCATTAAAGAAGAAACTGTAACACACAGATTATGCACAGCTGTAAGGCTTTGATGGCAAGAACAGAAATACGCTTCTTGTGTCTTGCTTATTCTTTCCTGAGATGGTTGAATATATCTTAAGTTATGTATCTAAAAATGTAAAGCCCCAGGATTGGGTTCTCAAGTTGATAACTGCATGACTATAAGCCCAGAATGATTCTATTGATAGAGTTTTCAATTCTAATCTACCTTTAGAACATGTAATAAATAAAATAGGATCTTAGACATTTGCAGTCAAGCTTATCTCAGCTTTCCACCTTAAAAACTGAACTTATTGAATTTGCTTTATATGTCACAAGCCAGGTCCCATCCAAGAAGAAAGAACAAACCCAATGATTGAAATAAAACAGAAAGCAATGGTAAAAACAGGAAGATACGAAAAAATAATTCTATTAAAGAAGCTTAATGTGCAAAAAATAGAAGTGCCATTTTTGAGAAGGAATAAATACATCATGAAGGTGGATGGTTATAATAGATTACAAAGAAGCTCAAGAAGCATAATTTACTAGAAACAAAAAACAAAGGCATACTTAACCACTGACAGAGGAAGAATCTTCTTTCATACATATAATTAGCCTGTAGGTTCTGGTGGGAAAGAGATATAAGAATAAAAAGACATCTTTAATAAAAGATAAGGAAAGTCATGTTTGGCTCAAATGTCAGATGGCAAAATCAGCAAGCATAGGACTTCCCATACACCTAGGGCTCCCACCACCATAGGTAGAATAAAATGAGGGGAAAAGTCCTCTATAAACACCTTGGGTTAGTAACTCACACATACACGCACATGCACACATGCAGATACGCGCACACACACAGCCTCCTCCCCACACACACGCATACACAATTTGAAAAGAGGAGGAGGGCCGTGGGCAGAGACATTGCACACATTCTCATTCCTAATGATGAATCAGTTCCCTAGGATGGGCTCCTGTTTCTAGAGCTCCTAACAGTCACCATCTACGTTCTTCTAATCCAGGCCTCTTCCTGATTCCATCTCCATGTACCCCTTCATGGACTAGTGGGTTAGGATTCTAAAAATCTGTCCTGTTCTAGTAGATTAGTTTAAAACTATTAGTGTCACATAATTAAAATAAGTGAAGCAGTAAACTTCACTAATGGGCCCAAATGAAAAAAAGATAGCAAATATTGAGAGAGATCCATCTGGCCACCAAAGCCATCTTTGTAACTTCAAATAAAGAGTATTTAATATTAGAATCTAAGGATTATTAAATTTGGAATAACTGGAAATGAATCTGTTTTCAGATATATAAGTAGTAGGGCCTTTTCCTACGAGTTTAATTATTGGCCTAGAGTTAATAAACACATATTCTGGCCAGATGTTCAATGGTATTATGGCAAATTATAATTAATATACATACATATTGTCTTCACATACAGGTTACAGGATAAACAACATAGAAATACCTACACTCTGAGGTCGTGGATTGTTTCTTCTTGGGCTCAGGATCATCACGAGAAATAGCTTCCATCATCTATCATTCATTGCACAACACTGAAAACTGAATGTCTTCCCATCTTACTAGTTTTTCTAAAAGCAACCATGGTGAGTAAATCCAAACAACTGATTTTCAGATGAAAAAACTGTGGCCTCTAACTAGAGGGCCCCACAAATCAACAACATAAATAAATTTAAAACAATCTTCTTTGTGTTGTGGACATTCAAAATCCACTTTTCTAGCCTTTGAAATCATACAATTAATCCCATAAATGTGTACAATTATTATGTGTCGACTAAAAATAAAAGGAAAAAAGAAGCAGTCTTCTGACTCCCCTACATTGCATATGATAATACTGATACACAATACCTCATTCAGTGGCTCACATTATTCAGTGATGTGGCTGAGGTTCTCAATTCATGTTTTATCTAGTAACCTTGAGATTTTACACCACTTAAGTTTTATTACCTGGAAATTACATCTAATTTGTCTCCACAAATACATTGGAATCAAATAATGTAATGTAAATCAGTAATCAGGTGGCTTTAGGACCGTCTTTAATTAGACCTGCGGTAATTTGTCTAACAAATACATCACTGTACAATCAAATTAATGTATATAATAAATTCTAAAGTGGCTCCTCTGCCATTGGAAGACTGTAAAGCATGCTGCATACCAAGTAGTAATAAAGTGTTCTCTGGCCTGCAGCTTTTCCACAATGAGTTTTTCCTCATTAGGGAGTTAGTCACTAACTCATGTTCCATGCATATTCCGCCTCTTGTATGGGTAACCCAAAGCCACAACATGACTAAAGATTTCCCATGTAGCTTTTAAGTGATGCTTTCTGCTAGTGACATCTTGCCCAGCCCACAGCCTTTCTGTTATTAAAAGTTCTCGTGGACCTATTTATAAATTTCAAAGGCCCCCTTTGTCAGCCACAGCACTCCACCTGTGATGATGGAAGTCAGTAGAAGGAGAAAATTGATCAACGGCTCCTTCTTATACAGGAAGGAGACTCTTATATAGAGACAAAAGTATCAAATAGATTAATCCTTTCTAAGCACTTAAAGCTTCATAAACCTACATAAAGCAGGGTCATATGGAGAAGGAACAAGTCTGTCTTCAGCTCTCAAATGTATCTCTAATCTGCCTTTCAATTTATCAGAAGCACCTTTAGTAAAATGGAATTACTACTTGTGTCTTTCACCCTAAACTAATAACTCAGTTATTTTCTTCGAATACTCTTTGCTCCAAAAATCCTTAAGACATCATGCTCTGTCAACTACTAACGTGTTTTACTTGTTGGCTCTACTGGTAACTTGCTCAAAGCATACTCCTAGGCTGCATTCTCTTGAATTATTCAGATAAAAATGCTGTTGCCATTCTTTCTAGCTACTCTAGAGGAAAAAATATGCCATTGCTCCTTATTAAATTTTAATGATTATAAGCAGATTACATTTAACTTTAACATAGAATGAAGATTTTATATATGATATGGACAATTATTTATTTAATGTATATATTATTATAATTATTACTATGTGTATTTAACACTATCATTTATTGTATGAATACCAAATACATGTACTAAAGTAGGTCTTTCATTTACATTATCCTGCTTAATACTCAAAAGACAAAACTCTATGCTGAATATTTTAGCCCCATTTTCCAGAGGTAGAAACTGAGTTTCAGAGAGGTTGTCTAAAGATAATTGGTTCATTGACTGACAGAACAGAACCCAGATTCATCTGACTCCAAAGATAGCATCCTGTCTATTCAACAATGCTGACTCTGTCCACAAAAGTTTTGAAGTATCTTATATTAGAATTTAAGAACTCTGTTTCTCCACTTCATTCAGTTATACATTCAAGTATTTTCTGAGATTCCTAAGTGCCAGGTAAGAAGTAGAGACAGGTGATGCAATGAAGAGAAAAACAGACCTGACTCCTACCCTAGTGAAGTTTACCAACCCATAATCACACAAATAAATAGAAATTGCCAGCTGTGACAAGTGCTATGTAAAAAGAGTATGTATTTATCAGGAAGAGAGGTATTTGCAATATCTCTGGAGCAGTGGGGTGAAAGGTATTTTCAACGAATGGAAAAGGCTCAGTGGCCAAAACTAGGCTGGGACAAGATGAGACAGAGCAAAATCATGTATGTGGTCAAGAATAGAGAAGGCCATGGCATGGGAGCAAACGGAGCCCTGCTATGAATCAGAAGCTCAGGCTGCTAACATAAACTCATACCATTAACTCTCATGATTGTGTTTAGAAGGATAAATTATTGGCCTCCTCTTACCCAGGTGGAGATGGAAATTACAATGACTATCAAGTCCCAGAGCCAGGAAGCAGAGGGCTGAGTTAAATTGGAGACTGCTTCACCTGAAAGTAGACATGTTGTCACCACGCTACATTGCCTCAGAATTTGCCTTTTAGGCAAGCTGTTTTAGACAAACACACATAGGTGACCATCAGCTAAAACTTTTCAAAACTGATTAAGAACTTTGTGACAAGGTTCCACTGAAAAATCTCTTGAAATGAGAGGAGCAAAAGGATGAGAGATCTATTAAAAGTGAAAATCATTTTTCAAAAGTATCACTGATGTGAAATAACACTTGGATGTGAATTTGATAAACATATCAATCCTTGCCTCCTCTTTTTTCTTTCTAAACTTCAACTCAATGCACACTTTTGAAAGATTTGTTCAGAGAGAGGTTCCAAGACGGCTGAATAGGAACAGCTCCAGTCTACAGCTCCCAGAGTGAGTGACACAGAAGACAGGTGATTTCTGCATTTCCAACTTAGGTACCAGGTTCATCTCACTGGGGCTTGTCGGAGAGTGGGTGCAGCCCATGGAGCATGAGCTAAAGCAGGGCAGGGGATTGCCTCACCCAGGAAGCACAAGGGGTCGGGGAATTCCCTTTCCTAGCCAAAGGAAGCCATGACAGATGGTACCTAGAAAATTGGGACACTCCCACCCTACTACTGCACTTTTCCAATGGTCTTAGCAAATGGTATGCCAGGAGATTATATCTCGCGCCTGGCTCAGAGGGTCCCATGCCCACAGAGCCTTGCTCACAGCTAGCACAGCAGTCTGAGATCGAACTGCAAGGTGGCAGTGAGGCTGGGGGAGGAGCATCCACCATTGCTGAGGCTTGAGTAGGTAAACAAAGCAGCTGGGACGCTCAAACTGGGTGGAACCCACTGCAGCTCAAGTAGGCCTGCCTGCCTGTGTAGACTCTACCTCTGGGGGCAGGACATAGCCAAACAAAAGGCAGCAGAAACTTCTTCAGACTTAAACGTCCCCGTCTGACAGCTTTGAAGAGATTAGTGGTTCTCCAAATCTGAGAACATAGAGACTGCCTCCTCAAGTGGGTCCCTGACCCCTGAATAGTCTAACTGGGAGTCACCTCCCAATAGGGGCCAACTGACACCTCATACAGCCAGGTGCCCCTCTGACACAAAGCTTCCAGAGGAAGGACCAGGCAGCAATATTTACCGTTCTGCAATATTTGCTGTTCTACAGCCGCCACTGGTGATACCCAGGCAAACAGGGTCTGGAGTGGACCTCCAGCAAACTCCAACAGACCTGCAGCTGAGGGTCCCAACCGTTAGAAGGAAAACTAACAAACAGAAAGGGCATCCACACCAAAACCCCATCTGTACATCACCATCATCAAAGACCCAAGGTAGATAAAAGCACAAAGATGGGGAGAAACCAGAGCAGAAAAGCTGAAAATTCTAAAAATCAGAGCACCTCTTCTCCTCCAAAGAAATGCAGCTCCTCACCAGCAACTGAACAAAGCTGGATGGAGAATGACTCTGACGAGTTGAGAGAAGAAGGCATCAGACAATCAGTAATAACAAACTTCTCCAAGCTAAAGGAGGATGTTCAAACCCATCACAAAGAAGCTAAAAACCTTGAAAAAAGATTAGACAAATGGCTAACTAGAATAAAGAGCATAGAAAAGACCTTAAATGACCTGATGGAGCTGAAAACCATGGCACAAGAACTATGTGATGCATGCACAAGTTTCAGTAGCCAATTCGATCAAGTGGAAGAAAGGGTATCAGTGATTGAAGATCAAATGAATGAAATGAAGCAAGAAGAGAAGTTTAGAGAAAAAAGTGTAAAAAGAAACAAACAAAGCCTCCAAAAAATATGGGACTATGTGAAAAGACCATATCTATGTCTGATTGGTGTACCTCAAAGTGACAGGAAGAATGGAACCAAGTTGGAAAACACTCTGCAGGATATTATCTAGTAGAACTTCCCCAACCTAGTGAGCCAGGCCAACATTCAAATTCAGGAAATACAGAGAATGCCACAAAGATACTCCTCAAGAAGAGTAACTCCAAGACACATAATTGTCAGATTCACCAAAGATGAAATGAAGGAAAAAATATTAAGGACAGTCAGAGAGAAAGCTTACATTACCCACACAGGGAAGCCCATCAGACTAACAGTGGATCTTGCTGCAGAAACTCTACAGGCCAGAAGAGAGTGGGGGCCTACGTTCAACATTCTTAAACAAAAGAATTTTCAGCACAGAATTTCATATCCAGCCAAACTAAGCTTCATAAGTGAAGGAGAAATAAAATCCTTTACAGACAAGCAGATGCTGAGAGATTTTTGTCACCACCAGGCCTGCCTTACAAGAGCTCCTGAAGGAAGCACTGAACATGGAAAGGAATAACCAGTACCAGCCACTGCAAAAACATGCCAAATTGTAAAGACCATTGATACTAAGAAGAAACTGCATCAACTAACAAGCAAAATAACCAGCTAAGATCATAATGAAAGGATCAAATTCACACATTACAATATTAACTTTAAATGTAAATGGGCTAAATGCTCCAATTAAAAGATACAGACTTGCAAATTGGATAAAGAGTCAAGACTCATCAGTGTGCTGTATTCAGGAGACCCATCTCACATGCAGCGACACACATAGGCTCAAAATAAAGGGATGGAGGAAGATCTACCAAGCAAATGGAAAACAAAAAAAGCAAGGGTTGCAATCTTAGTCTCTGATAAAACAGACTTTAAACCAATAAAGTTCAAAAGAGACAAAGAAGGCCATTGCATAATGGTAAAGGGATCAATTTGACAAGAAGAGCTAACTATCCTAAGCATATATGCACCCAATACAGGAGCACCCAGATTTATAAAGCAAGTCCTTAGAGACCTACAAAGAGACTTAGACTCCCACACAATAGTAGTGGGAGACTTCATCACACCACTGTAAACATTAGACAGATCAATGAGACAGAAAGTTAACAAGGATATCCAGTAATTGAACTCAGCTCTACACCAAGTGAACCTAATAGACATCTACAGAACTCTCCACCCAAAATCAACAGAATATACATTCTTCTCAGCACTGCATCACACTTATTCCAAAATTGACCACATAGTTGGAAGTAAAGCACTCCTTAGCAAATATAAAAGAACCACAATACAATCAAACTAGAACACAGGATTAAGAAACTTACTCAAAACCACTCAACTACATGGAAACTAAACAACCTGCTCCTGAATGACTACTGGGTACATAACGAAATGAAGGCAGAAATAAAGATGTTCTTTGAAATGAATGAGAAAAAAGACACAACATCTCCAGGACACATTTAAAGCAGTGTGTAGAGGGAAATTTATAGCACTAAATGCCCACAAGAGAAAGCTGGAAAGATCTAAAATTGACACTCTAACATCACAATTAAAAGAACTGGAGAAGCAAGAGCAAACACGTTCAAAAGCTAGCAGAAGGCAAGAAATAACTAAGATCAGAGCAGAACTGAAGGAGATAAGACCCAAAAACCCTCAAAAAATCAACAACTCCAGGAGCTGTTTTTTTCAAAAGATCAACAAAATTGATAGACCACTAGCAAGACTAATGAAGAAGAAAAGAGAGAAGAATCAAATAGGTGCAACAAAAAATGATAAAGGGGATATCACCACCGAAACCACAGAAGTACAAACTACCATCAGACACCTCTATGCTAATAAACTAGAAAATCTAGAAGAAATGGACAATTTCCTGGACACATAGACTCTTCCAAGACTAAACCAGGAAGAAGCTGAATTCCTGAATAGACCAATAACAGGATCTGAAATTGAGGCAATAATTAACAGCCTGCCAACCATAAAAAGTCCAAAACAAGTCAGATTCAGTCAAATTCTACCAGAGGTACAAATATGAGCTGGTGTCATTACTTCTGAAACTATTGCAATCAATAGAAAAAGAGGGAATCCTCCGTAACTCATTTTCTGAGGCCAGCATCATCCTGATACCAAAACCGGGCAGAGACACAACAAAAAACCAGAATTTTAGACCAATATCCCTGATGAACATTGATGCAAAAACCTCAATAAAATGCTGGCAAACCAAATCCAGCAGCACATCAAAAAACTTACCTACCATGATCAAGTTGGCTTCATCCCTGGGATGCAAGACTGGTTCAACATATGCAAATCAATCAATGTAATCCATCATATAAACAGAACCAAAGACAAAAACCACATCATTATGTCAATAGATGCAGAAAAGGCCTTCAACAAAATTCAACAGCCCTTCATGCTAAAAACTCTCATTAAAGTAGGTACTGATGGGATGTATTTCAAAATAATAAGAGCTATTTATGACAAACCCACAGTCAATATCATACTGAATGGGCAAAAACTGGAAGCATTTCTTTTGAAAACTGGCACAAGACAGGGATGCCCTCTCTCACCACTCCTGTTCAACACAGTGTTGGAAATTCTAGCCAGGGCAATCAGGCAGGAGAAAGAAATAAAGGGTATTCAATTAGGAAAAAAGGAAGTCAAATTGTCCCAGTTTGCAGATGACATGATCGTATATTTAGAAAACCCCATCGTCTCAGCCCAAAATCTCCTTAAGCTGATAAGCAACTTCAGCAAAGTCTCAGGATACAAAATCAATGTGCAAAAATCACAAGCATTCCTACACACCAATAATGGACAAACAGAGAGCTAAATCATGAGTGAATTCCCATTCACAATTGCTTCAAACAGAATAAAATACCTAAGAATCCAACTTACAAGGGATGTGAAGGACCTGTTCAAGGAGAACTACAAACCACTGCTCAACTAAATAAAAGAGAACACAAACAAATGGAAGAGCATTCCATGCTCATGGATAGGAAGAATCAATGTCGTGAAAATGGCCATACTGCCCAAGGTAATTTATAGATTCATTGCCATCCCCATCAAGCTACCAATGACCTTCTTCAAAGAATTCGAAGAAAACTACTTTAAAGTTCAAATGCAATCAAAAAAGAGCCCACATTGCCAGGACAATCCGAAGCCAAAAGAACAAAGCTGGAAGCATCATGCTACCTAACTTCAAACTATACCACAAGGTTACAGCAACCAAAACACATGGTACTGGTACCAAAACAGAGATATAGAACAATGGAACAGAACAGAACCTTCAGAAATAATACCACACATCTACAACCATCTAATCTTTGACAAACCTGACAAAAACAAGAAATGGGGAAAGGATTCCCTATTTAATAAATGGTGTTGGGAAAACTGGCTAGCCATATGTAGAAAGCTGAAACTGGATCCCTTCCTTACATCTTCCACAAAAATTAATTCAAGATGGATTAGAAACTTAAATGTTAGACATAAAACCATAAAAATCCTAGAAGAAAACTTGGGCAATGCCATTCAGGACATAGGCATGGGCAAGGACTTCATGAGTAAAACACTTCAAAAGCAATGGTAACAAAAGCCATAATAGACAAATGGGATCTAATTAAACTAAAGAACTTGTGCACAGCAAAAGAAACTACCATCAGAGTGAACAGGCAACCTACAGAATAGGAGAAAATTTTTACAATCTATGCATCTGACAAAGGGCTAATATCTAGAATCTACAAAGAACTTAAACAAATTTACAAGAAAAAATCAAACAACTCCATCAAAAAGTGGGCAAATGACATGAACAGACACTTATCAAAAGAAGACATTGATGCAGCCAACAGACACATGAAAAAATGCTCATCATCACTCACCATCAGAGAAATGCAAATCCAACCACAATGAGATACCATCTCATACCAATTCGAATGGTGATCATTAAAAAGGAAACAACAGGTGCTGAAGAGGATGTGGAGAAATAGCAACACTTTTACACTGTTGGTGTGGACAGTAAACTAGTTCAACCATTGTGGAAGACAGTGTGACGATTCCTCAAGGATCTAGAACTAGAAATACCATTTGACCCAGCCATCCCATTACTGGGTATATACCCAAAGGATTAGAAGTCATGCTGCTATAAAGACACATGCACATGTATGTTTATTGTGGCACTATTCACAACAGCAAAGACTTGGAACCAACCCAAATGTCCATCAATGATAGACTGGATTAAGAAAATGTGGCATATATATACCATGGAGCACTATGCAGCCATAAAAAAGGATGAGTTCACATTCTTTGTAGGGACATGGATGAAGCTGGAAACCATCATTCTGAGAAAACTATCACAAGGACAGAAAACCAAACACCACCTGTTCTCACTTATAGGTGGGAATTGAACAGTGAGAACACTTGGACACAGGAAGGGGAACATCACACACTGGGGCCTGTCATGGGGTGGGAGGAGCGGGAAGGGATAGCATTAGGAAATATACCTAATGTAAATGATGAGTTAATGGGTGCAGCACACCAACATGGCACATGTATACATATTCAACAAACCTGCATGTTGTGCACATGTACCCTAGAACTTAAAGTATAATTTAAAAAAAAAAAAAGAAAGATTCATTCGATTCATTCAAATCACCTCAGTTCCAGGGAATGCTGACAGTTTCACTGGAGTTCTCTCAAATTGTTGCAGACTAGGAATCCAAACAAATGCCAAGTAACTATGTCAGTAAGAGTAGATGTAGCTGCAAATATTTCCAAGTGAGATAGTGCAACTGTGCATCTGCTGGAATACATTCATTTCTCCTTGCAATAGAAGTAAGTTTGATCTAGGAAATGTGGCGCATTTATATGGAGATTTCTAGTATCTCATAAAACTAACATAAAAGTGTTTACACCAGACCCATATCCTACACTTGTATAAAAATTCCTTGCAAGAAAACTTGTGCTTCGTTGTGCAAAATGCCTTCTAAAGCACATAACAGGAGTGCTGGGATCATGACCTAAGCTGCTTCAGACTCGTTGTTTGAACCCCTCTGGAGACTCTTCTACTGACCTGTCAGCCTCCAGATTAATACTTTCACTGAAATGACCTTGTTTCTTATAGCTATTTCTGAAAAGTTTCCTCATTCCTTAAGGTCCAGTGTAAATGATGAATATTTTAGGAAGCTTCCCAGATGTCCTACGAGTTATTTTTCCTCCCTACACTCCCATGAGACTTTTTCTATCTTTACTATTTCACTTATTCCTGAGTGATGTACTGGAAATGTATCCTATCTCCTCTATTCACTGTATAAAAAATTCCTGAAGGTCACGAAAGGTACTTTCCCACCTTCCCTCAACACAGGGAAGTGTACTAACTGCACTTAGTGTACTAAGACTATATTTGTTGACTTGTAGACTTTTCTATCTTAATGATCTAATTCTATACAGCCACACATTTGCCTTCTTGTTTATAACTGTATGTCTTATGTACATGACTTTGGAGTTACAATCTATCATGTTGAAAATTATAATATAGTTATCTTGAGGATAGCTAAATTCTTTATTGTCTTCCCATAGTGCCTACAAAAGTGCTTTTAACCTACCCTAAATTCTGAATATATATACACACAGACACACACATGCACACACACCTCAAAAAACATTTAAAACATTAAACTTTAGTCAAACTAGACTGCTGTCTAGATTATAGGCACACTCACATGTTCATACTTCTGTCTGTCTCTCCGGATTGTTGACTAAGTTGTTTGTTTACTTGTGGAATAGAGATTAGAAACCCAACAATTCTCTAAAAGTACTTGAAACACAAAACAAAATCATCTTTACAACATTGTATTCAAATACTTCAGAGCCGATAGGAACCTTGGGCACTGTGGGATAGCCTCTTAGCTTCATAGACGATAAAACCAAAGTCAGAACACAGAAAAGTGCCTCTTATTCAATGATGAAATCAGGAGTCCTGACTTCCAGTCTGCTGCCCTAAAAGGTCTGATATTTGTAAAATATAACATGTTGACTTCAACAACTCAAGAAAATAGTTCACAATTCAGAAATATTTGGTTTAAGTATGTATATATACACACACACACTTTGTTTTGTTTTGTTTTGTTTTGTTTTGTTTTAGGACAGGATCTCACTCTATAGCCCAGGCTGGAGTGCAGTGGTACAATCATCACTGCAACCACAAACTCCCAAGTAGCTGGGGCTACAGGTCTGTGTCAGCACGCCATGCTAATTTTTTGCATTTTTAGTAGAGATAGGGTTTCACCATGTTGCCTAGGCTGGTTTCAACTCCTGGACTCAACGGAGCTGCCTGCTTAGGCCTCTCAATATGCTGGAATTACAGGTATGAGCCACTGCACTCAACCCATATTTATTTTTCTGGGAAAAAAAGAAAACAACTGTATTGAGATATAATTTATGTTATATAAC
The DNA here is from genome assembly GCF_037993035.2 of Macaca fascicularis. Lineage (NCBI taxonomy): Eukaryota > Metazoa > Chordata > Mammalia > Primates > Cercopithecidae > Macaca > Macaca fascicularis. Next base: position 79,103,704 of record NC_088378.1, on the reverse strand, counting down.
TTATATCTAATTTAATTTTACATTTCTAAAAGTTTTGAAAATGTAAGCCGCTCACTTTTAGAGAGCATTTTACTCTCACCAAAACATTTCATCAGGCCCATTTTCAGTCGATACCACTCCACTTTCTGAGTCTAAGTGACCACTCATTAGCCTTCTGTCATTGTAGAGTAGTTTTTGCTTGTTTCCAACTTTCATATAAATGGAATCATGTGAATGTACTTTGTTTGACTTTTTTCATGTAGAACATTTTTTGTAAGATTTATCTATGCCATTGCTTACATTAGTAGTTCATTTTAAAAAAATTAGCAAAACTTCAGGCTTTATTTGATTTTCACAAGTTTTCCATTAAAATCGACTGATCACCACCATAGTGGTCAATTGGGAAGAAAAATACAATGCACTGATTTGGTAAAGAGTATAGATATAGAGTCAGACAAGTATAATTTGGACTGGCATTAATTTTTATTTTAATTCATGTTGGCCGTGTATGACATTAGGGAACTTATTGACTTCCACGAACTTCAGATTCCTCATTTGTGAAATAAGAATGATAATCCACAATGCAGGGTTGGTTTTCAGATTAATGAGATAATACATGTGCATGTTTAACTTAGCACAAGAACTCAATAAAAGTTTGCTAAATAAAATTATAAAACAAATAAGGAGAAAATACAGCAGACCACCTTAACATGAGATACTAAGAAGTCACATAAGATAAAATTAACATAATTGAAGACATTCACTTATTAATTCAACAAGTAATTATTGAATGACTGTTTTGTGCCAGGAATTGGTGCCAGGCATTCTGTATTGGCTCCACAAAATTTACATTCTAATATGAAACAGAAATGTGTACCTGTGTGTGTGCAAATGGTGATGAATACAATGCATAAAAATATAACAACCAGGTTAAAGGGACAGTGGTAGAAGGTGCTCTATTACATTAGATAGAGAAAATTATGTAAGGTGACATTTGCACACAAAATATCTGTCCGGAATGAATTAAGGAAGCAAGTCATGGCTTGGGTGAAAGCATTCAAATTCAAGAGAAAAGCAGATTAAAACCCCAAGACTGGTGTGAGTTTAGTATTTTGGAGGAAAATCAAGCAGTCCTATTGTGGAAGAGAAACACAGGCTGAAGTGCAGAGAACAAGTGGGCATCAGTCATAAGAAATGAGAAGAAGTAACCAGAGGCCCAACCATGTAAAGTTGTACAGACAAGATGAAAGGTTTTAAATTTCATTCTAAGTATGATGGGTCATAATAGACTGTTTTCAGCAGTAGAGTGACATGACCTAATTTATGTGTTAAAGAATCACCAGTGTCTTCCATTTCTAATATAATGGCAGAAAAGATATAAAGAGAAATACATTCAGGTACAATACACTTTTTTAAAAGAAAGCTAGGTGTAAAGTAAAAGAAATCTACAAATGTCAGAAATAATAAAAATCTATACTCTGTGTTTTGGAGCTGCACTTACTCTCAAATTGGCTCTCCATCTCTGGTAGATTAGAGCTTGGGCTTTAACAAACTGAGTGTGCTGAGGACAAGACAAAAAACTGAGGAAGTCTAATTGGAGATCACTGATAACATTAGAGGCACAGGAGTGTAGCTTACTCAATGGCTCGGCCAGAAAATAAAGCCTCAAAAAAAGAGACTATCCAGTCAAGACCAAGACCTGAATTTGGCAACAAAGAAACAAAAAATTACTCATTGAGATTACAAGCTCACATTCACACAGGTTTAACTCTGATTTCATACTAGTCTAATGGGCCCAAAAAGCACAAGCTGCACATTTATCACCATGTTTCTAACTTTTCCATACATCAGTCTGAAGCAAATAAATGAAGACACATAGAACTCAGAATTCAAATAATTTCCAGAGTTTCAAAAAATGTGAGCTCACAATGAACATTTACTAAGATGTAAGGAAACAAGCCAACATTACAACCATCAGTAACAAAATCAAACTACAGAATCTGCGCCACATTAAAAAAAAGATATTGGAATTATCCAGTACTAAATATAAAGTAAACATTCTTACTATGTACAAACAAATAAGGGGAGCAATGAAAGCATGATGAAAGCAGAAGAGTAACAAAATTGGCAGGTAGGTTTGAAAGAAACAGAACAAAACAGAACTGTTGGACACAAATATACTAACAAAAACAATATCATGGATTAACTGCAGACGAGAAAGTGCTGGAAGTAAACTGGAAAACACATCTAAAAAAATTACGAGGCAACACAAAGATAAACAGATAAGAAAGAAATTATGAAAGAAGAGTGTGAAGGCCTAATATAAGAGTAACTGAAGGTCTAATATAAGACTAACTGTAGTGCCAGAAGGAAAGAATAGTAAAAGGTAATGGTCAAGAATTTTTTCAGAAATGAAGAAACAGTTCAATTTGCAAATTCAGAAACTCCAATGAAACCTAAGTGAGAAAAATTAAAAAGAAATCCATACCAAGAAATATACTAAAAATGCAAAACACAAAAGAAAACAATGTAGTATGAGCAACTATCAATTTTTAAATATATCATAAACAAAGTAAATATAATTAAACTGATAGCTAATTTATCAATGCCTATAATAGAAAATGGAAGAATGCTATTTTCAGATATGAGAGAAAGTAATCATCAAAGTAGAATTCTGTACTGACAAACAATCTTTCAATAGCAAGATTGAAATACAGATATTTTCAGATCCTGTTAAAAAAGGAATTTTACTACAACTACTTTATAAAAATTATTTCCAAGGAATCTACTTAAGAAGGAAAGAAAATGATCAAGAAAATATGTGCAAGATTAAAAAAAAACATGATGAGCAAAGAAAAATAGGAAATTGGGCAATAAAGCTATCCAAGTATTGACTACACTATTAAAATTATAATACTCTTGCTATATAGAAAATAAACATAAAAATTTTAAAAAAAGAAAAATCATATATACTGGAAGTATTAACCTCCTAAATCAGTGTAGACAAAATTGACTTCCTGGCAAAAAGGCCTTACTAAGGATAGAGTTATATTGTAATGTTTCAGTTCACAGGATGATAAAATTCTAAATCTTTGTGAACCTAATAACAAGGATCCAAAATACATAAAGCAAATGTTTATAGACTTCAAGAAGAAATTGATGGATATGTCAAGTTAATGAGAAAAAATGTACACATTTCTATCAATAATTGACGAAGTAGAGAAAATAAAAATGATTTTAAAAGTTTTTTTAAATCACAATCAATTCACTTTACTTAATTGGCATATATTGAACCACAACAGCCAGCAACTGGAGAACATTCTTTACTAAGCATACAGAACATTAAAAAATACTGACAATTGACTGTGTAAATTTTTTGGACATATGTAATAAAATCTATATCATAAAGCTGGTATTACTGGGCTACAAGTCAATTAGGTTAGGAAATAAAAATAAGTTAAAAACAACATATTTAGTAAAAAATTTTTTAAGTCCTTAATAATTTATGGATTAAAGATGAAATTGTAATTGAAATTAGAAAACAATTAGAACTATATGATAATAAAACTTATTTTAACTTTTTAGGATACCACTAAATCAAAACATAGGAAAATTTTATTCTTAAGTAAATTCATTTTGGAAAAGAAATAAAGCTGAAAATTAATGAAGCACATAAGACATTTGAAAAGAAAATATAGAATTAATATACATGAGAAAAAAATTAAAGAAATATAAAACTTTAAAACTACAATAGAGATGACAGGCAAGCAAAATTTGGCTAATATTAAGACTAATAAAATTGCTTAATATTTTGCAAAAAGGAAGAAGACATATTAAAATAGAAAAGAGAACATGGGCCGGGTGTGGTGGCTCACTCCTGTAATCCCAGCACCTTGGGAAGCTAAGGTGGGCAGATCACCTGAGGTCAGGAGTTTGAGACCAGCCTGGCCATCACGGTGAAACCCTGTCTCTACTAAAAAACAAAAACAAAAACAAAATGCAAAATTAGACTGTCGTGGTGGTGCACACCTGTAATTTCAGCTACTTGGGAGGCTGAGGCAGGAGAATCACTTGAAATCGGGAGAAGGTTGCAGTGAGCCAAGATTGCACCATTGCACTCCAACCTGGGCAAAAAGAGTAAAATTTCATCTCAAAAAAAAAAAAAAAGGAGAACATAATTCTAAATTCAGGCAAAATTAAAACATAATAAAAGAGTTTTACGGACAAATTTAGGTCAGTATATTTGAAAATTTAAATGAAAAGAAATTCATCTCAAATATAATTAACAACATTGTCTCAAGAATAAACAGAAAGTCTGAACTGTCTTAGTAAAGAAACTGGATCAGTTTAAAAATCTTTCCATAAAGAAAATACCAGACTAAACATTTTTTCCAGTCAAATGCTACCAATTTTTCAAGAAACAGCTTATTCTAATTTATAGGATATTGTGTGAAAATAGAAGATGCAATACTCCTGGACTCATTTTAAAAACCTGGTATAATCTTGATTCTAAAATTAAGTAAGAAAAATATGAGAAAGAACTACTGTAGATCAATATTTCTCATTACTGTAGAAATAAAAATGAAAAAAATTAAATTCCAAAATACACTTACAGCTGGGCAAAGTGGCTCGTGCCTGTAATCCCAGCACTTTGAGAGCCCAAGGTGGGCAGATCGCTTGAGCTCACTAGTTGGAGACCAGCCTGGGCAACATGGTGAAACCCTGTCTCTACAAGAAATACATAACATCCGTGTGTGGTGGTGCATGCCTGTAGTTCAGTTACTCCGGAGGCTGAGGTAGGAGGATCGCCTGAGCCAGGAAGCAGAGGTTGCAGTGAGCAGAGATTGTACAGCTGTACTCCAGCCTGGGCAACAGGGAGAATCTGTCTCAAAAAAAAAAAAGGAAAGAAAAAGAAAAATGTACATTTACTATATAATCAACAAGTTTGTTTCATCTCAACAATAGATCAATAATAGGAAGTCAAATAATTTATTTCACCATATTAACAGATTAGAGGAAAATAAATTATCATCTGTACAAATGTAGAAAAATCATTAAAAATCAAAAATATTTATAATTTAAGAAGAAAACCAAATCTCAGAAATATAACTATAAGGAACTTCCTTATTTTGATAAATGATATCTATAAAAAACAACACATCTACCATATTTCAATATTAATAACCAAAATCATTTTCTTTTAAATTAGAACTCCTACCATCACAAATTTCATTTAATATTGTATTAAAGATGCTAACTAGTGCAACTATTTTAAAAAGACATAAGTATTGGAAACAAAGAAAGATCTGTAATTATTTGCAGATGACATTTTTGCCTATACAGAAATCCCTCACAATACTTAAAAGATAATTATTAGATTAAATAATATAATATGTAAAGGTTGCTGAATATAAGATCAGACACAAAATGCAGTGGCATTTTATTAAAAAATAATCATAAGGTGAAATTTACTAGGAATATATCTACCCAAATATATATAAGGTTTTATGAAGAAAGTCATGAAGTTTATTAAAATGAGAAAAGACCTAAGAAAGGAAAAATAAATCATTCATGATTAGCAAGAAAACATTCAATGACATTTTAACAAAAAAGCAAATAGAATTTTTCATGTCACATGACGAGCTGTTTCTAAAATTTATGCCAACAAATGAAGGGTCAAGAATAGCTAAGACCCTCGAAAGTAAAACCAGAAGAGGAGATATACTCTATAGTATGTACAGATTTTCAAAATTTATTAAGAATCTTTAATAGCTAAGATGCATTGTCATTGGCACAGAAAAATACAATGAAACAAAAGAACAAAGGGAGGAAACTGGAGACAGATATGTGCACATATATATTTGTTGAATGATGCAGATGACATTGAAAGTTAGTGGGGAAAGAATGGCATGTTCAAAATATGGTGTAAGTTGAAGATGCATATCCCTGATAGCTCAACCTTTCCACTCCTAAATTATCCTAGAGAAACTCTTACACATGTACATCAGGAAGTATGTGCAAAGATATCCATAGAACCATTGTTCCTAATGAGAAATAAATCAATAAATAGATAAACAGAACCAAAATGTTATACTCTATAAACAGCATATTCTTACAATGGAATAACATATACCAGTTAAATGAATAAATTATAGCAGTAAACACCAACAATGAAAAACTTCACAATATGTTTCATAGAAACAAGTTCAATATCAGGCAAAATAAAAAAATGTATTGTTTAATAATGCACATGTATATGGAAAAACATTTAAGAAAAGTAAAACAATGTCTAACATAAAACTCGGAATAGCAGTTGTCTCTGTGGTGGAAAAATGATGATATAAACAAAAGGGACACACAGAGCCTTCAGATATTTTGGAAATATTCTATTCCTCAAGCTAGCTGGTGGGCACCTGAGTGTATACTTTAATTAATTTTTGTTATTTAAAATGTATATATAGTGCCAATAAAATATAATTTTTATAATATTTTATTTATTATTTTATAATAAAAAGGTAACAAAAATAAACGTGTCACTGGCTGAGACATGGAGAGTAGAGAGTACAAGTGCAAACAGTCTACCAGTCTAAAGGCCATACAGTTGTATAGGCAGAAGATGGTGATGGCTCAAGAAGGCATGGTAGAGCGGACAGTGGAAGCAAGGATCAATATAGGGAAGTATATGAGTGATGAGTTAAAAAGAGTTGCTGATGTAAAATGGAATATTTTAAAAGAGGGTCAAGATGGCATCAAGGTTTTTAGTTTTAGTAACTGAATGCATGGTTGTTTTACTGAAATGGGAAGCACCAGATAATGATTTAAGTGTTTAAAACTGGAATGATAGATGGTAGTAGAAGAAAACTAAAAGATAAGAAATGTACTGGAAAAATCATTGTTCATGTGGTGGACAAAAGATTAATGTAGAAAATACATAAAGACTTTTAAGAATCCTAAATAGAAAGAAAAAAGATGCAAAAAGAAAAAAACAGGAAGGAATATGAGGAGGCAAGTCACAGAATAAAAAATGTAAATGACAAATATATGGACAGTCACTCTCAGCAGTAATCAGGAAAATGTGAATTAAAAGAAGAATGAGATACTATTTTTCAAAATTGGTTTTAGGGAAAATCTGTGTGATAAAATCCAGTGTTATCAAAAGAAGGGGAATGTTCACTGTCCTATATTTTTTATACTGGTATAAACTGATATATAACTTCTTGTAAGGTAATTTGTGATGGCTTTTGATTTAATATTTTCACTTTTAGAAATTTATTTTACAAATTTTCCCACCAATGTACAAAAAGGACTTTTAAAGAAGAATTGCATTTTCATTGCATTTACATTGCAGAATTATTTTATAGTGAAAACCAGAAAATAAGTAAACTTTCCAATGATAAGGCAATGATCATTTATATTATTATTAGAGGGTTCATCAGAAAAGTCTCCCTATATGGCCTGAAATTCCCTCCAACACCATATAATATTTTTTCTTCTTACGGAAATAAAGAATTTTATATTATTTTGTTGTACTAGGCAAAAATTGGCAAAGCCATTGTTCCTTACATTCTGCAATATTCTTATACATTTGTACCAAAGAGGGAGAAATACCATGAGCAAACCATCTGGTGTGTGTTCTTAGAGACTTTGCTGGCTCATCCTGTTGAATATATATTCCCCTAATCTATTTATACAATGTCAATACAGTTGCTTAAGTTCTAATGAAATTCCTTGGTATAGTAGTCCGTCTTATCCACAGGGGATATGTTCCAAGACCCAGGTGGATTCCTGAAACTGCAGATAGTACTTAACTCTATATTTTCTCCTATGCATGCATACCTATGATAAAGTTTAATTTACAAACAAAGCACAGTAAGAGATTAACAACAATAACTAATCATAAGGTAAAACATTTATAACAATGTATGAAATAAAAGTTAAATGAATATGGTCTCTCTTTCTCAAAATATCTTATTGTACAGTACTCATCTATTTTTGGATTGCAGTTGACCACAGGCAACTGAAACCACAGAAAGTGAAACTGCGAATAAGCGGAGATTCCTGTATCTGGCTCTAGAAAGTTTTCATGTTGCAGATACTCACTGCCTCTTCATATGTATTCTCTGGCTAGAGATGCTGTTCTCCCAGGGGCTGTCCATGGTCTACTTCGAGCCTATGATTTTTACTCTATTATTCTAACATAGACTTCAGCTCTGTACATTTTCTACTCTAGTCATTCATGCCAGTTTCTTATATAATGAGATATATAATCACTGCTCTTTACTTGTCTGTATATTAAACCTACAAAATCATCTTGGATAATAAGCAGAATGGTGGACATGGGAGCTATTTTAGTTAGGAAGATCAAGCAAATCCCACTTCAGGTGACATCTGAGCAGAGACCTGAGTAAAGTAAGATATTGGGATACATGCAGTTCTGGTAAAAGAGCATTAAATAAAGGGGAAACAGCAAATGCAAAGAACCTGAGATGAGAATTTTTAACACGGTGAGTTTAGGAAACACCAAAAAGCCATTGTAGCTAGAACAGAGTAAGAAAGTGGAGAGTGGTAGGATGTAGAGCCAGAGACACACACGTGGGCAGATCATGTAGGATTTTGCAGGCCATGGTGAGGACCTTAGATTTTTTTTCTGGTTATAACATAAAACAATTAGAGGGTTTTGGTAAAGGAAATCAAAGTATTTGATTTATGTGCTTAAAGGTTCATTCCAGCCCAGCTGTTAAATGGAGAGTTGATTTTGGGGAAGAGGACAAGCTGTCAAGTAACCATCACCCTGGCCCAGGATAGAGATGATGATGGCTTAGACTACAGTGCTGAATAACAGTGGTGAGAAGTTGTTGGATTTATGATATACAATATTTTGAAGGTAGAGCCAATAGGTTTTGCTAACAGATTGTTGTGGAGCCTTGAAACCAAGGATGTACCAAGCGTTACGTACAAAGGAGCTGAATCCCTGGGAGGATTGCACCTCTGGTGCGGACTGAGGTAAACTGAGATGCCAAGCATAATAGAATGATTTCTAAGGATCTTCTAAAAGCAGGTGGATTAACAATTCCAATTACAGCCTCTTCTTTGAGAGATTTCTTTGCTTAAGCAATTATGTGAAAATAATTCAGAAAATATTCAACAAGAGCAGAGATGAGCATCGAGACCTGGTGTTAGCCAGAGTGCACAAGGCTGCGGGACCTCTGATAACTCCACTCTGGATTATGTTGAGGCCAAAGGGAGGGGAGTAGTAAAGAGGCTTAGGGAGTTCCTTGGGTCACCCTTATATCCAGATAATGTATTCCACCACTTCATTCCTAACATAACATTGATTCAATTGTCTACCAACTTATAATTTTTTTTCAAATGAATTTTGATATTCTAACAAAAAAAAATATCCGGTGTCTTCATTAAAATAAAAATTGTGTTGCCCTTTTCTTATCTGTAGCACATAGTAGGCCAACCTTTAGAGAAAATAATAGTAACCCCGCAATCTGACAAATAGGTGTTCCATCTGGTTTTCCTTACCCTAATGAAAGTGTAAAGGGAAGCAAAATAAAGTACTCTTTCTTTCCTGTGGAGTGACACCTACCTATCCTATGATGAATGTGTGTTGTTTTCCTAGCCAATACCCTATTCTTTGCAGAAGATCCCTATCCATATTCAATATGATTTCTATGGGACTGCCTATAACATACTTCTTTTCCTCAGTGGTAGTGAATATGCCCCATGACATGTGTCTGGCCAACCATGGTGCATATGGTAATATAAAGGCCACATGGAGTAGCCTAGAATGACTCACTGCCCAAAATGATTGATCTAAAAGGTGACATGTGTCTCAAGGTGCACTATTCAGAGTCCTCTATAAGGTATATTTATCAACGTGGAAAGAAAAATAAGATTTTACTTTTCATTGAAAATTGAAAGGTGTAAATTTGATGTGAGCCAGAATCTCCTGGTGGTCTATGTCTATGACATAGAAAGAGTCTGAAAATAAAAAAAAAAAACATAGAGAAATGTACAGGCACGAGATTAAGTCGAAAATAGCTCTGACCACAATTTTCAATTCACACGTACCTCAACAAGTTCTACCATAGGATTCCTCCATTGTTGTATTAGGTATTTATTTATTTATGACAAATTAGTCCAAACATTGCAGCTTGAAACAACAAACATGTATTAACTCTCATAGTTTTTGAGAGTCAGGAATACAAGAATAGATCTGATGGGCAGCTCTGACTTAATGTTTCTCATGAGATTGAAGAAGAGATGTCAGCTGGGGGGTCCATCATCTGAAGGCTACACTGGGAATGAAGGACCCTTTTCATGATGGCTCACTCACATGGCTGTTGGCCAGAGGCCTCAGTTTTCCAGTGACTTTTACCAACAGTGTGCAGTTCCTCATCACATGGATTTCTCCTTAGAGCTGCTTGAATGTCTTCAAGACACAGCAGGGAGCTCACTCATCCTAGACTAACAATTCAAGAAAGATTACGGTAGAAGCTACAATGTCCTTCATAACTTAGCCTCAGAAGTCACATATCATCACTTCTGCTGTAATCTATTGGTCACGCAGATCAATCCTGACACAATGTGGGAGGGGCCTATGCAACGCTTTAAATGCCAGGGCCAGGGGAGCATTGGGATAATCATTTGAAGTTGACTGCTGCAGTTGTATAAACATATATACAATCCTTTTTATTTTATCTCATAAACTACGATGTTTTGCATTCTGTCACTGGCAGTCAAAATCAAGTTTAACCTAAAATATTATCACCAACGAAGTCCTCTACATAAAAACCAAAGAAAACAAAAAACCTGCTCTATTCTTAAACATCTTTAAAATAGAGGCCATAAGAAGTACCCTGTAATGAAATCCCAAATATATTAATAGTGTTATTACATGTGGCATTTGACAAGTTAGAGACTTTCTAAGATGCACCTCCATCTAAGAAACATGTGAACTATACTTTCTACCACTGTGAGGAGCAAGTGAACACAATATTATTATTTTTTAAATGAATATAATACTTAAAAATTCATACATCTTTCATACATATTTCTCTATTTCATTATTACGATAATACTGTGAAGTAGACAGGTTAGGCATAGATTTCAGCACTTTTCAGATGAGGAAATAAAAGAAAGAGGTTATTATTAATCCAAGGTGAATGTAACCTAGTTGGTAGAGTGGCATAGCTGTAGGGCCAGGGTGTTTCCACAACCACACGTCTTATCAATGTGGTTTGCACAATACTGTCCCTCTGCATGTTGCTCAGGCCTGTTGTCCAACCAAAGGCATTTTCACTGATGATAAATGCCTCCTTCCTATTTCAGCTTTAGTTCCCTCCTGAGAATGTGAATGAGCCCCATTGCCTACTTGTGTATAAATTTAGCAAACTAACATGGATTATACTTCAGATTGAATATTTATTAATTGTAAGTTCTTCATTTATGAGAAGGTAATACATTAACTATATTTTCAAGTCTATACTTTCCAATACAACATTCTAAATTTCAAAGAGAGGGAAATTTGCCAGTATGTCGTATGTCAGAAAGAAGGCTAGAAGGTTTTTTGTTTTTTTTTAATCATTAAAAGGTATTACATTTTAACAGACGTAATGCCATAAAAGGAAGATAACAGAAGTGGTTGGAGAAAACAGGCTAGTGTTTCTCCTGAAAATCATCAAAATGTTCCCTTGTTCATTTTCTTACAGTGAAGTGTGAATGACTGCAGAAGTAAAATCTATATGGTATACATTCATAGAGTGTGTTTTGATAGCCTTTGATTCCCTAACATAAGCTTTAACTTTTGCTTTTAAAGCATAAGTAGTATAAAAGTGTTAATTAAAATTACTCAATGTACAATGTAAGAAATTTTCATGTTAAGCTTCGTGTATTTATTTCTGACTTACACAATGCACTAAATCAATCATTGAGGAAAAATAACAAATTCCCAATAAGGCCTTAAGATATGAGCCATGCTATCTCTCCTGTGAAGTTAATTAATTTTTGGCTACGATCTCAACCCCTCTTCTAATCTCCCGTATAAATTTCCTTCACTTTCTTCCTGAGACAGCACTGCATTTCCCTGAACCACAATAAGCTCTTACACATTTTATAAAGTATTATCCTAGGGGAATTAACTCCATTTTCAGAAAATCATTGAAAATAGAGAAGGAAAGGCTGTTGATTGTCCTTCTCTTTTGGTGGCAATAGCAACTTTTTCTCCATTAAATAGGAGTGATACAAAGAACAAAATTCAGATACTCCCAGCCAGGCGTATCAACCAGCAGGAAATTATATAGTAAATCACATGGTAATCTCTAAACTCTGTGTGTTTATATATGAAAAGGACATCAGCCTAAGTGAGTTGTAATGGTTTATCAGCAAGGCATTTTATTTATTTAAAAACACGATGTGATGAAACTAAAAAAGCAGAACATTTTGATAAGTATGAAATTTTACTCTCTTAAAAGTTATTACCAACTGATTGTCCAAACTCATTCCTGACTAGTAATCTTTCCTTTAAGCTCAATCTTCTTTTACATCATTGCTCACAGCAATATGTAGAGAGGTGAGATAAAGTGTATGTCCGGAGTGAAAAAGGCTCAGGACAGAAGGGAATCAGGGAAGGTGTGATATTAGAGAGGGCAGTTAAATTGAAATTTTTAAAATATTCAAAAGTCAATCACTTTGTGTTTGGATATATGAAATAAATGAAAATGAAAACATTTCCTATATAAAAAACTGGACATCAAAATTACCTCGTAAAAATCCCATGCATCTATCAGCAGTTGAATTTGTAAATAAATGGTTGCAAATGGCTGTAAATGAAATCTGATACCACAGAGAAAATAGATGAATTACAGCTAGATACAACAACATGAATGGATCTTGAGAAAATAATTTTGAGTGGCAAAAAATTGTAGAAGAATACTTACGATATAATTCAAATTCAATCACATACATTTCAATAATTCGTTAATCTAATGATATATTATTCGGAATACAAACAAAATTAAGCTGTATAGAAAAGCAAAATAATAATAAATCCAAAATTCATTATGATGGTTACATCTGACGGTGAATGAAGCAGGGCAGGGACTCAGAGAGGAACACAGGTGTTTTCTGAGTTGTGTGGTCTATTTATGTTACTGTACACTATTTTTAAAATTTTGCATGCATTTTGTAAATATCCTCTGGATTTCATCTATATTTTTTTTAAAAGGCCGCGACTTTGGGAGGCTGAGGCGTGTGGACCACATGAGGTAAAGAGTTCATGACCAGACTGGCCAACATAGTGAAACCGCGTCTCTACCAAAAATATAAAAAACTAGCTGGGCGTGGTGTCGGGCGCTTGTGGTCTCAGTTACTCGGGAGCGTGAGGCAGGAGAATGGCGCGAACTTGGGAGGCGGAGCTTGCAGTGAGCCGAGATGGCGCCACTGCACTCCAGCCTGGGCGAGAGAGGAAACTCTGTCTCAAAAAAAAAAAAAAAAAAAAAAAAAAAAAAAAAAAAAAAAAAAAAATTAAAACTGTCATGTAATTTGATACTCTTTAATACTTGAATAAACATGTTCCAAAGAATACGTAAGTTCTGAAACTGAAAGCAAGACAGATAAGACAGGCTTTGAACCTCACAGTTTTGGATGTGGACATCAAGGGGGGAAATCTAAGACATACTTCTGATTTTTCTGAAATAATGCCCAGCACAAGAAGAGAACCCAGAAATGGGATTTCTGCTGCATCCTGAGAAATCCAGAAAGTCAGGAATTCCCAGGGAGAAAGCAAAATCTTAGTTTAGGCAGTTATTTTTAATAGTTTGTATCTAATAGAGACTTACTTCTTAAAATAAATGTTTTCTACAAATCCGTATCTTCTAGCACAATAGAAGTGGATAATCTCTTACCTTAACCTATATAAAGTCAAGTGTGTACTAGAAAATCTGTAGTCTCACGCACTAATGACAGATTTAACAGAAACGAGTATTATATGATGAATACACCAACTGAGGACATAGCACTGACAAACGATAATGCACATGCTCCTATTTTAAAAATCAATCTCTAGATACAGTTCTTTTTCTGTTTTACCTGAACATTCTAATTTGCTTCTAATGGAAGGTGATTTAAATGATGTCTAAATTCCAGGTTACTTCTCGTGAGACTAGTATTAAATTAGCCTCCCCAGTATTCAACAATATTTCAGACAAATTTAATGTTTTAGCTATCGGGAGAGAAAAACTCCTGTTCACACTGATACTTCACACTGAATGTTTTTACTGTATACTATTTATCCTAGATTAGAATTTTCATGAATTCCCAGAGCAATTTCAAAAGAATTAAAAAGGGAAGATAAAATCTAGTTATATATTGGCTAATTTACTATAATAGTTGTAGTTGATTAGAGGCAATAGACATGAGGAAAAGATAGCATCAATTTCTGAATGATTGAGAAATTTTTGGAGATACAGAAAGGGTTTTAAAAATGTTCATGGAGGCCTGGCATGGTAGGTTATGCCTGTAATTTCAGCTCTTTAGAAGAATAACTTGAGGCTGGGAGTTCAAGACCAGTCTGGGCAACAGAGCAATATCTTGTCCTACAAAATACAATTAAAATAATTAGCCAGGTATGGTGGCGTGCACCTGTAGTCCTAGATACTCAGGAGACTAAAGTGGGAGGATCATCTGAGTCCAGGAGTTGGAGACTACATGGAGTTATGATCATGCCACTGCACTCCAGCCTGGGCCACAGAACAAGACCCTGTCTCATAAAAAAAATCATGGGAAATGGATATTATTAAATAATCCATGAATTTTAAAAATGTTTTGTGCCAAAATAAAAGCTTCCTAACTTCTTAACATGTCTGGACAGGATCTAGCTTGGGGCACTACGAAGGATAAGACAACAGTTTGAAAAGAGTCCCTATCAGAGCAACATAAATTCTGCTAACACTGAAGTAAAACATCAAATTTATGGTGAAGCTTAGCTGAGGAATAGTGAGATCACTGATGCTTTATGGAAAGTTTATGGGAAAAATGCCCCATAAGAAATCAGCGGTTTACAAAGAGATAACTCACTTTAAGAAGGGACAAGAGCATATTGAAGATGAAGCCTGCAGTGGCAGGTTATCCACATCAATTTCTGAGGAAAAAAATTAATCTTGCCCATACCCTAATTTAGGAGGACCAATGATTAACTACAGAAACAATAGCCAACACTATAGACTTCTCAGTTGGTTCAACTTACGCAATTCTGACTGAAAAGTTAAGGTTGAGCAAAGTTACCTCTTGATAGGTGCCAAAACCATTGCGCCTAGATCAGATGTAGAAAAGAGCAGAGCTTTCAGTGGAAATTTTACACAATTGAGATCAAGATCTTGAAGTATTTCTTCAAGTATTGTAACAAGATAAAACATGGCTTTACTAGTATGATCCTGAAAACAAAACACAATCAAAGCAATGCCTACCACGAGATGAAAGCGATCCAGTCAAAGCAGAAGCAGACCACTCAAGAGCAAAGAATATGGCAACAGTTTTTTGGGGTGCTCAAGGTAAGGTATTTTGCTTGTTGTCTTTCTGGGGAGCCAAAGAACAGTGACATCTTCTTATTATGAGAGAGTTTTGTTTGTTTGTTTGTTTGTTTGTTGTTGTTTTTAAGAAAGCCAAAGCTGTAGCATAAAAATACCCCAGAAAGCTTTAACAGGGAGTCTTTCTCCACCATAATGCTCCTGGTCATTTCTTTCATTAAATAAGAGTAATTCTGTTAGTTTCAGTGGAAACTTATTAGGCATCCACTTTCGGTCCTGAATTGGCTCATTCTGACTCCTTTTTGTTTCCCAATTGTATTAGTCCATTTTCACAATGCTATGAAGAAATACCTGAGATTGGGTAATTTATAAAGAAAATAGGTTTAATTGACTCACAGTTCTTCATGGCTGGCTGGGCCTCAGGAAACACAATCGTGGTGGAAGGTGAAGGGGAAGAAAGGCAGCTTCTTCACAAGGCAGCAGGAAAGTGAAGGGCCAGCAGGGGAAATGCCAGACACTTATAAAACCATCAGATCTTGTGAGTACTCACTCACTATCATGAGAGCAGCATGGGGGAAACCACCCCCATGCTTCAATCACTTCTCACTGCGTTCCTCCAAAGACATGTGGGGGTCATGGGAACTACAATTCAAGATGAGATTTGGGCGGGACACAGCCAAGCCATATCACTATTCTTACAAAAAATCTGTAAAGGGCACCTATTTTTCCTCAGTTAATAATGTTAAAAATACTGCATCAACACGGTTAAATTCACAAGAACTTTAGTTCTTTAAGGATAGACTAAACAACTGGTGTCACTGCTTACAAAGGTGTATTCAACTTGATGGAACTTATGTTGAGAAATAAAGCTTATGTTTTTTACTTTTATCTTTTAATTCCATTTCTCTATGAATTATCTGGAGTTTGTGTGTGTGTGTGTGTGTGTGTATCTATGTATATATACATATATGCACATATAAAAGCCAAAGAGAAAAATCACAGAATCTTAAGGAAGGGTAGTGAGTCAAATTTAAAAGTTCAAAATACTACTTCACTATTGTAAGGCATACAATATTTTGATTACAATGCATGAGTGCAAGGGTGATTAGAATTGAAGAGCCTATATTATCTATTATATTGGTGCATATATATGTATATACACACACACACATATATATGTAACATTCTCACATACTGCAATAACTAATGAAAAGTCTCTGCCTGCACAAAGCCAACACAATATCAATCACTGTTGACTTTTTAAACTTATTCACATGTCCACACGGACACCAGTCATTGTTGCTGGTCTTTAGGGTGCCACCCTCGTTCTTCATGGCATTCAACGATCCTTTTAACTCATGGACCAAATCCTATGTATCAAATGCAAAAGCTGTATCATTATGAGGTGTATACTTCTCATAAGAAGAGTAACCAATTGGAAGAATCAACAAAAAGATGTGCCATTTGTACTAAAGTGTCCTGTTATATACTTTATTAAAAAGGGGACCCTCAGAAGTCTGAGAGCAGAGACTCCTGATCTAAAATCCTAAAACATTCCCTAGGAGCAACCCAAATCCTAGGTGAATGGTGTGGTCAACCCAGATATTTGAAACTGGTCCCAGTTTAAGATTCTGAACCTGAATTAAATACATAGCAGGATACTAACCCTATTAGTGTCCATAGCTCCTTGACTTTTGGTTTTTTTTTTTTTTTAACACTGGAATCCTCAAAGATAATGAAAAAGCTCTAGAATAAGACAGGCCAATGAAGTTCTGGACTGAGACCAGTTTGGAGACCATCCAGGTATATCTGCTTTCAGAGCTGATCCATTGAAGTTGATCCTAAAAATACGAGAATTCTTACAACTAAGAATACCAGTGAGGCCCAGCCAGGCTTTATTGAAAACATAATATCACTCCTTTCTTTGTATTCCTTTCATCATCTGCATAAAAGTATCTGGAAATACCTTTCTCTCAACAAAACACATGTAATATATTTTTTAAAATCTTTGCAAACAATGTGTAGTTTCTTGCTCAAGAAAACATTAACTATGCCCACCAGCATTTTGAGCAATCCCTTTTTGTTAACATGATTTTTGACATAAGATTATGTGTCTGTATATTCATTTTACTAAATGCCAAGGCAGAGATTTCTAGAATTTCCATGTAATTGTAGGCAAAAAGTACAATTATTCATTAATAAACATGAAACACAGAGCAGAAATGAAAAAATGAATTCATTTTTTAATTCCTGCCCTCCTCAGTCAGCAAGTGTGGTCCTATAGTTTTTCTGAAAGACTATTTTAAGCAGAGAAAAAGGAGAGCTAAAATACCTATAAAAATCTGTTTAGACAGAATAGAAATCACTCCAAAAGCTTTGTTCCAACAGTATAGCCTCTCTAATGCCACTGCTATGCTTTAAGCTTAACAATTCTGCCAACTGACAGTTGAATGTTTAAGGTGTAATGATGTTGTCCTCAAAAGCACTGTACTTGACTATCCTCATATTTTATTTCTCATAAAATTAAAATGCTTTTTTTCAGCTACAGCAAGCAGGAGGTAATCAAAATGTACATAAAGAGAAAGTAGGAAGTTCTTGGTAAGCACAAGTGTTCAAGTAGTGTGTGATGTGCATGTGCTTGTAAGAAAGAATGAGTGCATGCATCACTGAACTGGGGTTGTGAGTGTGTGGGTAACACTAGGATATATAGGCATACCTCTGGCAGCTGCCTACTCTCAGCACCTCTTCTGGGTACAATTAGAACAAAATCAGAAAATGATGGGCTCAATCATCTGTCTCTACCCATAGCCCCCATGCTCAAATGTATCTTTATAAAAAGAAAAAGTAAGATAGCTTTGATGTAGGTCAAATACTTTTGAAAATAATCATCATAAAGGAAGGGCTTGAAAATACAGTGGAAAGGGATAAAATTGCTGGTTGCATTATAAGAACCCTTGTTCCAAAAGTGTCGGTATCACAGTATCTATGAAAAGGATTTAGAACAAAGATTCCATACAGTCAGCACATAGTAATTCAAAACTTAACTGTCAAGTGATTCTGATGTATATAGCACATTAATCTACAGGAGAAAATGTATTTTGTTTCATCCTTTAAAATCATTTAAATATTTGGCTTATCTCACAACAAAGAATAGTTACTGAGAATGCATAACTTACTGTTTAATAGGCATAAAATTTTACAATAAGTCCCAGCCATCTGCTCCCTCCTCTAATTATGAATTCAAGAAGGACATAATTCACTACACATGGTGCAAAAGACTGATAAAAAAGATTTAAGTGCTATGTATAGATTCTTTCTATGATATTTTTGTTCAAGATGAGTTCTCAGACTTAAGGGAAATTATTAGCTCACCTTTGAAAAGTAGCAAATAAATGCCTCTAAAAGAAAATTGAAATTAATGAGAAAAGAAGCTTTTGATTAGATCCATGTTTTCAGTCTCTAACTGGCAAAACATTTTTTGATATCAAAATGTGTGACGATAAGCTTGATTTAAATGTGGGATTTCTCTTTTTCTTTTTATTTCTTTTTTTATTTTTTTAAAAGAGAGAGGAGGCCAGAAACTCTTTTCCATTTGTTTTGCACTAGTTCCCTTTGTGAAATTGACAAGAAATAGTACAAAGCTAATGACAGGGAAAAATGAAAATTAACAACACAAGAATATTTTTGAGCTCTTATTTTGACTAAGACAAATATTTGCTGCTTTATCTTACCTTTCATTTGTCATGGAGACAATATAGCTTATCTTATAAACTCTCACCTGAAAGATTCATTGTTTTTAATATAGTGAAATAACAATCCATACACACACACACACACGCATATATATATCTTCAAGATCCTCTTCTGCTTGTAGAGGGAATGGCTGATAAATGGAAGTAAAGCCTCATAGAACAAACTGAAGAGAATGGCTTCTCTTTTTTATGGGCAACATTGGAGATAGGTTTACTGAGCTAATTCTCAAAACAAGACAGCATTGAGAATTTCACACTTCAGTTCTCGAAATTAAGAAAAGTACCACAGAACCTCATATGGTGCATTTTCTTTACATTTTAATCAACAAGTATCACACTTACCAAAAAGAAGTGGGAGCAGGAAGGGAGGAACAATACAGTTTTTTAAAGGCCACAAAAAGAAATTGAAACTGTCTTTATTGTTTCAGAGTTTTGAGTCAAATTTTCATCCGATATAGCCTCCAGTCGAGACCTCTAACCTTGGAATGCACCGTTACCTTCTGAGTGCCCTGTACATTCATCCAGGAAGGGATTCCTGGCTAGTTTTCATTTACCGTCCTTCTTATAGATAAGTACAAATTTCCCTGGCTCCTTGGGACACAAGTAAACAGAGCACATCCAATGGAAAATAAGCTGGGGAGGACACAAAGATAAGGGAAGGTGTCCTCCATTTTGTTTTTACTGTGAGACAATAAGGAGTCCAGTTTCTTCAAAATGTTCTCTGCTTATCATGATGCAGTAAAAGAAACATCATTTAAACACTAAGGAAATTTGGGCCACACAAGTCGAGAATTTTTTTAATATAAAAATACTCGAGAGGGAGGAGGCATAGCAAAACAGAGGAATAGAATGCTTCACCCATCGTCCCTTCAACAAGGACACCAATTAACAACTACCTACACAGAAAAACACCTTCATAAGAACCAGTTACCAGGTGAGCACCCATAGTATCTGTCTTTAGTCTTCAGTTTCATGTCACTGAAAACTGCACTGAAGAGACAGAAAAAAACCAGTCCTAATTGTGGAGGATTCTCTTCCCCTTCCCCACGTGACAGTGTGGTGTGGAGAGCATCTCTGGATGCTGGGGGAGAGAGAGAGAGAGTGCATAGCAATTGTGAGGCATTAAACTCAGCGCTGTCCTGTTAGAGCAGAAAGGAACACTGTACCAAACTCAGCTGACACCCCACTTCCCACCATGGAGGGAGCATTTAAATCAGCCCTAGCCAGAGGAGAATCACAAATCCCAGTGGTCTGAACATGGCTTTCTGCAAACCTCTCCAGGAAGAGCTACAGTACTCTGTGTTTCTAAATAAACGTGAGAAGCAGTCTAGGTCATAAGTACTGCAACTCTTAGGCAAGTCCTAGTGCAGAAGTAGGCCTAGAGACAGTGCGCTGTGTGGGGAAATATGACCTAGTGAGACACCAGCTAGGGCAGCAAAGGGAGTGCTGGCATCACCCCTCCCCAAACCCCAGGCTGCATATTTCCTGAATGCAAAAGTGACCATTGCCTTCCACTTGAGGAGAGGAGAGGGAAGAGCAGGGAGGACTTTGTCTTGCATCTTGGATACCAGCCAAGCCACAGCAGGATAAAGCACTGGTCAGGGTCGTGAGGACCCCATTCCAGACCCTGGCTGCAAACGAC
This sequence comes from Macaca fascicularis, assembly GCF_037993035.2. Lineage (NCBI taxonomy): Eukaryota > Metazoa > Chordata > Mammalia > Primates > Cercopithecidae > Macaca > Macaca fascicularis. Next base: position 79,082,798 of record NC_088378.1, on the reverse strand, counting down.
ATTTCTAGACACAACCTGGCCAGAAGTGAACCCACTGCCTTGAAGAGAAGGACCCAGTCCTGGCAGCATTTATCACCTGCTAATGGAAGAGTCACTGGACCTTGAATAACCAGCAGTGATACACAGGTACTACGTCGAGGGCCTTGGGTGAGCTTCTCAGAGTTTCTGGCTTCAGGCACCAGCATGACCACAGGGCAGCAGAGCAGCAAGTATGTTCTTGGGGTCCCTGATTTCATGACTTGACTCTTGGACAGCAATTTCTAAGCCTGCCCTGGGTCAGAGCGGAGCCCGCTGCCCTGAAGGGTGAGTCCTAGGCTAGGCAGCATTCACCACAAGCTGATGTAAGAGCCCTTGGGCCTTAAGGGACATGGCCTGTGGAGGCAGTGGTACCATGGAAAACTCCTTTGCCTTTGGAAAGAGGGGAGAAGAGCTGGAAAGACCGCATCTTGTGGTCTGAGTGTCCACACTACCCAAAGCAATGTACATTTCAATCCAATCTCTATCAAAATACCAATAACATTCTTCACAAAAATAGAAACAAAATCCTAAAATTTATATGGGATCACAAAAGATCCAGAATACCTAAAGGTATCCTAAGGAAAAAAAAAAATTGAGTAATCACATTACCAGACTTCAAATTATAGTGCCCAGCTATAGTAACCAAAATGATGTGTACTGACATAGACCAGTGGAAGAGAATAAAGAGCCTAGAAATAAATCCAGACACCTATAGTGAACTCATTTTCGACAAAGGTGCCAAGAACATATGCTGGGAAAAAGACAGCCTCTTCAATAAATGATGCTGGGAAAGCTGGGTATCTATATGCAGAAAAATGAAAATAACCCCCATCTCTCAACAGATACAAAAAAAAAAATCAAATCAGAATGGATTAAAGCCTTAAATCTAACACCTCAAGCTATGAAACTACCACCAGGAAACGTTAGGGGAAATCTCTAGGACATTGGTCTCGGCAAAAATTTCTTGAGCAATACCCCACAACAGGCAACCAAAGCAAAAATGGACAAATGGAATCACATCAAGTTAACAAGCTCCTGCACACCAATGGAAACAATCAACAAAGTGAGGAGACAACCCACACAATGGCAGAAAATGTTTGCAAATTACCCATCTGACAAGGGATTAAGAGCCAGAATACATAAGGAACTCAAACAACTCTATAGGGAAAAAATATAATAATCTGATTAGAAAATGGGCAAAAAGGTTTGAATGGGCATTTCTCAAAAGAAGATACACAAATGAAACAGGCTATAAAAAGCCACTCAACATCATGGATCATCAGAGGAATGCAAATCAAAACTACATTGACATATCATCTCACCTCAGTTAAAATGGCTTCTATCCAAAAGGCAGGCAATAACAAATGCTGGTGAGAATGTGGAGAAAAGGGAATCTTTGTACACTGTTGGTGGGAATGTAAATTAGCACAGCCCCTATGAAGAGCAGTCTGGAGGCTCCTCAAAAAACTAAAAATTGAGCTATCATATGATCCAGCAATCCCACTGCTGGGTATATACCAAAATAAGGAAATCAGTTTATCGAGGCAATACCCACACATTCATGTTTGTTGCAGCACTGTTCACAGTAGCTGATTTGAAAGCAATCTAAATGTTCGTCAATAAATGAATGGATACAGAAAATGTAGTACATATACACAGTGGAGTACTATTCAGCTATAAAAAGAATGAGATCCTGTCATTTGCAAAAACATAGATTGAAATGGAAATCATTATGTTCAGTGAAATAAGCCAGGCACAGGAAGACAAATTTTGCCTGTTCTCACTTATTTGAGGGATGTAATAATCAAAACAATTGAACTCATGGAGATAGAGAGTATAATGATGGTTACTAAAGGCTTGGACAGGTAGTAGGCGCTGTGGGGCAGGGAGAGATAGTTAATGGGTTGGAAACAAACAGAAGGAATGAATAAGACCTACTATTTGATAGCACAGCAGAGTGAATACAGTCAACAATAACTTAATTGTACATTTTAAAATAACTAAAAGAGTGTAACTGTATTGTTTGTAACTCAAAGAATAAAGGCCTGACGGGATACATACCCCATTCTCCATGATGTGATTATTTCACATTGTATGCCTGTATAAAACATCTCATGCACCCCATATATATATATACACACACACACACACAATATATATATATAATATATATATCGTATATATATATACTATATACCCACAAAATTAAAATTAATAATATTTAAGAAAAATATTCCCTGTAAGAAGAATGTGGCAAAAAGGGACATTGGTACCTGTGTGCACAAACACTTCTGGGAGAGGCACATGTTGCTTTATTTTGTTTAGACAGCAACTTCACAGTGTGTTTCAAGAGCCTTTAATAAATCTGATTCCCTTTGACTCAGTAATTCTACTTTGCAGACTCTGTCCTAAAGCAAAAAAATATGATGCTCTACAAAGATACAAGCTGGAAGCAAATAAAGGGATTCAACAAAGTGGGTGACAGAATGCCTCATGGCACATCCTTACACACAATATTATTTAGCCAGTAAAATAGTTTCCAAAAATATTTAGGAACTTATTTTTTCATGAAAAATATTAAGTTAAAAAGATGGGCTATAAAACTACGTACACATATCTATACATATATTTTCATACATATTTTATTCATATATTTATTCGTAAATATGTTGTGCATATACATATATTATTTTTGACAGAGATATGAGCCAGATGCAGTTGCTCATGCCTGTAATCTCAGTACTGTGGGAGGCTGAAGTGTGAGTCCAGGAGTTCAAGACAAGCCTAGGCAACATAGGGAGGCCCCCACTCTACAATAAAAATTTTGAAATTACTTGGGTGTGGTGGCACATGCCTGTGGTCCTAGCTACTCAGGAGGCTGAGGTGGGAGGGTCACTTGAGCCCAGGAGGTTGAGGCTGCAGTGAATTGTGATTGCACCGCTGCACTCCTGTCTGGGAGACAGAGTAAGAACTAGTCTAAAATAAATAAATAAAAATAAAAGATGTGAAAAATTATATAAACATTATCGATATATGCATTTTAAAGTATGTATTTATTACCACACACACACACACACACATATATGCACATATGTATCCATATATATTTGAAATAGAAATATCCCCCAATATTATTAGTTTTTATTTCAGGATGTTGACATTAGAAACATAGGTGGATTTTATTTGCTTGCAATGCTTTTTTGTATTTTCTTATATTTTTATAGTTTGTCGGCATGTTTTTTAGATCAGAAAAAACAAAGGTTAAAAGGGCTGGGAGTGGTGGCTCTCGCCTGTAATCTTAGCACTTTGGGAGGTCGAAGTCAGTAGATCACCTGAGATCAGGAATTCGAGACCAGCCTGGCTAACAAGGTGAAACCCTGACTCTACTAAGAATACAAAAAGTAGGCAGTCGTGGTGGCGGGTGCCTGTAATCTCAACTACTCAGGAGGCTAAGGCGGGAGAATCGCTTGAACCTGGGAGATGGAGGTTGCGGTGAGCCAAGATCACGCCGTTGCACTCCAGCCTGGGCGACAGGAGTGAAACCCAGTCTCAAAAAAAAAAAATAAAAATAAGAAGTTTCTGACTTATTCAACTTGATCACAGTAGCTCCATGACTCGGAACAACCCAGTAGTAGTAACTCCTCCACTTGGGAAGGACTAGCACCTAGAACTATACTTGCCTGTCAGAGGAGGCAGGCACTAGGGATCACAGATTTGCATATAAGTTTTAAAAAGAAAATCTAGTATAGCAAACACAACAGTAAACCTGGAGACTAATACTAACCCAGAAGGCACCCCGACAGGAAGTCAGAATGGGGAAAATCTCACCCAAAAGGTGCACTAAAAGATAGGCAGAGCAAGACAGCTGAGCCTTTAAGAATAGGGTCCCTTCAGAGACCCAGGCAGATCAGATGGACCACAGCTGCTCAGAAGACCATCTGTAAACTGCCAGATTTCAGCCACTAGGACAAAACTTCATTCCCCAAGGATATGGGATAATAGGAAGAGCAAGATGAGATAGACACTGGAAACAAATAAGGCATTAGATTTCTGTCAGTGTGGTTCAAAGTAGAGAATGAGTCCCAAGATTCAGGTAAAGTCGAATATGGTCCCAGAATTACAGAGTGGAACTAGGATACAGGTCAGAGAAAATCTCGAAGCATGCATGGCATGAGTTGAAAGGTAAGGCTAGTTCAGGGTCAGGTTTGGAAAAAGGAGATGGTACTTGCCTTTAGACATACTGTATTTGAAGGAACAGAAAGAAAATCATGTGGAAATAGCTAATAGATGGTTGACCTAGAAATAAGGTTTATGTGAGAGGTCCAACTGGAAAAAAAAAATGTAGTTATTTGCAAAGAGGTGATGTACTGACTGGCTGTCTTCACTCTCTGTCCACTCTGTTCCTCGGGAGGCTGATCTCCATAGGCTGCCTTTCCAGCCTCACTCACCAGCTGGCTACGGGTTGGGTTGGGCCATAGGAGGCAGGGACAGGGAATTGGAGGGGTTGGTAGGAGGAGAAAGCAGTCAGGGCGTTTCTTCTCTGCTCCCTCCTGGCTTCAAGTCTGATTTCTGACAGTAACTGTTTCCCGCCACCATTACAGCTCCACCTTAACAGCTCCTCCCGCCAGGTTTCAGGCCTCGCTGGGCTCTTGTAAGTTTGAGTCTCTGTTTTTCTTTAGCCCTTGAAGTGGAGATAATTTCCCAATATTATTCTTTTCTAAGCACCTCACCATCCTTTTTTTCTTAAGCCCTTCACTCTGCCTGCAAGTCTGTAATCCTTTTATTTAAGTCTCTTCATTTGAATAATCTGGGGGTCAATTTAGTTTCCTGACAGTATCATGACTGAATTAGATGATGGGAAAAAATTATTTGGGGAAAATACAAAAAGGTTCCTATATAAAGAATATATTCCTCCTTGATCCAGAGTGTCGGGGACTAAACAGTGATGAATATAGATACTTGGTAATTCAGGGACACGAACAAAGAGTGAACAGCTATCCTAGGGAAGAGGGTATGATAGTGTAACATCAGAGAAGTGACAAAAAAGAGGTATGATGAGGATTTTAGACAATGGTGTGAAACGCTTCAGAGAAGCCACAGAGACGAATAGAAAAGGGGCATTCGATTATCAATTCGTCATTAGTGACTTTGAAAACAGAAAATTTTCTTTTTTCTTTTTTTTTTTTTTAGTATTATAAAAAGTTTATGAGAAAAAAGCCTAATTATTAATACACATTCATGAACTACTCATCAAGAACAGCAAAGGAAAACAAAAACAATACTCTAGTGCTTACATGCTTATAAATGGGAAACATTAATCTATAAGTATTAAATGTCTTCCATGAAACATTTAAAATCACATAGCTATCTGAAATTCTAAAACACAAAAGTTCTGAAAACTGAGTTTTGTAAATATGCAGCACTCACTTGGCGTGCTTACTACACTGAGGTGAGATATTTATATTGATATTTTAAATATTGATAAAACTCAATATCAATACATTTTAGAGTAACTTTTCATGTTTTGCTACAGGAATAGTAATGTGTTGATTATAGACTGATACTTCAGACTCTACAGGGTGTTTATGCAATATTTGGCATACACATACTTAAATATTTTAAAAAGCTGAGCAATTCTGAATTATGAATCAAAACTGGCTGCAATAGTTTGTGGATTTGTAGTAGGAATTTTACAATTAAATAATCTGTAAAACATAACCACAACTGTAATAAACAATACATTTGTAATTGTTATTACAGTATTTTTAAATTCCATTAAAATAGTGAAAAAATACTCCTCAAACAAGTACTATTAAGTCCCAATAACAAGAGCACGACCCAGATAATTCAATAAACTCCTGGATTGTTTGCCAAAGATTTCCAATTCCAGCAGAAAATTCAATGTGTGTGGGTTTGTGTGTTTATTCACCTGGATTCTTAAAATGGTGAGGCGGATGAAAATATACAAAGTATTGTAGATAAAACACAATTTGGAGGAAGTAGATAAAGACAAACACAAAGTAAAATAACTTGCTTAACTATTCACATTATATTGGATAGAAAATTTGAGACAGAAAATGAATAATACAAAATGAAAGTGGCTTTGCATATGAACAGGAGAAAAAGAATGAAGAGCTTTGTATTCACAAAACCAACTCAATTATATAAGGAAAACTCAAAATAGGAAGAAAATTGTAACTGTGATAATCACTTCTATTTAATATATCAGAAGTAACTTAGTATTAGGGAGAGTGGGCTTACAAGATGGAAAAGAGCATGCTTAAGAGTCTTATTGAGGGAAAGAACGGTGGCCATTTTAAAAAATCTTATAATATTCTATTTTAACATTTTGTTTTTGTTTTTTTTTGTTTTGTTTTTTGAAAACAGAAAATTTTCAACTATAAATAATGGAGTCTTTCCAACCTTTTCCAAGGTATGAAAAAGGAAGGAGTGAGTGAAGATGAAATTGGACCAGAGAATAGATTTCCTATTTGTTTATGCTTTGGCAATAAGGAAATACAAAATAGATAACAACTAGAGTATAAGTGAAAGTTTGTTTTTGTTAGTTTTGTTTTCAAAACAGGAAAGAATTAATAATGTTTGAAAAGAGAAAGAAAGAAAATGAAGAGGGGAAGGTGGGGAGTGGTGGTAACTCCCAAGTGGTGCCTTGGATCCAGGCAAGGGATCCAAGGCTTTAACTCGAATGAGAAGAAAACACAGTCAAATGTCACTATGTAACACTTCAATTTAAAAAACAAGTGAGAATAAGGCTTTTTTCTAGACTAAATGAAAAAAAATACAGAGAAATAATATTATAAAGAAAATGTTTCACATTCTGTCTTAAAACAAGCTATTGTAGACACTTCCAATGGTGAGGACTTTATACTAGGACTAAGGCTCATGTAACTGGGCAACTCAAGTCTGGGGCACCTTGTAGCAGCAGGTGTGCTTACATCAATAGTACCTGGATATTTTCATCCTAAACTCAAACAGAAAAAAGGAAAATGTAAATACATACCCCAAGTATACACTATTTAGAATTTATTTTATTAATATTTGCATAACATTCTGTGAGATGCTAATTTTAATGTCTGGTTTATAAATTATGTTCATATTTGTCTGAGTGGCCATATATATCTAAAAAGGATGCCCTAGAAAACTATATAAGCCCAAATACAAAAAGTGAGTCATTGCAGCTCCTACTAAATCATGATACATTTTTTCAATCCCATCTATCAGTATAAATAATTATGAAGCTGCTAGTAAATTTTTACCTTTTCTGATGGCATTCAAATCTTACAAAATAAGAAGTATATTTTATATTTAAAATATATTTAAAACCTAAAAAAAAGCTCTTCATTTGGGAGATTTTACAGACTAGAAAATTCTGATTTCAGATATGCAGACTAGAGTTTATAGGTGAAATGCTTAGAATTGTTTTTGTCAACAAAACCACATTACTATGGGAATATTTCCAAGTATCTATTCTCAATGTTCTCTTGTCATAACATAAGTTTCTTTGAACAAATATTCATTTTCTCACTCTTTGTTAACATCTCAATTTTAACTTGAAGAAATAGATTATGTTTTATTTTTAAATTTTTTAAATATATATATAATTTTATATAAAATTATATATATATATACACACACACACACACACACACACACACACACACACACACATATATTTTCCAGGTAGTACATTTCTTCATTCCTGAAAATGTCAGCAAATTTAGGAAACTTGTCTTTTTTAAAAGAAAAATTATATCTTTTTTTAAGTTGCCACCTCCTTTAAGTACCAGCAAATTGCAGTACTTAACAAAGACTTTTATGGTCACTTGTATTGTGTTAAAAATAACATACAAAGAGTTCTTCTATTGAATAGTCTTCTTTTTACAAAATTAGCTATATTCATAACATTTGAAAATGATGTCATTTCATTTTCAATTTATTTTCTACAAATAATACAATGAATAAATTTCCATTTTGAAGATATATCTCTATAATCATGACCAGGAACATTTTTATTATACAAACCAATCAGCAGCTTTATCAGTGGTTACATGTATAGACTTAGTCAATAAAATACTTTTTGTTTAATGAAATTATTTATATTGAGAACATATTCTTTATGGGACATCTTATTTTGGTTGCTTACAAAAGGAAACATAACCTAGCAAGTACCATAGCCCAAATGTTGGAAAACCGTGTACATTCATCGAGCTATATAGTAAACCTGCCTGCCCTAAATACATGAAATATATTTTATCACTTTTTATTATTTCTTTAGTAGTGTTTCTTATGCATCTTTCAATAGCATTTTCTGAGAAGAAATGTGCTTTGAGTTTGTTTTTATGTTAATTCCTATGTAGCATTTCAGCTACTTTTTAACCAGAGCAAGAACAAATGTTTCCCTAACAGTACATGGCATTTCATCTTTTACAATTAAGAAACCTCAAATTGATCATCTATACAATTATTATATTTGACTAAGCTTTTACAAGGTAATACATTATCAATAATTCTAAGTAGTATTGAAAGAATAGTCTTTTGCTTCCCAGTGCTTAGCTTTTCAATGTCTTGTTCTCATAATGGTTTTCTACTATGATTAGCTAACATCTTAGGGCTAAATAAACACTTAGGACAAGATTTGTCCTTAATGATGTTGGATGCAATTCAAATTTCAAAAAGCCTCATCCTGATAATTTTATATATTTTTTAACCAATATCTCAAATCTTATTAGGTTATTGATTTGAGTCCACCATGTGGCAAAAGAGCAAATGCTAGCTTCAGAAGTGTTAATTCTGCCATTTACTTGTTGATTATTTACACTTGCATTATCAGTAATATCTTCAAGCTAGGATTTCTTCGCAGAAATATTTTTTAAACCATTTGCTCACTTTGAGGTCTAGTTTCATCAAAACTGATTAATATAATCTGCAAATTTACCTAATTAGGCAGAAATAAATTTCAATAATCACAATATGCTGAAATCGAATGAATACACGAAGAGCTATGTAAACATCTTTGTTTTAGGATATCTTCACCTCCCTCAGGATAACTCCCCATAGGCTACTATATGACATACGTGCCTGTTGAGGGTGCCAGGGTCAAGTGTTTAATTAAATGTTAGCAAATCCTAATGGATTGCTTCAGTAATCTCGCTTTTGGCACCACTGGTAAAATGACCTTTTGAATTCTATCTGATTATAGTGACTACATTTGTAAAGATGTTAAGATGGTTCACTTGCAGTAAAGATTCACAGAAACCTAGGGACTTTTGAACACTTCCAATCACTAGAATTTTTGAATTAGTCACTAAATGAGCTGCAATAAGCCAAATTGAAATTATGTGTGTACATAAACATAAATCCGATATTTTTAACAGATATGCAAATTATATTCTGATTTTTAATGAGATATTTTCCCGCAAGAGAGTCAGATTCAAACTTTGGGGAAATTATGTAAGACTCACATGTTTTGGTAAGGAAATTATTTCCATAATTAATATATTTTTTATTATACTCTATCTTCCATTTTCTTTATCATTAGGAAATACCTTTAATGATTGTATGAAATAGCTGACCATTTCTTTTTTTATTTAAAGTGACAGGCTGTAATTCAAACAAAAATACTCATTTACAACTAGAAGCAATTTTAAAGTGACTTTACTTTCACATATGAAAGAGTAAATTGAAGCACCATAAAACTTTAAAGAGTTTATTTGAGCAAACAGTAATTTCTGTTTGGGGCAGCTCCAAACCATTAGTGATTCAGGAGCTCCACTAAGGGAAGGAAAAGAGGGAGATTTATAGGACAAACATGGAGGCAAAACAAAGACAATATTTGATTGATTACAGTTTTACAGTTGCTTTATTTGGTCTATCCTGTTGGAAAGTCTCTAGTTATATAATTATATGTTAGTTGGTTATTTCTGATTGGTTGAGCTTAAGTTCTGTTTTTCTTTGATACAGGCATTAACAAGAAATAGCTCAAATTAAGTTTTGCTTCTGTTTGTAAATCAAGGAAGGTTAAGGTCACTTATGAGGCCTAACTGGCCTTGTTTGCTCAGTGATTCTTTAGGCTTGTTCTCTTAATTTACCTTAACACATGTAACTGTGCTATGGTCTGAATGTTTGTGTCCCTCCAAAATTCATATGTCGAAACATTAAAAGGTGGGGCCTTTGGGAGGTGATTAGATCTTGAGGGCTCTGCCCTAATGAGTGGGATTAGTGCCCTTATAAAAGGGCATGGGGGAACCTGTTTGCCCCTTTTCCACCTCTTCTGCCATATGAGGACATGGCAAGAAGTTTCCATCTTTGAAGCAGAGAGCAAGCCCTTACCAGACAACAAATCTGTCAGTGGTGTAGTGTCCAGAGCTGTTAACAATACATTTCTATTGTTTATAAATTACTCATTTTTTTACCATTTTATATTCCCACAAGCAATGAATGAGAATTACTTTATTATTATTATAAATTTAAGTTTTGGAATACATGTGCAGAACGTGCACGTTTGTTACATAGGTATACACATGCCATGGTCGTTTGCTGCACCCATCAACTCATCATCTAGATTAGGTATTTCTCCTAATGCCATTCTTCCCCTAGCCCCCCATCCCACAATAGGTGCTGGTGTGTGATGTTCCCCTCCCTGTGTGCACGTGTTCTCATTGTTCAACTCCCACTTACGAGTGAGAACATGTGGTGTTTGGTTTTCTGTTACTGTGTTAGTTTGTTGAGAATGATGGTTTCCAGTTTCATCCATGTCCCTCCAAAGGACATGAACTCATCCTTTTTTATGTCTGCATACTATTCCATGGTGTATATGTACCACATTTTCTTTATCCAGTCTATCATTGATGGGAATTTGGGTTGGTTCCAAGTTTCTGCTATTATGAATAGTGCTGCAATAAACATATGTGTGCATGTGTCTTTATAGTAGAATGATTTGTAGTCCTTAGGGTACAAACCCAGTAATGGGATTGCCAGATCAAATAGTATTTCTTGTTCTAGATCCTTGAGGAATCGCCACGCTGTCTTCCACAATGGTTGAACTAATTTACATTCCCACCAACAGTGTAAAAGCATTTCTATTTCTCCACATCCTCTCCAGCATCTGTTGTTTTCTGACTTTTTAATGATCACCATTCTGACTGGTATGAGCTGGTATCTCATTGTGGTTTTGATTTGCCTTTCTCTAATGATCAGTGATGATGAGCTTTCTTTCATATGTTTGTTGGCTGCATAAATGTCTTCTTTTGAGAAATTTCTGTTCATATCCTTTGCCTACTTTTTGATGGGGCTGTTTGTTTTTTTCTTGTAAATTTGTTTAAGTTCCTTGTAGCTTCTGGATATTAGCCCTTTGTCAGCTGAAGAGATTGCAACAATTTTCTCTCATTCTGTAGGTTGCCTGTTCACTCTGGTGATAGTTTCTTTTGCTGTGCAGAAACTCTTTAATTTAATTAGATCTCATTTGTCAGTTTTGCCTTTTGTTGCGATTACTTTTGGTGTTTTAGTCATGAAGCCTTTGCCCATGGCTATGCCCTGAATGGCATTGCCTAGATTTTCTTCTAGGGTTCTTAAAGTTTTAGGTCTTATGTTTGAGCCTTTAATCCATCTTGAGTTAATTTTTGCATAAGGTGTAAAGAAGGGGTCCAATTTCAGTTTTCTGCATATAGCTAGCCAGTTTTCTCAACACCATTTATTAAATAGAGAATCCTTTCCTTATGGGTTGTTTTTGTCAGGTTTGACAAAGATCCAATGATTGTAGATGTGTTATTTCTGAGGCCTCTGATCTTTTCCATTGGTCTATATATCTGTTTTGGTACCAGTACCATGCTGTTTTGGTTACTATAGCCTTTTAGTATAGTTTGAAGTCAGGTAGCGTGATGTCTCCTGCTTTGTTCTTTTTGCATAGGATTGTCTTGGGTATGCAGGTTCTTTTTTGGTTCCATATGAAATTTAAAGTCTTTTTTTTTCTAATTCTGTGAAGAAAATCAATGGTAGCTTCATGGGGATAGTATCAAATCTATAAATTACTTTGAGCAGTATTGTCATTTATACAATATTGATTCTTCCGATACATGAGCATGGAATGTTTTTCTATTTGTTTGTGTTCTGTCTTATTTCTTTGAGCAGTGGTTTGTAGTTATCCTTGAACAGGTCCTTCACGTCCCTTGTAAGCTGTATTCCTAGGTATTTTATTATCTTTTCAGCAGTTGTGAATGGGAACTCAGTCATGATTTGGCTGTTTGTCTATTATTGGTGTATAGGAATGCTTGTGATTTTTGCACATTGATTTGTATCCTGAGACTTTGTGGAAGTTGCTTATCATCTTAAGGAGATTTTCGACTGAGACTATGGGCTTTTCTAAATATACAGCCATGTCATCTGCAGATAGAGACAATATGACTTCCTCTCTTCCTATTTGAATATGTTTCTTTCATTCTCTCATCTGATTGCCCTGGCCAGAACTTCCAATACTATGTTGAATAGGAGTGGTGAGAGAGGGCATTCTTGTCTTATGCCGGTTTTCAAAGGGAATACTTTTGGCTTTTGCCCATTCAGTATGATATTGGCTGTGGGTCTGTCATAAATAACTCTTATTATTTTGAGATACATTCCATCAATATCTAGTTTATTGAGAGCTTTTTGCATGAAGAGGTGTTGAATTTTATTGAAGTCTATTGAGATAATCATGTGAGTTTTGTCATTGGTTCTGTTTATGTGATGGGTTACATATATTGATTTGCATATGTTGAACCAGGCTTGCATTCCAGGGATGAAGCCATCTTGATCATGATGGATAAGCTTTTTGACGTGCTGCTGGATTCGGTTTGCCAGTATTTTATTGGGGATTTTCACATTGATGTTCATTCAGGATATTGGCCTGAAATCTTTTTTTGTTTTGTCTCTTCTAGGTTTTGGTATCAGGATGATGCTGGCCTTATAAAATGAGTTAGGGAAGATTCCCTCTTTTTCTATTGTTTGAAATAGTTTCAGAATGAATAGTACCAGCTTCTCTTTGTACCTCTGGTAGAATTCGGCTGTGAATCTCTCTGGTCCTGGGCTTTTTATGGTCGGTAGTCTATTACTGCCTCAATTTAAGAACATTTTATTGGTCTATGCAGGGATTCGAATTTTTCCTGGTTTAGTCCTGGGAGGGTGTATGTGTCCAGGAATTTATCTATTTCTTCTAGATTTTCTAGTTTATTTGCATAGAGGTATTTATGGTATTCTCTGATGGTAGTTTGTATTTCTGTGGGATCAGTGGTGACATCCCCTTTATAATTTTTTATTGTGTCTATTTGATTCTTCTCTCTTCTTTATTAGTCTGGCTAGTGGTTTATCTATTTTGTTAATCTTTTGAAAAACCAGCTCCTGAATTCATTGATTTTTTGAAGGGTTTTTTGTGTCTCTACCTCCTTCAGTTCTGCTCTGATCTCGGTTATTTCTTGTCTTCTGCTAGCTTTTGAATTTGTTTGCTCTTGCTTATCTAGTTTATTTAATTGTGATGTTAGGGTGTCAATTTTAGATCTTTCCTGCTTTCTCCTGCGGGCATTTAGTGCTATAAATTTCCCTCTAAACACTGCTTTAGCTGTGTTCCAGAGATATAAATTACTCATTTTAAGGAACTGTGTTATAGCAGCCCCAATGGACGAATTTTTTTCCTCATAAAAAACATTGTGTTATAGCAGCCCAAATGAGCTACAAATTGTGACATGGTAGCTGCCAATGTGTACATTATTTTTTGTACACTTAAAGAGTTTTAAGTGCAACACTTTCTTCTACAGACCTAAAAAACACTATATTTCATTTGCTATTTTAGTTATAGTATGAAAATATTTCTAAAATGTATTAAAATTTGCATGCCTCTCCTAGTAAATTGGTATGTACAAAGTAGAAAATGCAAAATTGCAAAAAGCTCTTACATGAATGTACAGAGAAGTTTATCACATTGAGAACATTTGGTTGTATAATTAGTTTAATTGTGCCTATAATAAAGCTTCAAGCTCAGTTAAAGTACAGGCTCCTAGATTTGCACAGGTGTTTCTGCTAACTTAAGTTCAGACAGCTAGGAATCCTTTTACTTTTAAATAGCACTTACTGAAAACTAAAAGTCTAATGACTCATTCATTGAATCACACTATCACATTGATCACCTGTGTGAGCAGCATATAAAATGATTTACTTCACACATTTCAGTCTTTACATTTTATTCAAAGATATCCAGGCATCTCACAACAGTACAGTTATATCCAATTAGAATAAATTCATAGAGATTAAGACATAGGGCAGACTCACATCACCTGTTCTTGTGCTCCTATAGCCAAATAGCCCTTAAAAGGGCTTAATGAAGACAAGCTTAATTTCAGTCAAATATTGGAAAGCCTGAGGAAGTGGGCACCTTAGATGTTAGATAATTAGAATTCAATGAGTGCCCTTTCTATGATCCTCTCTCTCAGTGCAAGACAAGAGGAAATTTCGGAACAACTTCTCCCTATGATCTTTGTAAAAAACAATTAAGTTACAGCATGACAAGCTGTGTCTGCCTTCGATGAAATATATCTAATAAAATATTAACTGTGACATAACTTAAACATTTTGACAGCTAAAAGTCATGTTATTTTCAGTAAATTATGCATTTCTATATTTCAGTTGGAAAGTTTGTGAACAAAGAGCAGTTTAAAAAATAATCTTTTCTTCATATAATTTTTGTCAGGAGCCTCTAATGTATTATAAAAGCCTCTAAACAGTCATTAAGCTTTACTTACAAAAGTGCACATGCAATTTTCAGGTGAACTTTCACAGACACTTTTTGAAAGAATATTCATAGAAAGAATATTCATGTCATCCTATGTGGACATACAAATTGGAAAAATCGACATTGGAGACTGCAAAAGGTGGAAGGGAGGGAGGGAGTGGGATGAGGATTGAAAAAAACTGGTTGTTCGGTACAATGTTCACTATTCAAGTGATGGGTACACTAAAAACCCAGACTTCAGCAGTACACAATATATTCATGTAAGAAAATTGCACTTATACTCTTTCAATGTATAAAAATTATCTTTTTTAAGTGCACCCCAGAGTATGACTACAACGAATGCCTTCTGGTTGGGGCAGATAACATTAGTGAATGCAGCAAGTAGATTGAGGACAGTAGAGCAAGATGAGAAATAAAACTAAATAGACTGAGTCTCATTTATAGAGACCACCACTGCTCAGTTCCAACTGCTTGCTGACACCAGCTTTTTAATATGTTGATTGTTCAGGAGAAACCAAAAAGTCTAAAAGAACCAGAAGTGAATCTTTCCATTTTAAATGCTAGCAAATAATTTTGTCCTTTAAAAAAATTATGTGTGTCAAAAGAAATGTATCTTTTGGCTGTATTTGGCTCAATGGTCACTCACTTTCAACTTCTGACTTAGAATTCTATATTAAAATAAATAACAAGAGGATAACATTAATTAAAATAGAAGATTTGTTATTACTCATTATCATCACCAAGATAAATCACTGGTCTCCAAGCATGTTTCTTTCCCAGAACACATTCCCTTTCTCTTTCTGTGCCTATGACACTCCCCCAGATGTTCACAGGGCCCACTCCTTCCCTAGCCTCTGCTCAAGTGTCTCATCCTGAGAAAGCTCTTCCTTAATTGCTTCTTTAAAATGAAACTGCTATACTCTACCCATTCACCTTGCATGTATCACTTCATGCCATTTATTCTACAAATATATTGAGCATCTACTTCATGAAGAGCTCTCTTTTAAGCCCTGGGGATATAGAGGTGAATAAACAAAATCAAAGTCCTTATCCTCATAAAGGGGAAAGAGAGACTATAAACAAGCAAGTACACAATATATTAGGTGGTAATATGCTCTAGGGAGAAAAGTAAAGCTGGGTAAAGAAGATAAGAAGTGCAATGAGGGAGGAGGCAGAGCAAGATGGCTGAATAGAATCCTCCACTAATTGTCCTCCCCAAAGGAACATCAAATTGAACAACTATCCTCACAAAAAATGCACCCTCATAAGAACCAAAAATCAGGTGTGTGCACACAGTACCTGGTTTTAACTTTATATTACTGAAAAATGCACCAAAGAGAGTAGGAAAAACAGTCTTGAATTGCCCATGCCACTTCTTCCCAGTTCTTTAGTGGCAGCCACATGCAAAGAAGTAATTTGTGCATTTGAGGGAGGAAAACACAATGATTGTGAGACTTTTTATTGGAACTCAGTGCTGTCTGTCACAGGTGAAAGCAACACCAGGCAGAACTTGTTGGAGCTCACAGGCAGGGCATTTAGACCAGCCCTAGCCAGAGGAAAATTGACCATCCCAGTGGTTGGAATCTGAGTTACAGCAATCCCTACCACTGCAGACTAAAGTGCTCTGGGGTTCTAAATAAATGGGAAAGGCAGTCTAGGCCACGAGGACTGCAATTCCTGGACAAGTTCTAGAACTGTGCTGGGCTTGGAATCAGTGGATTTAAGATGTATATGATCCAGTGAGACACCAGGTGGGGTGGCAAAGGGAGTGCTTTTGTCATCCCTCCCCCAACCCTAGAAAACATCTCCGAGACAGATTCTTCCTTCTACCTAAAGAGAGGTGAGGGGAGAATTAAGAGCACTTTGCTTTGCAACTTGGATACCAGCTCAGTCACTGTAGGCTAGGGCAATCAGTAGGATAGGCAGCATCCTGAGACCCCCACTCCAGCCCCTAACTTCTGGATGACATTTCTATATACATCCTTAGCAGGAAGGTAACCCACTCCCTTGAAGGGAAGGACCCAATTCTGGCAGGATTCATTATCTGCTGAATAAAGATCCCTTGGGTCAGGAATAATCAGTGATAGTAGCCAAGCAGTACTCACCAGGGTCATTGAGTGAGACTCAGAGATGCGCTAGCTTCAGATGTGAACCAGCACATTCCCAGCTCAAGTGGCTACAGGGAGAGACCCCCTTCTGCTTGAGAAAAGGAGAGGCAAGAGTAAAGAGGATTTTGTCTTTCAGCTTAGGATCTAGCTCAGTCACAGTGGGGTAGAGCACCAAACAGGCTTTTTGGGTACCTGATTTCAGGTCTGAGCTCTTGGACAGCATTTCTGTACCTTCTCTGGGACAGAGAGGAGCCCACTGCCTTGAAAGGAGAATCCTAGGCCTGGAGGCATTTACCACAAGCTGACTGAAGAGGTCTTGGACCTTGAGTGAGCACCAGTAGTAGCCAGGCAGTACTTGATGTAGCCCTGAAGCAGTGATGGGGAAAGGTTCTTCTGCCAGTATCAAGAGGGGAGGTGGAAGAGTGGGAAAAACTTTGCCCTGTGGCGTGTGTGCCAGCTTAGCCAGAGTAGAATAGAGCACCAGATAGATTCCTAAAATTTCTTACTCCAGGTTCTGGCTCTTAGATGGCATGTTGAAACCTGCCCAAGGCTGGGGGAAGGTCAATGCTTTGAAGGGAAGGATGAGAGCCTAAGGAGAGCTTTACCACCTGTTGATTGTAGAGTCCTAGAACCTTAAGCAAATATAAGTGATAGCCTGGCAGTGGTTACCATGGGCCTTGGGCAAGACCCAGTGCTGTGCTGGTTTCAGGTCTGACCCAGAACAGTTCCAGTGGTGGTGGGCATAGAGGTATTTGTGTCACCCCTCCCCCAGCTCCAGGCAGCTCAGCAAAGAGAGACTCCATTATTTGAGAGAAAGTAAGGGAACAAGAGTCTCCACCTGGTAATGCAAGAAATTTTTTCATATCTTACCCAAGATCACCAAGGTAGTACTTATATGAGTCTGCAAGAGCCACAGCATTACTGGACTTGGGGTGCCCTCAAATGCAGATAAGAATGCAATGACCAAAAACAATCAAGTCCTTTTAAATGTCTGAAAGCTTTCCCAAGAAGTTTGGGTACAAACTTCCCAGAATGTGAAGACTACAATAAATACCTACCTCTTCAATGCCCAGAAAATGATGAACCACCACAAGTATCAAGACCATCCAGGAAAATGACCTCACAAAAAAACAAAACAAAACAAAACAAAAAAACCTAAATAAGGCACCAGGGACAAATTCTGGAGAGACAGAAATATGTGACCTTTCAGACAAGATAACTCAGAATAGCTGCTTTGAGAAAACTCAACAAAATTCAAGATAACACAGAGAAGAAACTCAGAATTCTATCAGATAAATTTGACTAAGAGATTGAGATAATTAAAAAGAATTAAGCAGTAATTCTGGAGTTGAAAAATGCAATTGACATACTGAAGAATGCATCACAGTCTCATAATGGCAGAATTGATCAAGCAGAAGAAATAATTATGGGTTTGAAGATAGGCTGTTTGAAAATACAGTCAGAGAAGAAAATACACAGTCAGAGGAGAAAAAGGAATGAAGCATATCTACAAGATTTAGAAAATAACCTCAGAATGAGAAATGTAAAACTTATTGGCCTTAAAGAGGAGGTGGGGGAGTAGGAAGTTTATTCAAAGGTATAATAAGAATTTCTCGAAGATTTATGGACATTCTTTCAGGAGAAATGTGGTATCACATTGTGGTTTTGATTCCTATTTCCCTGATACTTAGTGATGTTGAACATTTTTCCATACGCTTGTTGGTCGTTTGTTTATCTTTTGAGAATTGTCTATTCATGTCTATATATGTATACTCTGGATATGAGTCTTTTGTCAGATATATAGACTATGAAGAGTTTATTCCACTCTATAATTTGTCTGTTAACTCTGCTGATTGATTATTTTTTTTTGCTGTGCAGTGATTATTTCTTTTGCTGTGCAGAAGCTTTTTAGTCTAATTAAGTCTAACCTATTTATCTTTGTTATTGTTGCATTTGCTTTTGTGTTCTTGGTCATGAAGTCTTTGCCTAAGTCATTGTCCAGAAGGGTTTTCCTCATGTTGTCTTCTAGAATTTTTATGGTTTCAGGTCTTATATTTAAGTCTTTGATCCATCTGGAGTTGATATTTGTATAAGGTGAGAGATAAGGATCCAGAAAAGGATGCCTACTTTCATCACTTTGATTCAACATAGTACTGCAAGTTATAGCCAGATCAGTCAGACAAGACAAAGATATCAAGGGCATCCAAATCAGTAAAAGAGGAAAAGAAAGTGTTGCTGTTTGCTGATGATATGATTATAGACCTAGAAAACCCTAAAGACTCATCCAAAAAGCTCCTAGAACTGATATATGAATTTAACAAACTTTATGTACACAATTTGGTAGCTCTGTTATACACCAACAGTGAAAAAGTTGAGAACAAAATCAAGAACTCAACCCCTTTTACAATAGCTGCCAAAAAAATTATACTTAGGAATATACCTAACCAAGGAGGTGAAAGGCCTCTACAAGAAAAACTACAAAACACTGCTGAAAGAAATCATAGATGACACAATCAAACAGAAACACATTCTATGCTTATGAATGGGTAGAATCAATATTGTGAAAATGACCACCTAGCCAAAAGCAATCTACAAATTCATTGCAATTCCCATCAAAATACCACCATTATTCTTCACAGAACTAGAAAAAATAATCCTAAAATTTATACAGAACCAAAAAAGAGCCTACATAGCCAAAGCAAGACTAAGCAAAAAGAACAAACCTGGAAGCATCACATTACCCGACTTCAAACTATACTATAAAGCCATAGTCACCAAAACAGTATGGTACTGGTATAAAAATAGGCCACACACCAATGGAACAGAATAGAGAACCCAGAAATAAAACCAAATACTTACAGCCAACTAACTTTCAACAAAGCAAATAAAAACATAAAGTGGGGAAAGGACACCCTATTCAACAAATGGTGCTGGGATAACTGGCTAGCCACATATAGAAGAGTAAAACTGGAGCTCCAATACATCTGACAGCAGACTTTTCAGTGAAAACCTTACAGACCAGGAGAGAACATGGCATGACACATTTTAAGTTGTGAAGGAAAAATCTTACATCCTGGTATAGTAAATTCAGTGAAAATATTATTCAAACATGAAGAATAAACAAAGACTTTATTATAACACTGTAACTGTGGTGTGTAACTACTCTTAAGTAGAAACACTAAAAGATAAACCGATCCAAAATAATTGCAACAACAACGTCCCAAGACACAGAGAGTACAATAAGATGTAAGTAGAAAGAATACAAAGTTAAAAAGCAGGAGGACAAATTTAAAGTGTAGAGTTTTATTAGGTTTTTTTTTTTTTTTTGCTTGTTTGTTTGCTTTACAAACAGTATTAAGTTGCTTATCAGCTTAAAATAATGAATTACAAGACAACATTTGCATGCCTCATGGTAACCTTAAACCAAAAAACATAAAATAGATATACAAAAAATAAAGGGTAAGAAATTAAAACATACCACCAGAAAAAAAATTCACTTTCACTAAACGGAAGACAACAAGGGAGGAAAGAAAGAAAAGAAGACCACAAAACAACCAGAAAACAAATAACAAAATAGCAGGAGTAAGTCCTTGCTTTTCGGTAATAACATTGAATGGAAATGAACTAAACTCTCCAATAAAAATATATAGACTGCTTGAGTGGATTAAAAAATAAGACTTGTTCATCTATTGCCTACAAGAAATATACTTCACCTATAAAAACTCACATAGACTTAAAATAAAGTGATGGAAAAAGATATTTTATGCCAACTGAAAGCAAGAAAAGGAGTAGTGATAGTTACATCACACAGAAACAGATTTCAAGATAAAAACTATAAGAAGAGCCAAAAGGCCACTATATAATGATGAAGGGGTCAATTTAACAAGAGGATATAGCATTTGTAGCTATATATGCATCCAACACTGGAGCACTCAGATATATAAACAACTATTATTACAGTTAAACAGAAAGATTGGCCCCAATACGATAATAGCCAGAGACTTCAACACCTCATTTTCAGCATTGGACAGATCTTTCAGACAAAATCAACAAAGAAACATTGACATTAATCTACACTATAGAAGTATCAAACTTAATCTACATTATAGGCAAAAATCTACATAATATTTTATTCAACCACTACACCATACATATTCTTTTTCTCAGCACATAAATCATTCTCAAGAATAGACCATGTTTTAGGTCACAAAACAAGTCTTAAAACATTTAAAATATTGAAATAATATCAAGCGTATTTTCTGACCGCAATGGAATAAAACTGGAAATCAATAACAAGAGCAATTTTGGAAACTATACAATCACATGGAAATTAAACAATACACTCCTGAATAACCAGTGGGTCAAGTATGACATTAATAAGGAAATTTTGATGGCATTAAGAAGGGAAAATATCTTGGAACAAATGATAATGGAAACAACATACAAAAACCTGTGTGATACAGTGAAAGCTATTAAGAAGGAGGTTTATAGCTATAAGTGCCTATATCAATAAAGAAGAAAAAAAGTCAAATAAACAACCTAATGACACATCTTAACTAAAAATGTAAGAGTAAACCAAATCTGAAACAGCAGAAGGAAAGAAATAATAAAGATTAAAAATAAATAAATTGAAATGAAAAAAACAATACAAAAGATTAACAAAACAAAAAGGTTGTTTTTTTGAAAAATTAAACATTGACAAGCCTTTAAAATTGAGAAAGCTTTAGCTAGACTAACTAAGATAAAAAGAAACCAGACATAAATAGATAAAATCAGAGATGAAAAAGGAGACATTACAACTGATATTGCAGAAACACAAAAGACCATTAATGACCACTATGAGCAACTATATGCCAATAAATTGGAAAATCTCAAATAAATGGATAAATTCCTAGGCACATACAGGCCAGAAGATTGAACCATAAAGAAATCTAAAACCATCCCTGATGAACATTGATTCAAAAGTCCTCAACAAAATACTATTAAATTCAACAACACATTAAAAGGATAATTCATCATGACTAAGTGTGGCAGTTCAACACCCACAAATCAACCTATGTGAGCATTTCAATTTATGTTAAAAAAATTTGATAAAAATTCAACATCCCATCACAATAACAACCTCAAAAAACTAGTAAAATAAAATACCTCAGAATTAACTTAAACAAAGAGAAAGATCTCTACAATGAAAATTATAAAACACTATTACAGAAAGTTGAAAAGAACACCAAAAAATGGAAAGATATTTGATGGATTGGAAGAATCGATATCATTAAAATGTCCATAATATTCTCAGCAATTTACTTTTAAATGCAATCCATATCAAAATACCAGTGACATTCTTCACAGAAATAGAAAAAAAAAAATCCTGCAATGTATATGGAACCACTAAAGACTCAGAATAGCCAAAGCTCTCCTGACCAGAAACAACAAAACTACAGGGATCACATTACCTGACTTCAAATTATACTGCAGAGCTATAGTAACCAATACAGATTGGTACTGGCATAAAAACAGACATATAGAGTAATGTAACAGAATAGAGAACCCTTAAACAAATTCATACATCTAAAATGATATCATTTTTGACAAAGACATCAAGAATGTAACTTGGGGAGTGGTCAGTCTTTTCAACAAGTAGTGCTTAGGAAAATGAATATCCATATGATGAAGACAACAGGCATCGGGTAAATGTTTCCATTCTGAAAGGGAGAAATTGGCCAAAACAAAGGGTTACAGGCCCCATACAAGTCTGAAACTTAGCAGGGCAGTCATTAAATCTTAAAGCTACAAGATAATCTCCTTTGAGTCCATGTCTCATATCCAGGCTATACTAATGCAAGGGGTGGTCTCCCAATGCCTTCAGGTGCTTTCATGGGCCAGCATTGAATACCTGTGGCTTTTCCAGACACAAGGTGCAAGCCATAAATGGATCTACTATTCTGAGGTTTAGAGGACAGTGGCTCTCTTCTCACAGCTCCACTAGGCAGTGCCCCAGTGGAGATTCTGTGTGGGAGCTCCAACTCCACATTTCCACTCTGCTTTGCCCTCATAGAGGTTCTCTATGAGGGCTCTGCCTCTGCATCAGACTTCTGCCTGGATATCCAGGTATTTCCATACATCCTCTGAAATATAAGCAGAGGTTACAAGCCTCAATTCTTGTCTTCTGTACACCCACAGACCCAACACTTCATGGAAGCTGCCAAGGCTTGGGGCTTGCATCCTCTAAAGTAATGGCCCGAGCTGTGCCTTGACCTCTTTTATCCATGGCTGGAGCTGGAGCAACTGAAACAGAGGGCACCATGTCCTGAGGCTTCACAGAGCAGCAAGGCCCTGGGCCTGGCCCATGAAACCTTTTTTCCCTCTTAGGCCTTGAGACTTGTGATGGGAAGGGCTGCCATGAAGGTCTCTGAAATGCCCTGAAGACACTTTCCCCCATTGTCTTGGCTATTAAGATTCATCTCCTCTTTACTTATGCACATTTCTGCAGCCTTGGTTCTCTCCCCAGAAAATGGGTTTTTCTTTTCTATCACATGGTCAAACTGTAAATTTCCCAAACTTTTATTCTCTGCTTTCCTTTTAAATATAAGTTCTAGTTTCAGGTTATTTCTTTGTTTTTGCAAATAATCATAGGTATTTAGAAGTGACCAGGCCACTTCTTGAACCCTTTTCTGCTTAGAAATTTCTTACACCAGATGCACTAAATTATCTCTCTCATCTCTCTCAAGTTCAAATTTCCACAGATCTCTAGGGAAGGGGCACAATACTGCCAGTCTTTATCCTAAAGCATAGCAAGAGTGACCTTTGCTCCAGTTCCCCATAAGTTCCCCATCTCCACCTGAGACCACCTCAACCTTGACTTCACTGTCCATATCACATCAGCATTGTGGCCACAACCATTCAACAAGTCTCTAGGAAGTTCCAAATTTTCCCTTATCTTCCTGTCTTCTTTGGTCCCCCAAACTGTTCCAACCTTTGCCCATTACCCAGTTCCAAAGTTGTTTCCTCATTTTCAGGTATCTTTATAGCAATACCCTACTTCCATGATACCCACGTTCTGTATTAGTCCATTCTCACACTGCTATAAAGAACTACCTGAGACTGGGTAATTTATAAAGAAAAGAGGTTTAATTGGCTCAAAGTTCTGCAGACTGTACAGGAAGCATGGCTGGGGAGGCCTCAGGAAACTTACAATTATGACAGAATGCAAAAGGGAAGCAGGTATAATTTTCACATAGCAAAGCAGGAGAAAGTGAAATGGGGAGTGCTACACACTTTTCAACCACCAGATCTCGTAAGAAGGCAATCATAAGACAGCACTAGGAGAATGGTGCTAAACCATTAGAAACCACTCCTATGATCTAGTCACCTCCCAAAAGGCCCCACCTCCAGCATTGGGAATTGCAATTCAACATGAGATTTGGGTGGGGACACAGAACCAAGCCATATTAACTACTTACAAGAATGCCAAGGTAATAATCTAAATGAGATATATTGGGAAGTCCAACTAACTGAGGTGGAGCTGATGAAAAGTAATCAGATCTGAATATGCATTGAAAGTCAACATATCCCAACTCATGTAGCATTTGTGACAAAGGTTTAAAATAGATGAAAAGACGCTAACCATCTCTTATAAAACTCAACTTCTTTAGTCAAGGTAATAACAAAATATGATGTCAACTTCATTTACAAAGGAAAAACAAAACAAAACAAAAACACTTAATCTCTTCCAGAATCTAGACCCAAATTATCTTTACAAATTTCTCTCTCATTGGTTATTTACAAATGCTCATTCTCCTAGTTGCACTACCATATTAGCAAATAACAATTATCCCCTGAACATACTGGATATAATTTGGGGTCATAATCTTAACCAGACTCTCGGTTTTTCTTCTGCATGGAATGTTCTCCACCTATAAAATCCCACCATTCTTTCAAGTCTGTGGGGTCTTGCTTAGCAGCCCAAGTGATCTTTTCCCATGTCCTAAGTTGGAAATGTGTTTTAGTGAAAAGAAATGATAGGGAATAATGAGGAAACTTTGCATTTGTTCGCAGTTTTACCTCTTTGGAAGAGAATGCCTAAAACTTGTAGCAGTATATTTCTTACATCCTCTTAAATCTCTTTTCTAACCAAAAGACCCAAGTCCTACATAAATCAGAAAACAAGATTACTATAGTGGAAGTAGAAATTGGAAGAATGCTGGTAATCATGCATATTGAAAAGTGCAGTTTTTCACAGATTAGTGACTGCTGAGAGAAACAGACAACCAATAGACACGGGTAGAAGGAAGATAAACCTGCAATACTGCAGAGATGTGCCTGAAAACACTGAACAGGTTTTGAAATATGAACTAGAAAGAATGAACTGACTTAACCTGCTCCTTGTGAACCTATGGAAAAAAACTAACTCCCACTCATAAACAGGAGAAAGATCAAGAGCAATCATTCATCCAGTATTCTTTTTCTTTTCTTTTCTTTTCTTTTTGTGGGGGTGGGAGAGAAACAGGGTCTCATTCTGTTGCCCAGGCTGGAGTGCAATGGCACAATCATAGCTCACTGCAGCCTCAAACTCCTGGGCTCAAGTTATCCTCCCACCTCATCCTTCTGAGTAGAGCTGAACTACAGGTGCACACCACCACACTGGCTATTTTTTTTTTTTTTTTTTTTTTGAGAGAGATGGGGATTTTTTGAGAGAGATGGGGATTTACTTTATTGCCAAGGCTCATCTTAAACTCTTGGGCTCAAGTGATCCTCCTGTCTCATAATCTAACAAAATCTGTGTTTTAATAAATCTCATAATATTCAATGCCATGGAACATGAAAGAAAAAAAGTACCACATAGTAAAGTAGAAGAATAAGCATTTGGAGACTTAAAAGAAGCATATGTCTGAAAAAGATCTAGTGAAAGATCTGGAAGAAGAGTTAAGAAAATTATTCAGCATGTGTGTGTGTGTGTGTGTGTGTGTGTGTGTGTCTACACGTAATATATATACCTATATATTCCCTGTGAATCAAGAGCAATATATTCAAAACACAGCTATTTATCAACTATCAAAAAATAAACATAGTTAATACTAAAAGCAAATAGTATGAGTGAACTTTATTTTGATGGAGACTTTTTCCCCGCAATGTAAGTGACCTGGGTTTGGTTGAAAGTAGATAATCCATTGTGAAAGTGCAGTCATTTTATCAATTGAGTACTAAATTATCATTCTGCTTCTGGTGTAACTGTGCCACCTATTTTATTTCACAATTGCTATCTTGTCACTAATCCTAGCCATTGCTTATTTTTATCTTCTTCCATAACAAAAGAACATAACATTAAAGATGTATGCCATTTGTTCTTTTCTCAGTGCCCTTTGAACACAGTCTCATAGCAACACATAACATGTACCTTATTTTATTATACTGGTTTGATAATCAGTCACCCTACTATACACACTCTCATCTCTGAGGCAAGAGCACCCATTTTATTTTGGAACTTCAGTGTCTAGCGTAGTATCTGGCACATAGTATGTAATCAACAATGTATGTTGAATTAATCATAATTTAAGAACATTAATCACAAAAATGTTTTACACACTGGAAGAGTTCTGTTACTATGTAAAGTGACATTTGCTTTGAAACTTAGACTGAAATAAAAATGGATTTTGAAGGAGTTTGTAAAGTAAATCTACTCCAAAATACCTCTTCTACCATTTCTCAAAATCATGTTCTTGCTCAAAATAAAATCCCCTTGGAAATCAACCATGTCATCAAGAAAACCTGTCCAAGCACTCAGGTTAAATTTGTGCTGTCTCAGAAATAGCAGTCAGCCTTCATAAAAGGCACAACCGACATATGTAATGGATGTGAGAAACTGCAGATTGATGCCTTTGAGCTAAGAAATTAATTGAACGCACTTCTGTGTTCTCCCTGATTCACTGGATAGAGCTAATAACTCACAAGATAAGAAAACATATGTCCACGGGAAAAAAGAGAGCCATGGTTACCAATGCTTCTGGTAAAGGTCCTGTGGTATATAGAAGAAATTTAGGTGGTTCAAGGAAGAATATGAAATGAGATTAATCTCTTGAGAGTAAATCTAAGAAATCCTTTAAAAGATATCCATGTTTTCCTTCACAAAACTGAATCAAACTTCAACCTCTTACAATATCTCAAGCTGACCATATCTAATTGTCCAAAAACTATTGCCAGACATCTTGCTGTTGTTCCACAAAGTGATGGAATTGTATGAAGCAACCCCAAATACCTTCAAATCAGATGCTCATAGTGCAGGATGACAGGATAACATACATATGATGAATGCAGGGAAAGGGGATATTTCAATCCCAAACAAAATAATCACAGTGTAAATAAATTAAGACAGCTTCTGGTCAGATGACCTTAGCATACTTTCTTCCATTTCCAGCAATCAGGCCTCAGACCCTGATATGGTTTGGCTCTGTCTCCCCGCCCAAATCTCATGTTGAATCACTATTCCCAGTGTTGCGGGAGGGACCTGGTGGGAGGAGATTGGATCATGGGGTGAATATCCCCTCTGCTGTTCTCATAATAGTGGGTGAGTTTTGATGAGGTCTGATTTTTTTAAAAGGGTATGGCACTTCCCCCTTTGCTCTCTCCTGTCACCATGTGAAAAAGGTTCTTTCTTCCCCTCCACCTTCCTCCATGATTGCATGTTCCCTGAGGCCTCCCTAGCCATGCCTCCTGTACAGCCTGCAGAACTGTGAGTCAATTAAACCTCTTTCCTTCATAAGTTACCCAGTCTCAGATAGTTCTTCATAACAGTGTGAGAACAGACTAATACAGACTGATATAATCTGGCTCTGTGTCCCCACCCAAATATCACCTCGAATTGTAATCCACACATGTCAGTGGAGGGGCTTCCAGGAGATGATTGAATCGTAGGGGCACACTTCCCCCTTGCTGTTTCTGTGATACTGAGTTCTCACAAGAGTTGTTTGAAAGTGTATGGCACTTCCCCTTTGTGCTCTCTGTCTCTTACTCTACCACTGTAAGACATACTTGCATCCCCTTTGCCCTTCTGCCACAATTGTAAGTTTCCTGAGGCTCCCTCAGTCATGTTCCTGTTAAGCATGCAGAACTGTGAATCAATTAAACCTCTTTTTTTCATACATTACCCAGTATCAGGTAGTTATTTATAGCAGTGAATAAACAGACACATACTTGAGAATCTGTACTATCTATAATCCCTAAGCTAAAAGTGGTGTAATTTAGGATATAAAGCAGAGAATAAATTCTTATGAATATAACAATGTTTTCTCAATTCTCTCTTTGTTCATTTTCCTTAAATGTATGCTTTTCATATTTACTCTATTTTCTTCCCTCCATGCCCCCACCTTGATCTCCACTTTCTAATAACCTATTCAAGGAGCATTTATCGAGAATCTACTATACTGTTCTATACACTGAAGATAAAATGTTAAATACTCTAAAGGACAAGGAAACATGCCTTTCCTGGTATACAAGGTGTTCCTGACAGTCAGAGAACCTAAGAAATGAAGACATTCACATTATGTAATGAAACAAAAAACTTGAAGAATTTTATGAACTAAATAAACCACATGCTATTAAAGTTAACAAAAAAAGAGAGAAGATAGAAAAACTCGTTAATAAATAAAAAGGAGGTTACCAAAGGAAATTAAAATAATAGGCACAATTTTATGTTAGTAAATTATAAAATTTCAATAAAGTAGATGATATTCTGGAAAAGAAAACTGACTCAAAGTAGATGAATCCTAATCTTAACAATAATAGTATTGGGTGATTTTGAAAAAATTATCAGAAGCTAAATTCCAAGAAAGTTGTCATAACCAAGCAATAAAATAAAGTAGGTGATATTCTGGAAAAGAAAACTGACTCAAAGTAGATGAATCCTAATCTTAACAATAATAGTATTGGGTGATTTTGAAAAAATTGTCGAAAGCTAAATTTCAAGAAAGTTGTCATAAACAAGCAATTCCAAATGACCAATAGTTCAAACTACATTGGAAGAGATCACTTCCTTACTATGCAAATTATTACAGAGAATAAAAAAATATGAATAGTTCCCAATTCACACTCTAAGGATGCATAGCCATGATATAAAAAAGCTATAAAAATCAGATAATAATTAAAAAAGAGAAAAATTGATAGTTTCACTACAAGAAGTAAAATTATCTCAAAAACATCATTTATAAAACTAATGTGAAAACTATAAGCTGGTAGCAATATTTGGTATATATATGAGACAAATATAGTGGCTACATAAAAAAAAAGAATAAAAACACTTTAACATGGTTAGGCAATACCAAAAGGATCTATGATCTCAACCAAGTCATAGAAAGCAGAATTTCTCTTCCCCAAGTTTGGTCATAGAAACTTGAATCCATTTGCCCCAAAGCAACCCATAAAATCAAAAAAAAAAAGGTCACTCTCTTCCTTCTCTCTTCTCCCTTGAAGACTCTCTCTCCAGAAGGGTTCTTCCCCAAGCCTGGGAGGAATGAATGGTACCCAAAGAGGACAAGATAAATCTGAATAGATAGAACTTGCTGAGTTTCCCCTCTCAGTTTATTACTCTTAGTTTTACCTTTTAGTCCAATCACATTTCTGCAAGGCTGCACATTCTTCAACAAACCCAAGCATAAAAATAGACTGTTTTCCCTGAGTCTTTCAGTATTCATGTCTGAAGACTCCCATATTACACATATTACTTCAGTATCACACCTTACTGTAGCAGTACAATAATAATACAATTGTGGTTTTTTTGTTTTTTTTTTTTTGTTTGTTTTGTTTTGTTTTGTTTTTTGAGATGGATTCTCACTCTCAAAAAGTCACCCAGGCTGAAGTGCAGTGGCAGGATCTCGGCTCACTGCAACTTCTGCCTCCTGGGTTCAAGTGATTCTC
Source organism: Macaca fascicularis (assembly GCF_037993035.2). Taxonomy (NCBI): domain Eukaryota; kingdom Metazoa; phylum Chordata; class Mammalia; order Primates; family Cercopithecidae; genus Macaca; species Macaca fascicularis. The sequence continues at coordinate 79,052,996 of NC_088378.1, read as the reverse complement.
CTCCCTCAGCCTCCTGAGTAGCTGGGACTACAGGCACTCACCACCATGCCCAGCTAATTTTTTTTGTATCTTTGTTAGAGACAGGGTTTCACCACATTGGCCAGGCTGGTCTTGAACTCCTGACCTTGTGATCTGCCTGCCTTGGCCTCCCAAAGCGCTGGGATTAAAGGCGTGAGCCACCATGCCCAGCCAATAATAAGAGATTTAATTTGAGAAGTGAAATAAGAGGCATTCTAATTATAATACTTGAGAGAATTGTGGTATTTCCTCCGGGATTCAGAGATGAAGGCTTCACTCTTATCTTTCAGGAATAATTGAGGAAAAGTTTTATACTAGAGACAAAGGAATTGACCAGATTACTTGTACAAAGACATTTCTGCTCCACTGTTCTGAATACCTGAACTTTTCCTACCCTAATTTTTAAGTTTCTCTAGCACCAGTGCAGTGGTGTATGCCTTTAGTCCCAGCTACTCAGGAGGCTGAGGCAGGAGCATCGTTCAAGCCTAGGTGTTCTGAGTTGTAGTGAGCTATGTTGATTGGGCGTCTACACTAAGTTTGGCATCAATATGGTGACCTCCTGGCAGCAGGGAACCACCAGGTTGTCAAAGGAGGGGAGAACCAGCCCTAGTCAGAAATGGGGTAGGTCAAAACTTCATTGCTGATCAGTAGTAGGATTGTGCCTGTGAATAGCCACTGCACTCCAGCCTGGGCAACATAGTGAACTCTGTCTCTGAAAAAAATAAAATACTAATAAATAAATAAAGTTTTTCTAGCTTTTAAAAGGCTAAGGGAAGATAACTTTTATTTCAGTATTTGCCTTCCAATGGTAATATTTCAAACTGACATAAAAAGGAAAATGCAAAAAAGAAAAACAAGTCAGATATACATGATCTGATGCAAATACAAGGAATCCTAAATATGGGTTGCCAACTAATAATACTTCCTAGAGTTAGAGGGATTGTGAGAAAGTCTATCAATAACAAATCTGGAAAGGAAGCCGGGTGTTAATCCTGTGAGTCTGTCAAGTTTTCATTTCCACAGTGTGTTTTTTTTCTTCCATTAGTAGGTCTCCTCTAATTCCAAAGGGTATGAAGAAAGAAATATGAAGTAAGGTATGAAGAAAGAAAACCAATTACCAAGAAAAAATCAGAATAACGCTAAGAATGTTTTTCTCCTTCGATTTTGATAAGTGGCTTTATGTGATTCAGTTATTTTTATCCACTGGTTTAATGATACTCATTTTACTTACATAATTCTCATTTCAATGATAGTTTTCCTTTATGTTTATAGTGCATAGTATAGACATAGCATACAATATATATCTTGATAGTTTACTTTGGAAAATTGATATGATAGTGAGTATTGATTTTAATTAAAAAAGCAAGCTCAGATTAGCCAAACATTTGCCTTATAGTAATTGAATTACCCCTCCTATTCTAAACTGCAAAGTAATGACGCCTTATCCCATTAATCAGTTAATTCCTAAAACTGCCTAATTATTAATCTGAATGAAGATTTTAAAATCAAACATAATTCCTAGCTTTTATATAAATAACATATACATTATTTTGGAAGCTAATGAGTTTCACTGGCCCAGCTATTATGTAAATTTTTTATTGCCAGATGTATCTAAACATTTCTTCATGATCATTTTCAAATGCAAATATAAACCAGGAAATTTGCAAATGCTAACCTTAATAAGCAACTATTTAAAACAATTTTCTTACTAAAATTTCCTATCTGAAAATAGTACAAATGCAATTTATTTTTAAGTAGTAATAAGCACATTAAAATTTTAAAAAGAGCTATACTCTTATTTCTGGTAGAGTTTATTTCTAAATTTCCAGCTAGGAAAAACAGGAAATACACTACAGCAAACATACAAGGTATTTCCTGGAAATTTTGATGATGATGATATTATTAAAATATTTACAAATTCTTGAGGTCAACATACTAGTAAACAGTCATTTTCTCTCTTTGCACCCTTGAAGATAAGAGGTAGACAGTGTTATTGCATCCTGCACAGCGTGGTTACAAATCATAGACTGTCAAAATCAAGATGCAGATTGCAACTAAAACGCTATGGCACCTTGGTGTATAGCCCAAGAGATTTAAATCAAAAGATCCTATACCCTGAGTTATGTTGCTGAGAGAGAAACCTGTGTTTACCTATTGGTTTGAATAAATTATAAATTATATCTTCTGGACAAACTTTTCCATGTGAGGTTCAGAAAAACAAGCAATAAATTCAGTTGAGATTATTCAGTATTCTTTTCATTGTTTATTTATTATACTCACCAAAATTTGAACCAGGATTTCACAGAAAATTTCCTTCTTATTCCCTCAGTAACTTGATGAGCCATATTCAGGATTTATCTGAACATCATGAGTCTACTAGACTTCTACATATGCATCAATGTGTGAAACTGTGAAGAATACAGTGAAATAGAAAATGTGGTCCCAGGGAACCTTGATATACTCAGTTAAATCTTCATCTGGTGCCAGAGCATTTGAGAGCACCAACTGATAAAGTAGCAACTGCCAGGGGACATGGAGGTTGTATTTGCCTTTTTGTTTTCTTTTCTTCCACATACTTCTACAACCCTGAGAGTTGGAAAGACACACTCTAAGGTCAGCCACTTTACTGACTTTAACAATATATGAAAATATTTCAAGAACACTTTTAAAAACTTCTGGACACTGTGACAAGATACCCAGTGATAACTAACCTCACCTTCTGTTTCTAACACAAGTATGGAGTTTGAGGGTTTATGTGGGAAACATAGGCTCTTAGACCCCTAAAAGTTCATTGAAAAATCAGTGACATGTGGCAGATTGATTTACACAAGAAAAAACATAAAAACTTATTTAACTTGTATACACAGGAGCCTTCAAAATGAAGACCCAACTTTCTGATAAGGTTACGGAAGCTTATATATTGATACCCTCTTGAGGTTACAGAAGGAATGGGGTCTTGGATTCTGGTAAAACAGGTTATGGGAAGGGGAGAATAGGAGTTCTATTGAGAGAGAGAGTGGAGGAATTCTATTGAGGGGCAATAAGTGGTTATTGGTGAAAATGATTATATCAGGGAACTTGTAAATAGTTCTCTTTGGAATTTAAACAATTGATATTTGGAGATGGTCATTATTTTGAAAAAAGATCTGTTGAAGTGTGGCTACAGCTTTGATCTTATAGGGAAGATAAGAAAACTTTTTTCCTTTGATAGGTCTGGATTTTAAGCAAATAAAAGAATTTCAGCTTCTTTTGGAAAGACTGTGGGGAGGAGGGGAAGATCAAAGAGACACTGAGATTTCTTCTTCAGATCAGCATGTTAACATGACATATTTTGGGGTATTGGGTTCTGAACTCCAACATGTTCCTTTTATAAATATCTCTAGTAGACAAAAATAGCACATCTCACAGATATCTACCAGCAAGTTTTCTATACCATTTTTAAGAAAAAAGGTTGGGAAATGATAGCTTCCTATAAAAAACATATAGATCTAGTACTTTTAAAGGTCCAGTTTAATTTTGACAACATCGGATCATCCTCAACCATATAAAAGACCAATCACAAGGAAATCTTTTATACTCTTAGAGTCATTGTGACTATATATTTGAAATAACATAAAATTACTTGGTTTATATCAATGTTTCTAAAATTAGGGTTTACCTGCATATTGCACATCTATAATTCAATGATAATTTGAAAACAAAAATTTTCTTAACCATATGAATGAGCACATTATAATGGCGTTGGACTTGAAAAATCTTAAATTACAGTTGTGTTTTCAATCATGTAAAGGTCAAAAACTATTATTTTAATTTTTGGAGCCAATACTAAGAGAACCATGTCAGTTTATTTAATGTCTAAAAACATCAGGATACCTAGCAGTTTGTATAGAGAAAGGAAATGGGAGAATTGAATAGGTATACAATACAGATAGCGTAAAAATCAAAACAATTATTGCATTAATCATCAGTACCATATTTATGTTGCTTACAGCAACTTAGTTTCAGCACAATTATATGACTTCTTATAATATGAAATTATATAAATAAATCTGAGGCATCAAAAACCCAAGAAACTTTTAGAGAATCACCCATCACACATCTGAGAATTTATTGATGAGAGAAGATTTTCAAAGGAAATATGCAGGTTTAGAGAATGCTTTAGTGTTTCTATTTTATGACATTCCTCTAGTACAGGTAAAAAGGGTATTAAGAGAGTCTCACTCTGTGTGTGTGTGTGTGTGTGTATTAAGAGAGTCTCACTGTGTGAGTGTGTGTGTGTGTGTGTGTATGTGTGTGTGTGTGTTTTCCAAGATGGCAAATTAGAGGCAGTGTTAACATGCCTCTCCAACTTGGAAAGACAAAGTAGTGACCAGAGATTCACACTGTGAACTTTTTTCCAAGAAGCAATGCAGGAACTTAACAGGAAAATTGAAAGAAAACACAGACCCTTTGAAAGAAGCAACAGGGTATAGCCTACACCATGAGCAGGGAAAAAAATTGTAAGTCTCTAGCATGTGAGAAATGGGGAGACTGCCTCCAAGATATACACTCCTTCTGGGGAACATAACAATTCAGCCCATGGGGGAAGGTCTTAACCCTACTCAGTGCTGAAGGTCATATAGGAAGTGATGGGGAATCGAAAAGTAGGAGGGACAGCAGGAAGAGCCTTGCAGGCATTCCCAGTCTTCAGTGCAGACTGAGGGAAGCCATTCCTGATTCCACATCACAAGGCACCTCGCAGAAGTTAGCCAACTACCTCAGGGAGTGGTGGTAGGTGAAAAGAAGCTCCCAACTGAAATTCCTAATATAATCTCGAGTAGGAAGGAACTCCCTTGGCCAGAACCAGGGGGTGAGTGGGAAGTGTGCTGCAACCATGGGCACAGGAGCTGGGAACCCTGGCTGTTTGGGCAACAGGGAGGGGCATGACCTGAAAGCAATGGTTCCTGTGTCTGTGGAGAAAGCATATGACTTGGTATCTCCAGAATTCTGAGTGTAGACTGCCTGGAATTTAGCTAGCTGCTCCTAGCAAACACTGCAACACTTTCATGAGAAACTTGCCTTGCCAAGTGCATGGGATATGGGTGAGACTTACTGCCACCTGCTATTTCCCACTCCCTGTACAAACTGTTCTTTGTTGCAGAGGCAGCTGCACCCCTTCCTAGAACATTACCCTAGAGACCAGAGAACAGTCCCTCAATTCCCAAAGGAGCCTCTGCTTGCCCTGCATGTAGAGAGCCAGAGTTCAGACCTGCCTGATTCAGCCCCCACCTGGCTTTGCCTTTCAACCCACCCGGGTAGCTTAACACAACGGACAGAAACGTTTGGGAGCCCAGCGGCCCCGCCCATCACTTGAGAAACCAGAGTACCTCCCATGGGTAACATAAGGCAAACATGAATACCACCACTACTACTGCAGCTAGTACTCTTTTGCAAGTCCCACCTCCTGACTGAAGAAGAACTGACACAGTTCATTATAGCATCTATAGGTAGAATAATCTGCGTCCAGGAATGAGAAAACTTGTGGAAAACCTCAGCTATCACCATTGCCTGCACTACCCTGACTAACCAGGAGGTCCTGACCATCTTATTACTACTACAACTGGCATTTGAGAAAGCCAAAGGCTATTTATAACCAAGGAATCTCAGAGTCTACATCACTCCCCTGCCACCCTTATCAAAATAGGTCCTGCTGGGAGACTTGAGATTAGGTCACATCATTGGATCCCTTGCAGACATTCCCCAGCACCAGCCTCGTGCTCTATAATCAAGAAATTCATACAGTCTTCACCCCTGAAAACATAAAAAACTGAATTAAGCTACAATAAACTAAAAATTAAATTTACATCCTTAAAGGGGAAACAACACAGTCAAATAAAAAATAAATTCAAGAATAATTAGAAGAAATAGTTTTCCCAAATGATTAGGACCCAGAAAAATCATTCTGGTAATCTGACAAAACAGAGTTCTATACTACCCCAAAAAGATCACACTAGCTTTCCAGTAATGGATCTAAACCAACATGAAACTTTTGATGCAAGATAAAGAATTCAAAAGGTTGATTGTTAAACTACTCAAGGAGATACCAAAGAAAAGAGAAAACCAACATACATTTTTAAAAATTCAAGATATTAATGAAAAATTTTCTAATTTGATATTTTAAAGAAAATCCAAGTAGAACTTTTGAAAATAAAAGACACATTTAAGGAATTACAAAATGCAGTGAAAAGTTTCAACAATAGACTAGAACACGCAGAAGAAAAAATTCAGAGCTCTAAGACATGGCTTTTGAATTAACTCAGTCAAACAAAAATAAAGAAAAAAAGAATAAAAAGAATTAAACAAAATATCCAAGAAATATGGGATTATATAAAATTTCCAAACCTAAGAATAACTGGTGTTCCTGAGGGGAGAAGAGAAAGCGAAATTTGGTAAAATTTATTTGAGAGAATAATTGAGGAAATCTTCACTGGCCTTGATAGAGATTTAGATATCCAAATACAACAAGCTCAAAGAACTCCCGGGAGATTCATCACAAAAAAGACTTCACCAATGAACATAGTCATCAGGATATCTAAATTCAATGTAAAGGAAAGAATTCTGAGAGTAGTGAGACAAAAGCACCAGGTAACCATTAAAGGAAAACTTATCAGACTAACAGTGGATTTCTCACAAGAAACCTTATAAGCCAGTAGGGATTGTGGCCATATCTTTAGCCTCCTTAAACAGAATTAATGTCAGCCAAGAATTTTGGGTCCAGCAAAACTAAGTCTCCTAAATGAGGAAAAAATAAACCCACTTTTCAGACAAATAAATGCTAGGAGGTATTTGTCACTACTAGACCAGCCCTAAGAAAATGCTAAAAAGGAATTCTAAATCCTGAAACTTAAGATATTCACCTGAATAGAAACTCTTGAAAGCGTAAACTCACAGGGCCTATAAACAATAACACAATAAAGAAAAAAAAAGTGTCTAGGTAATGATTAAGATAATGACTGAAGCAGTAACTCACTTCTCAGTATGAAAATTGAATATAAATGGCCTAAACACCCCACTTAAAAGATACAGATTAACCAAATGGATTTTTAAAAATGCATACCAAATATCTGTTGTCTTCAAGAGACTCACCTAACATGTAAAGATTCATATAAACTAAAAGTAAAGGGATATGAAAAGATATTCCATTCAAATGGAAACCAAAAGCTAGCAGGAGTAGATATTCTCATATCAGATAAAACACACTTTAAAGCAACAGCAGGAAATAAAAAGGGCAAAGAAGGCCTCTGTATAATGATAAAAGAATCAATCCAATAAGAAGATATTACCATCTTGAATTTATATGCTCCTAACACTGGAGCTCCCAAATTTATAAAACAATTGCTATGAGCCCTAATAAATGAGATAGAAGGTAACACAATAATAGTCAATGATTCAACTCTCCACTGACAGGACTAGAATGGTTATTGAGACAGAAAGTCAGCAAAGAAACAATGACTTCAACTATGCTCTAGAACAAATGGACCTAACAGATATTTACAGAATATTGTATTCAAGAACTTCAGAAAACACATTCTTCTCATTAGCACATGAAACATTTTCCAAGATAGATCATATGACAGGCCACAAACCAAGTCTCAATAAATTTTAAAAAATCAAAATCATATCAAGCATCCTCTAAGACCACATTGAACTAAAACTGGAAATTGACTCAAAACGGAGCGCTCACAATTACACAAATACATGAACATCAAATAATCTGCTCTTGAATGATCTCCGGGTCAACATCAAATCAAAATGGAAATTCAAAAATTATTTGAACTGAAAGATATAGCAACAAAATTTATCAGAACCTCCGAGATACAGCAAAAGCAGTGCTAAGACGAAAGTTCATAGCATTATGTGCCTGCACTAAAACACCTGAAAGAGCACAAGTGGACAATCTAATGTCACACCTCAAGGAACTAGAGAAAGAAGAACAACCCAAACCCAGAAAAAGAAAATGAATTAAAAAATCAGAGCAAAACTAAATAATTTTTTAAAAAACGAAAAAAGGAAGAAAAAGCGGGTTCTTTGAAATGATAAACAAAACAAAACTGATAGACCATTAGTGAGATTAACCAAAAAAAAAAAAAAAAAGAAGAAGAGAGAAAATCCAAGTAAGTTCAATTAGAAATGAAATGGGAGATATTATAATCAATACCACAGAAATACAAAAGATCATAGATCATTCAAGGCTACTATGAACACCTGTGTGCACACAGACTAGAAAATCTAGAGGATATGGATAAATTTCTGGAAATATACAATCCTGCTAGATTAAATTAGAAAGAAATATAAACTCTGAACAGACCAATAACAAGTAGCATGATTGAAACAGTAATAAAAAAATTGCCAACATAAAAAAATCCAGGACCAGATGAATACACAGCTCAATTTTAACAAACATTCATTCAAAGAAGTGGTACCAGTCCTACTGTAAGTATTTCAAAAGATAGAAAAATATGGAATCTTGTCTGAATCGTTTTGTGAACCCAGTGTCATCCTAATATCAAAACAAGGAAAGGACATAATGAAAAAAGGAAATTACAGACCAATATCCTGATGAACATAGATCCAAAACTTCTCAACAAAATAATAGCTAACCAAATCCAACAGCATATCAAAAAAACCAAAAACCAAAACAACAACAACAAAGAAAAAAAGAAGAAACAACCAAGAAACACATCAGGACCAAGTGGGTTTCATACCAGGGAGGCAGGATGATTTAACATGCTCATCAATAAATGTGATACATCACATAAACAAAATTAAAAATAAAAATTATATTATCATGTCAATAGACACAGAAAAGCATTTGACAAAATCCAGCATCCCTTTAAGATTAAAACCCTCACAAAACTGGCATAGAAGTGAAATACCTCGAGGTAATAAAATCTATCTATGACAAACCCACAGCCGAAATTATATTGGATGGGAAAAAGTTGAAAGCATTCACCCCAAGAGCTGGAACAAGGACACCCACCTTCATGACTTCTATTCAACATAATACTGAAAGTCCTAGTCAGAGCTATGAGACAGGAGAAAGAAATAAAGGGCATTCAAATTGGTGAAGAGGAAGTCAAACCACTGTTGTTCACCAATGATATAGTCATATTCTTAGAAAACCCAAAAGACTTTCCCAGAAAGCTCCTGGATCGGATAAACAAATTTAATAAAGTCTCAGGATGCAAAATCAATATACGCAAATCAGTAGCATTGCTCTACACCAACAACGATGAAGCTCAGAATTGAATCAAAAACTCAATCCCTTTTACAACAGCAGCAAAAAATAAAATAAAATACATAGGAATAACATAACCAAGGAGGTTAAAGATTTCTACAAGGAAAATTACAACACACTGCTGAAAGAAATGATTGATGACGCAAACAAAGGGAAACATATTCCATGCTCATGGATGGGTAGAATCGGTATTGTGAAAATGAGCATACTGCCCAGAGCAACCTACAGATTCAATGCAATTCCCATCAAAATGTTATCACCATTATTCACAGAACTAGATAAAACAGTCCTAAAATTTGTATGAAACCAATAAAGAGCCTGCATAGCAAAACCAAGAATAATCAAAAAGAACAAATCTGGAGGCATCACATTGCCTGACTTCAAACTATACTACAAGACTATATAGTTACCAAAATGGGATGGCACTGGTATAAAAATAGGCACATAGACAAATGGAACAGATTTGAGAACCTACAAATGAAGCCAAATACAGCCAACTGATCTTTGACAAAGCAAACAAAATTACAAACTGGGGAAAGGGTACCCTATTCAATAAATGATGTTTGGATAATTGGCAAGTCACATGGAGAAGAATGAAACTGGATCCTCATCTCTCACCTTATACAAAAATCAACTTCAGATGGATCAAAGACTTACATCTAACACCTGAAACCATAACAACTGTAGAAAACAACATTAGAAAAACTCTTCTAGACTTTGGCTTAGGCAAAGAGTTCATGACCAAGAACCCAAAAGGAAATGCAACAAAAACAAAACTAAATAGATGAGACCAAATTAAACTAAAATTCTCCTGCACACTAAAAGAAATAATCAGCAGAGTAAACAGACAACCTACAGAGTGGGAGAAAATATTTAGAAACTATGCATCTGACAAAGGATTAATATCCAGTATCTATAAGTAACTCAGACAAATCAGGAAAATCAAGGAAAAGACAAATCAAGGACAAAGATCCAATCAAAAAGCAGACGAAAGATATAAATAGATAATTCTCAAAAGAAGATATACAAATGACCAACAAACATATGAAAAACTGCTCAACATCACTAATTATCAGGGAAATACAAATTAAAACCACAGTGAGATACCAACTTATTCTTGCAAAAATGGCCATAATTTAAAAAAAAACCTAGATGTCAGTGTGGGTGTGGTAAGAAAAGAAACAATTTTACACTGCTGGTGGGAATGCAAACTAGCACAACCACTATGGGAAACAGTATGGAGATTCCTTAAAGAACTAAAAGTAGAACTACCTTTTAATCCAGCAATCTCACTACTGGGTATCTACTCCACAACAAAAGAAGTCATTATATGAAAAAGACTCTTGCATACACATGCTTATAGCAGCACAATTTGCAACTGCAAAAACGTGAAAGCAGCCTAAATGCCCAATGAATGAATAAAGAAAATGTGGTATATACACACCATGGAATACTACTCAGCCATAATAAGGAATGAAGTAACGGCAATTGCAGCAACTTGGATGGATTTGGAGGTGATTGTTCTAAGTTAAGTAACTCAGGAATGAAAAACCAAATAGCAATGGCATATGTTCCCACTCATAAATGAGAGTTAAGCTATGAGGATGCAAAGGCATAAGAATGACAAAATTGACTTTGGGGATTCAGAGAGAATTTGGGAGGGTGATGAGGGATAAAAGACTATATATTGGGTACAGTGTATACTTTATGGGTGATGGGTACACCAAAACCTCAGAAATCACCACTAAAGAACTTATTCATGTAACCAAAAACCCCCTATTCTCAAAAAACTATTGAAAGTTTTAAAAAGTCTGAAAGGTTACAAATAACCTAATGCCACTCCCCAAGGAACTAGAGAAACAACAACAAACTGGATCCATAGCTAGCAGAAGAAAAAAAAAAAAAAGATCAGAGCAGAACTAAATGAAATTGAAATAAAGAAAAAGAAGATCAGATGATAAATTAAACAAAAAGATGGTTCTTTGAAAAGTTGAACAAATTTGATAGACCATTAGCCAAGGTTAACCAAGAAAAGATAGAAGATTAAAGTAATCTCAATTGGAAATGCAAATGGAGACATTACAAGCAACAACACACAAACACAAAACATCATTTGAGACTACTATCAACACCTCTATGCACATAAACTAGAAAATTTAGAGGAAATGGATAAATTCCTGGAAATATACAACCCACCTAGATTAAATCAGGAATAAATAGAAACTCTGAGCAGACCAATAAGAAGCAGTGAGATTGAATCAGTAATTTAAAAATTCCCAACAACAACAAAACAAAGCCCAGGGCCAGCTGGATTCAAAGCTGAATTCTTCCAGACATTCAAAGAATAACTGGTGCCAATTCTACTGAAATTATTCCAAATGATTGAGAAAGAGAGAGTCCTCCCTAACTCATTCTATGAAGTTGGTATCAACCTGATACCAACACCAGAAAAGCACATAACGACGAAAGAAAACTACAGACCAACACCCCTGATGAACATATATACAAAAATGCTCAATAAAGTACTAGCTAACTGAATTCAACAGTATCTCAAAAAGATAATATACCATGATCAAGTAGGTTTCATCCCAGGAATGTAGGGATGGTCTGACATATGCAAGTCAATAAATGTAGCACATCACATAAAAAGAACTAAAAACAAAAACCATATGATGATTTCAATCTATGCAGAAAAAGTATTCTATAAAATTCAGCATTTCTTTATGATACACTCAAAAAACTAGGCATAGAAGGTGCTTACCTCAAAATAATAAAATCTACATATGGCAATCCCACAGCCTACATTATACTGAGTAGGGAAAAGTTGAAAGCATTCCCCCTGAGAACTGGAACAAGACAAAGATGCTCACTTTCACCACTTCTATTCAGCATAGTACTGAAGTATTAGGCAGAGCAATCAGGCAAGAGAAAGAAAGTGCATTCAAATTGAAAAAGGGGAAGTCAAAAATTATCATTGTTCACCAGTGATATGATCATATACCTGGAAAACCCTAAAGACCCATCCAAAAGGCTCCTAGATTTGATAAACAAATTTAGTAAAGTCTCAGGTTACAGAATTGATTTACACAAATTAGTACCACGGTTAAACACTAACAATAGCAAAGCTGAGTATCAAATTAAGAACTCAATCCCTTTTACAAGAGCTTCAAAAAAAATAAAATACCCTTTTACAAGGAGATGAAAAATCTATACAAGAAGAACACAAAACACTGCTAAAATAAATCATAGATGACACAAACAAATGGAAACACATCCCATGTTCAGGGATTGGAAGAATCAATATTGTGAAAATGACCATATTCCCCAAAGCAGTCCACAGATTTAATGCAATTCCTGTCAAAATACCGATATTGTATTTCACAGAATTAGAGAAAACAGTTATAAAATTCATATGGAACAAAAAAAAAAATACCCAAATAGCCAAAGCAATCCTACACAAAAAGAACAAATTCAGAGGCATCACATTACTGGACTTCAAATTATACTACAAGGCAGCATGGTACTGGTATGAAAGTAGACACACAGATCAATAGAACTAAATAGGGAACACACAAATCCAAATAGTTACCACCAACTGATCTCCAACAAAGCAAACAAGAAAAGTGGGGACAGGACACTTTATTTAATAAATCGTGCAGGGAAAATTGGCTAGCCACATGTAGAAGAATGAAACTGGATCCCTGTCTCTCACCTTACACAAAAATAAACTCAAGATGGATCAAAGACTTAAATCTATGACCTGAAACCATACAAACTCTAGAAGATAACCTAGAAAAAAACTCTTCTGGACATTGGCATAGGAAAAGAATTAATGACTAAGACCTCCAAAAGCAAATACAGCAATAATAAAAATAAATAAATAGGACCTAATAAAACTAAAAGGTTCTGTACAGCAAAACAAATAATCATCAGAGTAAACAGACAAAGCACAACAAGGAAAAAAATATTTGCAAACTATCAATCCAACAAAGGACTAATATCCAGAATATACAAGGAACTCAAACAAATCAGCAAGAAAAGAAATCCCATCAAAAAGTGGGCAAAGGACATGAATTGACATGTCTCAATAAAAAGATATACAAATGTCCAACAAACATATGAAAAATGCTCAGCAGCACTAATCAGGGAAATGCAAATTAAAACCACAATGCAATACCACCTTACTCCTTCAAGACTGGCCATTGTTAAAGAGTCAAAAAAAATAGACATTGGTGCGGATGTGGTGAAAAGGGAACACTTATACACTGCTGGTGGGAGCGTAAGCTAGTACAGCCTCTATGGAAAACAGTAAGGAGATTTCTTAAAGAACTAAAAGTAAATCTACTATCTAACATCCAACGCAACAATCCTACTGTTGGGTGTCTACCAAAGGAAAAGTCATTACACCAAAAGGCATCTGCACGTGCATGTTTATTGCAGCACAATTCATAGTAGCAAACATATAGAACCAACCTAAATGGCCATTGACCAATGAGTGGATGAAGAAAATGCGGTGTATATACACCATGGAATACTGCTCAGCCTTTAAAATGAACTAAATAGTATATTTTGCAGCAACTTGGAGGGATGGAGCTGGAGGTCATTATTCTTAGTGAAGTAACTTAGGAATGAAACACCAAATAACGTATGTTCTCACTTACAAATGTGAGCTAAGCTATGGAAACACAAAGGCATACAGAGTGATATAATGGGCTATGGAGACTCAGAAGAGGGAGAATGTGAGGGGCAGTGAGGGATAAAACACTACATAGTGGGCACAGTGTACATTATTTTGGTGATAGGTACACTAAAATCTCAGACTTCACCCCTAAACAATTCATCCATGTATGCAAAAACCACTTGTGCCCCAAAAGCTATTGAAATAAAAAAAATAGTATTTAAAAATTTCCTCTGAATTTTGAAAATATCAATCCATTGTCTTTTGGCTCAGTCTTACTCTACAGATAATATTGAAATTGCCAGTATGATAGTGGAGAAATGATAATACATTTTAATTTGCATTTTAAAATGAACTACCTTGTCTATATATTGGTTGTCCCCTGTGGTCAGCCTCTTTTTTTCCTTGTACCAACCTTAAAGATAGCACTCAAAATTTATTTACAAATCTCCTTTAAAGAGAAACATTTTAAAAACCATAATGTTCAACATAGAATTCATTTGATATTTTCTAGGGGAAACAGAGGTGGAGGTTTGTATTGCCCAGCATTTGGCATTTAAATTAATTCCTCATTACACGTTCTAAATTTCCTCCTTTTTTGAATTGGTTGATTTTTTTTTTCATTTTAGAAATTAAGGATCAATTACATATAATAAAATTTATCCTTTTAGTATACAGTTCTGTGGGTTTTATTAACATACACAGTTGTGTAACCATACACAGTTATGTAACCAGAATAGTCCCACCACTCCCAAAAATTTCTCCCTGCTTCTTTGTGGTCAATCTCTCCTCTAATCCCTACACCCTGACAACCACTGATCTGTTTTCTTTGTTGTTTTGCCTGTGAAATATTGTCAAATAAATGGAATCATAGAGGTAAAAAATAACAAGACAGTGATACAGTCCCATTGTGATAATGATGGCAATATTTTCCAGAATGCAATATAGACCTTGTGAAAGTAAAATAAAAACTTGGGACCCCAATTCACTATGCCAAAAGAAAAATGTTAAGGTGAAAGCTGAGTCATGCAAGAAGCTGCCTTTCCTTTTGTTCCTAAGCAGATAGCTATAGATAAAAAGTTAAATATTTCCACAAGTTAAATAGCTATAGATAAAAGTTAAGTATTTCCATATCTTATGTAAAGTATGAGACAAATACATAACTGACTATTCCCTACCTGCTCCTTTTCTCTTGCAATATGTGAATTACCATATCCTCCCTGTTCCCTCTCCATTTTTGCCCCAATTTTTTTTAAGTTTTTTTTTTTTTTTAAATTTTTTTGAGACAGAGTCTGTCTGTGTCACCCATGCTGGAGTACAGTGGCATGATCTCGGCTCACTACCACCTTTGCCTCCCGGGTTCAAGTGATTCTCATGTCTCAGTCTCCAGAGTAGCTGGGATTACAGACATTCGCATTTGACAGAGTTTAGTGATGAATTTTCCCGGGACTCAATGGACACAGGAAGGGGAACATCACACACCGGGGCCTGTGGTGGGGTGGGGGTAGGGGGGAGGGACAGCATTAGGAGATATACCTAATGTAAATGATGAGTTAATGGGTGCAGCACACCCATATGGCACATGTATACATATGTAACAAACCTGCATGTTGTGCACATGTACCCTAGAACTTAAAGTATAATTAAAAAAAAAAAAAAAGAAGTTAGGATGACATTGAACAAATCCTGGTAAAAAACACTCCAGAGGTGTAGTTCCTAAGAGTGTGGTTTGGGCTTCTTTGGAGTACACATTATCAGCATCAGGGAATGCTACTATGTAGGTCTCTGTGGTATATCCCCAAAGGTTTATAAAGTGACCCACAGGAGAAATTAAAAACATGCGGTTTCTGCCATAACAGATGCTATGATCAGATTTCAAGAGAACCAGTCAGGTAAGGCTGTCCTTTCCTCCTAAATACTTTTTCCCATGTCCCAGACCCAGAAGAAATAGGAGCAGCAGAGGTGAGGATCAGGCTATGAAGCAGGGAAAGATAGCACAGAATGCACTGCCTTCTCTATGGGGTTTACAGTATTGAAGTTCAGGATTCAACTAGAGAAGGAAGCAAAATATTAAGTAAGAGACTGGAGTTTTTATTTTGCTGTGAATTGGATTTATACATAGCATAAATATAAGGTACATATATTTCCTTTCAGACTCATTGAAAAACAACATGTTCAAATTATTTTTAAATAGTTTTAATTAATTTTGAAATTACAGAAAAGTTGCAAGTACAAGTCATTTTTTCCTAAATTATTTGAAAATAGTGTTAATGCAATCATCACCTTGTAATACTTCAGCATGCTATTTTTATAAACAAGGACTTTTTATATATAAGTATAACGCAGCCATCAAAATCAGAATACAAATACTGACACATTGCTAGCATCAAATCCTCACATTCCACTTAATTTTTGTGGTTGTCCCGATAACATCCTTTATAGCAAAAAGATTTAACCCAGGAATGCAAATTGCATTTAGCTGTCATGTTTCTCTAATTCCCTTCAATCTGGAAGAGTTTCTTAGTCTACCTTGACTCCCACATCCTAATTCTTTTGAAAATTATAGGCCAGTTATTCTATAGATTGCCCAGCAATTTAGATTTGTCTCATGCTTCCTAGCGATATGATCCAAGTTATGTATCTTTGGCAAGAATATCATGGAAGAGACACTATATTTTTCTTAGTTTGCCTAAGGTGGTGTTACCGGCGGCGATGAATCCATATAGGTCCGCAGCAACCTCAATACTTGCCTCCTCAGAAGAAAGAATTCAACTGAGGGGCATAAGGCATAAGGAGAGGCAGAGGCAAGTGTTAGAGCAGAAGTGAAAGATTAATGAAAACTTTAGAGCAGGAATGAAAGGAAATAAAGTACACCTGGAAGAGGACCAAGTGGGTGACTTGAGAGATCAAGTGCATAGTTTGACTTTTTGACTTGGGGTTTTGTACGTTGGCCTGCTTCCAGGTCTTGTGCTCCTTCTTCCTTGATTCTTCCCTTGCGGAGTGGACTGTCTGCATGCACAGTGGCCTGCCAGCACTTGGAAGGTGCTGCAAGCACAGTGTGTTTACTGGAGTTGTACACATGCTCACTTGAGGTGTCTTTCCTTACCAGTCAAATGTCCCTAGAAGGTCATATACCAGTTAAACTCCACCATTTTGCCTCTTAATGCACATGTTTGAGCCCACTTGCCTAACTCACGAGATCTTATTGGGAAACTGCTGATCACCAGTTTC
Organism: Macaca fascicularis; assembly: GCF_037993035.2. NCBI lineage: Eukaryota > Metazoa > Chordata > Mammalia > Primates > Cercopithecidae > Macaca > Macaca fascicularis. Next base: position 79,035,792 of record NC_088378.1, on the reverse strand, counting down.
AGGTTTTTTCTATATATTGGGAGACTGCCTTTCCCTGGTGCAGGCTGCGACCAATTATTATTTTACAGAAACAGTGTAACAACCGCCTGCCTGTCACCTGGTGGTTGCCTAACATTCCTGGTGGCAGAGAGTAGGGGAGCCCTCTCCAGTTCTGCTCATGTCTGACTAGCTACCTACTGTAACTGTGGCACACAATTTCATTTTGTCCCATTACTGTGATGTTATCTTTGGTTATTTGATTAAGGTCACAATGGATTTTCTAGTAAGTAAAAAATAAAATTATTTCAACACCTGAAAGTGACTGAAAAAATTAGCCCCACTATGCCATCAAAGGACTGAGTGAAAAAATCCCATGTGGTCTGTTTATAATAAAGGCAATTGTAAAAAATAGAATGAAGCTATCTGTTTGCACTCTGTAGACTCAAATAAAATTAAATCACGGCAAATCAAAACAAATCAGGCCCCAAAAAGGGATATTTGCTTTGATTTTCATTTTATAGTTTAATAAGTGTTAAAGATTTATATTGCTTTATGATTGTACTTATCTAAATAATAGTAGTAACATTATAACACAAATAATACAGTCAGATGCAGTGGCTTACACTTGTAATCCTAGCACTTTGGGAGGCTGAGGCAGACGGATCACTTGAGGCCAGGAGTTCAAGGCTAGCCTGGGCAACATGGCGAAACCCCATCTCTAATAAAAATACAAACATTAGCTGGACATGGTGGCAGGCACCTGTAATCCCAGCTACTTGGGTGGTTGAGGCAGGAGAATTGCTTGAACCTGGGAGACAGAGGTTGCAATGGGCCGAGATCACACCAGTACACTCCAGCCTAAGTGACAGAGAGAGACTCTGTCTCAAAAAATAATAATAATAAATACTGAGATCTGTGAGAGCATAGTTTTAAAGGTCTAAACTAATCTGAATTTGGTGAGGGAGAGAAACTATTTAAATCTGTTCATTTTGAGACAGAGTAGGAACAGGACTCGGTGGCAACTCGTTCCCACTAGAGCATTCTTTCATGCATTCCCACTGATCACAGAACTCACACCACTACCTCACTAATGCCATAATGTTTAACCATGCCTTTTACTGAAAGAATTCCAGGAAGTGGCCTTAAGAGATAACCAAGGTTGCAGAGTGTCCCACTTCAGGCAGGAATGCTGAACAATTGATTTATAGCCTTTTTGCTCACAGACCAGACCATCAGGTGGCCCATTACTCAAGATAACCATCACAACCAGATAATGCCGGCCCATATGCCTCACCCCTCACATACTTTGACTAGCTCAACCTGCACACCCTACCGTGATGTCAATTCCCATGCTTAAAAAAAAAAAAAAAAGCTCTACCTCTAGCTCTTTTCAGGGACTCAGTCAAGGAATTCTCTTTCTCTCTCTCTCTCTCTCTCTCTCTCTCTCTCTCTCTCTCGCTGCCTCGCTTAAGTCTGGGCGTAACCTCCAATTAAGAATTAAGTCTTATTTGGAAAACTCTTTTGGCCTGTGTCAATTTCTGTTGCATAGAGAGCTCAAGAACCTGTGGTCTGTAACAACGTCACTTAAAACAATTTTGAGTTTCCAAAGGTGGAGAGACTACAGGTTTTTAGTGGCAGATCCAGAAAACAAACCACATCTCATAGCTCCCAGCCTTATTATCATTTACCCAAATGGCAGTCAGCCAGTTATGCCAAACCCTCTTTTCTCTCTACCTTCTGAAGTTGGGGCACCTAGTAACAATAATCATATTTTAATAACAACACCATGTATTGACTACGTTATATGTGTCAGGAATTAGCCTAAGTATTGAATATGTATCATTTCATTACCTTCTCACGACAAGTCAATGAAGGAAGTCCTGTAGGTATCCTAAATTAAAATAAAAGGAACCCGAGGCCTGAAAAAGGAAAGGAATTTCCGCCACAGCCACAAGATTTCCAAGTGGTGACGTCATTACAGGAGCAGACAGTAGGATGTGAGAGTCAGTGTTCTTGACTATCTTGGCACACTGCCCCTCTGCCTGCGCTCTGGGATTCTGCTTTGATAGATTTTACTGCTTTGTGTTGGAATTATCTGTGTGAGTGGTTGTTGTTTTGCTTTGTTTTGTTTTTTTTCCCACATCTCTCTCTAACCAGAGCACAAATTCCACAAGGAAAAGAATTGTCTTTTTCATTTCTTTCATTTGTTTAACATAATATTGGACACATGGAAGAAGTAATAACTATTAAAATTGAATTAATTAATTCAGTTAATTAAATGAAAGAGAGGACAAAAGGATGCTAAATGCAGAAATCACGGTGTTAGAAATGTGAAAATCTGACCACAATAAAAAAAAAAGGTTTTAATCTGTGAATGAGTAAGTCTAAAGCACATAGATCATTACAAATGAAGGCAAAAGTTTTTAAGTCTTCTGCAGGAGATTAATTAGGACCTGAATCTGAAGATGGAAATGTTAAACTCCATAAAATAGATACAGAAACAACTGCAGTAAGAAAGAAATAATATGAAGTATGAGATGGTGAATTGACAAGAAGATTTAGAATTAATTATAATGATTGGTTTTTCAATTGCTCAGAATCAAGTTGGAGGAGGACTGAATAGCTCCAAGGACATCCAGCCATGGTTGAATTAAGTATGGAGCTATTATCATGGTGGGGAAGACAAATATAAGATAAAAAGCCTATTGTTTTAATAGCATGAATTTGACAAAGCAGTGAGTCAAAATATGCAATCATATCAGTTGGTAGTTTTGCCAACTGACCTAATTGGTTGGCTGATTAAACTGACTAGGAAAGTTTTTGGACAAACATATGTGCAAACAAATATAGTCTGAATCAACCAATCAAAAAGCTAGTGTTTATTTAATACATCTATGAACTGGCACATCTATTAAGTAAATTAATATACGTTTGGGGAATTTGTGGCTTTCACCAGGTGTTTGGCTACTGGCAATAGGTAATTATATCACCAATAAACATTCTGTACAGTTGTTGCTTTATTTACCCACCAGTATAAAAATGGAGCAAGGATGAAAGAATAATTATTGTACTCTAGTAAAACTCTGACTCAAAAGCATATTTTAAAAGACCCAGTTTAAAAGCCTACTTGCAAACCATGTGGAAATGTGTTTAATCCTGTTCTAAATCGCACTGCTAAAGTAACAGAAAGTAGGTAATAAGTTATAAAAGTTAGAGGGATGAAAAAGAAATAGAAAGCAGGTCACATAAGCTCAAATGGTCCATTGAAGAGCTTGTCACAGAATTTATGATGTCTGGCTGTAAAAATAAAAACGTTTTACAATCCTGATTAAATCTAAAGACAAAATAAATAACATGGGAAAAATAGAGCCTACATTATTAGAAGACAAAGAGAAGGATCTTTCAAAACAGCAAAGGGGCACATTTTCTGCAGTTGAATTGCTGTGCCAGAGGTTTGCAGGTTTGGGTTAGGGCAAGGAAAATAGCTGCCTGTGATCTTACCACCTGGTGAGGCTCAAGCAGCTACAGCGATGCCGATCTGAGGACCTTTTTCCAGTGGCTTTCTAGGTGGAAAGACTAATTAGTGAGGGAAGTCAGGGGTACAGCTTTAATGTGAAGCTTGGTCAAGCTCCATGTCATTTTTTTCTGACGTGGAAGAATTTTCACATCTATGAATAAATTTCAACATTCCATCACATCAACACCAACACTTTCCATAGAAGTATGATTTGTTTTTCCATTAAAGATATATGAGAGTGTGTGCTGTTTTTTCTTTGAAAGTACCTGCCTCTGATGACAGGGCTCATGCCTTTCCTTGAATCTGATGACAGCCCAGGCATGAGCATCGGCAGGTAGCTCCTATAAATATTTAAGTGATTCCCCTGGTCTTTGAGTTATTGCCACTAGATGAAAAGGAAATATTGATGTTTAGAGCTCACCCAAGAAATCCCTGAAAAACAATGGCTCCTCCAGAGAAGTTTGCCTAGCTCTGACATAGAGCATCATGTCTCTATTAGTCTGCACTGACTACTCTGTAGTCTGAAAACACTGAAAGGAAGGTGAGAGCCACCATTTCTACACTGTCAATTCACAAGGTATTGGTAAGGCATATAAGGACAGTATTTTACAACACTAAAATTTCAAACCTCTGACTCCACACATTATCCAAGGAGCTGTGCCTGGTGGTTCCAGCTCATAGTTGCTGTAAGAGAAAAGCAGCTATTTTTATTTTTAAAGCCAGACATCATTTATTTTAGTTTTGATGGAATGGTAAGTAAACCCATTTAGCCAAATGTACTCAGTATTTTCTTTTCTGATTTCAGTGTCTAGGATAATTAAGCAAACACAATCTATAAGCAGCTAATAATCATCCCGAGAATATTCTTCTTAAATATGCTCAAAATAACAAAATATAAACCCCTTAGTGTGTTTTAAAATGTACATAATTTACATAAATAATTCTGACTGCTCAATGGTTCAGCAATATGCTTTTTGCATTTACTATCATCTCTGAGATCTGCCCACGTTACTACTTGCTCTTAACCTGGTCGTCCAGTATGCTGACAGCAGGGCACACCAACTTTGCTAAAAAATATCTGGGTATTATAATTCCAAACTAAGAAACTTACCTGCACAGCAAAGATAGCCAGACGCTGAAACCCTGAAGAAAGTACTAAAGTGATATTTGCCACCTGAAACCTTCCGAACCATCATAGTTATTGCTTGCTGATCAACTGCAGTCTGAGGCTGTGCTTTTGTAATATGGGGCAGAAATGGTTTGATTTATTCCTCAGCTTTAAGAGACCTACCACATTTTTCTTCCCTGGCACCTCATTCATCAATATTTAGATGCTGTGCTAGATTGGGCCCTGTCTGGGAACAAAATCTTCCATTCCACGCTCAAGCATTGGTCTCTATTTGCTAAGCTCTAGTTTATTCTATATGCTGTATAATATTCCATTATAAGAATTGTCTAAAATTTATTTCTCTATTCACTTGTTGATGGATATTTGGGGTTGTTTTAATTTTTTTCTTATTATTAGTACAGATTTTACCACGTTGAAAACTATTGTTTTGTCACCCTGTGTACAGAAGGGCATCATGGCAAAGTCAGCCCCAACACAATCAAAAGAAATGTGTGTCAGTTATTCAGTTAACTACTCAGCTAACAGGAATGTTTTGCTCTGGTAAACAATTACCTCTAACCCCTTTACAGTTCCTCAACATCACATTCACTTTCATTCTGAATAAATATTGTGAGTCACCTTGTTTACAAATGTATATGATTGATTTTTCGAATGTGTATCTTCAACTTCCTCTTTCAAAGTTTGTTTGTTTCCAGTATATGCCTTCCCTATCCTGCTGACTACCAAGGACTTCCTGAATTCATGTACTTGCATGTAGAGAGAAGGAAGAAATACCTTGAATTTACTCAGTCATTTTGTGTAAAGCTTCGAATTTTGATATGTTAAAAAAAATGCGTTATGGTCATTGCTAGCTCGAGCTGTGAGTCACCCTCCTCCCTGCATTTCCATTATTATTTTTTAAAGTGAAATTCTTAATGTGTGGCCTTGTTCCATAATAATACATACCTAAAATGGAATTTTTGGTACTAATATATGCACATATGCAGATTTAATACATACTGCCAAAGTAGTTTTAACATTTTGGTATCATTAATAATCTCATCATCGATGAACAATAGTTTTCTTTTTTGCTTGTCAATGCTAGATATAGTCATAATATTTTTATCAAGCTGATGCAACAGAAAGATATTTCACTGTAATTTACTGTGTAAGTTATTATTAATAAATCTATAGATCTTATACACATATTTATTAGCCTTATTTTCTGTGGGTTTGTCTTTTTCATATTATTGTATGGAAATTCTTAATTTATCTTAGACATTTATCATTTGTTATCTCTGTTACAAAAACCTTCTGCAGGTCTATTTCTTGTCTTAATTTTGCTGATGGTCTTTAGAATTTTCTATTTTGATAGAGTTAAATTTATGCATTTTTTTCTTTATGATTTGTATTTTATCATGACTTTATTGAAGGGTCAAAAATATTTTATTTTTGTTAATTTAAGATAGATGTGATATATGCAAGAGAGAGAGAGACAGATGAATAGACAGATAACTTCATTTCAGAAGGATCAAAACAATGGCATCATTTTAAGAATACTAATGTCTTAATACCCTCAGTTATATTAAATATTAATATTTCTTTTAATTTTTGTCAATTTGATATTTTTAAAGACTTGATGTTTTAAATTACATTTTCATTTATATTAAAATAACTGAAGTCGTTTTTTTGTTTGTTTGAGACAGAGTCTCACTCTGTCGCCCAGGCTGGAGTTCAGTGGCACGATCTCAGCTCACTGCAACCTCTGCCTCCCGGGTTCAAGTCATTCTCCTGACTCAGTCTCCAAGTAGCTGGGACGATAGGGGCACACCACCACGCATGGCTAATTTTTGTATTTTTAGTAGAGATGGGGTTTCACCATATTGGCCAGGCTGATCTCGAACTCCTGACCTTGTGATCTGCCTGCCTTGACATCCTGAAGTGCTGGGATTACGGGTGTGAGCCACCGCGCCTGGCCTAAAGTGTCTTTAAAGACTATCTTGAGTTCTTTTTATGTGAATTCTGTTTATTTTGAGATGCTAATGTTATCCTTATTGTTGTGTAATATATTTTATAACAACAATATGACATCTTTTTTAAATGATATAGAGAAATATTTGTTTATAGGGATTTTGATAATCAGAAATATTTTACAGCCAAGAAGCATATGGAAAGATGCTTGGCATCACTAATCATTAGGGAAATGCAATTCAAAACCACAAGTAACTGTAAACTCACACTTTTAGGATGACTACTATTAAAAATAAAAGAGAAAATAACAAGTGTTAGGAAGAATGTGGAGAAATTGGAAACCCTCTATACTGTTGTTGAGAATGTAAAACAGTACAGCTGCTATAGAAAGCAGTATGACAGTTTCTCAAAAATTAAAAATAGGATTACCATATGATCCAGTAATTTCATTTCTGGTGATATATTCAAAAGAATTGAAAGCAGGGTCGTAAAGAGATATTTGTGCATCCATTTGCTCACAGCATTATTCGCAATATCCAACAGGGGGAAGCAACCCAAATGTCCATCAAAGAAGAAATGGTTAAAGAAAATATAGTATGTGCATACAATGGATTATTCAGCCTTAAAATGGGTTGAAATTCTGACACATACTACAACACGTAAGAGGTTTTTTTTAGTAAATATATTTATTTGATGTAGGTATATTTGGTTTATTGAGTAAGTTGGACCTGGCAAGGTGCAAAAAAGAAACGTGATCTTTTCTTGACCATTGCCTTTATGCAATCTTCTGAATAATTTGTCACTGTTCTAAATGAGGTTTTGCATTTTCTTTCTTGCCACACTCACATATTAAAAGTTAAAGTCAAGTGCAAGTCTCTCATTTCATTTGAAACTTGCTGCCTCACTCAGCTAAGGTCTGACTTAGTCTTTAACTTTTACCACTGGCTGTTCCAGTGATGAGGGAAAGAAGGTAGATGGAGAGTGGTAAAACCAAGATTTTCCTTAACCAATACCATTGTAATCTGTTATTCATGGCCCTTAGATGTGGCCAGGATTCCTTGTCCTTGGGAAGTGAGCATGCTTAGTGTGTTTAGGAAGTTGTATGCATGCCCATCTGAGACTTTCTTCCCTTTTCCAGCAGTGTTCCCCCAGAAGGTCGTATTCTGCCATTTTGTCTCTTCATGCACATATTCAGGAAGTTGCATGTCCCTGGCACCTGACATTCCTAGTGAGTGGGGGAAGAGCCGTCTCCTGCCCCACTCATGCCTGTCTAACTACCTGTAACACTTTGATTGAGTCTTACAAATACCAATAAGTAGTGTTTTTACTTCATTCAGTACTTCATAATTTCCTAAGAGTTCCTCTACAATAAAAGAAATATTTATCACAGGTTCCAAATATAAGAGATTTTTTTAAAGCTGTCCTTTTGTTATGAATTTCTCACTTCACTGAATTATGGTCAAAGAACATAGTCATAACACAATGCCAATTCTTCAGGATTTATTAATGCTTCTGTTGTGGCCTTGTCTATGGTATCTCCCATGAATTGACTAAAAGAATACTTATTGTTGTCGTTGGGTATATATTTCTACATACAGTTAACATGTTTTTAATGTGTTACTTAAATCTAATATATTAATAGGTTTGTCTTCTAGATCTCTCAGCTTAAACCACAACTTTTGATATATCTATTTTTCCTGAGCATTGTTGTGTTACATGTTTTAGGGCTGTGTTACTGAAACACCAGAGGTTTGGTCTAGATCCTGCTTCTCACTACACAGAAAGCCAATCACTGAGGCAATGAGCATTGCCAGGGAAGAAGGCTTTACGTGGGGGTTGTAGTCCAGAAGATAGGAGATCAGTCTCAAATCCATCTTCTCAACTGATTAAAATTAGAAGTTAATATAATGGGGAAGAAATGTAACTATGTGTAAGAAAACAGGCATTAGGGAATAGTGAAGAAGAGGAGGTGGTGAAAAGGAAGCAGATGGTTGAATAGGCAATCATGAGGGATGAGGGCGCTGGTGTCTTATTGTTCAGATGCAATAGCCTCATAAGTTTCAGTCCCTTGACATTATTTGGGAGGACTGATGATTGGTGTTCTGAGAAAGGAACTCGTATAAGACAAATGTAACATTCTCAAGCTTTGAGATTGGGAGGGGCAATTTCTATGTTTATTCAAAAGAAACCATAACCTCATGTCTGTGGGACAACTGGGCCCATTTCAGTTGCACTGATATTCTGCAAATTACATGCATGATCATCATACCTTCTTGAGCTAATATTTCTTTTACCAGTAAATTATATATTTCATTATTCCTACTATACTTTCACCTTAATGTCTACTTGGTGCATTATTAGAGTAATTATCTCAGATTTCACTCAGATTTACTTTTCCTCCTTCATATCGTTGTTTAAACGCCACATTTTCAAAGAGGCCTTTCCAGGTCTCTGGCTTATTTGTTTGTTTTCTGCCCATGAATGCTTATTCATATTCAAACGAACACACTCAGTCATGTATGCATGCACACGTGTGTGAGTAGTTATCTCAGTTTGTATTTGTTCTTGATTTCCTTCGGTAACAATAAATGGGGCTTCCTTCTGAAGGACTTAGGTTAATTAAACCATAAAGAGGCAATAGCTTGAATTCAGATAGTTCATTTTATTCTATAGCCAACCATATATTTTTACTAAGTAGGGATTATATGATTATATTCCCAAATGAGAGAGATATTTTGTTTTCTTGTGCTATGTCTTGGTTTTGATGGGGAAATTTCTTTAATTCTGTCTTCCACTAAGCAACAGCACCCAAGCATTCTGACAACTTCTCTCCATGACTACAAAGATTCAGAAGTGAATTGACTGTGGGGACAGTTTAATCTTTCAGGTGTCATAGAAAGTTTCTTGCAGTTTCTACACAGAGTGTGGGTAGTAAGATATATTTCCATCTGAGAGTCCTTGAGGACAAATCACTTATAGTGGATGCTAACTTATTTATAATTATTAGGAAGTCTTTAGAAGGTTTAAAAAAACTGAGGCCAAAGTCATTAAATCAATGTGATCTTGAAATCTGGACTAATCTGAAGACTAGATGGGGGTGCATTATGAAATTTCTTAAAAGTATAAATATTATATAAACAGTAAAAGACAGCTTTCAGTCCTGCTCAGACCAAATGATGTCACCTCATCATGTATTTGTTGCCTTCTCCTACCATGTTCTTTCCTGTCTCCCTGTATGCTGGCTAAACTGTCCCTGTGTGGATTTACTCAGGTAACTTCCAGGCCTCTGTTTTATCAAATTGCAACACCCTACCCTCCTTACCCCTCTCCCTGCTTTACTTTCCACTATAGTATTTTTCAAGTGTCAACAAAGACAGAATGTAACTACTCATGTAGTTTGTTGTCTGTCTTCCCTGAGTTTAACTCAGAAAATACACTAAACAGATATTTCATCTGTTTTGCTCTCTGCTGTAACATCACAGTTGGAAGAGGAGCTCAACACCTAGAAGGCTTTCCATAAATATTTGTTGAATGAATAAACACTTCCATATCCCTCTTTTTTACATGTATATCTTGTAGACAGTGATTTCAGTTATTTGCATGTTTGTTTTAAGCCCCTATTCCCATGTTTCTGTATTCTGCTATGTGTTAAGGGGACTGAAAGCCTGCAAGTGACATTTCCTAGGATCTCATGCCAACTGGCTTCCTGTCAAGTTCTGCTAACGGGAATCCTAATAGGAATTCGTAAGTTGGAGGAGGGAAAAAATATCTCTCACCTGTTTTCAGTTTGTGACAGTCTTCAGGGGCAGCAGCAGCAGTGACAGAACAACAGAGCTACAGCATAGACACAGAGGACAGCACTGGTATTTGTTACAGTGTAGGTTATGGGTCTATCCCTGGCCAAAAAGGAAAGTCTTTGGTGCACTCTGAATAGGATGTTACAGCAGCTCCATCAATTTATTGACAGGTATAGAAACCTGGACTTTAGCCCAGAATTGTCAACTTGTCAAAGTTTCTGTTCTTTGGCTATCACCCCATCTTTTTTTAATTTTTTTTTGCTTCTGCTGATCATCGTCTGCATTTTGCTCATTCAACACCTGTGTGACCAATTACCTGAATTTCCTTTAAATATCTTGAGTTTTTTCCTTGATAGGAATTTTGACTAATAAAAACAACATATCATTAAATCTTATTTTTAATTCAATCTCTGTCTCTATATTTTAACTCACAGTAATTAATATTACTCTTATAATTTAGGTTTTCTTGTGTGTAAAGCTTAGTGTTCTATATTACCATATCTTAATTTTTTTCATTTTTTTCCATTCCTACTTTAGATATTAGGAAGGTTACTGTTTTTCAGTTGACTGAAAGTTAAAATTTATGCTTTCTAAGATGTGTGTGTTTTATAGTTTAATGTCTTGAAAACCAGAATGGTTTGAAGTGTATGGCATTGTATGATCATTACTGGCCAGGTGGTAATTGTGACATAGTTGCCACTTCCTGAACACGTAGAAATATCAAAAGTTTGAGCATCAAAACCCACAGAATTAGTGTCAGCAGTCTGAAGAAAATCCCAGAGAAAATATTGAAGAGTAGAGTATTTTTAACCCCTAGAAATGAAATGATATGCGGAAAGAAGTTGACAGAGGTGGTGAACTGGAGAACTGTAGCAACATCCCTAAACGAAGCCTAAAGTAGACCTCCTCTAACTGCAAAACAGAGTAGTTTTACTTCTTCTATAAATTCTTTTAAAAATATGACATCATCACTCTTTATGGTACAGTGAATTATTTTGTCCAGAAAAATACAAATATCAATGATGCTAAGTTAAGAAGTAGCTTAGAAGAGTTGGACTCTTGTAAAGAAGTTTTAATAATATCTTATCTGATTTTACTTCATTTCTTCTTTCTGTGTTTTCATAAAATGATGATGTCTAAAAAACTCTTTGAATATAAATAAATATTCTATCTGATAAGAAAGCACATAGTGTCATAATTGGATCCATCCTTCATCATGGTAAATGAAATGATGGCACATTTTACAACTGATGGCATCTTAAACTCTATGTAACACAGCAGACATACTATTTTTAATTCTGTCTAATTAAAATTTAGAGTTGTTTTATTTGCAACTATAAATTTCTTAAATTTATTACTGTGTACATATTTTTCTTGAACTGGACAATTACTCTCAGCCCACACTGGTCTCCAGCACTCCTTATATCCCCATTATTTTAGAATCACCAAGAATTTTAATTCTGGAATGTTATGGGGTTCATTTGTTTAATTTGTTTGTATCTGTTTGGTTATATTTTTGTTTATTAAGATAATAGTATTGCTAAGCTATAACTCCACAGTGTTACTTCTTCTTAGATTTATTTCTCTTTTTTGCTAGAATTCTGTCTCCAAGAGTAATTTCAAAAGTCATTTTTGTGTGGCAAATTTTCTGAAGTTCATTGAGCTGAGCATCAGAAAATAAAGATATTTCACTTTCGTAGCTAAATATTAGTCTATTTGAAAAATTCTACACTCAAAATTCTTCACCTTCAGTATTTTTTTCATTTAAGTCTTTATTTCATCTAGTAATAACTTTCTCCCCATGCCATTTATTAAGTAAAGATATCCCTTCAGTGTCAGTTTGTAATTCTTCTATTAGCATATACTTAGTTCAGAGATACATCAATGCATATTCCATTCCATTTTTCTGCACATTATTTTGTCAGTACTACCCTATAAACTGTTAGAACTCTGATAGAGTAACATGTGGGATTATTTCATTACAGTATCTCCATATATCAACTACCAGTTCTAGAACATCTTTTCTTCCTCTGCAACCACCCCCGCCTTTGTTTGCAGAGGACAATCCCCAAATTACATATAGTTAAACTCTATAATATCTTGCAGATGTAAGAATATAACCATGAAGAAACTAAAAGAGCTGGTTTTGTCTCCTCCAACTACCAGAAGTGACTTCATAAATAAAAACAGAAAGAAAAAGACGCAAATCTCTTAGGAGGATGAGAGCTGTTTCTAGGGAAAATGACATGTTCTTCAGTCCTGATTGTCCCCATCCCCAGAAGAATTTCTCTTGCAATTTGTGACTTGAAGATGGTGAAAATTTCTCATCTGAATCTCTCATGGCAACTGATGCTCAGCCAACTTATGCAAAGGAAAAATAAACTCAAATGAGCAAGTAGCAATATGCATGTAACACACACACATATCTAAAACACAACATACATATAGTGGTACAGTTGAAAGGGTATGAGGGAATGCTTAAATATTTTCACAAATGTGCAAGATTGCGTGTCTTTTCTCCAAAAATGGGCCATAAGCCAGCCACGAAAGGTAAAGGGGCAGGGGAAGGAAATGGCTGGCTGCCACCTTTAAGGAACAGCTTGGCAGAGAATTGAGCCTATATCAGTGGGGACTTTTGGGCTCACACTTGGTAGACCTCTTCTCTAGAATCCCTCATGGCTGGCAGTGAGGCGGGTGCCCAGCTGGGTCCCCACGTGGGCCACATGACAGAATCAGCTATGGGGTAGCACTAGCTCCACAGGCCAGTTGGGGGAGGACACAAGCAGCTGGAGCCCACAGAGCTTTGTGACCTAGCTGGTGACACTTGATAATTAAACTATGATTGTGACTTTAAAGTTCTCTGGCTGAGTGCAGTGACTCACGCCTGTTATCTCAGCATTTTGGGATGCCAAGACAGGTGGATTATTTGAGGTCAGGAGTTCAAGACCAGCCTGGCCAACATGGTAAAACCCCATCTCTACTAAAAATACACACACACCCACAAAATGCTGGGCGTGGTGGTGCGCAACTGTAGTCCCAGCTACTTGGGAGAGTGAGGCAGGAGAATCGCTTGAACCCGGGAGACAGAGGTTGCAGTGATCTGAGATCATACCACTGCACTCCAGCCTGGGCAACAGAGCGAGACTCCATCTCAGAAAAGTAAATAAATAAAATAATAAAATTATCTAACCAAGTTTACTACAGTCAAATAAACCATATAGCTTACACTGTTGCATAATGCCAGCTCAAAAATAGAGATAATATAGGTTGTGATTAAAATCATTTGGGATTTTTGGTATGGGATTATTATTTGGCTTGTGGGATTATGCTGGGATTATGGTTTGTGAGTAAAATCATGTACAAATATGATTGATAACTGTTCAGTTAATTCTTATAATGTTCTACTAAGATACAAGAGATTTTATTTTTACTTTTTCAACATTTCTGGAATATACAGTGGTAATACAAATCAAATGTATATCATTTAACACAATAATTCCATGTCTAGGAACCCATTTGAAGATACTATGTGTAGATGTGCTTATTAAAGTATAATTTTTTATTGGCTACAAATAGATTTTTATTTTAAGTATTTAATAATAGAAACATATGACTATGATTTGATTTTGTCACCACTTTAGACATCCCCAAAACTTTGTCTTACAGGGATTTTCTTTAACTCTCTTGTAACCAGGGAGGCTTGCATTAATGAACAAATGTGTGGGTGATTTGTTTACTTATAACTTTTAATTATAAATTTCATATTTTACAGCAGTTTGGACAGAAAAAAAAATCTATCTTGAATCATTTCTGTCATTTAGGCTATTCTAAATTTACTTTTTAGCCTAATATTTAATGGAGTGGGGGAAGATTTTATAAAAATTAAAAAATAAGTTTTGATATCTCTTTTAGGATAACAAACTTTACATATAAATTAATAATTAAGTTTTATAAGCTATGTTATTCTAATTTTGTATGTCTTATTTAGATATTTGGACTCAACCAGTCGAAGGCAACAGCAGTTATCTTAGATCATGTATCTTTCCATTTCTTTTCTTTTTTTTTTTTTGAGACAAGGTCTCACTCAGGCTGGAGTGCAGCCGTGTAATCAAGGCTCACTGCAGCCTCTACCTCCTGGGCTCAAGTGATTCTTCCACCACAGCCTCCCAAGTGGCTGGGACTAAACACAAGAACCACCATGGCTGGCTAATTTTTTCTTTATTTTCTGTAGAGATGAGGTCTCACTACATTGCCCAGGCTGGTCTTGTACTCCTGGACTCAAGCAGTCCTCCCACCTCACCCTCCCAAAGTTTTGGGATTATGGGTGTCAGCTACAGAACCCAGCCATTTCTTTTTTAAGGATTTGTCTTTGAATTATATATATTGATACATTATTAAGCATAGCTAAAAGAGCCCATGAGTATTATATTTTTATTTAAATATAAATAACAGGTTTTAGCCCATTCAATTATTCTTGCAATGAATTCTCAACTTTGTCTGAAATTAAAATTGCAACCGAAGCTTTCTTTTTCAAATTTGAGGAATGCTGTCCATCCATTTATTTTCAATAATTCTGATTCATGTAGACGTAGATAATTAGATTATTTTGCTCATTACACTCAAATTGCCAATGTTTATGTTCAGTAGAATGCTTTATATTTGTTGACAAAATTGTCATGCTTTTCCTTACTTCTGTCAGTTTGTTTTATGCTTTATTTTCTGGAAGAAGTAGTTTTACATTTTTCTGTTTCTATTTATTTCTTTAATTGTATTAGTCAAGGTTCTCCAGAGAAACAGAACCAATTTCATTTGTAGATATATAGATAGATAGATGATAGATAGATAGATAGATATAAATATATGCATATATACACAAATAAACACACACATATATATATACATATGCACACACATGAATATATATATAAAGATTTATTATGAAAAATTAACTCATGCAATTATGGAGGCTGAAAAGTTCTAGAATCTGGCATCTACAATATAGAGAACCAGGAAAGCCAGTGGTTTAATTCTAGTCTGAGTCCACAGTCTTGAAAACCAGGAGGTAATGATGGAACTGTGAAACTCCCAGTGTCACTCATGGAGAGCATTGTTTACAAAAGCCTGGCCTCCCGCTTACTTCCTCTCTCACTATACGAAACGCCTGCTCCCTATTTGCCTTCCACTGTGAGTAAAAGCTTTCCGAGGCTTCACCAGAAGCGGAGCTGATGCTGGTGTCATGCTTATACAGCCCGCAGAACCATGAGCCAAATAAACTTCTTCTCTTTATAAATTACCCAGTCTCAGGCATTCCTTTACAGAAACACAAAACTGGTTAATACACCATTTCTTTTGAAAATATTGATTGCATTTAGTTTAACAAACAATATTTACAATAATAATTTAGATTGACCTGAAATACTGTTTTTGATGTACACAACCTGGTTTTGTTTTCATTTAATGACCTATTATTGTGTTTTCAACTTTGATTTATCTCCCACTTGACTAATATATGGCTTCCATAAAACTTTCAAGGGTACACATGCAATATTTTTTGGAGAACTCTACATAACCTAACCATGGCATTTTAGTAAATAGCAACTTATCTAATGCAAAATTCCTGGGTCTAGAGGACAAGCCCCTGCCACAGATGTGGGTGTCAGTGACCGGTCTTGCATTGCTCATTGGGGTGGGCTAAATGACAGGCCCGCCAAATATGTCATTATTCACAGAAGCTGCGAATATGTTACTTTATGCGGCAAAAAGTACTTTGCAGATGTGATTAAATTTAAGGGTCTCAATGCAGAGATCATCCTGGATATCCAAGCATGCCCAATGTAATCACAAGTATGCTTATAAGTGAAGAAGGAAGCAAGGAGAGGACAATCAGAGAAGCAGATGTGACAGTGGAAGCAGAGGCCAGAGTAATGCAGGGCAATGAGCCAGGGAATGTGGGCTATAAATTAGAAAAAGCAAGGAGAAGGATACTCCTCTGGAACATTCAGGGGGAATATAGCCCTACTTGCACATTTTAGAAATCTTTCATTCAGAACATAAGATAATGAATTTGTGTTATTTTCAACAGTTAAGTTTGTCATCATTTGTTACAGCAGCAACAGGAAACAAAGCCACTCTCTGTCGATGACCATACCGTGCCATACCACATAAAAGCCACAACGTGTTGAGGCTTCTGGGCTAAAATAGAGAGAATTTCCTCTCCATGCATAAGGGCTCTCACTTATTGGTATGGAATTTGGCTACTATTGCATCAATTTTTAATGTTCTTTAATGCTTTTTCCACAGGGTCCCCATTCCCATGATAATCCTCAGAATCTCCAGAGTGCTTTCTCATTTCCAATTAGTCAGACCTACTTGTTCCTGCTTTACAGACTTCATTTAACCCCTTAAACTGGGAGATACTACAATCAAACAGCATACATTCAGTTTGCTTCCAACCCAGCCCCTGTGGGCAACCAGACATCTGTGTAACATCCAAAACATGCAAGCAATCCTTGGTTTGCAAAAAAGGCTGGCACACTCCTCCAGTCCTGTCTAAGGCTATGTGGCTAAAGGCAAGACCTCCTGCCCCAGTTTTAGGCCACAGGTGCTTATCTTGGATGCTGTCATTCTTCAAGTTTCATGGGAGAATGTTTCCCCTACATGGCTGCCTTCCTCTGCATAACCATGCTCAGTCAAAGTAACTCTTTAAGCTCCCAGAAGTATAACACTTTAGATTTGCTAACGTTTTATCTCCTCTGGTTTAAAAGGGCTAGACATGAATTAATTTTGCTGTCAGCTCATACTTACTCCAGGACTGCTATGCATGTGCCAAGACCAGTTCACAGCTCCGATCTACTTTCAAACACCTCGTGATGGGACTATCAAGGACTTCTCTGGTCTTTTCTGTTTACAAGCCTTGATCAAACCTGGCTCTGTCTATACAACGAGTTTTAATAACTTTTAATCTCAGGGAAGTTTAGGATTTCTATCCTTTGTGTCTCCAAAAGAAACCAAGCTCCTTATGAAATGTTCCCCAATTCTGTCTCTGCAAATATCAACCTCCATTTATCACATTTTAAAAGAATAATCAAAAATTAAGTTGGATCCACTGTCCACCTTGCTACATACACATATACAAACACAATCTCATTGTCCTCAAAGAAGCTTCTTTGACCACCCAAATCTCACAAAGATTTTGTGTGTAAATAATCCTCGCAGTTTTTCTTGCTACTCTTCTGTCGCTAAGACATGATGCGGGATCTAGAGGCCAGAGGACTACCTCTAAAACAAATGTACATGTTTTTGCCTTCTGTTACCCTCTATTTCTGTCTTAGATAGCATTTCGATTGGACACCTTTTGGTCCTCCTTTCTCTGTTTCATGTTCTTTGGATCCCTCCTAGCATTCAGTTTGTATTAGTCTGTTTTCACACTGCTAATATAGACATACCTGAGACTGGGCAGTTTACAAAAGAAAGAGGTTTAATGGACTTACAGTTCCACATGGTTGGGGAGGCTTCACAACCATGGTGGAAGGCAAGGAGGAGTGAGTCACATCTTACATGGATGGTAGCAGGCAAAGAAAGAGTTTGTGGAGGGGAGCGCCTCTTTTTAAAACCAACAGATCTCCTGAGACTTATTAACTATCATGAGAACAGCACAAGAAAGACCAGCTTTCATGATTTCATTACCCTCCATCAGGTCCCTCCCACAACACATGAGAATTCAAGAGGAGATATGGATAGGGACACAGTCAAACCATATTATTTCACCCCGGCCCCTCCCAAATCTCATGTCTTCACATTTCAAAACAAATCATGCCTTCCCAACAGTCGCCCAAAGTCTTAACTCATTTCAGCATTAACTCAGAAATCCACAGTCCAACATCTCATCTGAGACAAAGCAAGTCCCTTCTGCCTATGAGCTGGTAAAATCAAAAGCAAATGAGTTATTTCCTAGATACAATGGGGATGTAGGCACTCAGTAAATACAGCCATTCCAAATAGGAAAAATTGGCCAAAATAAAGGGGCTACAGGCCCCATGCAAGTCCAAAATCGCACGGAGCAAGCAAATCTTAAAGCTCCAAAATGATCTCCTTTCACTCCATGTCTCACATCCAGGTCACACTGATGCAAGAAGTAGATTCCCAAGCTCTTGTGAAGCTCTGCCCCTGTGGCTTTATAGTACAGCCTCCCTCCTAGCTGCTTTCACAGGCTAGTGTTGAGGGTCTATGGTTTTTCTGGGTGCACAGTGCAAGCTGTTGTGGATCTACCATTCTGCAGTCTGGAAGACAGTAGACCTCTTCTCACAGCTCCACTAGGCAGTGCCCCAAAGGGGACTGTGTGTGGGGGTTTCAGCCCCACATTTCCCTTCCACACTGCCCTAGCAGAGATTCTCCGTGAGCACCCTGCCCCTGCAGGAAACTTTTGCCAAGACATTCAGGCATTTCCATACATCCTCTGAAACCTAGGCAGAGGTTCCCAAGCCCCATTGATTAACTTCCATGCACCCACAGGCTCAACACCATGTGGTAGCTGCCAAGTTTTGGGATTTGAATCTTCTGAAGCCATATCTTGGCTATATACAGGCCTAAGCTGTATCTTGGCTCCTTTTAGTCATGATGGAGCGGCTGGGATGCAGGGCACCAAGTCCATAGACTGCATATAGCAAAGAGACTCTGGACCTGGCATACAAAACCATTTTTCCCCCTAGGTCTCAAGGCCTTGATGGGAGGGGCTGCCACAAAGATCTCTGACCTTCCCTGGAGACATTTCCCCCATTGTCTCGGTGATTAACATTTGACTCCTCATTACTTATGCAAATATCAGCAGCCAGCTTGATATTCTCCTCAGAAAACAGGATTTTCTTTTCTATCACATTGTCAGGCTGCAAATTTTCTGAAGTTTTAGGCTCTACTTCCCTTATAAAGCTGAATTCCATTAGCAGCACCCAAGTCACCTCTTGAATGGTTTGCTGCTTAGAAATTTCTTCTGCTAGATACACTAAATCATCTCTCTCAAGTTCAAAGTTCCACAAATCTCCAGACCAGGGGCAAAATGCCACCAGTCTCTTTTCTCAAACATAACGAAAGTCCCCTTTGCTCCATTTCTCAACAAGTTCCTCATCTCCATCTGAGACCATCTCAGCCTGGATTTCATTGTCCATATCATTATCAACATTTTCGTCTAAGCCTTTCAATAAGTTTCTAGGAAGTTCCAAATTTTTCCACATTTTCCTGTCTTCTTCTGAGTCCTCCAAACTGTTCCAGTCTCTGCCTGTTGCTCAGTTGTAAAGTTGCTTTCACATTTTCAGGTATCTTTTCAGTAACAATCCACTCTACTGTTACCAATTGACTGTATTAGTCCATTTTCACTCTGCTGATAAAGACATGCCCAAGACTGGGCAATTTACAAAAGAAAGAGATTTAATGGACTTACAGTTCCACATGGTTAGAAAGGCCTCATAATCAAGGTGGAAGGCAAGGAGGAGCAAGTCACATCTTACATGAATGGCAGCAGGCAAAGAGAGAGAGCTTGTGCAGGGGAACTCTCTTCTTTTTAAAATCATCAGATCTCATGAGACTTATTTGCTATCATGAGAACAAGATGACACTTGGGTGGGGATACAGTCAAATCAAATTATAGCTGTTAGCCCATATGGCTAAATCCTTTGTTATCACTTTGAGTTTTGTCTTATAAAATTTCATCACTTTAATGTTTAATAAATAGTATACAGTTTATTATAAAGCATTCACAATATGTTTTCAGTCATTTTATAATTATGCATTTGCTATATATACACATATGTGAATTATAGCAAAATACATAAACAAAGATTATATGACAAAATGCTAAAAAAATTATTTATAGATGGTATATTCTAATTAACTTAATTTTTACTACATGCTCATCTTTATTATATAAAGTTTCTAAAATGAACATATACTATAATTAAAAAGTCAACACTTACAAAAATTCTTAAGAGCCATTTAGTTAATTGGCTAATAAGCTTTGATCACACAATAAAACATAGTACCTAATGATAGCAAAATAAAATTTAACTATGTCAATTTTCTGCTCACAAATTCAGTGATAGGACTTAACATCATATACATTCTGAAACTTTTTATAGAAAATTTATAAAACATCCACTTTTTTTGTAAAATTCAGTTGAATATTTCACTGCTACATAGTAAAATGAATTTGTAAAAAATGAACCACCTCAAGAGAATTCAAAGGTATTCTTTTCTTCACATTCTCCTTCCCTTTTCATCAGAAAATGTCACATATTTTTCTCATTGTACTAAATTATAAATATGATAAAGTCTATTTTAAAACATACACTGAACATTCCAGTTTCAGAAATCATAAGGGCAAAAAAAAAAAAAAAAAAAAAGAGAATGAATCTCTGGTTCATTGCATGAAGCACATCTCATGCTGCATAGTGAGCAAATAATTATTCCTGCAACTGAAGTCTCCTAAAAGCTCTTTCTTTTACCAGCTGCTAAATGATTAATAGTGTTACATTGATAATTTTCTCAAAAGACACTATTAAATGACAGAACACAGTGTCAGAGAAAATGAGTTTGAGGTTCAGGGAAACAAAACACTTTTTCATAGTTTTAAAGGAAACATAGTGAGTATTGAGGAGTTGTATAGACTGCATATCAGCTTTTCATAGTAAACAAGCCTGTGCCAATCCCCATTTTCTCTACTCTGAATGTATCATCTAAACGAAAGCACAGAATTCAGTATCACAAGAAAATGGCTTAGAAAGTTTGTTTTCAGTTCTTAGTGTATGTGTGTGTGTATATACACAAATACATATATTATCTTGATTAAATACCTTAGACTGATATTTTGCATGCAGATATCAAAAATACATACTTCGTTTTCAAACTTTACTACTGACTCGCTTTGTGGCTTTTAATGTATCAACCTTCCACTTCCTCTACTCTTAGCAAAGCTGGCTATTGTGGTGAAAAAAAAAAAGCATGGATTTTAAGGCATGGAAAACCTGGGTTCAAAACAGAGTTAAGAAATTTGCTTATATTCTTCCTCAACTGTAGTCAGCATCCTAAGCTGAGAAATGACAAACATTTACCAATCTCGTTAGATTGAACTAAGATGAAATCAAATCTACAGGTTTTGCGAGTCAGTGATATAAAATAAATCACATTTTCTATACTTCACAAATTCTGATGGCCCTAGCAAGCATTTGCTCTATGTCAGGAAATTTGCATTTTCAAAAATTTCTTTGTTCCAGATAGTACAAAGAATCTTCGTGTATTTCCCATTGTAATCCACAAAAAAATAACAAACAATCCAACAATGTAAAAAAAAAGTGCACTTCAACTAACAGATATATTCCAAGTATGCAAGGCTGGTTCGACATTAAAAAATAACCAATATGGTTTTTTTAAAAAGTCTGTTGTATGCACCGTATCTTGGCAAAAATGAAGAAAAATCCTTCTTTAGAGAATTACATCTAACAAACATAGAAATAATAATAGAATCTATATAAAATCATTGCTCTATCTAATGATAATTAACAGTTGCTAAAACCATTTGCTGATGGGGAACTTTAAAATAGATGGATTAGACTTTCTATACTTAAAACCACAGAACAACCTTAACATCACACAAGAGAGAAAAGCTGTTGGTGATATAACGTGCCTCCTGATTTGCTGCAGTAAGAAGAGTACACAAACATCCATAAGATATTCTTGCCAAAAAACTGAACCTGAATCTGATCAAGCACTGCTGTCTATCTGTTTACAGAAAACAGAAGGATAAAAAATCGTTAAATGACACCATGGCAGTTTCTTAACAGCAGTACTTTTGAAAGTTGGGGTGACTAATTTAGTTAGAAGACGTTAATATCCTCTAAGTGAATGTATGTATCAACAAATGTAATGTGTGGACCTTGTCTGGATTCTCATTCTGAATAACTAAATGTTTAAAAAGAAATTGGAACTATCAGAGAAATTTGAACACAATATAGGAAATCATATTAATAAATTATTTTTTGTTTCAAGTATGATAATGGAATGGTGGTTATGGTTTTTTAAAAAAATCAGTCAATGTGGTCCACCACATCAACACCGTAAAGAAAAAAATGATACGATCATATTAATTGACTTAGGAAAAAGCATTTGACAAAATCCAACATCTACTCATGATGAAAACTTCTAGCAAAGTAGGAATGAGAGAAGCTTCTTCAACATGATAAAAAACATCTAGAAAAAATTCACAGCTAACATAAAAATTAAGGGGCACATCTCTCCCTTAAATATTATGACAAAGCCAAGAATGTTCTTTCGCATCACTCCATTTCAGCATCATACTTATAAAATCTTAGCCACTCTAATAAAACTAAATATATATATATATATAATATAAATAAATTCAAAAAGAAGAAATAAAACTGTCTTTGCTCACACATGGCATATTATCTATGTAGAAAACACCAAAGAATATGCAAACAAAACAAAACAAAACAAAAAACCTCCCAGAATTAATAAACAAGTATAGCTATGTCACAGTATACCAGGTCAACATACAAATCTCAATTGCTTTTCTATATACTAACAATAAGCAATTCAAATTTGAAATTTAAACACACACACATATCATTTACAACAGCACCCCCAAAATAAAATATTTAAGTAAAAATCTAATAAAATATGGACAGGGTCTTTACGTGGAAAACTACAAAAAACTGACAAAATATATATTTACAAAAATTACTTGAGAGTTATTCCATGCTCATAAATTGGAAGACTAAATATGGTTAAGATGTAAATTATTCATAAATGTATTTATAGACTTATCAGAACTCCAATCAAAGGGCCAGCAAGGTATTTTTTAGATATCAACAATCTTATTTAAAAATGTGTATAAAAAGACAACCTAGAATAGCCAACACAATAAGGAAGAAAAGAACAAAGTTGGAGGACTCAAACTTCACAGTGTCAAGAATTATTATAAAGCTACAGTAAACAGAATAGCATGGTATTGGTGAAAAATAAACAAATCTATAGAACAGAATAGAGAGCCCAGAAATAGACTCACTCAAATACAGTAAAATGATTTTTGATGAAATCAATATATCCTCAGTTAATAGAGGATCTATGTATTGGGGGTGAGTGCAAAATTAACATAAAAGGATCTACAGTTGACCCTCAGTATCAGGAGGGAATTGGTTCCAGGAATCCTCTCCCCACCCACAAGGATACCAAAATTTGTAGATGTTTAAGTACCTTGTATAAAATGTCATAGTATTTGTATATAATCTACGTCTCCTCTCATATACTTTAATCGTTTCTAGATTACTTATACCAAATACAATGTAAACGCTATGTAAGTAGTCATTATAGTGTATCATTTTTATTCGTATTATTTTTTATTTTATTTTTGTATTGTTATTTTTATATTTTTCTGAATATTTTTGATGTAGTTGTTCAACCCACAGATGCAGAACTGGCAGATACGAATGGCCAACTGTGTATAGCCTTTAAGATTAAAATGTTTTTCTTCAGAAATGACCATTTTTAAAAATTATGAGCCACACATTTAGTTTATTTTGCAATTTTAAATAATATTCAAGAAGTGAATTTTTTATATCAATAAAATTAAAAAATTGAAAAATGTCTAGAAAGGACTAATATACAATGTACATAGCATTTCTGTTGGATGCTGTAAGGACAAAAGATGAGAGTTTGTCCTGAAGACACTTAGAGTCAAGTTGAGTTGTAAACACATTAACAAACAGCCAATAAACAACTGAAAGTGATCAGTTATATTAGTAAAAGATCAAACCCAATTGCAAAGAAGCAATTATTGCTTAAGTCAATATCTTACCATAATGACTATAAAATTCAAATCCAACTTTCCAGGATAATATGGACTTTACAGTTATGAACCAGAAGTCTATTATCATAAGTGAAACAGAATAGTTTTCAAGAATTAAATCTCAAATTCCTAAAGAGAATTCTTAACTCATAAGCAAAAGGAACATTATTCAGTAAAATCCTGTTACAAAGTCTTTCACTATAACAGAGATTACATTTTACTGCTGGCAAAATTATTTCTTTTGTATTAGGCCATAAAAAATGTAATGCGATCGGTGGGAAGGGTTAGAGTTCAAATATGTAATGTCAGATGTTAGAACTTGGGAAAGCAATCACTATAAGGTTATCATAAAATTGGGTTGGGGATCCTTATTGCCTGAGTTTAAAACTTACATTAAATCTTAGGAGAAAGTCTTGGGTTTGAGGTCCCTTGTTGATACCGCAGATAAAGCCAAACTACAAAAATGGATCTAAGTAATAAATAAGTATTGTTGAGTATAATCTTCCTGAAATTGTGGTCTAGAACTCTGAACCAATGGCCAGAACCCATAACCTGAATTTGTAACGTTAGCATTTAGGGAATTTGATGGGCTTCTAGGGGACACGATTGATTTGGTTCACTAGGCTGCATTCTACCTTTCCATGTAGACACAAGAGATAAAAACCATATCTCTCAGGTGCCCTTGCAGCTAGGACTCTGAATATGAAATAATTTCCACTAGTTAGATATAATCTCAGGAGATGTGGAAGGTAAAAGTGAGGTAGAAAACATTTCTGTCACTGTATTCTCCTGACAAGAAGTATTGTAGAAACATAAGGGTAGAAAGAAACAGCGGCAGCTAAACTCACTTCCTTCTAGTCATCCTTTTCTCAGGTGTTGAGACCAGGTTGGGGTAGTATGAGAACCTCTGGCTCTTAGACAGCTGATTGTGGTTTGTTTTTAAACTCAGTAATTCCAGGGGCATGCTACTCAGCCCTTTCAAAGATTTTCTATATATTTGATCCTTTTTTGTATAAAAATACCCAGAGTAGTTCTAGATTCTAAACTGAATCTTGACTATTATCATATTATGCTTACCTTTTTTATTTTAAATATTTTAAGATAATTTGAGCTGTTTATAGTTATGATATTTATGTAAAATACATACTTTTTATTTAAAACAGTAATGAAAAGCTAAATAAAATATAATTTATTTAGCCCACATGTATATATTTTTAGGGTCATAAAATATATTTAAGTGTTTATAAAGTACTTTTTATTCATCATAAATCTGTCTTGTTCTATATTTAGTGCTCTTAAGAAAAATAGATACATTAGATTTAAGATTTTGGTGTGAAATAGTTAAAAGTATTCATTAATCAAGTTTTAAAATTGTATTAAAATCTAGAAAATTTAGTCAGGTAAATCTGTAAGCAAATTGAATGTTAATAGAAGAAAAATAAGATGAGTATTTTAATTTAAGCAGAAAAATAATATTTTTAAAAAATAAGATTGATTAAGTTGGGCTTAAAGAGTTGTTTTTAAATTCAATGTATTAAAATTTTAGATTTTAATACAAGTAGCTATAAATACATTTCTCCACACTAAATCTTTCCCCTCTCAATACAAGGCACTAAAAACCGAAGCGGCAATCTGTAACACTAAACTTCATCTTTTTTTTAACTTCAACAATATAACAAGTTTACACTATGATAGCATCTGCAATTTACCTGGTCTACCCCAAGGTAAATACCCGCTGGCACATTTCTGGAGCCTATGTAGATTTTGGAATTGTGCTCAAGTACACCATAAT
Source organism: Macaca fascicularis (assembly GCF_037993035.2). Lineage (NCBI taxonomy): Eukaryota > Metazoa > Chordata > Mammalia > Primates > Cercopithecidae > Macaca > Macaca fascicularis. The sequence continues at coordinate 79,009,779 of NC_088378.1, read as the reverse complement.
TTTACTATATTATTTTGTTAGGAGACTTCATGACACCATGAGATAAAAGTAAAAGAGTGAATAAAAAGGAGACACTTTGACAATACATAATCAAAAATTATATTCCTTCCTATGGCAGGAATGACTGCTAGAGATACTAGCTAGGGACAAAGGAGTAGTAGACTCAAGAAAGCAGAAAACCAGCATCTATCACAGTCAATAATCTACATTCAGCAGAGTCCCAAGGGCCAACTTAATGTTGTGGGTCTGTCCTATCCCAGCATTAGCCACTGAGACACCACCTGGCATATAGCAATGCGGCCTAACTAGACTGCTACAGAATCTGACATTATACCAGTGCTAAGAAAGGAACAGTCACAGAGAAATAATTCACTACAGACAGGTAAGGTATTCAATCCAAACCCAATACCAGAGCAAGTGGCAAAACCAAGTTTGAGAATGGGAAAACCAAGTAGAAAAATTGCCCCTGTCAGGTGTGCCAACGTAGACAGGAAGACGAACATGAACATTATGGAAGCCAAGAGGAGATGGTATTGGCTTAGAGAAGATAACTTTCCTGATTAATGATCAAATTTTGAGCCCATGAAATGTGTAGGGAAAGGGTGGAAATGAACTTAGCATGTATTAAGCACTTATCTTTTAATTATACAGTCAGAATATGAGGGAGGTAATCTTCCCATTCAAGGCAGATCAGAAATGGCATATGTAATAATTAGGTGAGCTAGAATTTGACTCAGACTGCCAATGGGTTTATGATGATGAAGCAAAATATATTGATGACCACCTTCCCTTTAAATGAAACTGTTCTGATATCCAAGTATAATGGAGTAAATATCTTAAAAGCTATCACCAAAATTCTTTCTACTAAGGGGCCTGTATTTGCTACAAATATCTGAAACTCAGATGAAGTTGGCTTGGGGCAGTGAGTGGGTAGTCAAGAGGAAGGTACAGAATTTGCAAAAGAGTGATGAAGGAAAAGAGAAGGTAAAGTAGTGTAACTGGCAAATGGAAGCTCGTTACTGAGATAGCCAAGGGACTTCTAAAAACAGGATTAATTTACTTTTTTTAAAAAATTTTAATTGTATACATTTAAGGTATACAACTTGATGATTTTATATATACATACAGTATGAAATGATTGGCAAAATAAAGCTAATTAATATATCCATTATCTCACATGGTTACCTTTTTTCTTTGCTTTTTCTGGTAAGAACACTTAGGATCTACTCTCCTATACTGCTGTCACTTTCCTTCATCATACCACACCTTGACCAAATTCACCTACTCAAATATCTTTGTATGAGTTGTTTATTTGGAAAATTTAAGGAAAGATGCTAAATTTCACATTCAGATCATGTCATGCACCAGGTACAATACAAACATGACAGAAAAAAAAAAAAACATATTTTAAAGGAAAAAAGCAGTAAACTGGAACTTATTCTTATGGAACCAAAAAAGAGCCTGAATAGCCAAGGCAATCCTACACAAAAAGAACAAAACTGGAGGTGTCACATTACCTGACTCCAACTATACTACAGGGCTATGGTAACCAAAACAGCATGGTATTGGTACAAGAACAGACACAGATCAATGGAACAGAATAAAGAACCCAGAAATAAAACTGCACACCTACAACCATCTGATCTTTGACAAACCTGACAAAAACAAGCAATGGGGAAAAGATTTTCTATTTAATAAATAGTGCTGGGATAATTGGCTACCATATGCAGAAAATTGAACCTGGACGCCTTCCTTACACCATATACAAAAATCAACTCAACATGAATTACAGACTTAAAACCCAAAACCATAAAAGCTAGAAGACAACCTAGGCAATACCATTCAGGACATAGGAACAGACAAAGATTTCAAGACAAAGACATCAAAAGCAATTGCAAGAAAAGCAAAAATGGACAAGTGGGATAAAATAAAACTAAAGAGCTTTGACACAGCAAAAGAAACTTGATATCAACAGAGTAAATAGAAAACCTACAGAATGGGAGGAAATTTTTGCAAACTATGCATCTGACTAAGGTCTAATATCCAGCATCTATAAGGAACTTGAATTTACAAGAGAAAAACAAATAACCCCATTAAAAAGTGGGCAAAAGGCATGAACAGACAATTTACGAAAGAAGACATACATGTGGCCAACAAGCATATGAAAAATAGCTAAACATCACTGATCATTTAGAGAAACACAAATGAAAACCACAATGAGATACCTTCTCACACCAGTCAGAATGGTTATTATTAAAAAATAAACAAATAAAATACAGATGCTGATGAGTTTGTGGAGAAAGGGGAACACTTATACACTGTTTGTGGGAGTGTAAATTAGTTCGACCATTGTGGACAGTGATTCCTCAAAGAGCTAAAAGCAGAACTACTATTCAACCCAGTAACCCCATTACTGGGTATGTACCCAGAGGAATATAAATCATTCTATCATAAAGACACATGCAAGTGAATGCTCATTGCAACACTATTCACAATATTAAAGACATGTAATCAACCTAAATGCCCATAAATGACAGATTGGATAAAGAAAATTTGTTACATATACAACATGGAATACTATGCAGCCACTAAGAAGTATGAGATCATGTCTTTTGCAAGAACATGGATGGAGCTAGAGGCTATTATCTTTAGCAAACCAACACATAAACAGAAAACCAATAATGCATGCTCTCACTTATAACTGGGAGCTAAGTGATGAGAACTTATAAACACAAGGAAACACTGGGTCTGCTTGAGGGTGGGAGAAGGGAGAGGAGCAGAAAAGATAACTATTGGGCACTGGGCTTAATATTTGGATGGTGAAATAATCAGTACAACAAATCCCGGTGACACAAGTTTACCTGTGTAAAACACCTTCACATTTACCCCCAAACCTAAAATAAAAGTTTAAAAAATGAAAGTATATGGCCCCTGGGGAGTCACAAAAATCTCAATAAAGGTTCAATATACTTCATAGGTAGAGAAAGAGGATGTTGAGTATTAAAGAGATACTGACAACAAGGTACCCCAAGGAATTTGGGGAAATCATTTATATGTGGAGGACTTTCTGAGGAGGCCTTCAAATACCAAATCTGGGTTTATTTCTTAGTAGTAACCCATAAATCACTTTAGCAGCTACAATTATTTATCCTCCACTCAACAAAATGTCATGTTAGGCTTCTTAATCCTGTCTCTATGCTGTTATCACTCCTAAGCAGGTTTAGGAGTTGCCTGCAGAATAGACGAATGAAACATGTCCCTCACATAGTCTACATCTCAAATTAAACAGTGAAGTGTTGCTATAGATAGAGATGTTGCCATAGAAATGTATAGTTAGAAAATGTGCTTCTTGACAGTAATAACACTAGCTGCTTTTTATTTAAGTGTGTTCTAATATGAAAGTAATAAGGCTTCTTTCAAATAATTCTTTTAAACCTCTCATCAGGTCCTTTCCAGCTATGGCATACCTTTGGAGTTATTAAAACTTGAGCTTTACTTGTCAAACTCAGACAGGTATTGAATCTTCTTAAAAGGGACTTGAAGCATCATGTAAAGGCAGCAGTGCCATCAGAGATCTGGTGTTTAAAAGTGAACCTGTCATGAATGCTAAGTATGGCTCAAATAAAATCATTCTCTGCTCATGTCAAACCAGGGCTCAGATAACAAGAATGCTTAACTGTGTTCAAGGGGCTTAATGTTTTGTCAGTCATTTATCTTCACATTAAAAATATACTGTCAAGCAGAGGTAAACTTCTACTAAAATGCACTACAAGCCTTCAAAGGAAAAGTTCCCCCATTACCCAACCATAAGTTATCCACAGGGAACGAAGAGATTGTTTTCTTTCTCCCTTTTAACTAATGGAAACTGCAGTATCCAGAAATATTCTTCGGTATTAGTACATATCAAAGAAATTTGTTTTTCCAAGAGGAGTTTTCAAGGGATGTACTTATAAATTATTAGTAATATTTAATAATTAGAAGCAATAAGTACAGTGAACTTGAATTTATTGGGAATGTGTGTAACCAAGAAACTTAAGAAACCGGTGTTTAAAATCAATTTTTTTGAGACAGAGTCTCACTCTGTCACCAGGCTGGAGTGCAGTGGTATGATCTCAGCTCACTGCAACCTCCGCCTCCTGGGTTCAAGTGATTCTCCTGCCTCAGCCTCCTGAGTAGCTGGGACTACAGGTGTGCCGCACCATGCTCAGCTAATTGTTGTATTTTTAGTAGAGAATGGTTTTCACCAAGTTGGCTGGGATGGTCTCGATCTCTTGACCTTGTGATCCACCCACCTCAGCCTCCCAAAGTGCTGGGATTACAGGCATGATAGATCATTTTAGGCCTGAAAAAAAGCTAACTTGTCACTTCAAGAATTTTTGAGAAAATTGGACTACAGATAAGATTGAAGTAAAGTCTGGAATGTGTCTATTTTTTAATACAAAGTTAGAAATAATCAAGCACAAATGCTGCTGCTGATGTCACAGGTGGCAAACAGCAGACACAGAGGCTACCACGGACTGATAAAGTAGGTAACAATGTTTCACAATTGTGTAATTGTGTAACAATTTGAGTTTGAATGTGTCCCTCAAAAGTTCATGTGTTGAAAATTTAATCCCCAATGCAACAATGTCAGGAGATGGGGCCTAATAAGATGTGATCAGTTAATTTGGGCAGAGCCCTCATGAATGGATTAACATCATTATTGCAGAACTGGTTTATTTACAATCAGAGTATGTTGTTATAAAGCAAGTCTGGCCCCAGTGCCTTACTCTGTTTCTTGCACTTGCTTCTGCTTTCCAACTTCCATCGTGGAATGACCTTCACAAGATGTCAGTGCCATGCTCTTGGACTTCCCAACCTCTGGAAACATAAGCCCAGTCATTTTCTATTCTTTATAAATTATGCTGTGGTATTCTGTCATAACAGCAGAAAACAGACTAAAATACAAGGGGAAGGGAAAGGCATGTAAATTTACTCTTTGGCATATAATTTATGCTTGTATAGGCAGTGTAACTGGGAAGGTAAGAGATACACATAATTGTAAATCTAATCAGAGCTTTCAAAGAGTAAGAACAAGCTCAGGAGGTGCTGTGAGTAGTAGAATTATCATTCCACGGATCTCAGAAAATTGTATTGGGCATGTTGATCTCATACATGTACAGTAGCTGGCACTGATAGGTCTTCAATGCATTGGATAAATGACTTTTGAGCCTTCTCTGAAGGTGATACTGGATCTCTGCAGTTGACCTAGGAATAAAACTGATAGAAAAGGGTTATATGAACTTTAGTCTCAGCCTGACTCTGGTTTAAACCCTGGTTCTGCATTTTAACCATGTAAACTCTATACCCTTCAGTAACTCTATACCCTTCAGTAAGTCACTTGACTTAATTAACATTAGTTTCCTTAGGTGTAAAATGAGGCTAATAACAAGATGAGCTATAAAGTGCAGCTGAGAGAATTAATTAGGATAGGGCATAACAAACACTTGGCAAAAAGTGTTTCAAAAATAGAACGCTCTCAAACAATGGTAGCTAAAAATGTACTGGTGATGTAACTCAAATGACATTTTTAAATTTCTTAAATTGAAATTATTTTAGACTTATGGAAGACTGACAAAAAATAGTACACAGATGTTCCCACATACCAAGGGTTTGCAAGATTTTTTTCTGTAAAGGGGTCAGATAGTAAATATTTTAGGCTTTGCAGGCCAGATGGCCTCAGTTGCAATTACTCGACTCTGACATTGTAGTGTGAAAGCAGTTATAGATAATATGTAGCACAGGCACAGCTCTGTTCTACTAAAACTGTACAACAACCCGTGATGGGCTAAATTTGGCCCATGGGTTATAGTTTGCCAATCCTTACTCTAAACTGTAAGCTTTATTCAGATATTACCAATTTTGGCACTGATGTATTTTTTTTTCTGTTCCAGAATTCAGTTCAGCTTACTGTATAGTCATATCTCTTTGGTCTCCTTCAATCTGTAATGGTTTTTTAGTTTTTTCTTATCTTTCATGAACTTCATACTTGAGAAGAGTACTGACCAGACATTCTGTAGAATATCCCTCAATTTAGCTTTGACTTATGTTGTTGGATGATTATATGGAGGTTATGAATTTTTTGAAAGACTATTAAAGAGATGATATTTATTCCTTATAGGATCATATCTGGTGTGCATAATTTCAGCATGACTTATTCTGGTGATATTAACTATCTATCATCATTTGGTTAAGGTAGTATTTGACATTTTTTCCAGTGTAGAAATTATTTTTTCCTTCTAAACTCTAGTTGATAAAAGCAAATCTCTAACTCCAGTGCCCTCAAGGAGAGGGGAACTAAGCTCCACCTCCTGGTAGGAAAACTATCAAAGAATTTGTGCTAAAACGTCACAGTAATCAATAAATATTTATGTGGAGAAACTGTGAGGCTCTGCCAACATCCTGTTACTACTTAATATTTTGTCCACTGATTTTAGCAAGCATCAGTCTCTTGTCTATAATAATTACTACAGCAATGTACTAGTAATTATTTTCTATTTCCTTCATTTCTTCTACATTTATTACTTTGAATTCTTCTGTAAAAAATGTTTGTCATTTGTCTCTGTTTATTTACTTATGTATTCATTCATTTATTCAATCATTATTTATACCAGTGTGCACCTTTAGATATTTATTTTATTCTTTGTTTTATAATCCCATACTAATGTTATTTATTTTGTTGATTAAATTTTGCATCTTTGGCTGCTGGGAGCTCTTTCAGGAGAGCTCCGGTGTATTTTGGCATACCCTCATCTTTCTATTACTTCTTTTTAATTTGTTTTGATTTAAACACTTCCTAACTTTCTGGAATTAGAAAGCACCCAAGGCTCATCTTTATTTTTCTGTCCCAAATCTTGAATCAGCTATTCCCTCAAGGAACCCTTGTTCATTTTATTGGAGAATAACATTCACAGACCAAGATCTGGGTGTTCCTTGCTCCTGTTGCTACTGGGGTTTCATACTTTCAGGCCGTCTTAGCAAAGAGAGCTAGGACATTTAAATATGTATATTTACCTATTTACATACACATATATCTATAATTTAGGATTGCCAAGTAAAATATAGGACTGCTAGTTAAATGTGAATTTCAAATAAGCAATGAATTTTTTTTTTTTTTTTTTTTTTTAGTATATGTATGCCCAAAATATTGCATGGGGCATGCTTATACTAAAAATTTATCTCTTGGCCAGGCACGGTGGCTCACGCCTGTAATCCCAGCACTTTGGGAGGCCGAGGCGGGTGGATCACGAGGTCAGGAGATTGAGATGATCCTGGCTAACACGGTGCAACCCCGTCTCTACTAAAAACACAAAAAATTAGCCTGGCGCGGTGGCAGGCGCCTGTAGTGCCAGCCATTCGGGAGGCTGGAGGCTGAGGCAGGAGAATGGCCTGAACCTGGGAGGCAGAGCTTGCAGTAAGCCGAGATCCCGCCACAGCACTCCAGCATGGGCTGACAGAGCGAGACTCCGTCTCAAAAAAAAAAAAATTACCTTTTGTTTATCTGAAATTCACATTTACCTGGTTGTCCTGTATTTTTAGTTGCTAAATCTAGCCACTATAGTATTTATTTCCGTTTATACCTCTTTGAATGTATATTAAAAGAAACAGGAATTCGTATTGATACCAATTTTAATCTGGCACCACAAGTTTTATTCTAGCCTCCCCTGCCTTGCTTATTCTTAATTTCTTTCTTTGACAGTGAGAAACCTGGCTGTTATCATACACAGTATATTTACTTATGTGTTCAATCCTAGTTTACATTCATAAAGTAGTTTAAGGGTAACAAAAACATACCCTTATGAAAAACAAATTGATTCACTAGAATACAAATTTTTGTGCACAATTTTTAATTTTTGGCTTTATAGTATTTAGATGAAACAAAAAAAATTAAGTAAGTTATTTTCTCCCCATCACCTTCAGTGAGGATATATTATATGTTATATTATATAGTTAGGATTTATATTTTCAAGTCTGCATTTTATTCTAGACTTCCCCAAATCTTGGTTAATTTTAAAATTTACATATAATGAAAGTTATTCTTTGTCATTTACTGTTAAAGCACCCTTAATTGTTTAATATTCTATGGCTTTTGACGAATAAATGGAATCTTGTAACCATTCCCACAGTACTCTACAAAACAGATCAACCACCCTAAAAATTCTTTTATGCAACTCCTTTGTGTCAACCCTTACTATCATCTTCAATCCCTGGCAATCACCTCTATGGTTTAACAGAGTACCTTATAAATAAAATCATATATTATGTGGTCTTTTGAGTCCATTTTCTTTCATTAGGCAAAAGGCATTTAAGAGTCATTCATTCTCACTGTTGCGTGAATCACTGGCTCATTCCTTTTTATTGTGAGTAATATTTCCTTGGATGGATGTGCTACAGTTTTATCTGCTTACCTGTAGAAAAATACCTGGATTGTTTCCAAATTTTGGAGACTATAAATATTTACAGAAAGTTTTTTGTATGAACATGTTTTCAATATTCTTGGGTAAAGATCTATACATAAAATCACCAGGTTCTCTGCTAGCTGTGTGTTTAACTCCGTAAGATACTTTGTTTTCCAAAGTGATTGCACTATTTTCCATTTCCACCAGCAATGAAGAGTTCTTACTGCTTCGTGCTCTCATCAGCACTTGATATCGTCAGCTTTTTTGATGTTACTCATTCTAATAGGTAGTGTTATTACATTGTGGTTTTCGTTTTCATTTCCCTAATAAATAGTGATATTGAGCACCTTCCTGTATGCTTATTTGCCATTTGTATATCTTCTTTACTGAAGCGTCTATTAAAATTCTTTCCCCATTTGTTTTATTTTTCTTATGAAATTTTAATAATTCCTTATGTATTATGGAAATAAGCCATTTATTAGACATATTGTTTGTAAATATTTCCTTTCGGTCTGTGGTTTGTCAATTCATTTTCTTAACAACATTTGAAGAGCAAACTTTTAATTTTAATAAAGAATAACACATCAATTTTTCTGTTATGGTTCATAATACAGTTTGGCTGTGTCCCCACCAAAATCTCATCTTGAATTGTAGCTCCCATAATTCCCATGTATTGTAGGAGGGACCTGACGGGAGATAGTTGAACCATGGGGGCAGTTCCCTCATACTGTACTCATGGTAGTGAGTGTCACAAGATCTGATGGTTTTATAAGAGGTTACCCATTTCACTTGGCTCTCAATCTATCTTGCCTACCACCGTGTAAGATGTGCCTTTCACCTTCCATGATGATTGTGAGGCCTCCTCAGCAACATGGGATTGTGAGTCCATTAAACCTCTTTTTCTTTATAAATTACCCAGTCACGGGTGTGTCTTTATCAGCAGCGTGAAAACGTACTAATCCAGTAAATTGGTACAAGTAGAGTGGGGCACTGCTGAAAAGATACCCAAAATGGTCAAAGCAATTTGGAACTGGGTAACAGGCAGAGGTTGGAACAGTGTGGAGGGCTCAGAAGAAGACAGAAAAATGTGGAAAAGTTTGGAACTTCGTAGAGACTTGTTGAATGGCTTTGACCAAAAGGCTAATAGCGATATGGACAATAACGTCCAGGCTGGCGAGGTCTCAGATGGAGATGAGGAACTTATTGGGAACTGGAGTAAAGATAACCCTGGGTAGGTTTTAGCAAAGAGACTGGTGGCATTTTGCCCCTGCCCTAGAGATTTGTGGAACTTTGAGCTTCAGAGAGATATTTAGGGTATCTGGCAGAAGAAATTTCTAAGCAGCAAAGCATTCAAGAGATGCCTTGGGTGCTATCAAAAGCATTCAGTTTTAAAAGGGAAACAGAGCACAAAAGTTCAGAAAATCTGCAGCCTGACGATGGGATAGAAAAGAAAAACCCACTTTCTGAGGAGAAATTCAAGCCAGCTGCAGAAATTTGCATAAGTAATGAGGAGCCAAATATTAATCACTAAGACAATGGGGAAAATATCTTCAGGGCATATCAGAGCCCCTCCCATCACAGTCCTGGAGGCCTAAGAAAAAAATAATTTTGTGGGAAGGGCCTAGGACTCCTCTCCTGGGTGCAGCCTAGGTAGTAGGTGCCTTGAGTCCCAGCTACTGTAGCCATAGCAAAAAAACGGGCCACAGTACAGCTCAGGCCATGGCTTCAGAGTGTGCAAACCCCAAGCCTTGGCAGCTCCCAAGTGGTGTTGAGCCTGCAGGTGCACAGAAGCCAAGAATTGAGGTTTGAGAACCTCTGCCTAGATATCAGAGTATGTATAGAAACACCTGGATGTCCAGGTAGACATTTGCTGCAGGGGGCAGGGCCCTCATGAAGAACTTCTGTTAAGGCAGTGTGGAAGGGAAATGTGGGGTCAGAGCCACCACACTGAGTCCCCACTGTGGCACTGCCTAATGAAGCTGTGAGGAGAAGGCCACAGTCCTCCAGATCCCAGAATGGTAGACAAACCAACAGCTTGCACCATGCACCTGGAAAGCCACAGACACTTAACACCAGCTTGTGAAAGCAGCCGGGAGGGAGGCTGTACTCTGAAAAACCACAAGGATGCAACTGCCCAATACTATGGGAACCAATTTCTTGCATCATCATGATTTGGATGTGAGACATGGAGTCAAAGAAGATCATTTTGGAGCTTTAAGATTTGACTGCCCTGCTGGATTTCTGACTCATATGGGGACTATAGCTCCTTCATTTTGGCTAATTTCTCCATTTGGAATGGTTGTCTTTACCCAACACCTGTACCCTATTGTATCTAGGAAATAACTAGCTTGCTTTTGATTCTACAGGCTCATAGGCAGAAGAGAATTTTCTTGTCTCAGATGAGATGTTGGACAGTGGACTTTTGAGTTAATGCTGAAATGAGTTAAGACTTTGGGGGACTGTTGGGAAGACATGATTGGTTTTTAAATGTGAGAATGTGAGATTTGGGAGGGGCCAGGTATGGAATGATATGGTTTGACTGTATCTCCACCCAAATCTCATCTTGAACTGTATCTCCTATAACTCTCACATGTTCTGGGAGGGATTCAGTGAGGGATAATTGAATCATGGGGGTGGTTTCCCCCGTACTTGTTCTCATGGTAGTGAATGAATACTACAAGATCTGATGGTTTTATAAGAGGTTTCCCTGTTTGCTTGTCTCTCACTCTCTCTTGCCTGCCACCACATAAGATGTGTCTTTTACCTTCTGCTGTGATTGTGAGGCCTCCTCAGTCACGTGGGACTGTGAGTCCATTAAATCTCTTTTTCTTTTTAAATTACCTAGTCTCAGGTATGTTTTTATCAGCAACATGAAAATGGACTAATATAGTTCATATTTTTGGTATCGTATCCAAACACTCATTGCCAAACCCAAGTTTATGCAGATTAGCTCCCATATTCTATAAGCTTTATAATTTTAGTTACTGTTTGTATAAGATATTAAGTATGTGTTGAAGTTTTTGTTGTTATTGTTGTTTTGCATGTGACTTTTCTAATGTTCCATTCTCATTGGTTGAGAAGACTACCCTTTCTCTATTTGGTTTCCTTTGTATCTTTGTCAAAACCAGTTGACTAACATAGTGGTCAACATTTGTGTGGGCCAACTTCTGTACTCTCAATCAGGTTTCATTGATATATATCTTTGTTTTCACCAATACAATACTGAATTGTTACTGTTGCTTTACAGTAAGTGTTGAATCAGATAGTATATCTTCTGAATTAATCCTCCTTTTTCAATATTGGTTTAGCTCTTCTAATTCCTTTGACTTTCCACATACATTTCAGAATTAGCTTATTGATAGCTTTTAAAAAGTTTCTGGAGTTTTAATTGGAATTGCATTAAATCTATAGATCAAATTGGGAATAATTGGTGTCTTAACATTGAGTCTTCTAATCCTTGAACACATGGTATATTTCTTCATTTATTTAGATATTCTTCTATTTCTTTCACCAGGGTTTTGCAGTATTTAGCATTGAAAACCTGCACATGTTTGTTTGATTTATACCTAATAAACATCTTATTTTTGAGCAATTTTAAGTTATATTTTTAAATTTCAAATTGCAGTTGTTCATTGTTGGTAGAAATATAATTGGCTTTTGAATATTGATCATATATCTTGCAAACTTGCCAGTCAGATCTATTTCTGTGAATGTTTCATGTGCTCTAGAACAATGTGTATTCTGTTGTTGAATGGAGTGTTCTATAAATGCCAATTAGGTAAATTTTGTTGATAATGTTGTTTGGGTATTCTACATCCTTACCGATTTTGCCCCAACTTGTTTCATCAATTCCTGATATATGAGTGTTGAAGTCTACAGCTATAATTCTGTATTTTTTTATTTCTCCATTTTCATCTGTCAGCTCCTGCTTGATGTATTTTGAAATTTTGTTTTTAGGTGCATACTTATTTAAGATTGTTATGGCTTTCTGGAGTCTTGAAGCCTTATCATTATTTAATGTCCCTCTTTATCTCTTAGTATTATTTGTCCTAAAGTCAACTTTGTATAAAATTAATATAGTTCCTCCAACTTTTTTTTTGGTTAGTGTTTCCTTGAAACGTTTTTAAAAATTCTTTAATATTTTAATTTTTTAACATGTTTTTGTTTTATAATTAAAATTAATTTTTTATAGAGAGCATACAAATGCACCTGGATTTTTATATAATCTGAAAATCGGCCTTTTAATTGATGTGTTTAAGCCAGGAATTGACACATAATGTTTATGGGCCAAATTCAGCCCAATGCTCTTTTTTTGGCATGGCACACAAGTTAAGCATAGGTGTCGTATTTCTAAGAATTGAGGACGGGCACAGCGACTCACACCTGTAATCCCAGCACTTTGGGAGGCTGAGGAGGGAAGATCACTTCAGGTCAGGAGTTTGAGAGCAGCCTGACCAGCCTATCTCTACTAAAAATTTAAAAAATAAATTTAAACAGGCATGGTTGTAGGCACCCGGAATCCTAGCCACTTAGGAGGCTGAGGCAGAAGAACTGCCTGAACCCAGGAGGTGGAGGTTGCAGTGAGCAGAGATCACATCATTGCATTCCAGTCTGGGCAACAGAGTGAGATTCTCAAAAAAAAAAAAAAATTATAAAACCTCAGTAATTAAATAATATTTTGTGATGTATAAAAATTACATAAAATTTAAATTTTAGGGAATTTAAATTTTAAATTATATGAAATTTGAATAAAGTTGTTTGCAGCACAGTCAAGATCATTCATTTATATTTTGTCCACAGCTGTTTCTCACTACAGGTTTGCCACTGTTGAGTAGTTGTGACAGAAATTATGGTCAGTAAAGTCTAAAATATTCACCTTCTGGCTCTTTACCAAAAAATGTTTACCAATTCCTGGCTTATAGAATTCAAATTCAAAGTACATTGAATTAGAATCTCTTGTTTTGCTACCTGTTCTATTTGCTTTTTTTTTCCTTCTGCTTTCTCTCAGTCTATCTGAGCCTGTGATTCCATTTTCTCCTCTGTATTCATTTATTATTTATTCCTTTTTTAAACGTGTTTTAGTGGTTGCATTATGGTTTGCAATATACATCTTAGAATAATCTGACTACTTTCAAGTTCTATTACATTATTCCACATATAGTAGTAGAACCTTACAATAATTCTTCCCTCTCATCCTTTGTGCTATTGTGATCATGTATTTTACTCTTACATATATAGAAATGCACCATATGTTGATATATTTTTTCTTTATTATATATTTGAGAAATTAAAAACAAGAAAATGGAAATTTATTTTACCTTCATTTATTCCATCTCCTGTGCTATTCAGTTCTTTGTATATATCCAAGTTTCTGAGAGTATGCTATAACTCTTACACTTGTTTCTCGTTAATAGTATGTCTTTTTTTTTCTCTGTCCATCTTCAACATTTATCTTCATCTTTTTTAAAGCATTTTTAATATGATAATATATCCTTATTGGTGTTCTCTAAATTTCTTGCATATACTATTTGATGTCTGTCATTAATTTTAAAATCCGTAGTCATTGCTCTAAATATTTTTTCTGCCTCTTTTATTCTCTTCTCTCTAAAATTCTGATTGCGTGTATATTGGACGATTCGACATTTTTCCACAAGTCTATTCTGTTTGTTTTGTTCATTTGTTAACTATTTGTACTTCTAATTTGGTAGTTTCTATTGTACTATCTTTGGGTTCACTGAATTGTCGGCTGTGTCAAGTCTGTTGATGAGTACATCAAAACATGCTTCATTTCTGTTACTATTTTTTACTTCTAGCATTTCATTTTATTCTTCATTACAGTTTCTATCTCTAGTGATGAAATTACCATCTTGTCTTGTATGTTGCACATTGTTTTCAACGCATCAGGGTTAATCAACCTTGACAGTGTGAACATTTGGGGTCACACAATTTTTTTATTATGGGGGGCTATATTACAGAATATTTAGCAGGATCCCTGGTCACATTTGTTAGATGCTGATAAGAACAAATCCCTACACTTGTGACAACCAAATACAGACAACCAAATATCTACTAAGCAGCAAAACTTTCTCCAGTTAACAACCACTGCATTAGAACTTCTAGCATACTATTAAATAAGTTTCTGCTCTGGTCATTAACACATTCTGTGTCATATCTGAATGTGGTTCTGATGAGCACTTTCTCCCTTCAGAGTGTTTTTTTTTTTGTTTCTGGCTTTGCTATATACTGCATAGTTTTTGTTGACATCATACATATGTCTAGCACAGTTAATATTGTAGTAAATATATTTATGCTTAGAGATAAGCATACCTTTTCTTCTGGTGAGTTTTTAGTGAGGGGTTTTCTTAGCCTAGTTAGTAGAAAGCCTATATTTGAGGTGTGCTGCTATAGTTATGCACACATATTATAGGTTTCAAATTCCTCTACCACATGCCTTGTGCTTAGGTTGTGGGTAGTTTGCCAGAGGGTGTTTCTCAAATCTGCTCCCTGCTTGGCTTTGGGTCTCCTTTTTTCAATGCTCCCTAGAAAGGATCTGTCCTACATTCATTCCACCATTTGTTTTTTAAAACTATTCTTGTTAGCCTGGAGAAGGAGGATCTGGGAAGAGGGGCATTCTCTGATGTTCTGATTAAACCTCATTCTTAAGCAGGCTCCAGGCTGAATTTATGTGTTATGTCTTCCACAGTTGTTTCTGCTCTTTCTTCAGCTCTAATGTTGGGTCTAGCATGTATTCCTGCCCCTCCCCAGAGGCACAGCTAGCCCCTAGCTGCAAAGGATTTCCACCAACAATCTAAGGCAATAGTTTTTGTTGTTCTCTCTATGCATATTAACACTTTTGTTGCACAGCAGAAATAGATTTGGGTAGTGTTTTGACAATGACTACTGTTCACTTTTCCCAGCCAGAACCAGAATAAATATTTCTCAGTATTCTCAATAATCTTCCCTATGGGCATTTTCTGGCTTTCATGGAGAAGAGGCCTGTAAGACAATACAAACCCCCTTGGTCTAGGACCTCCTCAAGGCTTCATACTCTCCTAGCCTAGTCCATTTTCACACTGCTGATAAAGACATATCTGAGACTGGGAAGAAGAAGAGGTTTAATTACATGTACAATTTCACATGGCTGTGAAAGCTTCAGTGTCATGACAGGGCTGAAAGGTACTTATTATATAGTGGTGGCAAAAGAAAATTAGAAGGATGAAAAAGTGGAAACCTGTGATAAAACAGTTAGATCTCAAGAGATTTATTCACTACCATGAGAACAGTAAGGAAAAAACTGCCTCCATGATTCAAATTAACTCCCACCAGGTCCCTCCCACAACACATGGGAATTACGGGAATACAATTCAAGATGAGATTTGGGTGGGGACATGGAGCTAAACCATATCATT
This sequence comes from Macaca fascicularis, assembly GCF_037993035.2. Taxonomy (NCBI): domain Eukaryota; kingdom Metazoa; phylum Chordata; class Mammalia; order Primates; family Cercopithecidae; genus Macaca; species Macaca fascicularis. The sequence continues at coordinate 78,993,932 of NC_088378.1, read as the reverse complement.
CTGCCCCTGGCCCCTCCAAATCTTATATCCTCACATTTAAAAAACAATCACACCTTCCCAAGAGTCCTCCAAAGTCTTAACTCATTTCAACATTAATCCAAAAGTCCACAGTCCAAAGTCTCATCTGAGACAAGGCAAGTCCCTTCCACTTATGAGCCTGTAAAATCAAAAGCATCTAGTTACTTCCTAGATACAATAGGCGTACAAGTATTGGGTAAATACAGCTATTCCAAATGGGAGAAATTGTCCAAAACAAAGGGGTTACAGGGCCCATGCAAGTCCAAAATCCAATGAGACAGTCAAATGTTAAAGCTTCAAAATGATCTCCTTTGACTCGAGGTCTCACATCCAGGTCATATTGATGCAAGAAGTGGGTTCTCATGGTCTAGAGCAGCTCTGCCCCTGTGGCTTTGCAGGGTACAGCCTCCTTCCCAGTTGTTTTCATGAGCTGGTATTGAGTGTCTGCAGCTTTTCCAGCTGAACGGTGAAAGTCGTCAGTGGATCTAGTATTCTGGTTTCTAGAGGATGGTGGCCCTCTTCTCATAGCTCCACTAGGCAGTGCCCTGGTAGGGACTCTGTGTGGGGGCTCCAACCCCACATTTTCTTTCTGCACTGCCCTAGTAGAGGTTCTCCATGAGTGCCCCACTCCTGCAGAAAACTTCCACCTAGGCCTTCAGGCATTTCCACACATCTTTTGAAATCTGGGCAAAGGTTTCCAAACCCCAATTCTTGACTTCTGTGCACCCACAGGCTCAACACCACGTGGAAGCTGCCAAGATCTGGGGCTTGCACCTTCTGAGGCCACAACCTGAGCTGTATGTTGGCCCCTTTTAGCCACTGCTGGAGCAGCTAGGATGCAGGGCACCAAGTCCCTGGGCTGCACACAGCATGGGGACCCTGGTCCTGGCCCACAAAACCATTTTTCTCTCCTGGGTCTCCAAACTTGTAATGAGAGGGACTGCTGCTAAGACTTCTGACTTGCCCTGGAGACATTTTCCCATTGTCTTGGGGATTAACATTCAGCTTCTCATTATTTATGCAATTTTTCGTAGTGAGCTTGAATTGCTCCCTAGAAAATGTTCTTTTTCTATCACATTGTCAGGCTGCAAATTTGCTGAACTTGTATGCTCTGCTTCCCTTATAAAACTGAATGCCTTTAACAGCACCCAAATCACCTCTTGAATGTTTTTCTGCTTAGAAATGTCTTCCGTCAGACACCCTAAATCATCTCTCCCAAGTTCAAAGTTCCAAAAATCTCTAGGGTAGGGGCAAAATGCCACCAGTCTCTTTGCTAAATAACAAGAGTCATCTTTACTCCAGTTCTCAACAAGTTCCTCATCTCCATCTGAGACCACCTCAGCCTTGATCTTATTGTCCATATTGCTATCAGGCTTTTGGTCAAAGCCATTCAACAAGTCTCTAGAAAGTCCCAAAGTTTTCCACATTTTTCTGTCTTTTTTTTTTTAGCCCTCCAAATTGTTCCAACCTCTGCCTGTTACCCAGTTCCAAAGTTGCTTCCACATTTTCGGGTATCTTTTCAGCAATGTCCCACTCTACTGGTACCAATATGCTGTATTAATCCATTTTCACACTGCTGATAAAGACATATCTGAGACTGGGAAGGAAAAGAGGTTTAATTGGACTTACAGTTCCACATGGATGGGGAGGCCTCAGAATCATGGCGGGAGGCAAAAGGCACTTATTATTTGGTGGCAGTAAGAGAAAATGAGAAAGACGCAAAAGTGGAAATCCCTGATAAAACCATCAGATCTCGTGAGACTTATTCACTATCACAAGTGTGGGGAAAACTATCCCCATGATTCAAATTATCTCCCACTAGGTCCCTCCCACAACATATAAGAATTATGGAAATATGATTCAAGATGAGATTTGGGTGGGGACACAGAGCCAAACCATATCATAACCTATACTCGGCTTTTAGCAATTTCTTTTAAAAAAAATAGCTACATGTTCTTACTGGCTTATATTGTGTCTAGGCTCAAGTATGCAAATTCCAGGCTCCTGTCTTTCCCCACTTTTGCATTAGTTCTTTTCTCTGCAACTGCAGTTCTCTGATGAGTTCAATACAATTCCTTAATTTGCAGTTTGTACAGATTTTTTCTTGTAGTAAGTGTGGAAACAATGTCCATTCCAGCTCTCTACATCTTTGAACTCTCAGCTGACATTTGAAAATATCCTTTAAATATACTTGAGAATATTGCTAAGATTAGACTGTCTTTACTCAGCCCAAAAAGTATTATGATTTGCAGTGATGCCATAGATATGGAAATAGGTGAGTCCTTATGTTACCAAAGTATAGATTAGAAATCACTATAATATCAGAGCATAGGGTGATTTTAAAAAATCATTCAAAATCTAATTACGAATACTACAACAGATGTTTTGCAAATGTTAATGGCTCAGCTGTTCAAATGCTAAAACATACTTTATTTAAATAAAGGTCAACAACACAAGGAATGAATTTCATTAGGCTTTTATCAACAGTTCTATAAGAAAGAAAAACTACAGCATGGCATTTACAAGTCGTGTCTCTACACAAATTGACAAGAAGAAAAATTCAGAGTGTGGGCATGACACTTGGGAAAAAAATGTCTAAGAAACTCCAACATTGTTTGAGGAGAGTTCAAAAAGTAACCTCCAAACTACCCTTCAAGGTACAGCCAGAGAAGAATCCCACTCTAATTGTCACTTTTACAGAAAGTCTGGATGCACTTATGTTTATCAGGTGATCCCAATAGTAGTTTGTATCTCAACTTTGTATAAGCCAATGAATAACAGTATAAAAATGTTTACAGATAGAATATGCTACACAAGCTTAACAGAAAAATAGTGGTTATATATAAACATAAAAGTCTCCAAAGGAGCAGGGATATTGTTAATTTGTACACTGAGCATTTGTATGGATACGGACTTGCAAGTTTGGGCCAGGAACTAAAGATAAATGTTACCCTACATAACAGTGATAGAGGAATGAGGAAAAAACAAGATGAAGGTCAAGAGGAGAGTAAGCAAGCTGGCAGTAGGCCAGTGTGCTATCAGGGTAGGACATAAACCAGGTAGAACACCTGGTCTCCAGGTGGGACATAAACCATGTGATTTTAAGTTATTGCGAGGTCAGCAAGAGGATCCCTTAGTAAATAAAGCTTGAGTAAAAAACTGCTGCATGTAATTTCCTTTTACCCATGGTGCTTTGGAGTGTTACAATCCCAAAGCAGAAGCTGTTTTTACCCTTAGATCAACCCCAGGGAAAGGATAAAGGACTTTTTCTAGAAGCAGGAATCAGTCAAAAGGGACTTGGGAATGAAAGACCCTTTACCTCTTCCCACCCCCATGCTCTCCCATAGAACTCAGCAAAGTCTTGAAAGAGCTATTAGATCTTCACACTTCCTGAAATGAGACAACCTCCACACCTCCCGTGTTTGCCAGCAGCAGTCTACTTATGTGTCTGATTATTTTTTAACTTAATTTTTTAGTTATAACTGACACACAATAATTGCATGTATTTATGAGGTACAATGTGATATTTCAATACATGTATACATAGCATAATGATCAAATTAAGTTAATTACCATATTCATCACTTTTCAACATTTATTATTTCTTTGTGGTTCAACATTTAAGATCTTTTGGCCATTTTGAAATATGCATTACATTGTTATTTGCTATAGTCACCCTACTGTGTCATAGAACACCAAACCTTTTTCTTCCTGATTATAACTTTGTACTCACTAACTAACTTCGGCTCCTCTACCACCACCTTCCCCAGCCTCTGGTAACAACTCTGCTACTATTTCTATAAAATCAACTTTTTAAGATTCTACATATGAGTGAGAACAAGTGGTATTTTTCTTTTCATGCCTGGTTTATTCCACTTAATGCCCTCAGGTTTCATCCATGTTGCCACAAATGACAGGATTTCATTCTGCTTTATGGCTGAATTTTATTCCACTGTGTATATATACATACCACATTTTCTTTAGTCGTTCATCTGCTGATAAGCATTAGGTTGATTCCATATCTTGTCTTGTGAAGAGTGCTGCAATAAACATGCACATGTCTCTTTGACATACTGCTTTCATTTCTTTGGGGTATATATCCAGTAATGGGATTGATGGATCATATTGTAGTTCTATTTTTAATTTTTTGAGAAATCACCATACCTTTTTCCATAAAGGCTGTACTAATTTACATTCCCACCAACAGTATGTCAAAGTTCCCTTTTCTCTGCATACTCACCAGTATTCTTCTGTGTCTTTTCTATAGCAGCCATTCAAACGAGAGAAAGGTGATATCTCACTGTGGTTTCGATTTGCATTTCTCTGATGATTACTGATGTCAAGCATTTTTTTACATATCTATGGGCCATTTGTATGCCTTTTTAAAGAAAGGTCATTCAGGTCTTTTGCCCATTTTTAATTGGATTATCTGTTTTCTTGCTATCAAGTTGTTTGAGTTCCTTACATATTCTGGGTTTTAACCCTTTGTCAGATGCTTAATTTGCAAACATTTCCTATTGTTCTATAGGTTTTCTCTTCATTTTAATGTTTGTTTCCTTTACTGTGCAGAAGACTTTGGTTTGATATATTTGCATTTGTCCAGTTTTGCTTTGGTTGCCTGTGCTTTTGAGATACTATTTTTAAAATCCTGGCCTAGTCTTCTTTGTAACACTAGAGTCTTATCACCTATTTATTCAGAGTATATCACTCATTTGAGAAGTTAGGAGATTGTATCTGGTGTTTGTGTTTATAACAGTGCAAGTGAAGAAAAGATCCTGCTTATTCATCTATCCATGCACCTCCAAACACAGGAACTACAGGCCCCAGAGGAAACCTGGTGTTGCAGGCAGGACCTATGGAACAAGATGTTTCTGGAAAAGTCATCATAGCAATCTACTCATGCTGGTTCCTGACATTGTTTATAGTACATTGTATTTGGTAAGGATCTCATTTTTTCCTGAAGATAGCCCAATGAGAAGTCCAGTACTCTTCTCAGGGAATTTATGCATTTTGATGCCAAAGCTAAAGTGCTAGTTACCAACCACAGCTGTATCTTCTTCACCTTATCACCACACCCAAGACTGCCTACCTACAATCACACAAAATTATCAGACCTAAATATTGAAGTCTTTGCAATGTTTCTACTAGTTACATAGAAAAAACATGAAAAAGTTCCTTGAGAAAGAAGGAACCCTTTTCCTTAAGCATCAAGTGATTAGCTATTTGCCTAAAAACCTAAAAATAAGGACCATAATATTATTCAATATTGAAAATATTTATGATTACTAACAGATAATTAATATTTTAAGTATTAAATTTTACATTTACTCTAATTGTAAACAAAGGAGAGGGCTGTGTTAAATGCCCTAGGAAAACATTAGAAAAAAGAACAGAATGTATTAAAAACTATATAACAGTATTTCAATATTCTCTCTCTGTGATTGATTCTCTGTAATTTTCATTTCATAAATTTTTCTTCAGTATCTTCCAGTTTCCTAAGTTGTATGAATTAAGTCTGTGAACTAAATAGGAAAATGTGATTGTTCTGTATTAAGCTCTTTGTGGTAGATATTGATATTCTCCTATAATTAGAAGGCTTTTTCCCCCCACACAGCTGAAGTATTCTATAATTTTAAAAAACAAAATGTTATTTTTAAAATAGCCAAGAAGCTATTGAATATATAGAGGCATATACTATCTTTGGTAAACCAAAAAGTCATGAACTTGGAAGCAAGAGTATGTATTTTAAAAAATATCTTTTAAATAGGTCAACATTATTACTTTAGAAAGATGTCAAATATATTCATCTTACAAATGAGAACAACTTTCACCAAATAGACAAAATGCCTTTCCCCAAATCATGAAGAGAGTAGGGTGGCTGGAAATAGGGCTTAGGTCTCCTCTTCCTCAGTCCAGTATGACTGTAGGCTTATCACAGAAATACTAACTATTTAGTACAAAATGATTTGTAGTCTTGCATAAAGGTAGCTAACCTACTACAGGCCATTCTCCATTTGCTCATCTTAACAGGTGTCAGATTTAGAGGACAAAAACTAAACTTAGAGTTGAAATCCTGACTTATCCCACACAATTAAATTTCTTTCATCATCCATAGGAAAATGAGAAAAAAGAGAAAGAGAAAAAAAATATCATTCTGTTTTGGTCAAATGAGAAGGTGGGTTGAAGAGAAATAATTTCTATTTTTACAGCTGGCTCTGAATTTCCAAAAAGAAGGTATTTCTCTTGGCTTAGAAAATACCTTGATAGAAATGTGAGGAGGAAAAGCACCAAGGCCTTAGGACCATGTTCTATATGGAAACACCAAGTGAAAAAATAGTAATATTGCTCTACATAGCCATTTAACAGAAATTTGAAGAAAGAGCTTGTGTATAAGAAATGTCAGTTCAAAACAATCAGATCTATAAAAGTAGAAAAGGAGAGCTTTGTTTCTTGTAAAAAAGTATAACCTGTAAGTTGGAAAACAGAACTTCTGGCAGAAATCGAAAGCAGGTGCTTCGGAGACAAAAGGGAGAGAGATTGAGATGTATTCTTGAGATTGGCTATGCATACATATATAGTAGACTATAGAATAATCTTATGGATATTTATGAGGGAACCCTAATGCATGCATACTGAGTAAACATATATGTTACTTATGTCCCATGATCACTTGATCAATTTGGGGTGGAGATTTAATGTTAAAATAAGGTAAAACTTGCCTCTTTACATAAGAAGGCGAAACACAGGGCATGAAAGCATCTTGTGCACAGCCTCTGTGGACCAGTCAGAACCACTTTGAAGCTGATGGTCAGTTATCAGGATGGAATGCTTTTTAAGGCTGGTTGGTTGTCACGGGGAAAACACATTAAGTCATGGGAGGTTGGTCACTACAACAGGTAGTCTATTAAGGTCAAGGGAAAAATCTTCCAGACCTAGATTTTTAGGAACTGATTTATGTTTAATGTAGGAAAGTCTTGAGGGGGTTAATAAGGTAGGGGAGTGTTGAAGCCTGACCAACTTCTTGCCTTGCCGAAGCTCTAGAATCTAGTTTTTAACATTTTTCTGGAGTCTCTTTTGCCACAAAGAGTCAGATTAAATTCACTAGCAGATTTATTTTTATTTCATAGGAAGAAATGAGTCCAAATAACATAGTAAGATGTTGAACAATAAGAATAAAAGTGAAAAATGTTAATGATGGAGTGTCTAAAATCTTCTGGGAACAATAACATTTACTTTTAATTTCTCTTATGTGCTAACAATACCCTCATTATTGAGTCAGGGAAAAAATATTAAAATTAGAAAAAGTAACACCAAAATTTGTTACACACCTAAATGCCCGGGACACATGGTATCATTAGAAACGCAGTTATACGGTTTCTATTTCATGCCTGAAGCAGGGAAAGGAGAACAACCCCAGGAGGAGAGAATTGATAAGATAGAGAATTCAATGGAAGCAGAATCTTGGCACAAGAATTGGATAAATTACAGAATTCTAAAATGCAAGTCCACCTCCTACAAGCATTCCTGATAATTAAGGAAAATATTAGTCTCAACTTTTTTGTGATCAAAATTTAACTCAGTAGATATTTATTCTCAAAAGGTGTCACGACCGTAGTTGACATCTCAGTTATACTAGCACGAATCATGAGTGTAAAAATCCTAACACAAGGGAATGCTTGCCTTTCAATTTCATTTAACATCTGTATCATATTTGGCTCTTTTCAAAGTCAGAGATGACGCCCATCTCTAGGAAGGCTTACATTAGTTTATTTTGTGATATGCAGTAAAGCAAAACCATTAAGGAAAATTATTTCAATCACACCAAATACCAAATGGAAATACACTTTAGGATATTTAAAGAGTCAAATGTAAAATATTAAGATAGAGAAAACTAACAAGATAATGGCACTGCTGTGCAGAAGAAATTTTAAAAATTATGTCCTTTGTGCAAAAACAAGTTGACCACAATAAGAAAACATATATAACATTGGTTATTATAAATTGAAAAAAGATAACTTGTCTCTACTAAAAATACAAAAAAAAAAAAAAAAAATTAGCCAGCCTGGTGGTGGGCGCCTGTAGTCCCAGCTACTGAGGAGGCTGAGGCAAGAGAATGGCGTGAATCCAGGAGGCCGAGCTTGCCATGAGCTGAGATCGCGCCACTGCACTCCAGCCTGGGCAACAGAGCGAGACTCCATCTCAAATAAATAAATAAATAAATAAATAAATAAATAAATGAAATTTGACAACTATAGCAGGTAAAGGCTAACCCCAACATTGTATAGATTATATCAATTATGCAGCAAGCATCAGGATTCACACAATAAGGTGGACAAAGGATTTACAGAGATTATTCAAAAGAAGAGGCAATCCAAATATTGAGTAACCATCTGAGAAATATACAACTACATTATTGATCAAAATAACGAAAGTTAAAAAATCACACATTTATTATATGATAAGCTTGTAACAGCAGTTAACTTCTTTGGTGATATTTTATACTGACCAGCATGTCATTTAATAACCAGAATGTGATTAAACTTGGCTATACTTGTGATGTATAGTGTGAAAATGTGTACATTAGCATTTTTGTGAAAAGCAAAATGAAAATGTTTAACCAAGAATTTCAACCAAGTGTATACCTTTGACCTAGTAATCCTAAGGAAATCGTAATTAAAAATAAAACTAAAATCTACCCTAAACATCAAAAAATAAGATAAGTAAATTATGAGGTGAATCAGTTCACTGCTACAAATAATTTTAAATACAAAAAATAATGACAATTTAGTATATCTTTTTAATCTAAGCTCAGAATATATACATGTATATGCTCAGAATACATACCTATGTTCGTGTGTGTGTGGTAAAAGTTAAAAGAAGTTTTTGAATCAGAGTGAGGAATAGAGAGTGAATTTATCTTGGAATTTCTTTATTGTTCTTATTCATGTGAGAAATACAGGGTTTTTTGGGGGAAGGGGATCATATTGACTATGGCACACACATAACTTTTGCTTCCTTAAGTTATGTCTTTTTCTTTTTTTTTTTTTTTTTTTGAGACAGAGTTTCACTCTTGTTGCCCAGGTTGGAGTACAATGGCGCCATCTCGGCTCATTGCAACCTCCACCTCCCAGGTTCAAGCGATTCTCCTGCCTCAGCCTGCCAAGTAGCTGGGATTACAGGTAGGCACCACCACACCTCACTAATTCTGTATTTTTAGTAGAGATGGCATTTCATTATGTTGGTCAGACTGGTCTCGAACTCCTGACCTCAGGTGATCCACCCACCTCAGCCTCCCACAGTGCTGGGATTACAGGCATTAGCCACCTAGCCTGGCCCAGTTATATCATTTTTATCTGTTGACATAAACCATTTCTTAATTAAATTAAAAGAAATATTAAAGCTATATTATCTGCTCCAAATTTTCATTGTCTTTATAAAGTATTTAAAAAACAACTTTAATTAATAACAATTTATTAGAAGTATGTTATCTCCCAGCATTAGTGAGATATACTGTCCTGAATAGGCTTCAACAAGGCTGAAAAAAAGTGACATGATAATTGTAATATGAATTTAGACATGTCCTGATGTTACCAGTGACTGCTAACATATTTTCTAATGTTTTATGTACTTCTTTATTGAGGTTCTATTACCTGCATGTAATAATATATGAGTTTTAGGTGTTCCACATTCTTTTTCCACATTACTATCATTTGAATGTTTTTATTTTAGGCACTCTAGTGGGTTCGTAGAGGTATCACACTGTTGTACCAGGCACTATTTTAGGTGCTCTATGTGCAGTATCTATTTAATCCTCAATAAACCTATGTGGATACAGGCATTTTCCAGAATTAGAATATGAGTTGTCAAACTGTGGAGCCTGAGCTCTTAACCTTTTTAATAGTATTACCTCTACAAGTACCACATCAATTCTTTTCTTCATTTTCTGGCACATCATTATACAGGTATGCTTGTTGTAGTGAAGGAAATTAAAATCAATCATTCTTTTTCCATTAGCTCAGAATATTAATCAAATTGATGTTGCATTTTCTCCCTTTAACCTATGACATTCATAAAACTGTCTTTGAAGCACTAAGAAATTGCAACCATGCCAATTAGACCATTGTAGACCTAATGTTTCTATAATGAAACTTCACTTTTCAAACAAAATAGTGCCTGTCTCTAGATTTTCAACACTGCAAAATGTCAGCATTTCTTCATTATACTTAGAGAACAAATACTACCCTTCATTAAAATCATGTTGATTTTATTGATTTCTCTGTTTGCCGTGCTATTCTTAGTGTTGTTTAGCACTTTGTGAAAACAATATGTGGAATGAGCTACATGAACCGTATTATTCATCGTCTCCTTTCAAGCAGCTCTTGAAGATATCCATTCAAGCCCAAGTACAAGGTTATAGTTTTTATTGCTCAAGTCAGGAAAAGAGTCAGTACTGTGCAATAAAGATAAACTTTCCACAAGTGTTTATGGTTTACAATAGAGAATTCTATTAATATATGTACATTCTGAATAATGCGCAGTTAAAACACTGCACTGTTACTGACCCAGGAATTTTAAGCCTAAAATGAAATATGTTTTCCCTAAATTAATTTCTTTCTTGAAGTTTCCTACTTCCATACCTCTTCTTCTCCTTACTTTGCCAAAATATGTTTAGGGAACTCTGCGTTCTTGAATACCATCTCCTTCTAACACCTCTCCCTAACCCTGCCAACCGAAATTCGGGATAAAAATTACAAAATAAATAGTTACATTTGGTTCTGTCTTCAGATTATAAATTGTATGTGAAATTATTTTTTCACCCCCAGGAACTTGAATTATAACGTGTTGGTGAGACTCCAACTACTATCAGGCAAGTGGACTCATTTACATGACAGAAAGAAGCAGCAAGTCACTAACAATTAGTAGAAGATATCCAAAGTTTAAAAGAAAAATGGGTGTGATATAATCAACTCATCATATATGTGGGGAATTTCAAGTTTTTTGTTTTATTTAATATATAAAGAAGAATGTTCAAGACAATTCGAATTGATATAATTTCCTAACTTGTTCACATATACATATTTGAAGAATTGGGAAAATTTTAACACTAATCTTTTCTATTATATTATTCAATTTTGTTAAAAATTAAACCATCAAAACTAAACTTGTATACAATGTTTGTGTGCAATTCTTTCATAAATAACTCTTCAATCAATCTGATTGTTATCAAGTAGAAATAATTCTAATGTGAATATGTAAAAAAGATCATAAAGAATCATAGATCTCTCATTATGTCTTAAATTTACCACATGCTAATCAAATTATGCATTTAATTACCAACATTTTAATTTATTGATTTGCATAGGTATGATGTTCTCTTTTATGTGCAAGAAATTATATTATGCTTTCTAAAACTTTCAAGAAAGTTTGTAAGTTTTAATTATCTTCTCTCTACTATCAGATTCACAAAATATCATTACTTTCTTGGTAATAATGATGTAATATTAAATATGCTATGAGCAACGAAGTTTAGATCATTCTTAATAAAACAGAAATGTTTAGACAATTAAAATCTATAGAGTGAAATCTTTCCTCATATAAATCATATGGATAAAACAGACTTTTCAACACACTACTTTAGAATAGCCAACTTGACCTTGATCCAGCTCCCCATCACTTAGACTATTTTCCAGTGTGTCACTAAGCTGTCATTGATCTAAGTCCTTAATATAATTAAAGAGGAATTCAAGGTCCATGTTATTTTCTTTAAACTTTGAACTCTAAAACAATCAGAAAATGTAGAACTTTTACAGAAGTTTTCATTTAACAGTAGACTTTTTTTAGGAGAAAAGGAACTTTTTTAGACCAAATTAAGTGAATGTTTTCAAGTGAGATGTAAAATAAAAAAAAAATGATTTCCCACTAGAGCCTAAATCATAAATCATTTTCAAAGAAATCAATGTACATTCCCTTCTGTGTGTGGGATTTCATTCCCTTACATAATATATCTTCCTAAAACAAATGAAACTATCGTATACCCTTGCTAATAGAAAACTAATGATAGGCAATACCTCAGATACCTCACTTATAATACTTTTATACTTATTCCTTTATATCTCCATAAAGCTTCATTTTTATGTTTCACTAGGTAATTTCTAAGGAAGGAAAATCTGTTCTAAATCATTAGCTTTGTGTATTCGAAAACATATATTCATGATATATCATAGCAGGTTTTAAAAGTCAATTAGAATCAATCAATAAGAGTATTGTGTAAGATTTTTGAATGCCTGAACTAGTCTTTAATAATAATTTTTAAAAGCATTCACATAGATCTAATTGACAGTTATAACTTCTTTCAGAATTGGATTTGTTCTGGAAAGGAAAATAACAACAGGATAGAATTAGATGACTATTGTATTTTCATTTCTAGCTTTCAAATAGCTGTGTTATTTATATTTAGAGGTAAGACTAGTGCTATATTTTGTGGGGGATGTAGACACTGACATCAAAAGACCTAGAGTCTAAGAGAGAGTTACTGTGACGCAAGATAACAGTTACAAGCACCCATAAATTGGGAGGACATGAAGAGTTATGGAAGTGCAGAAGAAAAGAGGTTCCTTCCTGCTTCGGAGGAGCAGGATCAGGGAAGAATGACCAAAGGAAGTGGCTTTTGAACTGGACCTTGAAGGATGAGTAAGAGAACTGGGTGTCAAAGAGGATAACGCTTCCCAGCACACTTATTAAGAACCAGTAACATCTTATAAACCAGGGTACTGAGAAATACCATCTTGGGAAATGTCACTGTACAAAACTAGTAGCTGTGGCCACTGTAAAGCAAGAAGGGCATTATCTGAACAGTGTTCAGCGAGAGAGAAAAAGATGTGAAGGGGAGGGGAGGAGACTTGCTGCAGAGACAGACTCAGACAGACTTGGTAACTGCTTATAAACAAGGGCAAGTAGATACAAATTTCATAAAGCTCTGAGCGGTATTCATGCTCTGCTATGACTTCCAACTGTCATTACAAGAAAGAAAGGTGCCTGCAACTATAAATAGTATCCCCACTTTCACAACTATTATAATAAAGCACATTTCCCATCTGTGAAGATAACAAAGACAGGAACCACCGTTTATTTAATTGGACAATATTAAACACCACCTCACTGTTTTTCATTTCTCAGTCTTCTTTGCTGGTTTATCTTGTACTCCATCACTTCTTAACATTGGAAGGTCCCAGAGTTCAGTCTGTGGTGGGCTGCTTCTCTCTCTATGCTCACTCTTGGGGATCTCTTCCATGCTCAGGGCATTAAATGCCATCCTTATACAGATGAATCCCAGGTTACTATCCCTAGCCAAGAAATCTCACCTACACTCAGAATTGCCTATTTGACATGCCTACTTCAGTGCTTAGGACACTTCTCAGATTCAGCATATTTTAAACTAGTCTCCTGATTATGCCCCTTCAACATTCCTGACTTACACTGCCACCAGCTATCTTCCCCTTCCAGATGTTCATGCAAAAAATCTTACAGGTATTTCTGACCCCATTCTTTTTCTCTCACCCTACATCCAATGCACCAACATCCTGTTAGGTCTATCCTTAAAACTGAGCCAGAATCTGACCTATATTCATTACATTACTCTCATGTCTGGCCCAAATTACTTCTCTGGCTCCTATCTCATCTCTCTATTGCCTTGCAGTATACTCTCAAATAGAGTGGCCCGAGGGATCCTTTTAGAACATATCTCAAGTACTATGACTGCTATGCTCAAAACCCAATGTGGCTCTCCATTTCCAATGAGGACCCATGTCTCCATATGTTCTGACCTCATCTCCTACTACATTTCCTTCTGTGCACTCCACACTAGACACAACAGCCTCCCTGTTCTTTTTCAACTGTGTCAGGTAAATTCCAGAACAAGCTGTTTCCTCTGCCTACCCTGGACTCCCCCAAGGTAACTGTAGAACAGATTGTCACCTTGGTCAAGTCTGCTCAAATGTCACACTTGCAACGAGGTCTACTGTGACCACCTTATTTGAAATTATAATCATCTTTCCTACCCCATCTAGTGTTCCTAACCTCCATTATTTTGCTCCTTTTTTTCTATTCACTTCCATAAAATTTATCAACTTTCTATTATACAACGTGATTTAATTATTTACTGGAGTTTTTAAATGTGTGTCTTTCTCTTTACTGGTAGATAAACTCCATATGTGCAAGGATCCTTCCTTTATACACTCATGTACCCCAATACCTACAACATTAACTGCCAACAAAAATGATATTAATTTGATGCATTGATTAATACAGTAATATTTAGCTGTTTGCAATCTAGGGAAAACTATATTTGTTTATAGTATTTTGTGCCATATTTTTCCATTTGAGTTTTAGAGCTGTGTTCACTTTATGAAATAATATGGGAGTATGGCCCACCTATACTGCAAGGATACTATGAAATTTTGGATATGGTATACAAATTATCTATGCCAGAAAAGTTCAAGGGAATTTACCAATAAGGCATTCAATTCACAGAGTACTCAGCAGAGTTTTATTTTTTATGAATTTCTCAAGTTTTTCTTCTGTTATTTTCTACTTTCTGCGGAAGAAAAATTTGGAAATTAAAACATATATACATGTATGCATTTCATACATATATCAACTCTTAGGAGTATATATGTATACAGACATTTTCTAAATATACTAGCACTTAACATGAGAGCCTATAATGTCTAACTTGGTGTTAAGAACAGGACTCTAGAGTCAGAGTGCTTGTGTTTGAATACTGGGGTTTGAATTCCAGTTACTAAACCTGGACGCTTTGGCAAGTTATTTTATATGTTATGATCAGGTTCCCCAACATAAAAAGGCACAAGTAATAGTATGTATCTTTTTGGGTTGGAATGAATGATTCAACACATGTAAAGCATATCTGGAATTGAAACAAAGGATTGAGTATTTCAACTTCTTATGGTTAAAATGAAAATAAAAATCACTGCACAAGCAATAGTACTTTCTATGATAGCCGATATTCATGTTGTTAAAACTTCTAGTTTATGCTTATGCAGCAGATGCTGTGGAACCCTTGAACTTTTTGATTCTCTCTCTGTATGAATTTAATAATCTGTGAACAAACACTTGACAAGGTCCTACATAAGGGGATTCTGTAATTTTTTTGTGGTGTGAGGAATTCACTGTGGATGTGAATAATTTCACCCACTAATGTATATGTTTAATTATAAAGTATTTATGTTGTGTTAAGCATTCTATTTAATAATACGACAGGCACCTCTCAGATCTGCTGCATCTGTATTTCTTGGAGGACAACAGGACACCTAAGTTTTAGTCTCTCCCCCAGGGAAGTTTTGTTCAACAACTCTGTACTTTGTGCCACTCGGTGTAGGTCTCGTTTGTATATGTTCTCAGAGCTCTGTACATTCATTCTGTATCACTTTTTCTTGGCACCAGAATTGCACTTTTGCAGTTATTAGTATAATTACTAGTTCAAAGTCACAATACAGGCTCCATGCAGGCATGGATTGTGTCTGTCTTATTTATTTGTTGTACTTCCACTAGCAGTTTCAACACCTGAGACGTAGTAGTAGACACTCACTAAATATTTATTTAATAAATGAGTGAATAGAAGGTACTATGCAAAGCACACCAAACAATACAATATAGTGCTTAAGAGCATCAGTTTTAGAGGAAGAAAATTTTGATTTTGAGTCTTTCTCTGCCATTTTCTATAGAAATCCTTCCTCGAGAAAGTTAGGTAATGTTTCCGATACTCAGCTTCCTCATCTGGAAAACAGATTTTAAAAATTTCCTATCATCACAAAATGAGCGTGAAGCAGGATCATGTATCTAAAGAGTTCTGCACATTCAACAGTACCCAGGATATAATAAATTGTGGATATTATTATTAGATTTATTATCAAACAGGTTATTATATCTTTATTCCTAATTGTACTTTTCATTAACATGAAATGACCTTCCTTATCCAACCTTATTTGGTTTGCATTTAAAATAGCTTTCCCTGAAAAATATTCTAAAATTCCATATCTATTTTATTAAATTGATATATTTGCTACAAATTAAGCCAACTTGGCTTAATTAATATATTTGCGATGAATTAAGCCAATAATTGTTAGATTCTTCAGATGCAGATAGCAGCAGCCTAATGTAGTTAAAGGCAGAAAAGAACTACAGGTTGTACCTCACTACCCAGTAACAGGCTGAATGTTCCAGTGAAGGTAGGGGTTGGTCTCAACCCTGCCACTTCTGACTGGATTGCAGCAAATGGTACAACAATAGTCATATGGTTTGTTCACCTGAAGAATGATGAAGTCTCAGCCCCATCTTTTTAAATTCTCTAGGGTACCTTGCAAGAAGATCCATTTGAGACAGATGTAACAGTTTTCTAGTGGTTGAATCCAGCCAGGTTTTAATCAGAATCAGGCAACAGAATTCTCTGTTTTGTGGTTCATTTCAGGGCTGGAATGAATCTAGTCCTCTGAATGTCCAAGGGGAATGAGCTTCTGGATTGTAAACTTTGTTTATGCAACCACACTGGTGCTTGATTAATACCTCTACCCAATTAAACAATTTTAAACATCATTAATTTCATCAATAAAAATAATTTATCACATCCTTTATACCAGTTCTACACAGAGATGACGAAAGCTGACTTGTTTGTAGCTGCTGCATTTAGGGTCTTTAAAGAGTGGCTCACGCCTCCTATCCCAGCATTTTGAAAGGCACGGTGGGTGGATCCTTTGAGTCCGGGAGTTCATGACCAGCTTGGGCAACATGGTGAAATATTGTCTTTATGAAAATACAAAACTTAGCCAAGCATGGGGGTGCATGTCTGTGGTTCCAGCTATTTGAGAGGCAGAGCTGGGAGGATGACTTGAGCCTGGGACGTGGAGGTTACAGTGAGACAAGTACCACTGCACTCCAGCTTGGGCAACACAGAAAGACCCTGTCAAAAAAAAAAAAAAAAGACTTCAAATAAATTCTGATAAATCTCTCTCCCACCACCCCATTTTAACCACACTGGGAGTTTATATAAATCAAAAAATTAACATGCACATGGCAGCTTCTATGCTGAAATATTTTATGGTAAATTAAAGCAATGTAAAAATGTTTGCTAGATCATTTTATAGTTAACACTTTGCATCCTGGAGATATTTACTTACTCTCTATGTGCTTCAGTTTCTCTCTCTAAAATGGGGATAATAATACTAATTACCTTACATGTTTGGTGTGAATTTCAAATGAATTAATACCTATTAAACACTTAGAACAATGCCTGGCCTATACTAAGGATTCAGTAAATTTTAGCAGCAGCAGCTGCTGCTACTACTACTGCTACTAATACTGCTACTACCATTTTGTAATAACTAATACTTATTGAAAATATCAGCAGATTAATAAAAATTCTCTGGGCTCCAGGTTGTAGTTCTCCTGGATGTTCTGGATGTTATTTTCTCTGAGTCTCAGGACTCTGCTCCCTTTTCCTGCATCACTTAATTCTTTCTTAGTTTCTATGTTTATTTTCCCCATTTGCCTAGTTATGAATAAAAGAAATCTCCAGGTTATGTGCATTATACACAGTTTCTACACAAATCCCTCTTGGATTGATCAGGTAAGTCTCGAGGAAACCAGTGACTTCCTAGGAAATCAAATTTCTTCTCTTAGGTTGGAAGTAAGACTGTGGGTTAATATATACTGGTATTCGCCTAATTTTCAGTTCCTCAGAAGCAATGAACAAATGCTAACTTCCCTCATAGGTGTGAGACCAGATTTTAAACCTCTAGAACAGAAGATCTCAACTCATCATCCCTAGCTTAGATTTAGATGTCAGAAGTCATTGCTTGTCCTCTATGGTGTTTTTTTTGTTGTTGCTGCTGTTGATTGCTTTATTTTACTTAATTCGAGGCAACATTTAAAAGTTGGGAGATTTTCCATTAAAACTCACATGTCAAGTATCTCTTGAACTATCAGAAGATCAGGCAACAAATGCTTGTGTACAGCCAAGTGGCAGCTGCTTTTCTTCTAGATGGCATGGGCACTTCAATTTACCTCAGGGACTCTCCACCATAAGGTAAATTGACTCTTGATAATTTTTATGTGTGACTGTGCTCTTCTATTTCTTTTGTTGCGGATATATTCCTTGTACTCAACTAACCTACATCTGTTCCCAAGTCCTTACTTAATACTAAAATGAGAAAAATGTCAGGCTTCTGTCTATTGGCAACCCTTCTACTTGTGTTTTGAATCCCATTCTATTTTTGCATACTCAAAGATTTTGCATTTTTCTGCACTATCAGTTTTTTCTCTTAACTGATTTTTGCTCATCAGCATGCAAAAATGCAGTAATATCTTCCAACTTTGAAATACTCTGTTGTTTTTAACATCCCAAATCAAACTACTACCTCATTTCTCTTTTATAGCAAAATCCCGAATAGTCAATGCATGAATAACTCTCCTCCTTCACTTCTTTTCCTTTTTCTAATCATTGCAATCAGGCTCTTATTCCCTCTCCTCTACTGAAACTACTCTTGTCAAACTTACCAATAACTTCTATCTTGCTAAATCCTAAAATTAACTCTTCGCGGTTACCTTAACTAGACATTACAACAGCATTTGAAAAGTTCTTCAATAACCCTTGCTTGAAATGGTTTCTTCTGTTAGTTTCTATGATATTATGTTTCCATGTTTTTCCTCCTAGCTGATTGACTGACTCTTTTTAGGCTTACTTGAAGGGCTATCCTCATCTTATGTGCATCCCACTCCTTAATATCCCATTCATGTTTTATGCATGATATCTTACTTGTCACATCTCTTACCATACTCTGACCATACACATGCACTAGGCTTTAAATATTTTTCCATGTACCAATTACTCTCAGAATTCTGTACGCCCAAATATTCTGAACTCCGCACTCTTATGAACATGCCAACTAAATATCACCACTTGAATACAAATTGGGCTCTCAATCGTACATATCTGAACCTAAACTCTTGATTTTCTTCTTCAGTCTTGCTTTTACTCCAGCTTTCCCTATCTCAGTGAAAAGAACATAATTTATCCAGTTACTATTTCATGATTCTTTTTCTTTCATCACTCTTGATGTATAATCTCTCGACAAGTCTACTGACACTTTCTTCAAGATAGTTGTCTAAATCTGACCACAGCTCACTACTGGCCATCACAAAAACTCTAGTAAAGACTACCCTCATTGTTCACTAAGACTACCATAATAGTTACCTAACGAGCCTCCCTGTCTTACTCCCAAATTTCTAGCCAGTTCTCTGTCATTGTGATCTTCATAAATGTTAAAACAAATCATGTTATGTACTGTGATTAAAACCATCAGATGGTTTCCCATCACTAGGGTGACCAACTTGTCTCACTGTGCCTGGCCCTTTCCTAGATTTAACATAAAAGTTCCAGGTTCTAGGAACATTATTGGTCCCAAGCAAACTGAAACAGTTAATCACCTCATCTGTAACATACATAAAATAAAATAAAAATCCCTACTATTCACTAAGTCTAAACATGATCTAGAGCCTGCCATTCTCTTGTATGTCATGTCCAATCACTCTTTGCTTTGCTCACTCTTTTCTAGCCACACTGGCCTTCCACAGTTACTCAAACATATTAACCTTGCTTCTGCCTTAAATGTTTACTGAATAATTATATGAATCTAGTAAAAAGTATTAAAGCAAAAGACAATTAGGGCCAGGCATAGTGGCTCACATCTGAATCTCAGAACTTTGGGAGGCTGAGGTGGGTGGCTTGCTTGAGGTCATGAGTTTGATACCAGCCTGGTCAACATGCAAAAAATATAAAAATGAGGCGGGCATGGTGGCGCACATCTTTAGTCCCAGCTACTTAGAAGGCTGAGGCATGAGAATTGCTTAAACCTGGGAGGCGGAGGTTGCAGTGAGCCAAGATCTCGCCACTGCACTCCAGCCTGGACAACAGAGCAGGGCTCCGTCAAATAAAATAAAATAAAATAAAATAAAAGACAGTTAGGATGGTGACATATTTTAAAAAATAATAAAAATAGAAAGAGAAATTAACCAAATTATACCAGTACAAAAAAATCAATAAATCACAAAGGAAGACAGAAATAGGAGGAAAAAAGGATAAAAAGAACTATAAAATAAAAAACAACAAAATGGAAAAAGTAAGTCCTTACTTATCAATAATTACTTTAAATGTAAATGGTTTAAATTGTCTACACAGAAGACACAGGGTGGCTAAATAGATTTTTAAAAAATCAAAATTGACCAATATGCTACCTACAAAAGCCTAATTTTAGTTTTAAGAATACACCTAGGCTTAAAGTGAAGGGATGGAAAAAGATAGTGCAGATTATGATGGTTAATTTTATGTGTTAACTTGACTGGGTTAAGAGATGCACAAAACACAGGTAGAGGGTTTTTTTTTTTTTTTTTTTTCCCCTGGGTGTGTCTGCTAGGGTGTTTTTAAAATAGATTATCATTTGAATCAGTAGACTGAGTAAAGAAGAGTTACCCTCACCAATGTGGGCAGGCCTCATCCAAGCCATTGAAGGCCCAGATGAAACAAAGGGTAAAGGAAGAGTGAATTTGCTTTATCTTCTGGAGCTGATATGTCCATATTCTCCTCCTCTTGGACATGAAAACCCCAGATTTCAGGCCTTAAGAGTACAAGGCTAATACTAGGGCTCACCCAATTCCCCTACCCTTGTTCTCATACCTTTCACCTTTGACTAAATATTGTATCATTAGATATCCTGGTTCTCAGGCCTTTAGACTCAGAGTAATTATACCACCAGGTTTTCTGGTTCTTCAACTTGTAGACAACACATTTGAGGAGTTTTTGGTGCTCATAATCACATGAATCAATTCCCATAATAAGTCTTATCTATCTATCCATCTATTTATCTATATCTAATCTATATATCTATATATATTCTATTAATTATGTTTCTCTGGAGAACTCTAATACAAAAATGATAACTGAAAGAAAGTGGAGTTGGCTATGCTTATATAGGACAAAATAGACTTTCAGTCAAAATCTTTCATAAGAGACAAAGAAAGACATTATAAATGGTTCAATTCATCAAGAGGATATAATAATTATAAATATGTATAGATTAGAAAGCAAATATGAACAGAACTGGAAGAAGAAACAGACAGTAATACTGTAATAGTAGGGAACTTAAATTCCCCCGTTTCAACAATGGATAGATCATCCAGACAGAAAATCAATAAGGAAATAACAGACTTATATAATGCTGTAACCAAGTAGACCTAACAGTCATGTACAGAACATTCTACCCAACAGCAGCAGAATACACATTTTTCTTGAATGCACACGGAACATTCTCCAGGATAAATCATATGTTAGGCCACAAATAAGTCCAACAATTTAAGAAGTTTGAAATCATATTAAATTTTTTGTTATGACCACAATCATATGAAACAAGTAACAGGAAGAAAACTGGAAAACTTACAAATGTGTGGAAATTACACTCCTGAACAACCAACACGACTGGTCAAAGATAAAAGGAAATCAAAAAGTATTTTGAGACAAATGATAATAAAAACACAGCATACCAAAATTTATGAGATGCAGCAAAATCAGTTCTAAGAAAGAAGTTTACAGCAATAAATGCCCATATTGAGAAAATATAGGCTGGTCTCGCTGGGTCATGCCTGTAATCCCAGCACTTTGGGAGGCCAAGGTGGACGAATCAGCCAAGGTCAGGAGCTTGAGATCAGCTTGGCCAACATGGTGAAACTCTGTCTCTATTAAAAATACAAAAATTAGCCAGGCCTGGTCGTGGGTGCCTGTAATCCCAGCTACTGGGGACACTGAGGCAGTAGAATATTTTGAACCCGGGAGGCAGAGGTTGCAGTGAGCTGAGATAGTACCACTACACTCCAGCCCAGGCCACAGAGTGAGATTCCATCTCAATAAGGAAAAAAAAAAAAAAAGAAGATGTCAAATTGCCTAAAAAAAGAAAAACACTAAGCACAAAGCTAGTAGAAAAAATGAAGTAATACAAATTAGAGGAGAAATAAATGAAATAGAAAATAGAAAGACAATTGAAAAAATCAACAAAACTAAGAGTTGGCATCTTAAGATAAACAAAACTGGCAAATCTTCAGCTAGGTTAACCAAAAAATAAAATAAAATAAGGAAGACTAAAATAAATAAAACCATACATGAAGGAGGAGACAATGCAACTGATACCACAGAAATACAAAAGATCATGAGACTACTGTGAACAATTATACACTAACAAATTAGATAACCTAGAAGAAATGGATACATTGCTAGACAAACACAACCTACCAAGACTGAATTATGAAGAAATGGAGAGTCTAAACAGATCAATAATAAGTAATGAGATTGAATCAGTAATCAGAAACTCCCCAACAAGGAAAAGTCCAGAGCCAAATGACTTCATGGGTGAATTGTACCAAACTTTTAAAGAATAACTAATACCAATGCTTCTCAAAACTTCCAAAAATTGAAAAAGAGTCAACATTTCTAAACTCATTTTACAAAACCAGTATTATCCTCATACTAAAGCCCATAAGGACACCACAAGAAAAGAAAATGAATACAGATATAAAAATCCTCAATTAAAAAACCTAACAAATTGATTTCAATAGCACATTTAAAGTATTCATTTATTACAATGAAGTGGAATTTATCCCAGGGATGCAAGGATGGTTCTATAAATGCAAATCAATAAATTTGCTATACCACCTTAACAGAATAGAAAATAATTTCATTCTGTTATTAATAATAATAATGAAATATTATTTCAATAGTTGCAGAGAAAGCATTTGACAAAATTCAATATTTATTCATGATTTAAAAAAAAAACTTTTAAATTAGATGTAGAAGAAATCTGCTTCAACATAATAAGGTCCATAGATGACAAACCCACAGTTAACATCATATTCAATGATGAAATGCTGAAAGCTTTCTCTCTAAGATTAGGAACAGCACAGTGGTGCCCAGCCTTACCACTAATATTAAATATATGACTGGAAGTTCCAGCCAGAGGGATTAAGAAAGAAAAAGAAATAAAATGTATCCAAATGGGAAATAAAGAATTAAAACTATTTATTTGCAAATGATATGACCTTTTATATAAAAAATTCCAAAAGACTCCACAGAAACCTGCGAGAATTAATAAGTAAATTTAGTAAAGATGTAGGATACAAAATCAACATACAAAAATCAGTTGTGTTCCTACACACTAACAATGAACTCTTCAAAAAGTAAATTAGGAAAACAACCCCATTCACAATAGCATCAGAAAGAATAAAATAGTCAGGAAAAAATTTAATCAAGGAAGTAAAAGATCTGTATATCCACTCAAAACTATAAGACATTAATGAAAGAAACTGAAGAAAACACAAGTAAATGAAAACTCATGTTCATAGATTAGAAGTAATATTATTAAGACGTCCATACTACCTAAAGCTATCTATAGATTCAATGTAATCAAAATTTCAAAGACATTTTTCACAGAAATAGAAAAAACAGTCCTAAAATTCATATGGAATCACAAAAGACCTCAAATAGCCAAAGCAATCCTGATAAAGAAGAACAAAGCTAGAGCCATCACATTTCCTGATTTCAAATTATATTACCAAGTTATAGTAATCAAAACAGCATGGTATTGGCATGACAACAGACATAGCCCAATGGAATGGAATATAGAGCCCAGAAATAAACAAGGGTGCTAAGAACACATAATAGGGAAAGGACAGTTTCTTCAATAACTAGTATTGGAAAAACTGAATATTGACATGCAAAAGAATGAAATGGGACCCATATCTTATCCCATCCACAAAAATTAACTCAAAATGAATTAAAGACTTAAATCTCAGACCTGAAATCACAAAATTCCTAGAAGAAAATACAGATGGTCCATGACTTACCATGATTTTTTAAATTGGTGATGTGTTAAATGCATTTCCAACTTACCTTATTTTCAACTTATGATGGGTTTATTGGAACATATCCCATTATAAGTCAAGGAGCATCTGTATAGGAAAAAAGCTTCTTGACGTTGGTCTTGGCAAGTATTTTTTTCAATATGACCACAAAAGCACAAACAACAAAAAATAAACGGGTAAAAATAAACAAAACTAGCCAAAAGTTAAAAAGCAAAAATAAATGAGTGGGACTATATAAAAAGATCCAGTACAAAAAAGGTAGCAATCGACGAAATTGAAAGGCAACCTATGGAATGGGAGACAATATTTACAAACCATATATCTAATAATGGGTTAAGATACAAAAATGTATAAGAGTTATACAACTTAATAGCAAAAAAATAATAATAGCCATATTTTTTAAAATGGGCAAAGGATCGGAATAGACTTTTTTCAAAGAAGATATATTAATACAACTGGTCAACAGGTATATGAAAAGGTGCTCAACATCACTAATTATCAGGGAAATGCAAATCAAAAGCACAATGATATATTACCTCATACACGTTGGAATAGCTATTACAAAAAAGAAATGTGTTGGCAGGAATATGGGAATCCTAGCACATTGTTAGAAGGAATGTGAACTGGTTTAGTCCTTATGGAAAACAGTATGGCGTTTTCTCAAAAAATCAGATAGAACTACCATATGATCCAGAAATTTCACTTCTGGATATATATCCAAAGGAAATAAATCAGTATCTCAAAGAGATATCTGCACTCCCATGTTCATTGCAACATTAATCACAAAAGCCAAGATATGGAATCAACCAAAGTGTCTGCCAATGGATGAATAGATTATTTAAATATGGTAAATACACATAATGAACTATTATTTAGCCATAAAAAAGAAAGAAATCCTGCTATTTGAAACAACATTGATGAACCTGGAGGACATTGTGCTTAATGAAATAACTCACACAGAAAAAGCTACTTTATAAATTCACATATATGGTATCTAAACAATTTGAATCCATGGAAGTGGAATGGTGGTTGCCAAGGTTGGATGGATAGATGTTAATCAAAGTATACAAACTTTCAGTTATAAGATGAGTAAGTTCTGAAGGTGTAATCTATAGTATGCTGACTGTAGTTAAAAATACTCTTATTATGGACCTGAAATTTCCTAAGAGAATAGATCTTTAACTGTTTTCACCACACACAAACACACACACAACACAAATGGTAATGTGAGGTGTTGGATGTGTTAATTATGTTGGTTGTGGTAATCATTTCACAAGGTATACGTAAATCGTCACATTGTATGCCTTAAATATACCCAAAGTTTATTTGTCAAAAAGGAAAACAATGGGTACATATGTGGAAAATGAGAATTATTTCTATTCACTTAATATGGAAACATTTATTTGTTTGGATAATTTCTATTACCAGTCTTGTCCCAATACTATTTGAGTTTTTGGCCCCTGTTCCAATCTGCTAAGAAGCTCAGGTTATGGAGACTTGCTGTATTATATACATTAAATTCAGGAAGATAGGAGGTCTAAGCCTCCTTGGCATCCAGTTACTAAGCAGTTATGAAAGCTCTTGATTGGCCAAGAGAGTATGAGTAGAAAGGGAACTAGATTTTTTGTTTGTGTCAGGAAATGTGGGTCCTAGTTTTGGCTTTGTCACAGCCTAATTATACGCTCTTCAATTAATCACTTAATCTTGGGCATTAGGTTTGGGACTTGTTTCCTTGGTGGTGGTGGTGGTGGTGGTTTAATTTGTAAAATAAATAAGCTGGATCATATTGTCTCTTTAGTGTCTCTCAGCTTTACAATTTTTTTTTTTTTTTTTTTTTTTGAGACAGAGTCTCACTCTGTTGTCCAGGCTGGAGTGCAGTGGTGAGATCTCGGCTCACTGCAACCTTCGCCTCCCGGGTTGAAGCAATTCTCCTGCCTCAGCCTCCTGAGTAGCTGGGACCAGAGGTGCACGCTATCACACTCAGCTAATTTTTCTATTTTTAGTAGAGACGGGGTTTCACCATGTTGGTCAGGATGGTCTTGACCTCGTGATCTGACCGCCTGGGGCCTCACAAAGTGCTGGGATTACAGGCGTGAGCTCCCGGCCAGCTTCACAATTTTTCAATGATTGATTCTCCTTTGCTTTTTCCTATGTTGCATGCACATTCGTAATTTCCAGATCCAGAAGTGATAAGCGCACAATATATGCGAACCTGATCAACTAGGGCTGCTACAAATGAGAGAAAAATAATGCTTGCTATATGTGGCCTCTCCCACCAAGCCTAGGCAGCGTGTTTTGAATGATGTTAAACAGAATTTTTTCAGTGAGATGTAGACTGGGGCAGGGTGCGGTGGCTCATGCTTGTAATCCCAGAACTTAGGGAGGCCAAGTAGAGTGGATCACTTGAGGCCAGGAGTTCAAGAACAGCCTGACCAACATGGCGAAACTCCATCTCTACTAAAAATACAAAAATTAGCTGGGTGTGGTGGTGCATGCCTGTAATCCCAGCTACTCTGGAGGCTGAGGCACATGAATCACTTAAACCTGGGAGGCAGAGATTGCAGTGAGCTGAGATGGCACCACTGCACTCCAGCCTGGGCAACAGAGCAAGGCTCTGTCTCAAAAAAAAGAAAAAAAGAAAGAGAGAGAGAGAGAGATGTAGACTGGTTCAAATTCTCCATGTCATCAATCTTTTAGCACTTCCTTGGGGTTCTGTTTCACTGTCACTGTTGAGCAATTTTTTGGATAGTGGCATAAAGTTTCTTTTGCTCAATTTCCTCCTATTTCTTTTCATTATTCCCTTTTGGATCAGACAACGTTCTCCTTCCCATCTTGGTGCTTACAATCTTCAAATATTTTGTAGTAATATGCCCTGCCCTAGTGGCATTCTAAGCTAATTTCAAACCCCTAGAGCTTCACGGAAGTTCTGTTGCTTACGTTTTTCCAGAGAGGTAGAATGTAAATCAGGTTATTAGTATTTCAAATCTAGCTTTATGATACCATGTTTAAAGTTCCATTTTTTTGTTTTAAATAGAATAAATCCCCTCACATATTCCATTTCTAAATGGCAAAAATGCTAAGAAAACAGAAAAGTCATACCTCCTGCTGTGTCATTTCACTGCAGAATGGAAAGGAACTGTCACCTGAAAAGTTCAGTTAGCTGCTCAGATAATTTAACCCAAATTACATTTTTCTTTTTATTTCACATTATGCATATTCTAATTTCACCTTCACTATGAACTGTGCTTATTTTTATGTTCCCTGAAGTATAATTTTCCTTGCTGTTTAATGTTAGCACATTCCCTTTTTTCCTAAGTACTTAGTTTGACTTTCTAAGGTATTTCATTTCATTTCATTTTACTCATTTAATAAACTCAGTCCAATTATTTGTATAAGATTCATTCTTTTCTCTCATTGCTGTGAAGGATCCATGATAGTTTTCTGTCATCAGCAAATTTTATGAATCTATATCCTACCTGTTTTATTTTTCAAGGAGATAATAATTCTAGGTATTACTATAGCATCTTTCATTTTATAACTCTCAGTGCTTAAAAAATTATCCAATTGGTATTTATATAGTAGCTACTGGAAAAAGTAAGTGGCGGTATACATTTTATAAATATTTAGCTATTGGGATTATAACCAATTCTATCAAGTAATTGAAGGTAAATTACTCTCCTTTCTTGGAATGGTTAATCTGGTTTCAGCATGGCCCATCCATGACACAGTCATGAGTATCTTACCATTTGGGCTTCTTCTGCTGTATCTGTGTGTCAGGGATCTTCAAATAGTTATATGTTTCAGTCGGCCACTTTTCAGGCCAGAGGTGGTTTCTGAGAGTACCTGGAACATAGAACATAATAAATGTTAATTTCCCATCTATTCTGAGTAAAGACTAAAATGCATCCTGTCTCTTAGGACTGATCATTTTTGGTAGAATTATACAAATCATATGCAACATAAAAGGTCATGGGATAAGGATAAATTCCTTATGCTACGCTACTGTATATGATAATGAGTGCTGCTCATTCTGTTTGTGTTCAATCCAGTGGGGGAACAAAAAATGTACACAAATGATTAAAATCCAGTGGGAGAGTTGGTTCTAACGGTGCAAGTAGAGTGAAAAGTAAATCACTACAGATAAAATCATAAATTGCACCTCAGAAACTCAAGACTATTTCCAAAAGAAGCTAAGATTTGAGCATTGAAGTTTGCATTCCAGAGAGGGAGAACAATATGAGTAAAATCAGTTCTGAACGACTGATGTATACCATCTGAGTAAAGTCAAGGATGGTTTCTAGCAAGAAAACAAAAGCCTCCTAGGCTAGTGACTATAAGCATTTTAATTATACATATGCTTTTGAATCAAAGAAAAATTTAAACATCTAGAACAAAAAAACGTGGCAGTTGTAGAATTTTCAAAACTTCTGTTATTCATAAGTGAAATTTTCTTCCCCGTGTTTCTTTTTTCTATTCCCCTGCCAATTAATTCAGGCTCTCATCATCCCTATTTCAAATACCCAGGTAAATATTCTAATTAAGTTCAGTTTGAGAGAAGTGACTCTCTCCCCAATTTTTTCAGCTGTTCAAGGCCCAGAAAACTGAGCTGTACTGTTATGTGAAGAGTATTTGAGTGAGAGTAGTTTCTTTGAAAACGGAATGGCTCGGAAATGTATATGTCAGACTGACATGTTCCTCAGAAGGACAGTAGCAGATGATGACCACTGAAATTTGGACGTGGATGAAAATACGAAAGGCTTTTTCCATTAATCATTGCTGCGTAAGAAGCCACCTCAAACTTAGTGACGTAAAACAACCATTTATTATGTTCACATCTTCTATGAGTCAGAAATTCAGGTAGGATGCTATAGGAACAGCTTCTTTCTATTACATTATGTTTGAAGTCTCAGTCGGGAAGACATGGTGCCTGAGAATAATGCAATGGCTAGGGGCTGGAATTCTCTGAAGGCTTTTCACTCACATGACTTGCAGTTGATGCTGGCTATGGGCTGGGACTTCATCTAGGTCTGCCGGTCACAATACCTACACATGACTTCTCTGTGTGGCTACTTGAGCTTTCTCACTTACTATTTTTTTGGTTTTTTTTTTTTTTTTTTTTGAGATGGAGTCTCGCGCTGTTGCCCAGGCAGGAGTGCAGTGGCGCCATCTCTGCTCACTGCAAGCTCCGCCTCCTGAGTTCACGTCATTCTCCTGCCTCAGCCTCCCGAGTAGCTGGGACTACAGGCGCCCACCACCACGCCCAGCTAATTTTTTGTATTTTTAGTAGAGACGGGGTTTCACCATGTTAGCCAAGATGGTCTTGATCTTCTGACCTCGTGATCTGCACACCTCGGCCTCCCAAAGTACTGGGATTACAGGCGTGAGCCACCGCGCCCGGCCTCTCACTTACTATTTTAATGAAAAAAAATACTTAAAGGAAAATGAACATGAGTAAATGTTTATATAATTTAGCATATAGGAAAAAGAAAAGGTTAATACGCATAATTTTTTTAAGATTCTTAAAAATTAGTGAGAAAGTGATGAATACCAGATAGAAATTAAAGTGCATTAAGAAAACAAAAATTACAAATAGCTAACAAGTGCATGAAAAAAATATTAATTTCCCAATCACATAAAGAAATGCAAGTAAAATTAAAACTAAGGTAACTTTTTTTCACCTTATCAGATTGGCAAAGATGATGTTTTGGAGGATATCTTCGGTTATCAAGAGTGTGAAGAAAAAGAAACTGATAGTACTGATAGTGAGAGAGCAAACTTACATACATTTTTTGGAGGACAGTCTGGAAAATGCAAAATAATTTAAATTGTGCATATGCTTTATCAGAACTTTAATTTCTAGGAACTTATCTTCAGGAAATTCTTAAACAAGTACAAAAATGCATATAAAATGTCATTCAAAATAGCATGGTTTATAATTAATAGCAAAAAATTTACATATAATTACATATTAATTATGAATTAGAGCATAGTTTATAATTAATAGTAAAAAATTACAAATGATCTATCTTAGAAAAAATTAAGAATTGGTTAAATGGAAATGAGAATTGTAATAAATATAGTCATTAAAATAACTCTGTAATTTATTTTTATTGACATAATAAGATGTTGAAGATGATAATAATGGACCAGGGAAAACAAGCATACAAAACATCATGAACTATATTATTTTTATTTTATTTATTTATTTATTTATTTATTTATTTATTTGAGACCGGGTCTCGCTTTATTGTTTATTTGAGACCGGGTCTCTCTTTATTGCCCAGGCTGGATTGCAGTGGTGCAATCACAGCTCATGGCAGCCTCAAGCTATCCTGGGCACAAGCGATCCTCACACTTCTGCCTCCTGAGTAGCTGTGACAACAGGGATGTGCCACCACGATAGGCTAATTTTTGTATTTTCTGTAGAGATGGAGTTTCACCAAGTTGGCCTCAAACTCCCAGGCTCAAGCAATCCACCCACTTCAGCCTCCCAAAGCACTGAGATTAAAGGCATGAACCACCACACCCAACCTTAATTTTTGTTAATTTTTTAATAGAAAAAGGTGCATATGTTTAAATGCATAAAAACTAAAATATCCAGAATAACAGCTTCAACCAAGAAATGCACATTTGGGAAAATGTCTACATTTAAGTGTGATATATAAAGAAAGGCAGACATTTATTCATTTGTTGAATGCTTGCTTTGTTGCAGATAATTTTTCTGGGTGCTGGAAACAGGAAATGAAGAAAGCAGATAGAGCCATGACTTGAAAAGCAGAGTGTGGGTGTGACCACACAGGATCTCCTCTCTAACCCTTCAAAGATAATTTGTTTTTCCAGAATTTTTTTTTTTTTTTTTGGCTCTTCGATGGGAATTCAGAAAATTGGCAGGAGAGGAAATGGAGAAGGATTAAGGAATGGTAGGTAAGTTCATTACATATTGAAAACTAGGAACAGAAAATATTGGCTATAGAACTAATAGTCCTTGGAGCACAAAGGAATTTGTTTTCATGGTTCTGTGAAAAGAGGCCATGAAAAAAAAAAATAGAGTTTGTGTTGACAGAGGATGGAAAAGGAAATTTAAAAAAGATATTCAGAAGGATTGTTGGTGATTTTGTGTGCCTTTTATAAAGTAAATTAGTAAATGAAGTAAAGGATTTGTATTTATTTGAAATTACCTCTGTTTCTACTGCCTGGTTTATAAGCACTAGAATGGAGAGAGTGCAAAAGTAGGAAATTTCAACCTAGTCAGAAAGTCAGTGAAGCCTCACTGAGATTATGGTGTCTAAACTCAGATTTAGAGATAAGTATCTAGAGAAGAGCAGAGATCCCAGGGAGAGGAACAGCATTTTAAAAACCCAGAGAGAAAGCCTCTAAAGTACCTTAAATCAAATCAAATAAATCTAGTCTGCTGAAAGAAGCTGTGGTTTAGGAAGTATGCAGGACATTATACATACCTTAGAGACATGGATTTTAGCACAGTGTGTGAATTAGACTGAAGGCCATAAGGTCCAGGCCTGGTAAAGGACCTGGAACTGAGCTTTCTGGAAAAGAAAAAACTTAAGAGCTAAACAAGTATTTTTCCATCTTTGCATAGAGACCAAACAAAGACATAGTCTGTGTTCATGAATTGCAAAACTTAATATTGCTAAGATGTCAGTTCTTCCCAATTTAATATATAGATTAAATGCAATCTCAATAAAAATCCCATTAAGCTATTTTGTAAATACTAACAAATTGATTCAAAAGTTTATATAGAAAGGCAAAAGACCTAGAATAGCTAATATAATACTGAAGAAGCACAAAACAATTGTAGTGCTCACACTTCACTGTCTCAAGATTTACTAAAAAACTGTGATGATCAAGATTATGGTACTACCTAAAGAATGGGCACATAGATCAATGGAACAGGGAGTCCATAAACAGACCCTCGCAAATATAATAAATTAATTTTTGACAAAGATAAAAAAGGAACTGAATGGAGAAGGAATTGTATTTTTCAACAAATGGCTGGAATATTTGAACACCCATATGCAAAACAATAAACTCAGATGCAGGCCTTATACTTTTTACAAAAATTAACTAAAAACAGATCATAAATGTAAATGTAAAATGCAAACTGGAACACTTCTTGAAGCAAACAGGAGAAAATCTACATAACCTTGAGTTTAGTGATAAGTTTTTAATTGGACACTAAAAGCATGATCCGTGAAAGAAAAAAAATTGGTAAATTGGACTTCATAAAAATGTAAAAATGTTTTTAGCTTAAGAGAACTACATTGCAGAGTCAAAAGATGTCATAGTCTGTTCAGGCTGCTATAACAAAATACCAGAAACTGGGTAGCTTAGAAACAACAAAAATTTATTTCTTACAGTTCTGAAGGCTGGGAAGTCCAAGGTCAAGGTCTAGCAAATTTGGGTCGGTGAAGATCTTCCTCCTCATAGATGGCGACTTCTTGCTATGTTCTCACATGATGGGAAAGGCCAGATAGCTCTCCGCAGCCTCTTATATAACGGCACAAATACCATTTGAGGGCCCTTAAGATCTGTAAGATCTTACGAAGATCATCTCTCAAAGGCCTTGGCTCTTAATACCATCACCTTGGGAGTTAGGATCTAAATATATGAACTCTGGGGGGATACAAATATTCATACAGAAGCAAAATACAATCCAAGAAATGGGAGAAAATATCTGCAAATCATATATTTGGTAAAAGATTAGTATCTAGAATACAAAAAGATTTTCTACAACTCAACAACAGAAAACCAAAAGGATATTTTTAAATGGGTAAAGGATTTGAATAGACATTTCTCCAAAGAAGACATACACATGACCAATTCACCAATAACTGCATGAAAAGATATTTAACATCATCAATCATTAGGGAAATGCCAATTGAAACCACAATGAGATATAACCTCATACCCATTAGGATGGTTGTTTTGAAATAAATTCCCAGAAAATTGGTGAGGATGGAGAGAAACTGGAACTTTTCTGCACAGTTGGCAGAAAAGCAAAATGGTGCAGTCACTGTGAAAAACAGTATGAAAGTTCCTGCCAGGCGTGGTGGCTCACGCCTGTAATCCCAGCACTTTGGGAGGCCGAGGCGGGAGGATCACGAGGTCGGGACTTTGAGGCCAGCCTGGCCAACATGGTGAAACCTCATCTCTACTAAAAATACAAAGCAAAATTAGCCAGGCATGGTGGCTCATGCCTGTAGTCTCAGCTACTTGGAAGGCTGGAGGCAAGAAAATTGCTTGAACCCAGGAGGCGGAGGTTGCAGTGAGCTGAGATTGCACCACTGCACTCCAGCCTGGGCGACAGAGCAAGACTCTGTCTCAAAAAAAAAGAGAAAAAAATGAAAAAGAAATTAAAAACAGTATGGAAGTTCCTCAAAGAATTAAAAATAGAACTATCATATGATCCAACAGTTCAACCTCTCGGTGTGTTCCTAGTAATGTTATTCACAATAATCAAAGAGTATAAACAACCCAATTGTCTACTGACAGATGAATGGATAAACAAATTTTTTTACAAAGGTGAACAGTCTTATCACACAATCCAGCAATTGCTCTCCAAAGGTACTTACTCAGTTGATTTTTAAAACTATATACACATGGAGACTGTAAAAGCTACAACCTCTGATTTAGCGACAGACACCTTGCCTGGGCCATGAGTAAAAAGAATCATTCTCAACGCAACAGGATCCAAGCCTTTATCTTGCATGAGGGTGCAACCCAACTTCACAATATCCATACGGTTCAAAAACCTTGAACAAGAAGCTAGTATTAAACATAGTGCCAAACTGGGTGATCCAATAGGGTCCTGGTAACATTGAAATTGCAACACAGGGATTTGCAAAATCTGAGGAATGTCCAGGTCTTTGGGGAAAAATCTCCCACTGGAGACAAGCACAGCAAAAGCCAGAATGAGATACTTCATACTCAGGAAATAGAGATCAAAGAGATTCAAAAGACCTTTTCAAATAAGTAGGTTTAAAATATTCAGAGAGATCAAGGAAGCAAGAGAATCCATCAAGAATAAGGATTTTATGAAGGAAAAAAATTCATGTATTTGAAAAAGGACCAAATGGGGATTCTGGAAATAAAAATAGTCCTTGAAATAAAAAAAATTAACAGATAAGTTAAACAGCAGGCTACTGAAAGTTCAAACCAGATAAGAACAGAAAATTCTGCATTAATCTAACAAAAGAGACGATGACTTCAATAGTGCAGTGGCAATGAGAGTAGAAAGAAGTGGAGAAATTTAAATATTTAGAAAACAGAATCAATAAATTATTTAAGGAAAATACTTAATCCTCCCCAAAATTCATTCCTGACTTGGAAGAGAGGCACTGTGGCTGTGGTCTGAGGTGTTGCAGTAGTTCTTCACAATACCTGGCACATGGTGTTGAATGCTGCTGTCATTTCGTTTTGTTGTTGTTGTTGTTGTTGTTGTTGTTGTTGTTGTTGTTATCATTAAAGTTGATCACCAGCTGCTGAAAACTAAAGAAGGAGATGGAGAATCTCCTAATATGTTTAGGAAGCCTAGACCCTATCTTTCGTTGCATTGCCTTGTCAAAATATTTCACAGAATGGCTTAGCATGACAGAGTTGCTGTTTCTGCCACATCGCACAAAAATTGACTGAAATATGAAATAAATCAGATAGCTCAGAAAACACACATCATTGTATACAATAATGCACCAAATGATAAAAGAAGCAACCCAAATCAGCATTTGCAGAGACAGAATTATTAAATCAATGATGCTGGTACAGCAGCAGCAATAGCAACAGCAACAACACACTGTTACCTCACAATGCTGAAACAATGTAGTTAGGAAGGCATATGGAAAAAGATTTGTCACACAATTAGAGAGATGCATTTTTAAGAGTTTCTTTTAAAATATATATATAAATTTGTTTTTGTGGACAAATTCTCACCAAATAATTTTTTATGAGAATATGCAATGCTCAAAAATATTCAGTAAAATAAGTACACTCTTACACTGCTGGTGGAAGGCTAGTATGCAGAGTTTAAAAACATTGTCAGCAAGTTTTAAGCAGCCTAAGAATATTTGTACATTTTAATGTAATAATTCAACCTCTAAGAATGTACTCTAAGAAAACTGTAGAAATGGAGAAAGCTATGCATTGAAAATGGGGTTTATAAGCAAAAAGATTGAACACAATCTAAACAGTTAATCAACAAGTAGTGGTTGTAATAGATGGTCTGGTTATATTGCACTATTACACAGCCATCGAAATCTACTCATAAGTAATTTTTAATTAGTTGTACACAATTATTCTCCTTTTGTTCCCCACCTTCCTGATCCAGTACCTTCCGTTCCCTTCTCTGACCTGTTTTCTGGCAGGCTGACTACCGCAGGCTGCATCCTATGGTTTCCCTGCCTTCTGGGCTTTCAATTGGCTTTGGCCTATAAGGGTCACTGGCAGGAGATCAAAGGGTACAAAGGGGGAGAGATCAGTGGATTTTTTCCTGATCCCTCTCTGCTATTGGACAGCTTCTCCAGCAGAACCTGTGTCTCTTTAAAGCCACAGTTGCCATGAAGCTGCCCTTTCTTAGCCACATCAGTTCCTACTGAGTTTCCAAAAAACAATATGTCGGTTTTTTGCCTCTTGGGCCCTATAACTTCCTGTAGTTGCTGGCATCGGATACCCAACAACCCTCATTTGTTCCTGATCTCCAACCACAATTCCATGTGGAATCCCTTCACGAAAGTTTCTTCATTTAAACTTTCTTAGGGAATTTCATAACCAGACTGAGATGTGTGTGAATTTCTTAATTTTAAGACTGCATTGTCTGTATGACCTAGTATGAAAAGATATCCAAAATCTTGTAGAGAAACAATGAACATGTAAAGAAAAATTGATTCTGAAAATTACGAATAAGAAAGACATATTCCCTTTATCTATTTCCTGCTTTCTAAATATTTTTACAATAAACACATATTTCTTTATGATAAAGTAGTAACTCTAAAAATTAGGTAAACACATTTTATATGTATTTCTCATGTTAAAAAGTACATTAAGTTGCCTTTTTAATGATTTTCAACTGATCTTCAATTATTCAGTATTCTTTTATAGAAACATACCTAGTTTTTTGCCCACATCAGGATAAACATCTTTCCAAAAATTGTTCTTACCTCTTACTTGCAACTGAGATCTTTCTATTCTTGAAAGGAGATGATGTGAGACCCAATTTTGTTCCTACTTTTTAAGGGATAGAAACTTTTAGTATCTTTGTTTTAAAATTTCAACTTTTGTAGATATGGGTTTATCCAGGTTTGTTATATGGGTATATTGCACCCAGGTAGTGAGCTTAGTATCCAAGAGGTAGTTTTTCAACCCACACTCCTCCAGTAGGCCCCAGTGTCTCTATTTCCCATGTTTATGTCCATGT
The DNA here is from genome assembly GCF_037993035.2 of Macaca fascicularis. Taxonomy (NCBI): domain Eukaryota; kingdom Metazoa; phylum Chordata; class Mammalia; order Primates; family Cercopithecidae; genus Macaca; species Macaca fascicularis. The sequence goes on along the minus strand of NC_088378.1, from coordinate 78,957,514 downwards.
GTGCTCAATGTTTAGTTCCCACTTGTAAGTGAGAAATGCAGTATTTGGTTTTCTGTTCCTGCATGAATTTACTTAGGATTATGGCCTCTAGCTCCACCTATGTAGCTGCAAAGGACATGATTTTATTCTTTCTAATGACTATGTAGTATCCCATGGTGTATATGTACCACATTTTCTTTATGCAATCCAACTTTAGTATCTTGCCAGTAAAAATATTTTCATCAAGCATAACTGGGGCAAACTTTCCTCTACTTTAATTTTCTTTGTGTGTACAGAGTTCAATTAATGTACTTCTGGAATTTTTTAAAATTTACTTTCTCCTTGAGAAGATAGAATGACTTTTCTGATTGGAAATGTGAGAAGAACAAAATCTTCCTCACCTTCCTGTTTTCTGTTGATACCAGCCTCCAACAGAGACCATTAGCCCTCCCTTGTCTTTTCATGCTACAAGTTGTGCCAGAGTCTGTTGAGAGGAGACCTGCCCCATGTCCAGAGTTTTCCACAACTGGATGAAATCTTTCTAATTCTGGGATTCAGGTAGCAAGCCCATTCTGCTAATGGACCTAAAGCCACGTTACCCTTCTTGGCATCTGGCAGGGATAAGGATTATATTTTGGTTCATATATTTACTCTTTTGTTTTATGGCTCAAATAATTTAACAATAACTTGAGAAAGAGGAATGATATTTTTTGGTGGCCTCCTCAGAAACCCTAATAATTCATGATTCTTTCACAATCATAGGTACACATGGATAATTTTTACTCAGTAATAAAGCATTATTGTTAGTTCAAGTTTTGGTGTCCATAGCCCTAATTTTCAAGGCCAGAGGGCATCATACTATTCCTAAATGGCCCATGGTAATTTCTTGGAGAATGCAGCAGGTCAAACAACAAAGAAAGCAGAGTGCAGCTTTTTTGGGGCTCTGGAATGTCTATACATCAGGACCATAAATGCGATTATTGAGTTATACATAGGACTTTCCTTTCCTCATATCCTTTTTGCTCTAAAATGCCAAAAAATAAAATGGGCAAAATAAGTATCGGGGACTTTTATTACTCTCCTTAAAACTTTAGTTTTTACATGTCTCAGTGATGCAGCATTACAAATTAGGCAATGAGACCATCCTACTCTAACGGATATTTCTTCTTAATATTAAGATAGTATATTAGAAGCACTGTTGCATTTCTAGTTTGCTATATCTTAAGCATTAGCCATTCACATAATTTTGTAGTCTTTTATTAGTAATTCTATTAATTCCACTAGAATAGATCTTCATTTCATGAGTCATTGTGCACTCAACTTTTTTCTTAAATAAAATAATTTTAATGGAATAATTATATGTCAGTTTATATATTATCATTAAAGCTGTAATTTAATGTTATATTCACTGTGTAATCTGTTAATAAAAAATATTATGAAGGTAAGTAATTAATTCATTTATTTTAGACTCCATGAAAAATTGATATGTTTTGTTGACAATTTGCCAACAAGGGGTCAATTAGCCTGGGACACTCTTCACACCATATGGTGAACCATAATCATTCTACTTGTTTGAGAAAAATAAAATGAAATAAAACATTAATTAGTTCTACAAAACCTATTCAGTACTTACCACGTGTCAAGCACTGCACTCGTTACTCTGCCATCTTAGAGTATAGAAGGAAAGATGTATGTTAATTGAATAATCACAGAAATAATTGTTTAATTAAAAACTGTGAAAGATATCATAAATAAAAGTATATAATACATCCAGGGATGGCAGGTAAATGTAGGAAACATTGGTCGATAGCATAATGATCCTTTTGCCCCACAGCTAATAAAAAATTTCAGCCTCTAAAATTTACCTTTTGCATGTAAGTTAAACCACCACATGAAGTTACAATATTTATAATCAACTATTTCTCTAAAATTCATCAAAGGACAGTAACTTGGAGAAAACTTTGTTTTCAATGTTGCATGCTTTGTGACCCAAAAATCAGAATACCTGAACTCCATTTCTGAACCTCCCTGAATTCCTACAGGGGACTTAGGTAAGTAACTTTACCTCTATGGGCTTCTGTTGCTTTGCATGCAAAATGAAGGTGTTGGATCAGGTCACCTCAAAGACTACATCAAGCTAAAGAATTTCTTGTTCTAAAACCTGAGAGACATACTCTCAATTACTATAAAGTAAGCCTATACCTGTAGAGGTTACGTGTCATACAGAAGCTACAGGAATATTGGCATTAAATTTTGATGAAGGATCCCTTTAGTCCTTTACCAAAATAATCCATAACTGTGTAGAACTAATACATGAAATGAAAATAGAATTTGCTTTGGCTTTGAATATAGCAACTGATTATCCTGAAATGTAGTTTCCCAAGGGTATGTCTATTCCCTAATGGAAGTTGGTATGGAATATACTAAAAAAATTACTAGAAGATAAATTAATCTGTATAAGGTAGTAGCCACCTCAGAAAGCTTTTCTCTTTGCTCAATATAATGTAAGTCCACCTGCTATACACATTTCTAGAAATGCTCCATTTCTCCCAAACACACAGAGCATTGATAATTACCTGCTTAATAGTGTCTTTCTTCTCCACCAGACACAATATCCCATTTACTGCTGTATGATTTAGTTTTTGTTACAGTAACAAAAAATCAAACTTCTGGGAGTCTTAGAATAACAAATTTATTTCTTGTTAAGATTTTATGTCAACCCAACATTCAGCTGGCTTGACTAATTATGACACCAGGCTTCTGGTTGAGTTCAGATCTTCTCCACATAGTTTTCATTCTGGAACTAAGACTACAGAAACAGTGATTGCATGAGGAATGGTATTTTGGCAAATGGCAATAATGCAAGAGGAAAGAGAAACTCATGACACTTCTTAAGCCTCATTTAAGAATAATCACACTGTCTCGTCTTCACACATTTCACTAGTCAAAGCAATCCCATGAACAAGCCCAAAATCAATGAGGGTGAAATATATTCTGCCCATTCTGCTGGGGACAGGAATATAATCTGTTGAACAGTAATAAAGCCTAGAATAGCTGCCCTTCACACACTATGGTACATGGTACATAGTGGATGCCTACTTTTTTTTTTTTTTGGAAGAATTTATAAAATTTGATAACATGTCATTTATTTTCCATGGTCATTTGTCTGTCTTTGAAATATAAATGTTCTTTTCCCCTCGTATGACAATAGTAATTGATAACCTTAATTTTTCCCCAATTCAGCATAGATCGGGGAAGAGTTTACCATTATATCTCCAGTTCCTAGTTCAGTAGCTTTCACATAATCAATGTTCAATAAATATTTTTAGATAAATGAATAAATAATGACTCCATTAGCCAAATATTATCTACTTTTTTAAACAAATAAAATAAAGCTAAGGTTGAGATCTAGTAAGTGATTAATCCTAGGGCACTCTAGCATCACTTTCTATATAAATCTAGTGAGTCATTACGCCCTTTTGTGAACTCTATTTAAAATTTATGATATGATGGTTGGAAATAGTTTTCGAAGTTAAATATGCCCTACTGAGATTACAAGGGCATCATGAAAATAGCCTTTTAGGCCTATAAATTTCATCCTCATGCTTTAAGGATGATTGTCATTATCTTAAAAATTAATATTTAATATCTTATGGGAGTATTGTACTTTGATGTGTTAGTCTTTACTGTTCATTAAAAATACTTTCCATGTACCTATTAGGCTCAAGCTTTTGTTTGGTATACAAAAAAATTTAAAAAAAAAAAAAACAGTTTCTGTTTTTCAAGGTTTGTTATCTGGTTGAGCAGATATGTTATGTTTTGAAATAGCTACAGCAATATCTGATGAGCACCAAATGAGGAAAACAATACTGTTGGAATTCAGAGAAGAGAGAGAACTTCCCACAAGTGCAATCAGGAAAATCTCATGGAAGAAGTAGGATTTGAGTGAACCTTAGAAAATGAGTATGATTTTCGTAACTGATTTAGAGAGGGAAGGTATTTCAGGGAGAAAATATAATAAATATAAAAGGTAAAAGCTATAATCAAGCAATATTTAGAAAGCCAGAGTAAAAGCTACATTAGTCCCCTGCTTACATTCCAACAGCCCCAGGGGATGGCTGAAAATTTGAATGGTACCCAACTCTATATATACTATGTTTTTTCCTATATCTTCATACCTTTAATAAAGTTTAATTTACATATTAGGCACAGTAAGAGATTAGCAACAATAACTAATAATAAAATTGGACAATTATAACAACATACTAAAATAAAAGTTGTGGCAACATGGTCTTTCTCTTTCTCAAAATATTTTATTGTACTGTAGATCTTTACAACATCAGCAAATGATATTTTTCCTTTCCGTACTAAGTCAAGAGCTTTTACCTTTTTACTTAAAGGAAGAAGTTGATGGCTTCTCTTTGGCATATCTGAATTTCCAGCATCACTACTCTTGCACTTTGGAGCCCCTTTTAAGTAAAATAAGGGTTATTTAAATACAAACATAGTAACACTGATCTGATAACTGAGACAGCTACTAAGTGACTGATAGGTGGGCAGGGTATACAGCATGAATATGTTGGACAAGTGTTCATGGCCTAGGCAAGTCAGAGCAGGACAGCGTGAGATTTTATCATGCTATTTAGGATAGCCGCAATTTGAAACTTCTATGCAATATTTTTAGACAATGGTTGACTGCGGGGTAATTGAAACTATGGAAACAAGAATTGTAGATAAGGAGGGACTACTGTATATGTAGGAAAATAACTATATATAAGGCTTGGTAACTAGATAGAGAACATACTGTGGATGAAGACATAAAATGGTGAACTAAGCAATCTCAATTTATTGTTGTGAGCATTGTAGAGTTATTAAAATTTTTTACTAGAGAAGATATCATAGTGAAAGTATACTTTTAGGATAATTAATTTGGCAGTAGTACAAATAATGGATTTGAGAAGTATCATATAGGCAATTTAGGAGAATTTTTCAATTATCAAGGCATGAAATAATTACTTCTAAATGAAGGTGGATGACTGTGGTGCTGTAAAGGACAACATACTGAGTACCAAGTCAAATGCACTGCAGTGAAAACAAAGAGCAGCCTGGTCAGGGTTTATTTAGTTCATGGCCCCAGAATTCTGATCAGGGAAGACTAGGACCAGAATAATAAAAAAACATCAAGTTGGATTAAAGGCTGGAATCTGAAAATGAAATAAAGATCAAGGTCACTGATTACCACAGATACGGGCGTGATTCCCAAAGGCAAACAAATTCAGGAGACACAGCTCATAGGCAGGATATGAGTATCAGTAGCCAAACCAATAGACTGTCAAGATTGTAGATTTTAGAATAGAGAGGGCATAAATTCATTTATAACACAGCTAGTGTTGAACAAAATGTATTAAGTGAGTATATTGGACCAAATGTTGGCCCTAACCTAAGATAATTTTTCTCATTATGTAGTAGGGACAATTCAAAGTGGTGTTTGCAGAAACAATGGAATAGTCGTGTTTTCTTATTGTCACACATTTCACATTGAACATAGACAGTCCATAAATCTGAGCACCGGTACTGGAAGCAGAAGGAACAAGGGAATGAGGAATTACTTCAGGGAGGTGAAACTTAAAACGTTTGTTTTACAACTTAATTCATGAATTTCTATCCAGTGATAAATAGTTTGCATGTTTTTTGGCAGCCAGTCATTTTTTTAATCAAAGAAAGATTTGGTCCATATTCTAAAGCATATTCAGATTATGCAATTTTGAATTTTTTCATTCTTAATGTAGAAATGTTTTCTGTTGTAAGATCTCTAACATGACCAAATATATCAATAAGTCTAGAAGACACACAGAGAAATAAAGAGAAGAGTGGGTTAGGGGAGGGTGTGGGGGATGCAGGAAGAAAATATGTGTGTGTATGTGTGTGTGTGTGTGTGTGTGTGTGTGTGTAAGGGGCAGTCTTTTAAACTAAGTCAAACAAGTCATTAACAATACAAATGTAAGAGAAGCACAATATGCAGGTATAAAGAAAATGTCCGTAAGATATATTTCCTTCTCAGAAGGATACTCCCAAAATTATTTTCATTGCTTCTGGATTAGGTAGGATATCACCAAATAGAATATTATCAAGTGATAAAAATTCTTTGTAAATTGTTTTCATCCTTAAGCATGTTGATTGTTATATGATTCATAACTCTAATATACAGAAGCCTGGCTTCTGTGTCACTGAGGGGAGATTTTAGATGCAGCACTGTGCCTTTGTTCCTTAAAAACTGTCAGCAGATACTGAAGAAAATAATATGTGCTCTATTTGCCTTTAGGTACCAGGATACCAAAAATAAGATTCCTTCTTGTGTGTAAACTGAAATTTCTCTATGTGAGAGATCCAACAGCTTAAGGGTTCAGTGGCAAGAGAAACCATTGATTATTAATTGATCACAGAACTACTCAAAAAGCAAAATGTAGCTGTGGCAGTAGATTTCAAATATATGAACAACACCAGATACCTAATTCAACTAAAAGCAGCACAGTACATCTGTAGTCACCATCAACACATCTCTATCCCTTTCTGAATTGTAACTTTTACTCACCTATCCACTCTCAACACCCACCCATTCTCCAAAATAACCTTTTGCTTGCAATCATCTCTACTGTTTTTTCTGTCAAGTTTTTGATTCTGTAATCTTTTCCACTTTGATCTTGCTTCTCGTCTTGTTTTTTCAACTGTGTACAGTGTTCTTATTAAGAGTGGATGGGGATGTGTTATGCATATAACATGAGCTTGTGTGTAAGAAAGAAATTTAGGAAAGGTACAAATTCCAAGACTGATTTGTTGTTTTCTTTCATCTCCACCTCCATCTCGAAGCCCACCAGCAGCAGCGTATTGCCCCACAAATAGGAGCCAATGTACTGAGTATGGAATGGTAAATTAAAAGAGAAAAACCTAATAAGCTCTGCCTCTCTGAAATTGCCATCTCTTAAAATAATCATGTGAGTCTGAATCTCCTGTGGAACATATTAAAAATATAGATTGGGATCTACCCCCACAGAGATTCTGATTAAGTGGGTCTGGTGTAAAGGCCAGAAATGTAAATTTTTAACACACTCCCCAGGTGATCCTGATGCATGGCCTGCATACTGCAATCATCATTCTAAAAATGAGAGGAATAAATACTTCTCTGTCCTAATTTGACTAACAATGAGTACTTGATGGCAGGATTCACAGTGATGGAGACTTGGAATAAAGGTCTAGGTAGTCATAAAGCCCAAGAAGAAATCAGGTCAAAGTTTGACCTCAGCCTTTAGGAATTTGGGTTTCTTAAAAGGTACAAGAAAAAATAGATTTAGATACTGGGCTTGGTGACTCACACCTATAATCCCAGTTCTTTGTGAGCCAGAGCTGGGAGGATCACTTGAGTCCAGGAATTCAAGATGAGTCTGGGCAGCATAGCAAGACCTCATCTCAAAAAAAAAAAAGTAGATTTAGATTATGACAGCTAAAAAAAAACACCTCACATTACTTTTAGGTTCCTACCAAATACACTGAAATACATTAGCTCCCATTCATTCCATTTCCAGTCCACACCTGCCCACTCTTCCAGCTCTTTCACTATTTTTACCATTTACTACTCTAGCAGCTCTTTAAAACCTAATATATTGATTACTTTTTTCCCCATGTCTGTAAGACTCTACTAGCTTCACAGTCTTCCCATAGCTGCCTAACCAGAGTCTTTCCTTTCACAAGCCTATTGTCAACACACTCAAGTACGTTTCACTGTTGCCCACACCATTTGTTTCCCTAAAACCCCTAAACAAAGATGAACCCAACTCTGGTGCCTACTTCTCTGCTGTACTGAACACCACTAAACAAAAACCACACAATCATACATACTGATGCTCCTGCAATATATGATCTTTCCCCTCAACTGGGCTTTTAACCCCATAGCAATTATTTTACATATTTCTGGTCAACTTTGTATCTTCTTCCTTTCAGTAGCTATCCCAAATCTTTATCAGTTTGGTTGAAGGCCTGATATGGTTAGGCTTTGTGTCCTCACCCAAATCTCATATTGAATTATTATCCCCATGTGAGGGAGAAACCTGGTGGCAGGTGATTGGATAATGGGGGCAGATTCCCTTATGCTGTTCTCATGATAGTGAGCTAGTTCTCACGAGATATGCTGGTTTTATATGTGTTTGACAAGTTCCTCCTTCGCCCACTCTTTCTCTTGCCACCTTGTAGAGAATGTGCCTGCTTCCCCTTCCACCATGTTTGTAAGTTTCCTGAGGCCTCCTCAGCCATGCAGAACTGTGAGTCAATTAAACCTCTTTTCTTTATAAATTACCCAGTCCCAGGTATTTATAGCGGTGTGCAAATGGACTAATACCAGGCCCCATTAATTTTCTCAGCACATAAAGTAAAATTCATCACATAAAAGCTACTTTAACTCTCCATCTCCCTACACATAAATGTCTGTGTCTACATCTCTAGTCAAATACTTATACCTGTAATCACAGCTGTGTTCATACTTTCCAATTACCTCCATTCCAGAAAAAAATAAATGCTTCTCTACAAAGCTAATGGATTTATCCCATATTCCCTAATATTTTTTTCCTTTGATTTTATCTCTTTCATCCTTATCAACCTCTCTTTCTCCATTGTTCTTTCCCCTTAATATCTTCATGGCTGTTGCATATTAAAACAAAAGTCCTCACCAAATTTATATCAATCCCTAAGACAACGCCTTATTCCCCTTACTATTTGTTGAAAAAACTCACAAAATAATAATTTAAGCTCTCTACTTTTCACATCTTCCATTTATTATTTAACCCCCCAAGTTCTGCTTGTTTCCTATTCACATTGACCTTGCTAAGGAGCTTATCTTTCATTTTGTTGCCTCTTTAATAGAGTTGTGAGCATGACATTTAGAGTTCGACTATTCCCACTGATTACCAACTATGTAGCCTATATGACTTTAATTCTTTCCTCATGTAAAAGAAAGATGATAATAATATATATTTCATAAGGTGGTTGTAAGAATTACATGACAAAATACGTTATAAAGTGCTTTGCAACATAGTGTCTGACCAACAGTAAGGTGATGCAGCAAATGGTGGGTAGTGTGGTGTTGATTCATGTGTTACATAGTTGTTATTGTTATAATTACTATTACTATCTTAACTCTTCCTTAGCTCATTTTTTCCCACATGAATGCTTTAATGTGTTCGTTAAAATGAAGATTCTTGGGTCTCATCATAAGTGTAACAAATTATAATCTTTTGAGTAGATCCTAGTAATATGTATTTGAAGAAGTTCCTTGAGTGATTCTTTTGCACACTGAAGTTGGAGATCCATGGACTTATCCCCATTTGTTAAGGACCTTGGAATCAGATGGGCCTGAGACAAGTTTAGAGATAAAGCCTTGAGTAAATTACTTCTTTCTTATCAGGTTGGTGCAAAAGTAATTGAGGTTTTGGCCACTTTTTTTAAGTAATGTGGAAAACCACAATTACTTTTCTACCAACCTAATAGGTTTAGTTGTCATGTCTATAAGAACAGCTTAGTACCATCAACTACATAGGGTTATCAGGAAGATAAAATTAGATGGTATTTATAAACATGAAGTATAATGTATTTTCTGTAGGCTATTCACCAAATATTTACCATACTTCCCATTTTCATCTTCAGGCATAAGGTAAAACAATACTGATGCACTATAGAAAGCAAATCCTATCACACCAGTTTATCTAACCCTAGGGTGTATCTGTGTATGTCTTCTCCAAAGATATAGCTTTAGTTGCCTTAGTTACTGAGTGGTCCAGTAAGTATGACAGTAAATTAGAAGTCAATGGACCAGGAAAAAACTATAAACATGACAATAACTTAGAACCAATAGACCATAAAAAATGGAATGAAGTTAGCGTGTCAAATATTATAAAATGCATTTAAGGAGAACATTTTGGCAGGTAGGTTTCATCTAACAATGAACGTTGTTCATGCATGCATTGAAAATCTACAGTGTGATCAGCATTATGCTTCCTAATATGGGAAATTCACAGGAAATTCCAAATATGACCTCTGTCTCCAACGACATGATATTTAATTGAGTTATAAAAACAAAAAAACACATGAAAATTTAGGATACAAATTTAAACCATATTTTTATTGAATTAAAATATAGTCAACACAATGTGTAAGATTGTATTATTAGCTAGAAGTGATTGAGAGGAATGCAAATTCCTTAAATATCTTAGAAACAAGTTGTCAAGAATGATATCTGTACAGCTAATATAAGAGGTAACCCAGGGAGGAGGAGGAAAGGAATTACAGAGAGTGGGTTAATATGGAACTAGTCCCTTTCAAGTTTCATTATGAGAATTTCTGTAGTAAAGCCCTTTTAAATTGTCTCCTACTTTTATTGTTTCATTGTTCTAGGGTGTGTGTATGATTAAATTGTATGATTAAGTACTAAATTAAGAACCTAAATTTCTCTTTCCTGTGATGAAAGAGAAAAAGCATTGTGGAAGTCTAGAGAAGTGCTCATGATGAATTTGGGAGAAGAAAATAAAGACAGTTGTGTTTGGGGCAGTCTTCACTGGAAGAAATATATAGGTTAGATTTGAAAGGAAGAGACTTTTAAACTAGTTGGCTATTATTACAGTAATAAAGTGTGGAATGAGACCTTAAGTCAGGCTTGGATAGCTGAAACAAAGACAGTATTGCCCTCGAGCAAAGTAAACATCAGCAAAGGAACATGGTTAAGAATGTATATGGCATGTCCAGGGAATAATGAAAAGCTAGCAGGGCTTCAGTAACTACCCAAAGTCATGTTAGGCAGGGAGGATGTGACTGGACCTTGGAGAGACTAAGGAGCCTGGCAAGGGGTGAAGATTTTGTTCTATTGAAGTAGGATGGGTTTTCTTTAATGGTCAAAAAACAATGGATAATAAATAGGATCCTATTAGTCATACTGATTCATTCAATAACTAGCCACTGGCAATTAACATAGTCAAAGAAAAATGCTAGGCATTGTAGGAAATAAAATTGATTAAGACATAGTACACTGCTCTCAACACCATTCGAAAATTAGGGCATAAGGTAACAAAAATAATTATAATCACAGTGGAATATAAATGCCAGACAGTAAATACATGATAATAATATGAAGGAAGTAGTTAGCCTATGAATGGTGGTAATTCATGATATTTAGCTGGGACCTTGAAGGATAGGTGTTATATAGGTAAAGATAAGAAGAGAGGATTTCTGAGAGGAAAATAGTGCAAGCAAAGGCTATTCATTTCAGCAAATATTGAATGCTTACTGTGTGCCAGGTCCTGGACTTTATACTGGTATATGAAGACTTATCACAGTCTCTGCCCTTAAGAGCTTAACACAGAAGAGCAGAGTGCGAGTTCTCAGGGATACTTGGAGAGTTCCATTCAGCTAGAGCATGCATATAGGAGGGAGTAATGGAGTGAAGCTGGAAAAATAACTTGAACCAATATTAGTGAGAGTCTTAAATGCCAGCACAATATATACTAAATTCTCCTGGGTATGGAAATCATTGAAGTCTGTTGTTACAGTTTTTATCAGAAGGCATTGAAGACAATTATGTTTGGGGCAGTTTTTGCTGGAAGAAATGTATAGGATAGATTTGAAACAAACAGACTTTTAAACTAGGTGGCTATTATTACAGTAATAAAGTATGGAATGATAATAGCCTGGGAGAGCTGATGACATAAGAGTAATTGTAAAAACTCATATCTATCAAGAATATGTTAATGCTTTAATCATTTGCTAAGGGGTTATGCAAATCCTCTCGCTTACTCCTCACGATATCTCTTCAAGAAGAGTGCTGAAATTATTCCCCATCGACAGAGGAGTAAACTGAGCACAAAGACATTTTAAAAACTTTCCCATGTTTTACAACTAGTAAATGATGAAACTAGATTCAAGCACAGGCAGCCTCCAAAGACTGCTTTTTAACCACTGGCTATAGTGTCAAAAACAGCTATAAATTTTGAACTCATATGTCTAAATAAAAAAAAAGCTCAATTAACAAATACAAAGAAGTTTAAATACTTTTTTCACTTAAAAACTTTGTCAGCTAAAAAAATATATACCATTCTTTTTCCAAATTACCCTCACTGAAAGGTTTAGTGGTTTTCAAATTCAGTAACAGAATTTTAACAGCAGAATGTATCTCACAGAATATCTCAAACCTCACAACTTTACAGAAGAGGGCATTGAGACCACGACTAAGGGAATGACCAAAGTAAAAGAGCTAGCTAGGGGTAGAACTCACATTAAAATCCATATCTGCTGTTTTCTGGTCACTATAGTATAGCACTCTGATTTTATCATATCATATTTCTATTCTGTTTTTCATAGCAAGCATGGAAAATCACAATACTGAGTCATAAAGGGAGAGATTTTTACTTATCAGTTACAGAAAGATGCGTGAATGGTTACATATCTACGAACTAAAAAATCACAACAGTTAGTGTATTAACAATTATGCCCATTATCCATTTTAGCAGTTTTGACACATGAATTCATCTTCCACGGTGGATTTTCGAATAATGATGTTAAATTGTTCTGCTTCCATATTGTAACAAATCCTTGGTGAGAAGATAGATCTGTGTACTACTTGTTACCTTGCAGTGATGAATAAGTATCAGCGTGTTTTTTTGAGGGAGGAAAAGGGTCCACCAGAGGGTGTTATGCACTGTTGTCTTATATGCACATCTTTCCAGGAGAATTTCAACCTATCTTCTTTGATCATTACTAGGTGGTTTCCCCTTGCAGCACCAGAGTCCATCACTGGTAATGAAAGCATAACCAGACCAATTTGCTCTCATTTATTTTATGACTCATTGCCAGACTCAGAAACAAAGAACAAAAGGAAGCGTATCCTTTTTTGTGCCTTTGAAATTGAATGAAATATCAATGAAATATCTTCATTACATTATGTAAGAAAATGTCCTACATTGATATGGGACCAAAATAACTTACACACCTCTATGGCTTCGAACGTAGTGGAACGTGCCAAGAGGACCACAATACGAAAAGAATGAACACACTGAAAGGCTCAGAAAGCAATGGGTTTTCTGTCAGGAACAAGAGAAATCCAAATAACTGAGAATATTTTGTCACTTATTTCCCCATAATCCTACCTAGCCACAAGAGAAAACAAAAATAAAAAGAATTCAGAAGTAAGAATAAAAATATATCAGCCATTGAGGTTGGAAAGTGAAGCTTGATTCATTTTGAATTCATTGTCCTAATGTATGAGCAATTGATTGAAGACGAATGCATAGATAGCAGTTAATATCACTGCTAAGAGGAAGACAAAGATAAAAGAAACATGGAAGTGGGGTAGAATAAAGAAAAGAGGAAAGCAAAGTTTTTAAAGCGAAAGAAGGGGTGGGTAAAGAAAGTAAAAGAAATTAAGCTGACAGGAAGAAACAGATGAAATGCAGCTGTGATGCTCATTTGTTCTTCTTTTAAAATGTAAATTACTTCTGATTTTGAAGTCAAGGTCTGGATATTTTCCTGTGGAAATGTAGCCATATACCCTCTAAATAGTCTCTCTTCCCCAAAAGAGAGAAAATTGGGAAAGATAACGTAGTTTTACTGTAAGCAATACAAAAAAATAGTTCTAAAAACCCCAAGGCATTTCAGTGTAAGTTGTCTGCAATAGACAACAGCCTCAAAACCCTCCAAATTTCCTAGCGTGAGACAGGCACAAAGCGGGAGACTTGGTTGCCTGGCAACCGCGCTCTTCACAGGCAGCTGGAGTAAAACGAACCCTCTGGTGCCAAACGGCCTTTCACCTGCTTCGTTAAAGTGAAATCAGAGAGAAGAGTTACCTTGCAAGGGCCAAAGCTCCCCATGAGAAACAGAGGCTTGAGAAAGCCTCCTCTAGCTTCACTTTGGAAAGGCACTCCAAGCAGGGTGGGAGGTTTCTAATGCCTCAGTAATTAAGGATGCTTTTTCCTCCCCTCCCCCTCCTCCTCCTCTGGGTGCCACCCTGAAAATAACAGGCTGCAGGCTTGGTATTCTGACGTTGTATAGAGGGGAGAAGAAATCACTTTAAATCTTTTGCTCCAAATTGATAAATTCTGAAAACCAGGGACATTGCTTACATCTCCCCATTATTTTTAAATTAGGTTTGCTTTCTGATAATACAAGGACTAACAAAGTGTATTCATGATGAAAAGAGAATTTGAAAAAGATGACTATGAAAATAGTCTGTTTTTACTTAAGTACCTGGGGATTGAAGTTATTCTGGAAATTTTACCTGGCTATTTTAGTGGAAATGTGAACAGTACCTACAAGGGATTTCGTATAAAAAATGGTGAGGGCTTTCCAAAAATATTTGTACAGCCCACTCCTAAAATGCAAAGTATTGCAATATACATCTTTGTGTGAATTTTAGCCTTTGCTAGAAAATACACAGTTTTTAAATAGACACTTAATGAGTAATTCTCAAATAGTCTGGCTCTTTCAAGGTCAAACAGTAAAATGTGAGTGGAAATTGGGCAGATACCCGCATAGCAGTCAGAAACAAAGCACTGAAGTCAGCATTTACAGTGGCGGATTCCGGTCCTTGCACTGTCACTCAGCACAGCATTAAAATTTTGAGTTCTAATTTTGGTGGCATAGATCGAACATATTTAGTGTTCATTGGGAACTTTCCTTCAGATGAGATTCTAAATATAAAACAAAAAAAATGTATAATGTTCAAACTTTTCAGGTTACACAAATTATATAAATTTATTTCAGTTTTATTCACTACCAGTAAGTACAATTATTTTTACACCTTTCTATAGGACCTTGTTGACCTCATTCTTTTATTCTGTTGTATTTTACTGAAATATGAATAATGGATATACATATATGAATATACACACACATATTTTATTCATCTCCCTACTCCACCTCCAAAGTTGAGGAGTAAATACGTTTTTCATTCTCCGCATTGACTTCTCCAAGGCAGTCTTCTATTATTGTTAGTAGCTATACAATTATCCAGTGTTTCTATAATAATCTATTACTGAATAGGATTTTTTGGTAAGTTTTCATTTACAAAATTATACTGGAAGATAATTTATTTTCTTTTACGTTAAAGCCTGGCACCATAACTCCTTTGGGGAAAAGAAATTTAAGATAGAAGGTGAGCTCCTGAGGCTATGGGTTAGCCCACAGGTTCTTAATCTGGTCTGCACATTAGAATTACCTAGGGAGCTTTTTGAAAGCACTGATTTCCACTCCCCTTCTTTCACCAAAGCTATGATTTTGATTCCACATCTGAGTCAATTCTGTGTGAAACAGCATCAGTATGTGCACATCGACTTCTAAGGTAATATTGGTTGAAAAGTTTTAAAGTTGTCTTATTTTCTGGGAGATGGACTTTAGGAGACTAGTGCAGTGTTGCAGAAAAAATGAGCAGCGTTTAATGTTATGTGTGCCTAGTGGCTTTTCCCAACACCTGTGTCTCTCTCTATTCCTGTTCCTGCAGCCTTCCATTCTAATACTGCATCTTAATATTTAATGCGCTAAAAAAGTTAAGGAACTGATTAATGTTAATGAAAAATATTCTAAACTACGTGGAAATACAAGAAGGAAAGCAAATGTTAGCCCTTACTGTTAGCCCACCGCCAAGTTACGTTTTGGTAACTAGAGGAAGAGGGTAATGTTTTGGTTATATCAGCAATAGTACACACAGAGTTGATGAAAAAAATAAGCAGTCATTTTTGCCTTAAAACCACATACACATTTTCTTAATGTGTAGTATTATTTTCTGATGGTTGTGTGTTCGTTTGTTTGTTTGAGACAGAGTATCGCTCTGTCACCCAGGCTGGAGTGCAGTGGCGCGATCTCGGCTGACTGCAACCTCCGCCTCTCGGGTTCAAGCGATTCTCCTGCCTCAGCCTCCTGAGTAGCTGGGATTACAGGTGCATGCCACTATGCCTGGCTAATTGTTTGTACTTTTAGTAGAGATGGGGTTTCGCCATGTTGGGCAGGCTGGTCTCAAACTCCTGATCTCAGGTGATCCACCCACCGCTACCTCCCAAAATGCTGGGATTACAGGCGTGAGCCACCACGTCCAGCCTCTGATGGAATTTTCAGTAGGTGTGTATTATTATATCATCACATGAAAGAAATAAAATTTTTCTACCTGTACTGTTAATAATGAAAATTGGTAATTTGTACAAAAGGATTTGAATATATCTTTTGTCATATACCACCACATACCATTTGCAATCATACGCAAATTTAATCATTCTGTGCCTAAGAACAGAATAAGCTCTAGACTATTCTCAGTTAGATGTACTTGCCTGGATTACTGTTTCAAGTTGATTAAAAATTTGGTGCTATTGCTACCTAGTTAAGAGACTGAGAGATACATTAGCTTTTCATTTACTGACAATTCTATTTACTGGCCTCAAACTGTCGCTATGACATTGTAACTGATCTTGTAACTATTACGGTTACTGTTACAAAGAAGAGAAATCAGGTTCCTCGAGTAAAAGATAAGAAATCAATTTTGGTTAATTTAAGCAGAAGTGAATTTTACTATAGGGATGTAGTACTACTCAAAGTTGTTCAGGAAAACTGGAGGTCAGGCTTCCCAAACAGGCAGGAACCAAGCAAAGACAGGCAGAAAAGGACCAGAGCCTCAAGTGAGGTTACTTTGCAGGATCAGTCTGGTCATAGCAGCCATTAACTCCACTGACCACAGCACTGTGAGACACCAATGCCACTGTGCATTACTGCAGGAATCACTAGATGTCATTGCATTCACTGCTGTCCACTACAACATGGACTAAATTTGAAACTGTCCCGTTAGCTTTATATTCATAACCCAAATTAACATCTCTTACAGCAGCATTCAATCTGCCGAGCCAATATCACCTGCCCATACACCTCGAATGCCGTGGGCTGGGGGAAGGAAAGTTCCTCCTCCTTTGGCTTCTACCCTAGGAGCTGGAGTTCTGGATTCCAACAAGATTCTAGGAGTGGAATATTCCTTAAAATACAAAATGAGTTTGGAAGACTGACAGCCATAAAGAAGGCATATTTTTACCACTCCCCACCTCTACCTGGCACTACACATGTGAAAAGAGTGATAACTCTATTCATTAGTGGAGGTTGCGGAGGGGGTATACATCCTATTGATAATGAATTTGTAGAATCAACTTCAAATATGAACCACGCACAAAATTATCATTAGTTAATTTGGAATAATGAACTCTGGGATCAGGTAAAATTTCTGTTTTGTCATTTTGATAACTGTGACCAAGACAGGTCATGAAAATATACACTAAGAGCCTTACACATAAGCAATGAATTACAGTTGCCAAAATAGTTTGACTTGATGGGTAAAAGATTTGATGACTACAAATTTGACATTATTTTTAATGAATAGCAACAGATTTACAACATATCAATATTTATGGGATGTAAGTAAAGCAGAAGTTAGAGGGAATTTTATAATTTCAAATAGTTACACTAGGAAATAAGAATAATTTAAAACCATAAATTTGTTTCCATTTCAGGAATCCTATAAAAGAGCTAATTAGTAGAACAAAGAAAATTTTAAAAATTAAGAGGAGAGGACTATAAAATAGAAAGCAAACAATGTGGATAATTTTAAAGGCCCCAAAATTGGTTTTAGAAAATATTCATTAATGTAATTAATCATATTAACTGAACACAAAATGAGACAAAATCATCTCGTAGACTATTTTACAAAAGTCAACAACCATTCATAATTCTTTTTTTTTTAAGAGACCTTTTTTTAAGGGGCCTTGCTCCCTTTCCCAGTCTACAGTGTAGTGGCCAGTCACAGCTAACTGCATCCTCAAATTCCAGGCTCAGCGGATCCTCATCCTCCTAAGTAGCTGGGGACCAAAGACAGCCACCACCATGCTTGACTAAGTTCTTGTTGTTTTCTTTGTAGAGACAGTGTCTCACCATCTTGTCCAGGCTGGTCTCAAACTTCTGGCCTCAAGCTGTCCTTCCACTTTGGTATCTCAAAGTACGGTGATTACAGGCATAAGCCACCATGCCAGGCCCATTCATAAGTTTTTAAAACGTATTCACTAAGTTAGTAATTGATGAGACAAACAAATCATAAAGAAAAATATTTACTAAGCATATGAAAAAGTGCCCAATATCATTAGTTGTTAGGAAAATTCAAGTGAAAACCACAATAAGCTACCACTACACATTCACCAAAATGGCTAAAATTAAAAAGACTAACCATACCAAATGCTAGTGGGGATGTAGAGGAATTGGAACTCTCATAGTGTTGTGATGGGAATGTTGTGATATAGCCACTATGGACAATAGTTTGGCACTTTTATACAAAGTTAACACACACTTACCATATTACCCAGCAATTCTACTCCTAGGTGTTTACCCAGAGATAAATGAAAATATTTGTTACACAAAGATTTTTACACAAATGTTCACAGCAGCTTTATGCACAATAGCCTAACATTGGAAACAACCTAATTGACCATCATTAAGAGAAGGAATCAATAAACTGGTATTTCATACAATGGAATACTGTAAATCATAAAAAGGCACAAATTACTGATACATGCAACAACGTATGAATCTCAAACATACTTATGAAAGAGACAGAGAAAAAGAACCTGTGTGTGTGTGGGGTGTGTGTGTGTGTGTGTGTCACATGATTCTAATTACATAAAGTTCTTGAATAGGCAAAACAAATGTAAGGTGAAAAAAATCAGAAGAGTCATTTCCTTAGGATTTTGAAGGGTTTTCTTCCTGAGAAGGGAGATTAGAAAACTTTCTGGTAAAGGATACATTCTCTAACTTGTTAGGGAAGAGCTACATGGGTGTGTGCATTTTTCAGATATTGAATTGTATCCTTATGATCTATACATTTTAATTTATGTGCATTTTATCTCAAAAATAAAACTTTAACAAGTATCAAACTCTAGTTAGTAGGTATGTTTTTGTAGCTTATCAATTCTGATACTTCCTTTTGTGTAGTCTAACTTGACCAAATGAACAAATATATTGAAGGTAATAGCAGTGAGGTTTGTCATTTATACACACATACATATATATTTTCAAGTCCTATTCTCTGAGAGGGTGTAGAGGCAATGATACACCAGCAGCAATTTCCTGCCTACTCCCCAGATCTTGGTCTCTAAAGACTATTTTCCACTAAAGGAAACCAGAATTCCTAAGATAAATAGTTGATACTAGCGCTGGGTCAGGGGATATCCAAGGTAAACTTGGAAACTCTCCTTGTGACAGAAAGCAAGGAAGTAAGGAATAAGGGGACATTTTAAATAAATAAGTCACCTTAAAAAGACTTTCACTGGCCAAATTTGGGACAATTTTAACACACAAGTAAATATTGATTGTAATAGATTATTACCTTGTGACATTCACCAGGTTATCACCTGATGAATAAAATTCTGAATTTTGACCTGGGCAAAGAATTTGTGGCTAAGACCTTAAAAGCAAATGCAGTAAAAACAAATTGACAATTAAGACTTAATTAAAATAAAGATATCTGTACAGCAAAAGAAACTATCAACAGAGTAAACAGACAACCTACAGAATGGTAGAAAATATTTGCAAACTATGCCTCTGACAAAGGACTAATATCCAGAATCCACAAGAAACTAAAACAAATCAACGAGAAAAAAGACAACCTCATTAAAAAGTGCACAGAGGACATGAACAGACACTACTCAAAAGACGCTGAACCTCACTAATCATCAGAAAAATGCGAATTAAAATCACAGTGATGTGCCATTTCACACCAGTCAGAATGACTATTATTAAAATGTCAAAAAAATAACAGATGCAAGTGAGAATGTGAAGAAAAAAGGAATTCTCATACACAGTTGGTAGAAATGTAAACTGGTTTAGGCTCTATGAATAGCAGTGTGGAGATTTCTCAGAGAACTAAAAATAGAACTACTATTCAAACCCAGCAATCCCACTACTCAGTATCTATCCATGGGAAAAGAAATCCTTCTACCAAAAAGACACCTGCACTAGTATGTCACAACGCTATTTGCAATAACATAGACATAGAATCAACCTAGGTTCCTGTCAATAGTGGACAAATAAAGGAAATGTGGTACATCTACACCATGGAATACTATGCAGCCATTAAAAAGAATGAAATGATGTCCTTTGCAGCAACATGGATGCAACTGGAAGCTGTTATTCTAAGTGGATTAATACAGAAACAGAAAATCAATTGCCACATGTTTTCACTTATAAATGGTAACTAAACAATGGGTAGAAACAGACATGAAAATGGAAACAATAGACAATGGAGACTCCAAAATGGGGAAGGAAAGGGTCAAGGGTTGAAAAACTACTGGGTACTACTTCATTATTTTGGTGATAGGTTCAGTAGAAGCCTAAACCCCAGCCTTACACGATATATTTGTCTAACAAACCAGCACATGTCCCCCCATGAATCTATTTTTTTTAAAAGCATACTTACATTTACCTTTTATTGCTGAATTTCTGTTCTTGGCCTCTTAGAGGTTAATAGATTTTTTAAAAATATTCCAGTAACGTAATACATGTTCACTTTGAAAGGTGTTTTTTTTCTCAAACACTTCTATTGGCTGAAAAAAAAAAAACAGTTTATGATTAATCTTATAAGAAACAAGCTTACATTTACCTATATCATTGTATTTCTCTATTGGCCTATTAGCGCCCAATGAGGAAAGAAACATTCTTTAAAAAGAAAAATAATCCATAACTCCATGTTGACATAAAGAAATAGATGAATAAATAAATAAATGGGAGAAGGGGAGTGCACTCCCTAAGGTGGAATGCAAATGATAAGAAAAATGAACAAAAAATGATGGAGTTAGAAATCAATGTGTGGATATCACATTTAGTAGATAAAAGTTTAATGAAGAGGATATTTATGTAGCCTCAAAGTATCTCTCCACAAGTACCTAATAATTAGGAAGGGAAAATGATGGTTCTGCCACCATAGAGAAACCTCATGGACACTACTTCACTCGAGTGATCAAAACTCATATTAATAGTGTTAGTGCAGTCTGAATCATGTGCACTCCGGTATGAGTCACTGAGAAGGATAAAATGTCACTCAGTGGAACCGCTGACAAAAATCCATAACCTGAAACTAACAATGATGAAACAGCAGATCAGTTGAGGGACATTCTATGAAATAACTGATCTATACTCTTCAAAAATTTAAAGCCAAAAGACTAAGTATGATGGAAGATCTTCTCTGAGTTAAAGGATACCAAAAAGACTTGAAAAGTAAATGCAATCTATGCTCTTGGTTTTGATTTTGAATAGGGACAAAACAAGAAAATGTCCTAATTTTGATAATTATACTGTCAATACATAAGATAATTAACAGGTTATTAGGAAACACACAGTAAATTATTTAAGGGTAAAAATTCATGATGTTTCCAATTTACTTTCAAATGATTCAGAAAAAATAATTTGCAAGTACATAGAGAAAAAGTGTGAAAAATGTAAACAATTGATGAGTCTGAATATAGGTTACATGGGTATTCCTAGTTCCCTGGGCTATTCTTGAGTCTTTTCTGTAACTTTGAAAGTACATCAAAATACGCCGGGCATGGTGGCTCATGCCTGCAATCCCAGAACTTTGGGAGCCCAAGGCAGGCGGATCACGAGGTTAGGAGTTTGAGACCAGCCTGACCAACATGGTGAAACCCTGTGTCTACTAAAACTACAAAAAAAAAAAAAATTAGCCAGACGTGGTGGCACACACCTGTAATCCCAGCTACTCAGGAGCCTGAAGCAGGAGAATTGCTTGAACCCGGGAGGCGGAGGTTGCAGTGAGTCGAGATCATACCACTGTACTCCAGCCTCAGTGACAGAACGAGACTCTGTCTCAAAAAAAAAAAAAAAAAGTATACTAAAATAAAAAGTTACAAATACATAAATAAAAGTCAGATCCCCATCCCACCGACACCTAAAAAAGGCCATACACAGGGGACTAGTGAGTAAAAAAAGAATAGTACTGGATTATAATATTTTTGGCTCCATAATCTTTGGGGGATTGTTTCTAAACATAGCATGGAAGAAAGCTCCTCTTTACCTGACTAGGAAAAGTCCCAAAGGTAATACATGCCTTCATCTCACAGCATGTGATAACCTGATTCTATCTTGTTTGATTGCAAGAATAAGGGTAGGGAAGCAAGAATCAGGTTGATTATTCTTTTGCCTCAGGGGAAAAATCTTTTATTGTTGCTGAAATATTTTGATTCATTTTTTATAAATTATAAAGAAAATTTTTCTAAGGTAGCTAGGTATTTGTAAGCCTAGAGCTATTCTGAAGACTCAAAATGCACACAGCATTTTGAGCACTGTCTTTTATTAACTGCGTGAGGTTTAAGCATTCTGTTTAGAGAGATCAAGAGATTCTTTTTGTTTGAGAAGAGAAGGGACTGAGTTTGCTGGGTGTGGGATCCCAGGACATTTGTATCCTTTCCCTTGCCAAAGTATTTTGTCTTTTATTTACATATTGTGGTTCACAGCCTTTATGTGATGTTACAGAAATTTTTTTAGCCACTAATAAATCCTAATTAAAATCAACCCTTAAAGGCAGTATTTAAAATAAAGTTGCATTGGGAATGAAATGTATCTTTCAGTTGTGCTCTCAGTAACTGAAAAAAATCATAATAGTAAATTATCATTCTTCTTCAAATTTTTTATACTTGCTAGAAGTGATACTTTCTGTCATTCACAAGAGAGAAAATGTCTAATATATAAACTTATTGTAGCAAGACACATACATTGTCATGCCATTAGCTCAGGCTAGTGCCTGGTGGGATGAAAGACACTCTCACTCAAAATCTATGTTTTTATTGTTGATTAAAGATTTTTAAAGCAAAGCAGTTAATTCTCATTACATTAAGAATTTGTTTTTATTAGACACCTTATAATTATCTTTTATCTCTCTGATCTCAGATTGCTCATTTAAAATGGAAATGGTGAATGTTAAATGAACTAACATATATAAAGTGCTTAGTACAGTGTCTGGCACATAAGTGCTCAAAAGATGATATTCATAAATATAGATTATCTTATATTATAAAGGTTCAAATTAAAAATACCATATTGAACTCATGTTTATCCACTCAGAGATTAAGAAATAAAATATCTCAGAAAACTTTGAGACAATAGTGCAGCAAAAACATGTTAACCGATAGAACTCCAGGCTAGTGGCATGCAGAGAAGGATGCTAACAAAAAATGAGCAGGCTTCCACCACCAGCCCCTATAGAACCCTAGCCAAGCCCAGGGCTTAGCAGCATTTGATGCAGAGAAGGGCAGAAAACTAAAGAAGAAAACAGGTGTGAGTGTTTATTGGGGTGGGGTGAGTAGAGGAAGAATATGCACAATAGACTGAAATTCTTTGTTCAGAACTCTCAATTTTTCTCCTTCACTTCCACACACTGAATACAAATATCTAAGTACCCCAACCCTAAGGGCCAAGAACTGGAGGTTTGTTCTCTAGAAATATTGAATAGATGAAGACAAGATCATTATGAAGCATGATACAGTTTGGCTCTGTGTCCCCACCAAAATCTCATCAAATTGAAATTCCTGGTGTTATAGGAGAGGTCTGGTGGAAGGTGATTGAATCATAGGGGCAGACATCTCCTTTGCTGTTCTTGTGATAGAATTCTAATGAGATCTGGTTGTTTGAAAGTGTGTAGCACCGCCCCCTTCTCTCTCTCTCTCCTGCTGGCCTTGTGAAGATGTGCTTGCTTCCCCTTTGTCCTTCTGTCATGATTGTAAGTTTCCTGAGGCCTCCCCAGAAGCAGAACCCATACAGCCCACAGAACCATGAGCTGATTAAAGCTCTTTTCTTTATGAATTGCCCAGCTTCAGGTGTGTCTTTACAGAACTGTGAGAATTGACTAAAACAAGGCACATGGTAGGGTAAAAATGAAGCACACAATTGAAAATGAGAGTAATTATTGAGCCATTCTGCAAAACAGACTGATCCCAGTACCTCTACCCCACCCTGCACAAATTACTGAAAGCCAATGGTAGAAGACTGTAGAATTTACTTTTTCTGAAAAAATTAAACCATACCTCCCTGTACTGACATTTGGGGCCTGTGTGATCAGCCATCATTCAGACCAATTTTACAAGAGTAAGGTGTGCCATTTGCAAGTACCAGCAATCACAGAACTTCCAGTAAAAATTTGAGGGCTTCAGTGTTAAATGAGAAAGGGTGAAGTCAGTAAGCAAACCAAGGAAAATAAATCCAGAGGAAAGATAATGCAGGAAATGCAAGAGCATTTCAAAATTAAAACCAAAATGCAAATGAAGGCATCAGGGAGATGGAAGTTTTTGCATCAATAAAAATGGATGATATTTATAAGGAAGAATTCTTAGTAGTTAAAATAACATAGTTGAAACAAAGATTTCTATCTACAGAAGCTTAGAAGTAAACAAAATGTCAAGAAGATAAAAAATGTGAGATAAAAGCTAAAAACTGAGAGCATCAAACCAAGTGCTCAAATAACTAATTAATCTGAATTCTATAAAGAGAATAGAAGGGAAGTCATGGAGATAAAGATATCTTTTTAAAAGAGCCTTTTTCAGAACTATAGTACACATTTCCAAATTGAAAGAATTCAAAAAGTACCAGCACATTTAATGTTTTGAATATCTAAAACAAAGCATATTGTCATATTTCAGAGTACTATGTCAGCCAAAGAGGCAAACCCAAACAATTAAAGAAGGAGAGAGGCGTCACATCCAAAGGAGGAAAATCGGAACAACACTGGGCTTTTCATCAACAGCACTTGCTGATTCAGAGAGAAAATGATTTTTAACCCAGAATTTTCTCATTTACAAAGGAGAATACAATAAAAATACTTTCAGGCATGCAAAGAGTCACAAAATTTTTCTCCCCTTCTTAGCTGCCAGGAAGATGTACAGAATAGAAAAAACATTCCATACAGGCCTTAGTGCCAGAATCTTGCAAATCAACTGTTTCCTTACAACTTAAATAATAGGAAGCTTATTTGAGTAATAACAAAAGTCCAGTCTCCTGCATGGCTGGCCCTGCGTGAATTACTCTTTCTCTACTACAATTCCGCTGTCTTGATAAATAGGCTCTGTCTAGGCAGCGGTCAGGGTGAACCCACTGGGCAGTTACAAATTTGGAGGCTTGTCCAGGATTGCCCTGTGGTTTGGTAGCCCCTCTCTGGTGATGGATCCGGAGGCCAGGTCAAGTGGCTGCCTAGTTTTCTTGAACTGGGGGATAATTCTGGTACTCTCTCTATTGGTGGGACACTGCTGACCCAATATGCATGGATTTAATTGCAATAGAAAAGTATTCCTGGGGAGACATGCCTTAACTGTAGCCCTATCACATCATGTCTGTCTGCACTCCCATTGCAGGGTATCTGGGTTGGTGAGCATTCTAGGTTTTATCAATGTCTCCTTTCTTCTCCTGACTTGTTCTGTAGACCCATGGTGGATGTCTGTTTGTAGTTCCACCATGGTGTTTCTGTCTCAGTGCAGCTCCTTTGTGGGGTCTAACTTGGCTCTCCCTAAGTAGTAGGAAGACTCTTGGTTCAGGAGACTTCCCCTCAATCAAGAAGATTTTAGGGAGATTTATCAGATGAACAATAGGAGTATAGTTTGGAAGGGATACTCTTGGAATTCTTAGTTAGGGATCTTCATTTGGAAGGCCTTCTGTCCATCTCATCTTTGTTTTGTTGTGTTTCTATATGTGGAGGGGATATAAGAAGGAATTGCTGACAAAAGTCCAGCACCCCTAACTCAGAGAATCCTCCTTACTTGTATGGTCACATTCAGTGAGCCCTGAAGAAAGCTCAACATGCCAAGAAAGTTCTTGGGATGACTATCTGCTCTTTGCTTTGGCCAGAGACCATCCATTGTGAATTACTGTTTGGAGGCCATCCCTCCCCACATGGAGTGGATCAAAGACAACAGGGATTAATGGGAGAAAGTCCAAGCTTTGTGAAGTTGAATACTGGGTGCTGAACACAGTGACTAGTGTCTGTTTTGTTATGTGTATTTTGCTGGGATGGAAAATGTTAATTCAGTTCCCCATGCATTGGGCAGCATCTTGCAAAATTAAGAATCTTTTGCCTATGGTTCCATGAAACAAAAAGGATAATTTTCTTTTGTAAAGTGGCTTGACCCCCATAGCTCTGGCATAGCAAGCAGGGTCATCTGTTCTGGGAGTTGCAGAGAAAGGGAACCTGGAAACCTGGAATGCCAGCAAAAAGGGTAAAACATTTTTACCACCCAAGTTTCTGGTCTTTCTCTCTCTCTCTCTCTCTCTCATTCTCTCTCTCTGTCTCTGTTTGTGTGTGTGTCTCTGTGTGTGTGTGGGTGTGTGTGTGTAAATGGTAAATGTTACTGTTTGTCTCCTCTGCAAGGATTTGATTGAAGAAAACATAATTTGTGAGACTAGTTTTAGGCTGTAGCAAATCTAGTGCACTTTGTGCTAAAAATTTGTCTTTCTGTAATGGAGAGAGAGTTATCACAGGATAGAATGAGGAGTTAGGACCCTTATAAGCCTGCTTTTCAAGCCAGCCCAGCAGACTGGTCAGTTATAAACTTTGCTGCAGGTCCCTGAAACCAATACCAAATGAAATTTTTTCTGCCCTGTTTTGTGGCCTTAAGAGCTTAACCTTGTAATCATGTGGGGATACTATCTCTTGATTTCTGCCATCCAGAGGACAGAAATTTCAGGGCACATGTCATAATTAACCCTAAAAATTATCTTGAATAGTTAAGAGCCTCTGCAAGCTTGAAATTGGCCGTTCTAGACTTCTTGTGGGAATAGCAATAGAAACTGCTCAATGCTGTGTAGCTCAGTAGCTAAGGCTTTGTTTTTTAGCAATGGTAGGCTAGGTTAAAGTCCTAGCTTCCAGCATAATTCCTTTCTGGTTTGTTATTTATGTAACTTTGCCATTTATTGAGGGTTCCCCTCGCCCACCCCCACCATGAATAGCTTCTGATTTCCTGTCTTGGGTTTTCCTTCCTCTGAACTACCTTTGGGGATATTCTAATTCTTGTAAAGAAAATAAAACTGCTTACCATCTATTTGAGACAGTTTATGCATCCATGGTTAAGTCATAGCCTTAGTTAAAACTTACTAATTTCACTTGGGAGGTGTTTTGTGGTAAACTTAAAAAGCTAGAAATATTAACTGTCTGTCCTAGCTAGAGTCTGGTAATAAGAGATTTTAAAAGATTTTTTAAAAAAGCTTGTATTAGTTTATTCTCACACTGCTAAAAAAGACATACCTGATACTGAGTAATTTATGGGGAAAAAAAGGTTTAATTGACTCACAGTTCCACATGGCTGGGGAGGCCTCACAATCGTGGCAGATGGTAAAAGAGGAGCAAAGTCACATCTTACATGGCAGCAGGCAAGAGAACATGTGCAGGGAACTCTTCTTTTATAAAACCATCAGATCTCCTGAGACTTATTCATTATCATGAGAACAACATTGGAAAGATCTACCTCCATGATTCAATTACCTCCCACCACATCCCTCCCATGACACATGGGAATTATGGGAGCTACAGTTCAAGATGAGATTTGGGTGGGGACACAGCCAAACCATATCAGAACTCTATGGTTAAAATTGGCTTAATTTAAAACAGATATCCAAGCTACATGTATTTAAGAGGCCTTTATCTTTTCTCTCTTCTTGAATCATGCTTTCCTGTAAAAAACTTTTCCTCTCAGTGGACTGAATTGATTTTCTGCATTTTGTCATCTTGCCACTCTTGATGTCAACACGAGAGAACTTATGATAAATTCTAACAGCTTGGGGACTTCTGACAAAAAGCAGAGGAGTCTACACAGACCCCATTCTTGGGAAAAACAACAACAACAACAACAACAACAACAACAAAACCTATTTTCTTCATGGAACCCCAGGAATTAAAAACAAAAATAGGTCCCTCTCAAAATCTAAGGCTCTGTTCTGCTTTGCACTGCATTATGTGATTTTTTTTTTTTTTTTTTTTTTTTACTTTGGGGGGCATCAAAAATTACTTTGCATTATGGGAGAGATTTAGTCTTGGTGTGTAATAGCTAGGTAAAAATATATATATACTCTAAGAAATGGCTAGTATCTGTTATAAAGAGATACTTAGATCTTTGCATGCTTGGATCAGAGAACCTTGCTCTTGACCACCTGGAAGATACAGAAACATCCCCAAACCCCACTGAGAGAAGAGACTCCCATGGGGGATGGGCTAATTAAAAAATGGGCTGATTGTCTTTGGGTTGCCTTGCAATTAAATGCATGATAGAAGCATTGCACTATCTTCTCCCATAGTATTCCCCTCCTTTTGAGGGATCCAGGATTCAGTACAAAATGGCACCCTTAATTTTGGGGAATCTGTCTTTGCCTTCCAGGTGTGCTTACTTATTAGGCCCTAGAAACTGCATGTATTCCTGGCCCTGCTCCTCCA
The DNA here is from genome assembly GCF_037993035.2 of Macaca fascicularis. NCBI lineage: Eukaryota > Metazoa > Chordata > Mammalia > Primates > Cercopithecidae > Macaca > Macaca fascicularis. The sequence goes on along the minus strand of NC_088378.1, from coordinate 78,929,016 downwards.
AGGGCTCCACCCTGAAGCCAGTAATCCTATTAAGAAACTAGCAAATAAAAAAACTTCAAGTGCTGAATCTTCTGTCTGTCTGTCTATGTATTTATTTGTGTTGTATGTGTGATGTTTATATTTTAAAAGTTGATTAATTGGCTCAGAAAAATAAGCATTTAAATCAAATATTTTGTCAGAATAATAGAAACTTTAATGCCTTTTCATTCATATTACTTTAATAATCTTTTGTAAATAAAGACAGTTTTAAAGATCATTGGTAAAATAAAAATGTCTTCAAAATGTAGACATTTGGTCTAAATTTAAGGTTAGATATCAGATTTTCTAAATGCTTTAAGGTCATAAATTGCTTCTTTGACTTTTGAAAATTATTCAATGTATCTACTTTGGAGTATTAGATTATAGATAAAGCCTGGGGACATATGGAGAGCCATGCCCCCTAGCTATGCTAAAAAGAATCAGACATTATCTGCACTTCTGTGTGATGTCCTAGGCTCCACACCCAGTACATAACTAAAATCACTTACTTATCAGGTTTTTCACAAAAAATAAAGGATGGTAATAGTTAACATTCTAACATGTAATTGAGACTACTGGAGAAACAGTTTTGTGTATAAGGTTGCAAGGTATAGAAGGAAAGTAGAATGTAATCTTGGTGGGAGATTATAAGAAGGTATGGGAATATGGTTTTTGTTACAGATAATGTAATTTTGTCTAGTTCAGAGGGTTTTTATAGATTCTCTTAACCTGAAAGAATAATGGGACAAAACTGAAGGTTTAAGCAAGTTGAAAGGATTTGTAACGGGTTGATCTTGTAAAAACAAAAAAAGTTTTGAGGGTATAAACAACTTGGCTAAGATTTGAAAGAGATTATTTAGCTTTTCTCCATTTGTTAAAACATTAAACTCATGCTGATGGGGGCCAGAATCTGGGCCCATGTGTCTGAACCCATCAATTTTCTAAGGAACAGGGTTTGTTTCTGCTGTTTATTGGAAAATTGTAAAGAGTTCTAAAAAGTTTATGAAAATCTTATCTTATGGTCAAACTAATTAAAACTGGATATACATAAAATTTTATTAAAAACCAGCATTATTACTAAAGATGCAGTATTGTAAACATGGAATTTGGTTTTCCCTTTTGAAAAAGATTTTTATGTAATGTTGAAAGACAATGAAATATTTTTGTTTGCCTTTTAAGTAAACTACAAAAAATGGGGAAAGGAGAAAAAGAAGAGACAGATTCAGCTGGCCTCATGCTATTGTCATCAGGTCTTGCTGTTTGGAAAGTTAAGTCCTCTATCAGAGTAAAGGTTTTTATTTTTTAAAAAATTTTGAGTTGTCATTTTGGCCAAATAAATGACTTATAGTGACCTGAGATTTTATTTTGTAATATCCAGTGTCTTAAACTTTTCATATTTGACAAACTTTCCAAAATCAACTTATAAATTATGTCTATTTCTAACCTAATCTGTTCAATATTAGGTCCTCTAAAGTCTAAAAATGACATTTGGCTTATTTGGTGTAGAAATCATACAGGAAGCATTGTCAAATATGAAAGGTGTTTGGCTTTCTTGGACTATATTTGTGTAAATGTGTTGTTTGTATATATTCCAAAATTATGTGAAATTCATAATTCTGACATGATTTAGTATATGTTATCAGTAATCATTATAATTGTTATGCTAAGTTATTGTGTGCCACAGAAGTAGCAGATTTTCTTATTGTGTCTTTAACTGTGGTTGCCCTAAGGCTTTTTGTCATTCATAGACAATTTTCTTATTGTGACCCTCTTCACATGGTGGTCTTATAATCAGCTATTAAACTTTGACAGGTGTTTTTGAATGGAAGTTTCTGATAACTTTGGAGTTTATGACATTAGAATAAAGGAAAAACACATACAGGACTCCCATGGAGAGCTGAAATGTTCATGAATATCAAGCAGAACAGGATTTATCTGAATGGACTGAACTAATAGAAAACTGAAGGAATATTTTTTGACTATTTTGCTTAAACCATTGCTGATCTTTTTTGTTTTCCAGAGCCAAGAAAACTTTTTTTGAGCCATTTACAACTTTTAAAATTGAGTAAAATATACTTCTGTGAACAAAATTTGGAGCATGTTCATTTCTCTACGTGATTTCTCCAGAACTTGGAAATTATTTACACTGCACTTGATTGATCAGCTGCCACACCCAGACTGATAAACTAGCTCATCTGATACTGTGGTCGCCTACCCAGTAACTGACTTAGTGCCAGAGGACAGCTTCCACTTCCTATGATTCCATCTCCAACCCAACCAATCAGCACTCTTGACTCACTGGTCTTCCCTCGCCCACGAAATTATCCTTAAAAACTCTGATCCCCAACTGCCCAGGAAGACTCATTTGAGTAATAACAAAACTATGGTCACACATACACACACACACACACACACACAAAAATAATAATAATAATAGTTCATTTATGATAGTAAAGGAGAAAAACAATCTATCTTTCAGTGATGGATAAAGACAGTTTTAAGCCCATTACTTAAAATTACAAGGTCATCAAAATAGAAAATAAAAGGTGATAGAGTTGTATTGAAAAGAATAGACAAGAAGAGTGGTATAAGTGAGATACGTTTTTTATCCATTAGGAAAATGTTATAGATATGTTTGAGATTGATACTCAAAAATAGTTGTATAATGTATCTTCATATGCCTATAATAAACATGTCTATACATGTTTGAAATAGTAAACATATCTTCATATGCCTACAACTGGGGTTTGGATCTATAATGACACGAAGAAATTGTCTGTTCCTATTCCCCACCTTCCCACAGGAGGGAAGAATTTCTCTTCTAAGAGAAGATGAGCAGATCAAGAGAGATGCTTTAAAACCACAGAGAGTTTTCAGAGGATGTGCATTTTAGCACCAAAATATAAATATGGGGAGGAATCTGTGGTGCCAAGGGCCCCAGAAAGCTGCACTTGAAGTGGGACACTGGGAACCCCAACTGCCAATGCTGGTGAGTCAGCCTCTGAAAGAGTAGGATTCAATTAACCTATTGGCTGTAGAGATATGTGAGCAAAGCAGAACTAGAGTAAATATTGAGAAAATGCTAAAACTTAGAGCATATGGCACTAAGTATGGTTCAGCTCCACCCCATGGGTAGGTCCAGCAGGGTATCAACAGGGATATCTTGGTGATTTCCTCCTCTTCAGGAGGCACAGATCGCTAGCTGGGAGAAAGAATAACAGACTAATCCTGATTATAGGTGTCATTTCCACCAACACTCTAACCAAATGTGTTTGGAAAATCTGAGAGGCACAAGAGGTGGGGTGTGCTGAGAGCCTACCAGTCAGATGAAGCTTCTTATCCAGTGGACTGAAGCACAAACTGCTAAAGCAAGCCTTCGTGGCAAAACTCAAATTCAGAAGACCTAAGGGGAATTTTTATATCTGAGATCTAAGGTTATCACTCTCTATATTCCTGGAATAGTTCTCTCAAAGTCCCCAATGGAGCTGTGAGAATTATCTGGACCCCAAGTTGGATGAGAACTGCAGAAAGCTCTTTGCTATTATTAGTCATGCCATAGATGTCTAGAGACACATGCTTTTTTTTTTTTCTGAGTGACATACTCTGCAAACACCAAGCTTGGTGAGTGAGAGGCAACTCAGCAGGCACAGTTGTACTGATTTCAGATAGCACATTGCAGTGTACTTTCTTCATATTATATTACACATACACACACAGACCCACGCAAATCACATCATTCTGTAACATCTGCATGAATCAGAGGAAAAAGGCAATGCTATAATTGAATATGAAATATCAAACATAATGGGACATAGATACAGGGTACAGAATTTGTGATCCACAAGTCTGAGTTCCATTTGTCCCACAACAATGTGTTAGGCCGTTCTTGCATTGCTGTAAACAGATACATGAGACTGAGTATTTTATAAGAAAAAAGTTTAATTGGCTCATGGTTTTGCAGGCTGTAGAACCATGAGCCAATTAAACCTTTTTTCTGGCATCTGCTTCTGGGGAGGCCTCAAGGAGCTTTCATTAGTTGCAGAAGGTGAAGCAGAAGCAGGCACATCACATGGTAAAAACAAGAGCAAGAGAGACTGTTGGGGGCAGAGGAAGTGTCATACACTTTTAAACAACCAGATTTCACAAGAACTCACTCACTATTGCAAAGACAGCACAAAACCATGAGAGAGTCACCCCCATGACCCAAACATCTTCCACCAGTCCCCACCCAACGTGAAATTTGGGTAGGGACAAATATCCCAACCATATCAAACAGTATAAGTATTTCAAATTTTGTAACCAAAGATCTTATGAAGAGATCTACCAGGAGTATAACGAATTATGCTCCTTTGAATGTGATTCCTTTGAACTGTGGTCACCAGTGAGGAGAAGCAGGGAATCTTGCAGTATGTTGCACTCTGCTAGCAAGGTCCTACTCTGGTTGTGCTGTGGTACAACCCTTTTGCCCTAATTTTAGATGGTGTCCATGTTGTCCTTGTCCTGCTTCCGCTTGTTTAAACACTGACCTTAGAGTGAGATTAGTCTCTATGCTCCCCTCTCTACCTCTTTCTCTCCCTCACTCTCTTTCCCTTCTTCCCTCCCTGATCTGTGTCTTTGGTTATTAATCTCTAACTGTATGCTGATACGAGCATTCCCTTTCACCCTCCAACCCTGTCCCTGCTTTCCCTCCTCATCGTGGGGGTTTATAGATGTTTCAGTCTTTCTGTATTATTCATCTATTGCTGTGTAAAAAATTATCCCAAACTTGGTGGCTTAAAACAACGGTATCAATTATCTCAATGTTTCTGTGGGTCACGAGTCTAGGCATGACTTAGCTCCCAGGCTCAGCTGGGAAGGGTCCTTTTTGATGCTCATTGTGTGATTGCTGGCAGGATTCATTTCTTTGTAGCTGCTGGACTGAAAGCTCAATTCCTCACAAGCTGTTGACCGGGGTCTGCCTCAGTTTTTAATATATGGACCTCTCCAAAGAGCATTTTGGAACACGACATGTCAGCTTGCTTCAGGAGAGTGGGCAAGCTATAAAGCAAAAGAGTGCCAGCAAGTGAGAGTGTGCTAGCAAGATGAAATCACTGTGTTTTGTAATCACATCACAGAAATTATATCCAATTAATTTTAGTGTATTATATTCACCAGACACAAGGCATTAAATCCAGTTAACACTTAAGAAGAGGGGATTACACAAGGGTTTGAATACCAAGGGGTGGAGCCCACTGGGAGTCATTTCAGAGCTGTCACCCTTTCATGCTTAGGGTGAGGGAGAGGAAGAGCAGTTGTAGAAGCTGGAGGAAAGCAGAAATTTGGAGCCACATCAGAAGCTGCCTACCACCCTGTCTCTATGGTTTGCCCATTCCAGATCCACAGCTATCCCTTTCTGTATCCTTTGATCCAACACCCTAGGGTCTTATGTTGTCTTTATCATAAAGTTCTATACTTACTACACTCTTGGTTTTAACCATTTGCCTGATTACCTAATTTTCTCTCCTGCCCAATAGCAATAACTAACATCTATATACTGGTGTATGTACAGATTAAAAAGCATTTTTCTTTAAAGAACTGAGGTTTCGGGAAAGGATATGAGCAAAAGACAGAAAAGCAGTGGTCAGAAAAGTAGAAACTTTGAGACAGTGCAATATGCAGCTTTAAGCATTCAATGGTCAACCATTAAGAGCTTTATGTTTTCCACTTAAAACTACATTCACTAAATCAGTCACTGTAGACCTAGGGTATTATTTGCAAACTGGAGCATATTATCATTTGGTTCTTTTAGTAAGTTTAGTAAATTTAATGTAGCTGAAGCCTGATTACTGTAATAAACACAGAATTTTGAGAGTTGCACATTTTAAATAGGAAAAATTTCACATTAATTTTGAATATGACTGTAGAAACTAAGTTAATATTAGACCTTTTTGCTTATCAAGCACAGATTCTGACAGTGGTTTTCATGGTTGTGTTTGATGGCTTTCTTTGACTGCATGACAATTAGAAACACTTTCCTGAAAACTGATTTTTCTAGTAACCAGGTCCAGCCATCTTCTGTACTTTGATCTGCCATTTCTTCCACAGACACAGTTACAGCAACATACAAAATCAATCAGCAGAAAATGCTTATTTATGTCAAATATGGATTTTCCAACAAATACTTTATGAAAATACCTTTCATGTGGATAATGACTAGTGGTAAGAAGTGGACTGTCTGCTTCCCAGTAATTACAGCCTGGTGTTGCTTTATTCACAAGTAATCTATTGCTAAGAAACCTAACATGCCTAAAGTAGGTCAGGATACAAATGGTGTCTTGAAAAGGAAGAGAAATGGGAAAAAAAGAATAGACAGTTATTTTATTCTATCTTGTGTCTTTTCCTCACTACCACACCAACTGTATTGCACTTGGATATCTTTTCACTTAAATAAAGGTATTAAAGGGACAGCTGATGAACAGTGAGTTTGTATTCCGGGAGCACTCTCTTACAGGTTTAAATTACATAGAGATGAAAAATAGCCCATATGGCTTTTGAACAAAATGAATGGCTGCAAGTCCTAAAAAATTCTAGTGGAAAGGTTGGCATGCTAAAAGGTTAATTAAAATTTGACTCTGCAAGATGGATACTTTTATTTATAGAACCTTTGGCTGATTTTCATCAGCCATGTTTTTTTCTAATTAAAATAATATGAGCAGCTAATAGCAATCAGCTTGAAGAACTGAATATTTTAGAGAAAGAGATGATTCATAGGCTTTTTAATAATCATTTTACAGTAGGTGTCTCCACTAAAGAGCACATAAAACATTTGTATTCAGCCATTGTCTGGTTCAAATGTCAGGAAATTTTAAGCTGAAAAAAATGAGGAGCAAATTATTTAAAGCTGTCTAAAATAAGTCATTGATATTATCATGTAAATTTGATATTTCCCTAAAGGTTCTGGAATCATTCTTTGACATGACAACTCATAAAGTCTGAGAAAGTGGACCAATAGAAGCATTATTTTCAAAATGAGAATTTTCTTATATTTCATACATACATACACAAATAACGACACTTAAGAGAAACAAAAGTTTGCATGAAAACATTGTGCACACATTCATAGAGAGAGACAGATGGAGACAGAGACATAGGCAACAAGAATTATCATTATATCTTCTGTAGGATTAAAGATCCTTTTCCTCCCCTAAATGACTGAGAATAACTAAAGAACAAGATTAACATCTGTAAAGGAGAGTCAGATAGCATGAATAAAGAGCTATATGAAAAAGAAGGAAGGAAGGAGGAGGAAGAGCAGGAGAAAGAAAAACGTGTCAGAAATATACACTTCCCAAATGAGTGTATAGCCCCACTTTGCAAGAAACAACCAATACCCTCCTCACACCCCAGATTTTTTTCCTATTACTTTTCAATAATAAAACTCTTGAATTTTAACCAGGCACATTACATCTCAGAATCGATACAACTTTCTATGAAGCTAAAATTGTACAGTAGCTTGCTTCTGGACAATAGAATTAAAGTGGAGGTGTTGTGTGCATCTGGAAAGTGTCCATTCCTTTCTCTTTCTCCTCTGTTGACAGGAAAGTAGATATATGTGCTCCAGCCAGAGCTGTCTTTTGAGATCATGGGTGATTTTGAGAATACAGTGTTTGTAAAACTGAGCACTAAAATGAAAAAGCCTGTGTCTCTAACATTGTGGAGAGTCAAACCAGTCCTGGATTCCTTTTCCTAGACTTGTGTGGTCAGAAAGACATCTAGGAAGTCCTAGCCAGAGCAATCAGGCAAGAGAAATAAATAAAAGGTGTTGAAATAGGAAAAGAAGTCAAATTATCTCTCTTGACTGACAATATGATTCTATATCCAGAAAATCCTAAAGTCCAGCCAAAAGGCTCCTAGATCTGATAAATGCCTTTGGGAAAGTCTCAGGATATAAGATCAATGTACAAAAATCAGTAGCATTTCTATATACCAATAACATTCAAGCTGAGAGCCAAATTGAAAATGAAATCCCATTCACAATAGCCACAGAAAAAATCAAATACCCAAGAATACATCTAACCAAGGAGGTGAAAGATCTCTACAAGGAGAACTACAAAACACTACTGAAAGAAGTCAGAGATGACACAAACAAATGGAAAAACATGCCATACTCATGAATTGGAAGAATTAATATCATTAAAATGGCCATACAGCCCAAAGCAATCTACAGATTCAATGTTATTCCTATCAAACTGCCAATGCCATTTTTCACAGAATTAGAAAAAATCTATTCTAAAGTTCTATGGGGAACTAAAAGAAAGAGCCAGAATAGCCAAAGTAATCCTAAACAAAAAGAAAAAAACCATGAGGCATCATATTACCTAACTTCAAACTGTACTATAAAGCTACAATAACCAAAACAGCATGACTCTGGTACAGAAACAGACACATAGACCAATGGAACAGATTAGAAAACCCAGAAATAAAGCTGCCCACCTACAGCCATCTGATCTTCAACAAAGTTGACAAAAATAAGCAGTGAGAAAAGGACTCCCTATGTAACAAATGGTAGTGGAATAGCTGGCTAGCCATATGCAGAAGAATGAAACTGGACCCCTACCTTTCACCACGTACAAAAATTAACTCAAGATGGATTAAAGATTTAAATGCAAACCTCAACCTATAAAAATTCTAGAAAACCAAGGAAATACCATTTTGGACATTGGCCTTGGCCAAGAATTTATGACAAAGTCCTCAAAAGCAATTGCAACAGAAACAAAAAACGACAAGTGGGACCTAATTAAACTAAAGAGCTTTGCACAACAAAAGAAACTATCAACATAGTAAACAGACAACCTACAACCCATAGAATGGGAGAAAATATTTGCCAACTATGCATCTGACAAATGTTTAATACCTACAATCTGTAAGAAAATTAAACTAATCAACAAGAAAAAACAAATGAACACTTTTCAAAAGAAGACATACAAGCAGCAAACAAACATGAAAAAATGCTCAATATCTCTAATATAAAAGAAATGCAAATCAAAGCCACAATGAGTCCTATAATCCCAGCAATTTTTGAGGCCGAGGCTGGCGGATCACCTGAGGTCAGGAGTTCAAGACCAGCCCGGCCAATATGGAGAAACCCCCACCTCTACTAAAAATACAAAAAAAAAAAAAAAAAAAAAAGCCAGGCGTGTTGGCGCACACCTTTAATCCAGGCTACTCAGGAGGCTGAGGCAGGAGAATGGCTTCAACCTGAGAGGCTCAAGGCAGAGGCAGAGGTGAAGGTTACAGTGAGCCGAGATAGTGCCATTGCATCCAGCCTGGGCAACAAGAGCAAAACTCCGTCTCAAAAAACAAACAAACAAAAACACACAAGGAGATATCATTTCATACTGGTCAGAATGGCTATTACATAAAAAAATGATAATAATAATAATAATAAATGCTGGTGAGGCTATAGAGAAATGGGAGTATTTATACACTGTGGGAATGTAAATACTTCAGCCACCGTGGAAAGAAGTATGAAGATTTCTCAACGCACCTAAAAAGGAGCTCCTATTCAACTCAACAATGCCATTACTCAAAGCAAAATAAATCTCCCCCAAAAGACACATGAATTTGTATATTTGTCACATTATTGCAATAGGAATCAACCTAGGTGCCCATCAATGGTGAATTGGATAAGGAAAATGTGGTACATAGACAACATAGAATACTACACAGCCATAAAAAGAATGACATCATGTCTTTTGCAGCATCATGGCATGCAGCTGGAGGCCATCATCCTGAGCAAATCAATGCAGGAGCAGAAAATCAAATACTACATGTTCTCACTCATAAGTGGGAGCTAAACATTGACTACACATGAGTATAAAGATGGAAGCAATGGACAGTGCATACTACTAAAGGGGAGAGAAAGGGAGGGAGGAATGAGTTAAAAACTACCGTTTGGATACTATACTCATTACCTGGGTATATATATACAGGATCATTTGTATCCCAAACTTTAGCATCATGCAATATACCCATGTAAGAAACCTGCATATGTACCCTCTGAATTTAAAATAAAAGTTGAAAGTATTTTTTAAAGCAATAGCTCTATTTCTCCCTTTTAAATCCATGGTTATTTTGTGGTCACTTCAGGTTGAGTCAAATCCCAATTAATACATGCTTTAGCATGTGAATTTACACTACAGAAACAAGTGATGCAACATCTTCACAGTTAAAAGATACATTTCTAGACTTTAAAATCTCAAATATATCATTTCCATGTGGAGACATAACTGCACCAGACCACTTTCATGAGCATCAGAATCACCTGGAGGGCTAGTTAAAACACAGATTGCTGGACCCCACCCACAAATATCTAATTCAGTAGTTCAGGTGGAGCTGAGAATTTGCATTTCTAAAAGCTTCCCGGGTGATGCTGATACTGCCTGACCATAGAACGCACATGGTGTCTCACAGCAGCATACAACTACTCCTTACCCTATAATCAGGATATTCTAATTTCTAAATGCCATGAAAGGTCATTTTCAATATCCTGGAATACTTTACCATTCAGCCAAGAAGCTCCATACCATAATTATTTTAAACTGATTATAGCTTATGAAAATAGTAAAAGGAGTATACTACAATAATGGCAATTTATTTATTGTTTACTGGAAAAGATTTCTCTCAAGTTCTATTTGAGAAATCAGGTCAATGATAAACAATCAAATTTAGAAAAATTACTACATAGCATTTTAGTGGGCGATTCATTTCAGAATCATCTAGAGCACTTTTAAAAATGAAGATTCTAGGCCTTATCCCACATCTACTAAATCAGAGTACCTAAAGCTGGGGCCTAGGAATCTTTTATTGATCCAGCTCCTCCGAGGATTCTTAAAAACCCAAATGTTTGCTAATCATCAACTTTGCTGTTGAAGTGTCATCAGAGACACTGGCTCAGACTCAAGGATATTTTCTATCACAAGTGAGTGTAAAACAAATATCCAGAAAGCCTTACATAATGCTACAGGCAAAAAGCATGATCTATAACCAGTGGGTTTATTTTAAAAATAAAAATAAAAAAGCTTGAAATCTACTGTAGTACCAGGGGAAGAGTTGATGGTACGAGATAGCAAATAATAACAAAAAGAAATACTCTGAATAATAGAATCCTCTACTGAACGCTGTGTTTGAAAGGTATTTTCCCACCCAAACTCATGCGAATATATGAAATTTGCCCAGGTAGACATAAAAGGCATTGTTTCATAGGAGGCCTTTTGCAGAAGACATTAGTGGAGATATACTGAAGAAAAAGACACATCCTTATTTTTTCAACACTGCAGAGAGTTAAGCAGTAGCAAATAGACAAGGAATAAAAACAGAGCCGTCAAAAAGGCTGATTCTACCTTTTTAATATCTCTCCAATCCATTCGCTTATATTGAGTTCCACTCTTCCATCACAGTTTAGGTCACTAAGTCTCTCCCAGACTACTGCCTCGTAACTGGCTTTCCCCTCACTGGCCTTACTCACCTTCAATACAATATCCTTCATAATGGCACCAGAATGACTTCTTAGACACAAATCTGATCATGACATCCTACCATTTAAAATATGTTGAGCTCCCCATAGTTATAAAGATAAAGTCCAAGTTCTGTAGTACAGTAAAACAGGCACTTCAAAATCTCACCCTTTCTTACTTCTTCAACTTCATCTCTCGCCACCATCCTCTCTTTACTTGATATGTGCATCTCATCAAATTACTTGCAGTTTCTCTAATGCGCTGTACTCTCTCATCTCCAGCCCCTTTCCTCTGCCTGGAAAGCCCTCTCCACACATCTCAACCCACTCAATCCTTTTATCCATGGATAACTCCCCCTCAACTGTCAGGACTCAGCTCCCATGTCACTCCTTTTAGGAAATCTCATCTGACACCTCCATCCTGGCCTGAATTTCCATCATTATTATCTGTGGAGTCATTCATATCTGTGGAGTTCTCTCTCTCTCTCTCTCTCTCTCTCTCTCTCTCTCTCTCTCATACTTGACAATAGGAACTATGTTTTAGACATTGCTATAGTGTCTGACATGTTGCAGGTATCTAAAACATGTTCTTCGAGTGAATGAAAAAAAATGAATGTATGAGTACATCAGTGAATTGCAGTTGATCATGTTAAGGCAGAAAAACTTCGTAGTTTCAAAACTGAACTTTGAGCAATTGCAGACAGCTAGACGCTTATGGCAATTAGTAATAATCGCAGGTAGTACTTTTATCACGTTTACAAGTGCCAGGCACAAGCTCCTTATGTACGAGTAACCTCTAAAGTAAATACTTTTATTATCCCTGCTTTACATACAAGGTAAAAGAAGCACAACACAGTTACATAACTTGCCTGAAGTTAGTACCTGGTAGAGTTGAAAATGCAGTCTAGCTCCAGAGTTCATACTCTTAGCCACTCTGTATGATAGACACGAGGGGATGAGCTGCAATACCAGGAAGCCACCAGACCAGCATGGTATGTGAACATCATTATGAGAAATGGAAGCAGTCGAAGTGCACCAAATGCAGACCCCGTATATTTGGAGAAATGTATCTCTAAGGACGTAGCCTGACTCCAGTGCTGTTTTTTCAGATTTCATTCATTCTTTTCCACTTCCCTCTTCCTTTTCCATTGTTCTTAATACATATCGTAATGAATAAAATTGCTTTCCTAATCCAAGATTCTATACTGCAAATCCATGCAGTAGGAACGATTCCTGGATGACTACTTATTCTGGATAGACTTTTTACACTTTTTACTGTGTGATTTCATGAACTATTAAGCAGTGATGTCTTGAAGAAAACAAAATCGCAGGGAGTTTGCCTTGATGCTTACTTACTCCACCCACCTTTCAGGATCTGCCTGTTTCAGGGTCTTCACTCAACCAGAACACTACTGTTCCCACAAGACACAATAGTATCTCATATTCCAGGTGTTTTTTGTTGGGCTTCAGTTAGCTTCCACTCTTTTCAAAACTTGACTATTAGACAGATAGCTTCAAATTCCTATTTTAAAAAATTTCAGTTATCTAGATTTGAGGAAGCAACCAGATGAGCGTGGCATATGGGCCTTAAAAGTAAAGTCATTAGCAGAGACCAAGGCAAACCAGAAGATAAATGCAGGAAGAATTGCCTCAGAAGCATTATTGGGCTCAATTATGTTTACAGTCTCAGCAGTATGCTGTTATTCAGGTACTAACCAGTCAGCAGTTTCCAATGCCACACATCCAGCCAGTCTGTCACAGGCAGCCCCAGGCCGGAAAGAGATGCAGTCTACCTAATTAACTTAGGTAACCCAGCGTCTCTACCTCCTGCTCTCTCACCTGCTTTCCAGGTTTCCGTTTTGGCAAAATCTTCAGCATTGCCCTGGCTGAGCTCTCAGCTGAAAATGGCAGTTCTGTCAGCCTTGGCTCCTTCCCACACATGCATAAAATGGGTCCTAAATACTGTATCCAATTCACTACCTGGCTTCTCTGTTTCCCTTCATTTCTGTGATTTCAGAACTGTTACAACTTATGCCAGGATGGATACATCAATAGGAGAAGAGTTTTCTTTCTAATGCTTAACTACACTGGTGATTTCAGTTTAAACTTCCTTTAACTTTTTGTGAACCCTGTACACTTTATGCCACATTGTGGACTCAATGCCTCTCTGAAAGTTATGAGTTTAAAATGTTTCATTAGGTATTGTCAAGAAGAGCTACTGGAACTGACCAGAAGAAACCATCAGATTAAGGAACCCCATAATGAGGGGGACTGGGACATGGTTTCTATTGGGATAGTATCTCTTACAAATATCTTAGGGATTTCCTGATCCAACTGTCCCCTGGCCCACCGGGGCCTCTTATATAGTTCTGTCAGTACAGATGGAAAAATTACTGAAGTGGTGAGTTTCTAGTTTTTTCAAATTACCCATATGATGGTATTGATATTACTCATGGTTTTAAATTACTTAATGCCAATATTGATTTTGAGAATTTTTTATTATCAGTATTAATTAATTTGGTATTATAAAATTCAACCTTTCATCTACTACTGAGAGGTATTTCACTGATCTTTGCACAAAACCATTCGCTTCCCTTTCCTAGTCCCACCGGGTAAAACAAAACCTACATAATGAATGGAAATATTTCTCTCATCACACTGGTTACCCTCTTAGAAACTATCACCTCTTCAAAGTCTATATTTTGAAAAATCTCTTTGTTTTACAGTTCAAAGTGAATTCATCAGAGAGGATGCCAGTTTGGAGCAGAGGGCAATAAACACCTCTTAATCCACAGACCAGAAAAGGCATTAATTATAACAGAACGGTGCAAACCTCTCTAGTCGGCTTCAAAAGCATCTCGCATTTCGTTTCCATGGGGATACAATCCCTGCTTTACATACAAGGTAAAAGAGGCATTCATATTTTGGTCCCTATTGTTGAGAAGAGAATTATAATAGCCAGCAACATTTCTCAGGCTAAACCTATCAAAAGTTTATTCTAGCAAAAGTAACATATGATAGATTTAACCAGAAGCACAGACACCTTTCACACACACAGACACACGCGCAAAATCTCTAGGTCTTGATATTGATAAAATATGTATTAATATATGCTCATGCATATAATTCCATTTTTTAAAATTGATATATAGTCATTGTACATATTTTGGGAATACATGTGTTATCGTGATAACTGTTTACAAAGTATAATGATCAAATCAGGGTAATTGAGACATCCAGCACCTCAAACATTTATCTTGTCTTCATGTTAGATAGATTACAGTTCTTCTCTTCTACCTGTTTTAAGATACACAATAAATTATTATTAATAATTTCCCACCTGGAAACCATCATTCTTAGCAAACTATCACAAGAACAGAAAACCAAACACCGCATGTTCTCACTCATAGGTGGGAACTGAACAATGAGATCACTTGGACTCAGGAAGGGGAACATCACACACCGGGGCCTATCATGGGGAGGGGGGAGGGGGGAGGGGGAAGGGATTGCATTGGGAGTTATACCTGATGTAAATGACGAGTTGATGGGTGCAGCACACCAACAAGGCACAAGTATACATATGTAACAAACCTGCACGTTATGCACATGTACCCTACAACTTAAAGTATAATAATAATAAATAAATTAAAAATAATAATAATAATTTCCCACCTATAGTAGTTCAAATAGTAGAACTTATTCCTTCTCTATAACGGTATTGTTTTATCACTTAACCAAGCTTTCTTCATCCTCTTCTCTCCCTTCCCTTCTCAGCCTCTGATAACCACCATTATACTCTCTATCTCCATCTCCATGAAATCCACATTTGTAGCTCCCACATATGGGTGAGAACATATGATATTTGTCTTTCTTTGCCAGGCTTATTTCACTTAACATAATGTCCTTCAGTTCCATCCACGTTGCTGCAAAAGACAGAATTTCATTCTTGTTTAGGGCTGAATAATGTGTTTATATATGACATTTTCTTTATCCATTCATCCATTGATGAACACTTAGGTTGATTCCATAGCTTCGCTATTGTGAATAGTGCTGCAACACAGATACCTCTACAATATACTGATTTCTTTTCTTTTGGATATATAATTGGTAGTGGGATTGGTAGATCATTTGGTAGCTCCATTTTTAGTTTTTCGAGGAACCTCCATATTATTTTTCAAAATGGCTGTACTATTTTACAAACGCTTTATGAGTGCTCCCCTTTCTCAGCTTCCTCACCAGCATTTCTTTCTGTCTTTTTTTATTTTTAGTTTTTGTGTGTACATAGAAGGCATACATATTTAAAGGTTACATCAGATGTCTCAATACATGCATACAATACATAATAGTCACATCAGAGTAAATGGTACCTATCATGTTAAGTCTTTTATCCTTTGTGTTACAATTTAATTATACTTTTTTGTTATTTTAAATTTTGCAATTAAATTATTTTTGACTGTAGTCACCCTGTTGTGTTAGCATACTAGATATTATTCATTTTTTCTAACTACCTTTTTGTACCCATTAACTATCTTCACTTTCCCATCACCCCCTCACTACACTTCCCAGCCTCTGGTAACCAACGTTATATTCTTTATCTCCATGAGTTCAATAGTTTTCATCTTTAGTTACCACAAATAACTGAGAACATGTAAAGTTTGTCTTTCTGTGCATGGCTTATTTCACTTAACATAATGACTTCCAGTTTCATCTATAATCATGCAAATGACAGGATCTCATTCTTTTTAATGGCTGAATAGTACTCCATGTGTACATGTACCACATTTTCTTTATCCATTTGTTTTAGTTCATTTTTATACTGTTATGAAGAAATACCCAACATGACTAATTTACAAAGAAAAAGAGGTTTAATGGACTCACAGTTCCATATGGCTGGGGGGCCTTATAATCATGGAAGAAGGTGAAGGAAGAGCAAAGGCATGTCTTACATGGCAGTTGGCAAGAGGGCGTGTGCAGATGAGCTGCTCTTTATAAAACCATCAAATCTCATGAGACATTCACTATCTTGAGAACTGCATGGGAAATACCTGCCTACATGATTGAATTACCTCCCACTGGGTCCCTCCCACAATATGTGGGGATTATGGAAGCTACAATTCAATATGAGATTTGGGTGGGGACACAGTCAAACCATATCATTCCACCCCTGGCCCCTTGCAAATATATGTTCTCACATGTCAAAACCAATCATGCCTTCCCAACAGTTCTCCAAAGCCTTAACTCATTTCAGGATTAACTCAAAAGCCCACAATTCAAAGTCTCATCTGAGATAAGGCAAATACTTTATGCCTATAAGCCTGTAAAATCAAAAGCAAGTTACTTCGTAGGCACAAAGGGGGTACAGGCAGCGGGTAAATACAGCCATTCCAAATGGGAAAAATTCACCAAAACAAAGAGGCTACAGTCCCCTTGCAAGTCTGAAATCCAACAGGACAGTCAAATCTTAAAGTTCCAAAATGACCTCCTTTGACGCCATGTTTCACATTCAGGTCATACCAATGCAAGAGATAAGCTCCCACAGCCTTGGGCAGCCCTGCCCTTGTGGCTTTCCAGGGTATATCCCCACTTCTGGCTGCTTTCATGGGCTGACATTGAGTGTCTGTGGATTTTCCAGGCAC
The DNA here is from genome assembly GCF_037993035.2 of Macaca fascicularis. Lineage (NCBI taxonomy): Eukaryota > Metazoa > Chordata > Mammalia > Primates > Cercopithecidae > Macaca > Macaca fascicularis. Next base: position 78,911,868 of record NC_088378.1, on the reverse strand, counting down.
ACAATGCAAGCTGTCAGTGGGTCTACCTTTCTGGGGTCTGTAGGACAGTGGTCCTGTTCTCACAGTTCCACTAGGCAGTGCCCCAGTGGGGATTCTGTGTGGGGGTTCCCACTCCACATTTCTCTTTCACGTTGCCCTAGCAGAAGTTCTCAATGAGTGCTCCTCCCCTGCAGCAAGCTTTTGCCTGGACATCCAGGCATTTCCATACAACCTCTGAAATCTAGACAGAGGTTCCCAAACCCCCATTCTTGATTTCTGTGTACCTGCAGGCTCAACATCACTTGGGAACTGCAAAGGCTTGGGGCTTATACCCTCTGAAGCCATGACCCAAGCTCTACCTTGGCCCCTTTTAGCCATGACTAGAGCAGCTGGGATGCAGGACACCAACTCCCTAGGCTGCATATTGCAGGGGGGCCCTAGGCCTGGCCCATGAAACCATGTTTTCCTCCTAGACCTCTGGTCATCTGAGGAGAGGTCCTACTGCAAAGGTCTCTGGAGACATTTTCCCCATTTCCCCATTGTCTTGGGGATTAACCTTCGGTTCCTTGTTACTTAACGCAAATTTCTGCAGCAGGCTTGATTTTCTCCACAGGAAATGAGGTTTTCTTTTCCATTGCATTGTCAGGCTACAAATTTTCCAAACTTTTATGCTATGCTTCCTATTGAATGCTTTGTCACTTAGAAATTTCTTCCACCAGATACCCTAAATTATCTCTCTTAAGTTCAAAGTTCCAAAGATCTCTAGGGCAGGTGCAAAATGCTTCCTATTTCTTTGCTAAAGCATAACAAGAGTCACCTTTGCTCCAGTTCTCAACAAGTTCCTCATCTCTATCTGAGACTACCTCAGCCTGGACTTTATTGTCCATATCACTACCAGCATTTTGGTCAAAGCCATTTAACAAGTCTCTAGGAAGTTCCAAACTTTCCCACATCTTCCTGTCTTCTTCTGTGCCCTCCAAACTCTTCAAACTTCTGCCTGTTACACAGTTCCAAAGTCACTTCCACATTTTCAGGTATCTTAATAGAAATACCCCCGCTCTGCCAGTACCAATTTACTGTATTAGCCCATTTTCATGCTGTTATGAAGAAATATCTGAGACAGGATAATTTATAAAGAAAAAGAAGTTTAGTAGACTCACAGTTCCACATGGCTGGGGAGGCCTCCCAATCATGGCAGAAGGCAAGGGAGGAGCAAAGGCATGTATTACATGGAGGAATGCAAGAGGGCGTGAGCAGGGGAACAATCCTCTGTAAAACCATCAGATCTCATGAGACTTGTTCACTATCATGAGAACAGCACAGGAAAACCCCACCCCTGCAACCTCCCACCGGGTCCCTCCCAAGACATGTGAGGATGATGGTAGCTACAATTCAAGATGAAATTTGAGTGAGGACACAGTCAAACCATATCACCATTCATGTGCTTGATGAATGGACACTTATATTGCTTAAAAATCTTGACCATTGTGAATAGTGCTGCAATAAACATGGGAGTGCAGATATCTCTTTAATATACTAATTTCCTTTCTTTTGGGTATATACCTAAGAGTAGGATTGCTGGATTGTATGGTAGGTTTTCTTTTTTTAGAAATTTTTTAAGATTTTTTTAGAAACCACAATGAGATACCATCTCACACCAGTTAGAATGGCAATGATTAAAAAATCAGGAAACAACAGGTGCTGGAGAGGATATGGAGAAATAGGAATACTTCTACAATGTTGGTGGGACTGTAAACTAGTTCAACCATTGTGGAAAACAGTGTGGTGATTCCTCAAGGATTTAGAACTAGAAATACCATCTGACCCAGCCATCCCATTGCTGGGTATATACCCAAAGGATTATAAATCATGCTGCTATAAAGACACATGCACATGTATGTTTATTGCAGCACTATTCACAATAGCAAAGACTTGGAATCAACCCAAATGTGCATCAGTGACAGACTGGATTAGGAAAACGTGGCACATATACACCATGGAATACTATGCAGCCATAAAAAAGGATGAGTTTGTGTCTTTGTAGGGACATGGATGCAGCCGGAAACCATCATTCTCAGCAAACTATCACAAGAACTGAAAAACAACACCGCATGTTCTTACTCATAGGTGGGAATTGAACAATGAGATCACTTGGGCACAGGAAGGGGAACATCACACACTGTGGCCTATTGTGGGGAGGGGGGAGAGGGGAGGGATAGCATTAGGAGATATACCTAATATAAATGATGAGTTAATGGGTGCAGCACACCAACATGGCACATGTATGCATATGTAACAAACCTGCACGCTCTGCACATGTACCCTAGAACTTAAAGTATAATAATAATAAAAAAGAAACCTCCTAATGTTCTCCATAGTGGTTATATAGTTTACATTCCCTTTACAATGGACAAGAGTTCCTTTTTCTCCACATCCTCCTCAGCATTTGTTATTGCCTGACTTTTGGATACAAGCCATTTTAACTGGGGTGAGATGATATCTCATTGTAATTTTGATTTGCATTTCTCTGATGATCATTGGTGTTGAACACCTTTTCATTATACCTGTTTGTCATTTATATGTCTTCTTTTGAGAAATGTCTATTCAGATCTTTTCCCCATTTTTCAATCAGATTATTAAATTTTTACCTATAGAGTTGTTTGAGTTCTATATATTCTGGCTTGAATCTCTTGTCAGATGAGTAGTTTGTAAATATTTTCTTCCATTCTGTGGATTGTCTCTTTATTTTTTAAATTATTTTCTTTGCTTTGCAGAAGATAGTCTACTTAATCCCATTTTTTTCACTTTTTCTTTGGCTGCCTGTGCTTGTAGAGTATTACTCAAGAAATGTTTACCTACTCCACTGTCCTGGAGAGGTTCCCCAATTTTCTCTTTTAGTATTTTCATAGTTTGATGTCTTATATTTAAGTCTTTAATACATTTTGATTTGATTTTTTATTCCTGGAAGAAATAGGGGTCCAGTTTCACTCATCTGCATATGAATATCCTGTTTCCCAGCTCCATTTATGGAAGAGACTGTCTTTCCCTGATATAGATTCTCGACACCTTTGTCAAAAATGAGTTCATTGTATACATATGGATTTATTTCTGGATTCTCTATTCCATTCTACTGGTCTATGTGTCTGTCTTTATGCCAGTACCATGTCGTTTTGGTTACTATAGCTTTGCAATATAATTGGAAATCAAGTAATGTGATTACTCCAGTTGTATTGTTTGTTTGGTTTTTTTGTTTGTTTTTGCTTAGGATAACTTTGGATATTTGTAGTGTTTTGTGGTTCCATATAAATTTTAGGGTTTTTTTTTTTCTATTTCTGCAAAGAATTTGACAATCTATAGATTGTTCTGGATAGTATGGACATTTTAACAATATTAATTCTAATCCATGAACATAGAATATCTTTCTATTTTTGTGTCTTCTTCAATTTCTTGTATCTGTTTTATCATTTTTATTGCAGAGCTCTTTCACTTGTTTGCTTAAGTTAATTTCTTAATATTTAATTTTATTTGTAGCTATTATTTTCTTTCTTTTTTTTTTTAGGGAGTTTTACTCTTGTTGCCCAGGTTGGAGTGCAGTGGCGTGATCTCGGCTCACTGCAATCCCCACCTCCTGGGTTCAAGCAATTTTCCTACCTCAGCCTCCTGAGTAGCTGGGATTACAAGCATGCACCACCACACCTGGCTAGTTTTTGTGTTTTTTTAGTAGAGACAAGGTTTCATCATGTTGGCCAGGCTGGCCTCGAACTCCTGACCTTAGAAGACCTGCCAGCCTTGGCCTCCCAAAGTGCTGGGATTACAGGTGTGAGCCACTGCACCTGGCCCAAGATTATTTTCTTGATTTATTTTTCAAATTATTATCTTTTGGCATATAAAAATGCTACATTTTTATTTTTTATTTCAGTAGTTTTTGAGGTACTGCCGGGTTTTGGTTGCATGGATCAGTTTCTTAGTGGTAATTTCTGAGATTTTGGTGCACCTGTCACCTGAGCAGTTTACACTGTACCGAATGTGTAGCCTTTCATCTCTTACCCCTCTCATACCCTTCCCCCTGAGTTCCCGAAGTCCATTATATCGTTCTTATGCCTTTGCATCCTCATAGCTTAACTCGCACTTATGAGTGAGAACAAATAATATTTCTTTTTCCATTCCTGAGTTATTTCACTTAGAATAATGGATTGCAGCTCCATCCAACTTGCTGCAAAGACATTTTTTCTTTTTTATGGCTGAGTAGTATTCCATGGTGTACATATATACCACATTTTCTTTATTCACTTGTTGTTCAATGGGCATTTAGGTTAATTCCATATTTTTGCAATTGGAAATTGAGCTGTTATAAACATGTGCATGTGCCTTTTTCATATAATGACTTCTTTTTATTTGGGTACATACCCAGTAGTGGGATTGCTGAATTGAATGGTGGTTCTACTTTTAGTTCTTTAAGGACTCTCCATACTGTTTTTTGTGGTGGTTGTACTAGTTTACATTCCAACCAGCAGTGTAAAAGTGTTCCCTTTTCATGACATCTATGTCAATATTTATTTTTTTTTACTTTTTGATTATGGCAAATCTTGCAGGAGTAAGGTGGTATCTCATTGTGGTTTTAATTTGCATTTCCCTGATAATTAGTAATGATGTTGAGCTTTTTTTATATGTATATTGTATTTTAAGGATTGCTTATTTATGTCTTTTGCCCACATTTTGATGACATTTTTTTTCTTGACACTTTGTTTGAGTTCCTTGTAGATTCTGGTTATTAATGTTTTGTCAGATGCATAGTTTGTGAATATTTTCTCCCACCTTGTGGGTTGTCTGTTTCCTCTGTCGATTATTTCTTTTGCTATGTGGAAGCTTTTTAGTTTAATGAGGTCCCATTTATTTATTTTTATTTTTGTTGCTTTTGCTTTTGGAGTCTTGGTTATGAATTTTTTGAATAAGTCAATGTCTGAAAGAAGTTTTCCAATGTTGTCTTCTAGAGTTTTATGGTTTTAGGTCTTAGATTTAAGTCTTTGATTCATCTCGAGTTGATTTTGCTATAAGGTAAGAGATGAGGAATCCAATTTCATTCTTCTACATATGGTTAGCTAGTTTTCCCAGAATCATTTTGAAGTGGATGTCATTTTCCCAATTTATGTTTTTGTATGCTTTGTAGATGAATTGGCTGCAAGTACTTGGCTTTATTGCTGGGTTCTCTATTCTGTTCCATTGGTTTATATGCTATTTTTATACAAGTACTACGTCGTTTTGGTGACTACAGCCTTGTAATATAATTTGAAGCCAAGTAACGTGATGCCTCCAGATTTGGTCTTATTGCTTAGTATTACTTTGGTTGTTTGGGTTCTTTTTTGGTTTCATGTGTATTGTAGAATTGTTTTTCCTAGTTCTGTGAAAGATGTTGATGATTTTTTGATGGGAATTGTATTAAATCTGTAGATTGCTTGGGGAAGTATGGTCATTTTCATAATATTGATTCTACCCATTCATAAGCATGGGGTTGTTTTTATTTGTTTATTTCATCTATGATTTCTTTCAGCAGTATTTTGTAGTTTTCTTTGTAGAGATCTTTTGCCTCCTTAGTTAAGTATATTCCTAAGTTTGTTTGTTTGTTTTTTTGTTTTTTTGTTTGCTTTTTTGCAGCTGTTGTAAAAGAGATTGAGGCCCCCTTTTTAAATTTTCATTTTTTTTTAAGTTCTTGGGTACAGGTACAGGATGTACAGTTTGTTACATAGATAAACGTGTGCCATGGTGATTTGCTGCACCTATCAACCCATCACCTATTAAGCCCAGCATGCATTAGCTATTTTTCCTGATGATCTCCCTCCCACCCACCCCAACCTTCGACAGACCCCAGTGTGTGTTGTTCCCCTCCCTGTGTCTATTGTTCTCATTGTTCAGTTCTCACTTATAAGTGAGAATATGCCATGTTTGGTTTTCTGTTCTTGCATTAGTTTGCTGAGGATAACGGCTTCCAGTTCTAACCATGTCCCTGCAAGGGACACAATCTCATTCTTTTTTATGGCTGCATACTATTCCATGGTGTATCTGTACCATATTTTCTTTATTTGGTCTATCACTAATGGCCATTTGGGTTGATTCCATGTCTTTGCTATTGTGAATAGTACTGCAATGAACATACACATGCATGTATCTTTGTAATAGAATGACTCATATTCCTTCGGGTATACACCCAGTATTGGGATTGCTGGGTCAGATGGTAATTCTGGTTCTGGATGTTTGAGGAATCATCACACCATCTTCCAAGTGCTTGTACTAATTTACATTCCCACCAACAGTGTAAAAGTTTTCCAATTTCTCCCCAGCTATGACAGCGTCTGTTGTGTTGTGATTTTCCAATAATCACCATTCTGACTGGCATGAGATAGTATCTCCTTGTGGTTTTGATTTGCATTTCTCTAACGATTGGTGATGTTGAGCTTTATTTCATATGTTTGTTTGCCTCATGAATGTCTTCTTTTGAGAAGTGTCTGTCCATGTTCTTTGCCCACTTTTTAATGAGGTTGTTTGTTTTTTCTTATAAATTTGTTTGAGTTCCTTGTAGATTCTGGATATTAAACCATTATGACTTGGATATATTGCAAAAATTTTCTCACTCTGTAGGTTGCCTGTTCCCTCTGATGATAGTTTCTTTTGCTATGCAGAAGCTCTTTAGTTTAATTAGATCCCATTTGTAAAATTTTGCTTTTGTTGCAATTGCTTTTGGTGATTTCACCAGGAAATCTTTGCCTGTGCTTATGTTATGAATGGTATTGCCTAGATTTCCTTCTAGAGTTTTTATAGTTTTGGTATTGAGTTCTTGATTTGATTCTTAGCTTGGTCTTTGTTGGTGTATAGCAGTGCTACTGACTTGTGTATATAGAGGTTGTATCCTAGACTTTACTGAATTCATTTATCTGATCTAGGAGCTTTTTAAATGAGTCTTTAGGGTTTTCTAGGTGTACAATCATATCATCCATGAACAGCAACAGCTTGTCTTCTTTTTTAATTTGGATACCATTTATTTCTTTCTCTTATCTGATGTCTGTGGCCAGAACGTCCACTACTATGTTGAATAGAAGCGGTAAAAGTGGGCATCCTTGTCTTGTTCCAGTTCTCAGGGGGATGCTTTCCCACTTTTCCTTATTCAATATGATGTTGGTAGTGGGTTTGTCATATATGGTGTTTATTACTTTGAGGTATGTCCCTATTATGACTATTTCGTTGAGGGTTTTAATCATGAAATAATGTTGGATTTTATCAAATGCTTCTTCTGCATCTATTGAGATGCTTACATGATTTTTGTTTTTAATTGTGTGATGTGTAACATTTGTTGATATGGTAAATCATACCTGCATCACTGGTATGAAACCCAGCTGATCAGGATGTATTATCTCTTTGATATGCTCTCAGATTCAAAGAATTCAGAGAATTTTTGCATCTGTGTTCATCAGGGATATTGATCTGTAGGGGTGTTTTTTCTTGTTATGTGCTCTTCTGGTTTTGGTAATAGGATGATACTGGTTTCATAGAATGACTTAGGAGGATTCCCTCTTTCTTTATCTTTTAGAATAGTCTCAGTAAAATTGGTACCAATTCTTTTTGGAATGTCTGATAAAATTCAGCTGTGAATCCATCTTGTCTTAAAATATTTTTTGTTGTCAATTTCTTAATTACTGATTCAATCTTGCTGCTTGTTATTTGTCTGTTCGGGATTTATATTTCTTCCTAATTTAATCTATGAAGGTTGTGTATTTCCAAGATTTTATCTGTCTCCTCATAATTTTCTATTTAGTGCATGTAAAGGTGTTCAATGTAGCTTCAAATGACCTTTTGTATTTCTGTAGTATTGGTTGTAATATTTCCAGTTTCATTTCTAGTTGAGCTTATTTGGATCTTCTCTCTTCCTTTATTGGTTAAACTCACTAATGGTCTAACAATTTTTTTTATCTTTCAAAGAACCAGTTTTTTGTTTCATTTATCTTTAGTATTGTTTTTTGTTTGTTTCTGTTTTATTTAATTCTGCTCTGATCTTTGTTATTTCTTTTCTTCTGTTGGGTTTGAGTTTCCTTTGTTCTTGTGCCTAGTTCCTTAAGGTATAACATTAGGTTGTTTATTTGTGCTATTTCAGACTTTTTGATGTGGGCATTTAATGCTATGAATTCTTATTTGCTTTTGCTGTGTCCCAGAGGTTTTGATAACTTGTGACACTATTGTCATTCATTTCCAAGAATTTTAAAAATTTTATCTTGATTTCATTGTTAACTCAAGTCATTTGAGTGTATATTATTTAATTTTCATGTATTTGTATGGTTTTGAGTGTTCCTTTTAAAGTTGACTTCCAGTTTTATCCCACTATCATCTGAAAATATACTTGATATGATATTGATTTGCTTAAATTTATTGAGACTTGTTTTGTGGCCTATCATATGTTCTATTATGGAAAAATGTTCCATGTGCTCATGAGAAAAATGTATATTCTGCAGTTGTTGAGAATAATGTCCTGTAAATATCTGTTAAGTCCCTTTGTTCTGGGGTATAGTTTAAGTCCATTGTTTCTTTGTTGGCTTTCTGTTTTGATTATCAGTATAGTGCTGTCAGTGGAGTACTGAAGTAGTCCACTATTATTGTGTTGTTATCTATCTTATTTCTTATGTCTAGTAGTAACTTTTTTATAAATTTGGGATCTCCACTGTTAGGTGCATACAAATTTAGGATTACAATATCTTCCTGTTGGACTAATTATTTTATCATTATATAATGTCCTTCTTTGTCTTTTTTATTTTTGTTGCTTTCAAGTCTGTTTTGTCTAATATAAGAATAGCTACCGCTGCTGGCTTTTAGTTTCTATTTGTGTGGAATATCTTTTCCACCTTTTTACCTTAAGTTTATGTGAGTTCTTATGTTAGGTGAATCTCTTGAAGACAGCAGATATTTGATTGGTATTAATAGTATTTTACACATTCTACCATTCAGTATTTTTTAAATGGAGCATTTAGGCCATTTACATTCAATATTAATATTGAGACATGAGTTACTGTTCTATTCATCATGTTAGTTGTTCCACAGATACTTTGTTTTTTCATTGCGTTATTGTTTTATAGACCTTGTGACAGTTATGTTTTAAGGATGTTCTATTTTGGTGTATATCAAGCTTGTGTTTCAAAATTTAGAGTTCCCTTTACCATTTCTTGTAGTGCTAGTTTGGTAGTGGCTAATTCTTTTAGCATTTGTTTGAAAAAGACTTTTTCTCTTCTTCATTTGTGAAGGCTAGTTTTGCTAGATAGAAAATTTTTGATTGACAATTTTTTTTAAGAAATTAGGCTGGGCATGGTGGCTCACACCTGTAATCTCAGCACTTTGGGAGGCTGAGGCGGGTGGAACAAGAGGTCAGGAGATCAAGACCCTCCTGGCTAACACGGTGAAATCCCATCTCCTCTAAATATACAAAAAATTAGCCAGGCGTGGTGGTGGGCACCTGTAGTCCCACCTACTCAGGAGACTGAGGCCGGAGAATAGCGTGAACCCAGGAGGCCAGAGGTTGCAGTGAGCAGAGATCACACCACTGCACTCCAGCCTGGGCGACAGAGCAAGACACTGTCTCAAAAAAGAAAAAAAAGAAAAGAAAAGAAATTAAAGCTAGAACCCCAATCTCTTCTGGCTTGTAGGGTTCCTGCTGAGAAATCTGCTATTACTCTGATAGGTTTTCCTTTCTAGTTTACCTGCTGTTTTTGTCTTACATTACAGCTCTTAAGATTATTTCCTTCATCTTGACTTTAGATAGCCTAACGACCATGTGCCTTGGTGACTATCTTTTGGCCACGAATTTCCCAGAAGTTCTTTGAGCTTCTTATATTTGGATGTCTAGATCTCTAGCAAGGACAAGGAAATTTTTCTTCGATTATTCCCTCAAAAAAGTTTTCCAAACTTTTAGTCTTCTCTTCTTCCTCAGGAACACCAATTATTTTTAGGTTTGGCCATTTTACATAATCTCATATTTCTTGGAGAATTTATTCATTTTTTAAATTCTTTTTGTCTTTGTTTGGATTAATTTGAAAGGATTGTCTTTGAGTTCTGAAGTTCTTTTTTCTACTTTTTCTAGTCTGTTGTTGAAATTTTCGACTGCATTTTGTATTTCCCTAAGTAAATCTTTCATTTCCAGAAGTGCTGACTGTGCTGTCTTTATTATATCTATTTCTCTGGAGACTTTTTCATCCATATCCTGTATTTTTTAAAAATTTCTTTAAGTTGGTTTTAACCTTTCTCTCATATATTCTTGGGTAGCTTAATAATGGACCTTCTGAATTCTTTATCTGGCATTTCAGAGTTTTCTCCCTGGTTTGGATTGATTGCTGGGGAGCTAGTGTGATGTTTTAGAGATGTTATAGAACCCTGTTTTGTCATATTACTGGAATTACTTTTCTAGTTCCCTCTCATTTGGATGACTATTTCTTCAAATTGTACTTGAATTTATTTTTGATTGGACTGTGATTTTTTAATTTTTTTAACACTTTCTTCTTCATGATTGAATTTTAATGTTTATAACTTATTTTAGCCCAATTTGATTATTGGTGCTTTTAAGTATGAAGAATCTGTATGATTTCCTTAGTTATAGAGAGTGTTTGTGCACTGACTTTCCCAGATGCTGGTTGTAGTAGTTATGTACTTGGTGCATAGGCAAGTTCACTGTCTCCTATAGGGTTGGCATAGTTGAGATCACTTGAAGTTTATCTTGTTCTCTCATTGTGTACTATTCATTTTTTTTCCACAGTATTTTTTTACGGAGTTGACGATTCATGCTTCAGGCAAATAAGGGCGGTATCCCTGAATAGGCACTGGTTGTAGCTAAGGCAGGTGGGTAGATGTAATACCCAGTGGTGGTAAGAGGTCCCAGCCTTGATGAAGGTGGTGGGAGGAGCTCTCAGATGTGCTGAGGTTTTATCAGGGTGAAGAGTGGGAGCTACCTCAGCTCCCTGCCAGGCCAGGAGGAAAGCTATCCGCCTCACAGCCTCACTCCTGTCACAGTGTTCCAGCTATTCAGATGAGACAGGCACCTCTTTTCATCTGTAGGAATGTTGATATTCCAAGTAGGGAGGAATTGTGACTCCGCCTCTCATGTAGGCCTGAATCTGGGGAGTGCTCCTCCTGTGGGGCTGCAATCACCCTGAACTCTTCCAGGAAGATTGTCCATAGGTGCATCCACACTGTGTTCCCATGTGAGAAGCTCCAGATGTGTCTGAAGTGGTGTGCCAGGAGGAACAAGAATCCCTTTTCTATAGTCCTTCATGATCATAGAGACTGCCTATCTGTTGGGGTAGAGGTATACTTTCTCTACTGCACCCAGCACTGCAATTGTGTCTCTACTGTGAGAAACTTCGCACCAGCAGAAAGATCTGAGACTCAAGACCTGCTGTTCAGATTATTTTTTCCCACAGGGTGATCCCTTGATGTGGTGCTCTGCCCCTTTCTCTAGGAATAGGGCTTCCTGAGAGCCAGACTGCAGTGATTACTATTGCTCCTCTGGGTCTAGCCACCCAGTGGGGTTACCAGGCTCTAGATTGGCACTGGGGAATGTCTGCAAAGGATCCAGTGAAGTGACTTGTCTTCAGGTCTCTCAGCAGTGGATACCAACACCTGCTCTGACGGAGGTGGCATAGAAGTAACCTAGACTCTGAAATTCCTTGGTTGTAGATAGGCTTAATGTGCTAGTGTGTTGGTTTTCTCCAAACTTGGTTATGCTAATAACAGCAAACTTGCCACATGGACAGACTCAGTACCTCTGGTTAGCCAGGGTGTTTCAGGCAGTAGTGTTGGCAGCTGTTTTTTCCTTCCTGGGCACAGTGTTATTCTGCCAAAAGGTGCTGTAATGGCCTGAGTTGGTGACCTCCAGCCAGGAGTTGGCACCTGCAAGAGATCACTAGTTGTGGTAGTAGCAGTGGGATTTTGAGATTGCCCTAAGTTGTCCATGGGAAGTATTCTGGTTTCTGAGGCAATGGGTGGGGCCATAAAACTCCGCAAATTTTATGATGTCCTTTGTGTTCAGCTACCAGGGTGGGTAAAGAAACACAATCAGGTTGGGGAAGATTTACGTGGGCTGAGTTCACACTCTCCTTGGGCAGGGCCTGATGTAGCCCCTGTTGGGGATGGGGGGTGGTTCTCAGGCTACTGGGGGTAATATTCAATGGGGAAGTGTAACTGCCTCATCTATGCAGAAAAGTTTGCAAAAGGAGTGGGGAATAGCCAGGAGCATCAGGCCTTACCCAGCTCCCACACAGTTGGTGAGGCCAGTCTCACTCCTGCAGTGCCCCACTCAGCCCCACATTTAGATCCAGGCAGTCTGTGCACAAAGCTCAGACCTGCCCCAGGCCATAAGCTTCCCAACACAGACAGCAAGCAAGGCTTTCAGGTTATACTCCTCCCCATTTGCCCATGAGACCAGGTGTCCAACTCCTGCGATGGTTCATATCTGCAGCACACTTCATGCTCACCCCCGGATTCTGTTCAAGGGAGTTCATTCCTACTCAAAATTATATCACAAAATGTAATTGGGAGCCTCTTTCAACCTGCGACTCCTCCATGAGTTGGTTGGCTGACTTCCCAGAGAGCCCCTGTGAGATATAGTCAAGAATGGTGAGGGAAAGGTTAAGAAAATGGTGGATAAGAGGCAGGACTAAATTGCAACTCCCACTCAGAGGGACAGAGCAGCATGTGGAGACTCACACTGTGAACTTTTGCTCCAAAAACTACCACAGGAACATGGCAGAAAAGCCAGCCGAGATAAACCACAGACATTTTAAGGAAATGAATTACTACTACAAGCCCCAGGAGACAACCCAAAAACTGTGAGTGCCCATAGTGTGAAAGTGTGAAAGGGGGATCATCTACTCCTGAACACACATCCTCACTGGGGAACCTGAAGGTCCAGATCACAGAAGGAAGATTTGACCTTACCTGAAGCTGAGACAATTTTAGAGAACTGAGTGAAATACAGAGGTACAGGAAGCAGTGGGAAGAGCCCTGTGGGTTCACAGTTTCCAGGAAAGCCGTTTTTGACTTTGTCTCACAGAGGTCCTTAAGGAGAGCTGCTAGAGGAACTGGGAAAAGACCACAGGCAGTAGGAAACTTCCAGCTGAACTTCGTAACAATATTGACCAAACTCGAAGTTTTCTGGAGAGAACTTGGGGGAGGGAGTGAATCAGGCATGCAGACACAGCACAGAAGCCTGGACAGGTGGAGAGGCAGGAAACCTGAAATCCTTGTTTGCTTTCACAGAGGGGAGGCTGGTTGCCTGGGGCAAGATCTCAGGTCTGCTCACCCACTGCCTGGAAATAGGCTCGGTGCTATTGTGGGGAGCATGGTAAGAGTGAAACTGGCCTTTGGGGCTGTGTGAGAGCTGTGTGAAGCCTGTAACTGCTAGCTTTCCCCACATCCCTGGAAACCTGCATAACAGAGCAGAGGCAGCCATAATCACCCTGAGAACATAACTCCATTGACCTGGGAACAACATCCCCATCTCCCACAGCAGCAGCAGCAAGCCCCACCCAAGGAGAGTCTGAGTTCAGACATGCCTAACCCAGCCCCCACCTGATGGTCTTTCTCTACCAACCCTTTTAGCCCAAGAAAAAGGACATATTATCTTGGGAGTTTCAGGGCCCCACCCCACCACCTGATCATTTCTATGTTACCACAGCTGATGCTCTCTTGAAAGTGCCACCTCCTGGCAGGAGGCCAACCAGCCGAAAAGTAGTTCAACAAACAAAACTAAAAAGAAGGGCCCTCATAAAGTCCATTTTACTCCCCTGCCACCTCCATCACAGCAGCTGCTGCTATCCACGGCTGAGAGACCTGAAGACAATTCACATCACAGGACTCTGTGCGGACAACCCCCAGTACCAGCCTGGAACCCAGTAGCTCCTCTGGGTGACTTGACCCAGAAGAGAAATAACAATCACTACATTTTGGCTCCCAGGAAGCCACATTCCTAGGAAAAGAGGGGAAAGTACTACATCAAGGGAGCACCCTGTGGAACAAAAGGGTCTGAAGAGTAGCCCTTGAGCCCAGATCTTCTCTCTGACATAGTCTACCCAAATGAGAAGGAACCAGAAAAACAATTCTGGTAATATGAAAAAATAAGGTCCCTTACCACTCCCAAAAGATCACACCAGCTCACCAGCAATGGATCCAAACCAAGAAGAAATCCCTGAATTGCCAGAAAAAGAATTTAGTAGGCAAATTATTCAGCTAATCAAGGAGGTACTAGAGAAAGATGAGATCCAACTTAATCAAATCAAAAAAAGATACAAGATATGAAGGGAAAAATCTTCAGTGAAGTAGATAACATAAAAAGCAATTACAACTTCTAGAAATAAAGGACATACTTAGAGAAATGCAAAATATACTGGAAAGTCTCAGCAATAGAATCAAGCAGGCAGAAGAAAGAATCTCAGAGCTCAAAGACAAGGTTTGTGAATTAACCCAACTCAATAAAGACAAAGGAAAACAAATTCTTTTTTTAAATGAACAATGCCTCCAAGAAGTTAGGGAATATGAAATACACCAAAATAGAATCTCCTTAAAGCATAAATCTCACAAGACCTATAAAACAAAAACATAATAAATTTTTTTAAAAGGTATTCAAAGCTTAACCTAAGGATAATTTGTGTTCCTGAGGAAGATGAGAAATCTAAAAGTTTGGAAAACATATTTGAGGGAATAATTGAGGAAAACTTCACCAGCCTTGCTAGATGCAAGAGATCTAGACAGCCAAATACAAGAAGCTCAAAGAACACCTGGAAAATTCATTGCAAAATTATTATCACCTAGGCACATAGTCATCATGTTATCTAAAGTCAAGATGAAGGAAACAATCTTAAGAGCTGTGAAGAAAAAGCACTAGGTAACCTATAAAGGAAAACCTATCAGATTAACAGCAGATTTCTCAGAAGAAAGCCTACAAACTAGAAAGGACTGGGGCCCTATCTTCAGCCTCCTTAAACAAAACAACTATCAGTCAAAAATTTTGTATCCCACAAAATCTGAGCTTCATAAATGAAGGAAAGATAGTCTTTTCAGACAAATGCTGCAAGAATTTGCTACTACCAAGTCAGCACTGCAAGAACTGCTAAAAGGAGCTCTAAATCGTGAAAAAAAATCCTTGAAATACACCAAAACAGAACCTCCTTAAAGCATAAATCTCACAAGACCTATAAAACAAAAATATAATAAAATTTTTTTAAAAAGTATTCAGGCAACAAATGGCATCATGAATAAAATAGTACCTCACATCTCAATACTAACATTGAATGTAAATGGCCTAAATGCTCCACTTAAAAGATACAGAATGGCAGAATGGGTAAGAATTAAGCAACCAACTATCTGCTGTCTTCAAGAGACTCACCTAACACATAAGGACTCACATAATCTTAAGGTAAAGGAGTGGAAAAAGATATTTCATACCAATGGACACAAAAAGCAAAAAGAGTAGCTATTCTTATATCAGATAAAACAAACATTAAAGCAACAGCAGCTAAAAATGACAAAGTGGGACATTATATAATGATACAAGGATTTGTCCAACATAATCCTAAATATCACAATCCTAAATACATATGCACTTAACACTGGAGCTCCCAAATTTATAACAGCAACACAATAGTAGTGGAGGATTTCACTACTTCACTGACAGCACTAGACAGGTCATCAAGACAGAAAGTCAACAACAACAACAAAATGGATTTCAAGTATACCCTAGAAAAATGGACTTAACAGATATTTACAGAACATTCTACCCAACAACTGCAGAATATACATTCTATTCATCTGCACATGGAACATTCTCCAAGGTAAATGATATGACCGGCCACAAAAAAATCTCAATAAATTTAATAAAATTGAAATTATATCAGGTACTCCTCAGACCACCGTGGAATAAAATTTGAAATCAATTCATATGGAAGCAGCCTAAGTGCTCATCAGCCAATGAATGGATAAAGAAATTGTGGTAAGTATACCATGGAATACTATTCGGTCATAAAAAGGAGCAAAATAATGACATTCATTAACCTGGATGGAATTGGAGACCACTATTCTAAATGAAGTAACCCAGAAATAGAAAATCAAACATTGTACTTTCTCACTCATAAGTGGTAGCTAAGCTATGAAGATGCAATGGCATAAGAATGATACAATGGACATTGGAGACTTAGGGGAAAGGGTAAGAGGAAGGTGAGGGATAAAAGACTACAGCTGTGACAAATGTTTGTTGCTTAAGCAACCCAGTTTACAGTATTTCATTACATCAGCCTGAAATGACTAAGACAATCAGGGAGTACAGCTTGTCCTACAAACCTTTCTATTTTAAATAGTTTCTGTTATTGTTGGGTTTTTTTTGGTTTAGTTTTTAGAGATAAGGCATGGTCTCACGTTGTTGCTCAGGCTGGAGTTCAGTGGCACAATCATGGGTCACTGCAGCTTTGATCTCCTGGGTTCAAACAATTTTCCAACTTCAGCCTCTTGAGTAGCTGAGACTACAAGCAAGCACCACTGTGCCCAACTAAATTTTTCATTTATTTGTAGAGATGTGGTTTTATGATGTTGTTCTAGCTGGTCACAACCTCCTGGCCTCCAGCCATCCTCCCATCTTGGCCTCCCAAACTGTGGAATACAAGCATGAATCATCATGCCTGGACTATAAATCACTTTTGATAGAAATACTGAGTATCTATCACCTTGAACAATCTATCACCTTGAAAAACAAAGCAGAACAAAGCAAACTTAATAGAAGCATGAAAAAAATCTAAATTTTCATCTACTATTTCTTCCAACATTGTTTTGTGCCATTAGTGGATCTTTGCTCTCCTCCAAAGATTCCAAGTACAGACATTTTAACTGTGTGTCATATGTATTGTATGCTCTTTCCATCCTTTTTTCTCTCTTTGCTTCAGTCTGGATATTCTTTTGACTATTTTTCAGTTCACTAATTTTCTTTATAACTGCATCTAATCTGCCATTAAAGCCGTGTTAAATATTTAATTTTATTTTAGTTTTAAATTTTCATTCAATTCTTGCTAAAATTTTTAGTCCTCTGATTAAATATGTCAACTTATAATTGAATGTCTTAAATATATTATAACAGTAATTTGTACATTTGTGTCTGTTATCTTTAATATCTGCATCTTGTTGTGATATATTTAGTTTTTTCCTTGGTTTTTAATCAGTTATTTTTACTTTTGTGTTTCATTGTTTCTTATTCTGTCAACATTATATGTGGAAATATCTAGAAATCATTTGAAAATGCAATATTTTTTTTTCTTCATCCACAATGAATTTTGTCTTTGACAAGAATAAGTCCAGAAGTATATCCCCTCAAACTAATCACAGATGGAAATGATTTTCAGGTGAGGTCAGGCTTTGTGAGATCTAGTCTCTGTTATATTTATGCTTATTTTCAAAATATAAAGCTTTTCAGTGTTCCAACTGAAAGCCTAGTTTATTTACTAGAACACTTACTTATTGCCCTAATTCCAATGTTTGGAATTTGCCAATAGTATGAGATGCCTAGAAGTTCTGTATAGCTTCTAAGCCTCTCAGTCACTCTTTTCAAACTGGCGAGTGCATGGAAGGAGAAAGGTAAGACTAGTGTCTAACACACACCTCCCTGGTCTTTCTTTTCATATCACTAACAAGATAGCTCTGCTAGTGCCTTTTGTCAGATTTTTTGTTCATAATTTTCCAACTATTTTAGTCATTTTACAACTAACTGCTTAGATGTTCTTCAGTGGTCCAAATAAGCTAACTTACCATTTCTGGAAGTGAAACCCTTTCAAATAGCTTATTGTTAAAAGATAATAAAGGGGAAAAAATGTTTGGAACACAGAGTAGCAAAAAGTATTGTATAAGAAGGTCTAAACATGTTAATTAGGGGACAAAAAGTTAGAAAAATCACCTACCAAAGAAAGAGAAGTTTAGATGATACAAATGATAAAAAGGCAAAGGTGAAATACTCAACCTATGCATAACAGGAATTCAAAGAAAAGATGAACAGAAGAAATTAACAGTTCAGCAATTAATCAAGGAAAGCTTTTCCTCACTGAAGAAAAACATGGGTCTGCAAATCAAAAGATTAAAAATTTAGAGTTCTAGGCATAATTAATTTTAAAAGATGTATATTGAGATATATTCTGATGAAGTATCTGAACTTGGAGACTGGAAAAAAGAAAACAGAAAAACCTTCCATGAAAGCATTTTATTTTGGAAATAGTACAGAAAGAATGATTTTTTTCATGAAGCTATTACTTATTGTTTTCTTACATAAAAGACATGAAAATTTAGCTTCATTTGCATCTCTACAATAATGAAAGCCTATATACTAAATTGACATCTGAGTACATCAAAAGTTTCTTTAGATTGATAACTACTGCTTGGTAACAATTTAGTGGTTGTGTTTGGGAAGAGCTATCATCATCTTTATTGTCAAGTTTATTATGAAAAACTTAGGGATAATGTCTTCATCTACCATAATCTATGATGATTTCATATTGTTCTGATTTTTCTTACCATGCTTTGTACTTTCACTCTGTTCATGAATGCACTTCACAGATTCAGGTTCTCATCAGAAATAGGATTTTTATGTTTATTTTAAAAGCCAAATGAGTAAGGTAAAGGAGGACAAGTAAAATAATAAAAATGAATAATTGAGGATATTTATCTGAAAAAGTAACTTTGGTTGAAAATGGAAGGAAGCAATGTCATATGATTCTAAATAAGCATTTAATAAAGCACAATTGCAGCACAAATTTGAATGGATTCAACGGATAATGCTGAGTTTTTGTTGGTTGAGAGTTAGCTAAAGTGGGAAAAAGAAGTAATGTTTTATAAGTGGTAACTTTTATTTAAGAATTTAAAAAGCAGCATATGCACCTCCTCAGACTTGGTAAACTATTACCCAGCCCTGTTGCTCTGTCTAATAGACTTGCCAAAGCCATGGGTGGATGAATGAGCATAGATTTTTAACATCATGGTATGTCCCGCTTTGTTTTACCCAGTATACTAATCTAACATCAGTTGTTTTCTGGAGTACATAAAAGACCAAATTTTTCATATATGCTTTGCATATATTTTCTTTTTAAGTAATATCTCTTTCTCTTTCACACACATACAGTGTACACAGATATATACAGATGTACACAAAAAAACTAGAACTAGAATTCTGCTGATTTCCATATATATATATGTTTGTCATATATATGCACATGTATATTATATATAGATGTATATATGCATATACTCTACATATTTAATCTCAACAAAGATTCAACAATACTTTTCCAAGTCTCTAGATAAAAGACATTCCAGTAAAACAAACTATTCTTTACTGTCTAAAATAGACACAGGCAAGTTACAACTCAAGAGTATGTAACCCCTGTTCAAGAAATCTTGTTCTACATAATTTTTGTTTAAAGGGTTAGGAGATAGCTGGGTGTTGTGGTGCCTGTCTGTAATCCCAGCTACTAGGGCACTAAAGCATAAGGAGCTCTCGAATCCAGGAGTTCGAGACAGCAGTGACTTATACTTGTGTCTGTGAATAGCCACTGCACTCCCACCTGGGCAACATAGTGAAAACCCATCTCAAAAAGCAAATTTTAAAAAGAATTAAAAGGACAGGAAAAAATGCCACAAATAAAGCCTAAATTTAAAAATGATTGAAACAGCATTATGTGCATCTAAGAGCTGAATAATTAAGAGCAACAATGCTAGAATGAAAGTGCTTAGGCTTGAATTTCAGCTCTGCAATAAACATTCTCTCATATTCGACATTGATTAATAGAGAGAAAGGGCTTCAAATATGGTATAAAGTGTCAAAAATAGCCACTTGTACAATAAAAATAGAATGTAGACCTCCCAATTCACCAGAAGAGAAAAACAAGCCAACACACGGAGAATCCAAATGGGCAAAACAGGAAAGAAAAAAGAGAAACTGGGAAGTCTGAAGAATAGAAAGCATATAACAAGTAAAACAGAAGAAAGTCTTTTCCTCATCCTCATGCCACTACCCCTACCTTCCATTTCTGATTCCTAGAAAATGTCAAGCTCCTTCCTGATTTCCGTTGCATATCTAAGCAAGGAGAATAAAAGTAGGCATTTGGTATTGCAGCTAAACCTAAAGAAAAAGACAAAGGTGCTCCTAGCATAATAATGCACAGAACACGTGCACTGTGCTGTATCTATGTGGTATGTCTGATTGCTTTACAGCTTCCTCCCCCACAGAATCCAAAATACAACCACCCCCACACAATCCCAGCCCTATCTAAAATAGAAACAGCTGGAAGTAAATAATAATTCCTCTGAGGCTGAGGAGAAAACTGTAATCAATGGTCACCAAAGGTGAGAAAGAAAAAGCAGAGAAAGTCAAAAGAAGAAGGAGCTTTGAATTTCCTAGTGACTAGGAGAGGGGAAGCGTCACAAGGCAGCTTTGGAGCTGAGCCAGAAGAGCTGGAGGAGCGAGAGCAGTAGGAAGAGAAGCCACTCCTAAATCCTCAACCCCACCGGACTCTGTATGTGATGGAATGTCGACTCCAGGCTGAAGTTCTGCTATATGCAGTCCACTGAATCTTGTACTTGTTCAGTTAAGCGTAAGGGCATTTAGTATTGAAACGTTCCACCCCTCCTAGCTACTAATAATAAGAATCTCAAAATTAGACGCAGGAAAGATTTCACAGATAAATAAGGCTGTACCTTTATGATGAAAATCTTTAATTTACTTATGGGCCTTTGAACAGAGTGTGCCTCCTTAGTGACTGCACACCCTTGTATTAAGACATAGTACATTCCTCAATCACTTATCCAAATGTTCAACAATTGGCCATTCAGCCCCACTGAATAGGAGTCTTCCAGTAGTCAGGGAAACCAGTTTAGAGAGCCCAGCCCTCTGGGGCGTTAAAGGCTCTGCTATCCATCTTGAGACTCTCCTTTGGGTCAGCTTGACCCATCCTCAATTTCTGATACTTCTTTTCTGTATTAGTGACCAATCCTTACCCACTGGAAGGCAAAGCTAAACATAACACCAATGCCTTGATGTTTTTATTTTTCTCCACTTTAAATGCCCTCCGCAGTATCAGGGCAACCAGTGGAAATTATTTCCTTAAGTGTGATGTTGTCATGGCCCTAATAGTAAGCTTCTCCATCAGGGGCTACTGATGCTGTTTTGAACTGATCTATCCTAGACACAGCTGTAGTTTGATTTAGACTTGTCAAATAAAATGTATTTGAATCTATGTGATTTCATTTTTTAAATCTCTTTATTATGACTAAATGCAATCTGGCATTCTGAATTGGATCCTGAGACAGTAAAGGAGAAAAAATGGTGATATCTGGATGAAGTTTAGAATTCAGTTAAAGTGAAGTATCATTAGTTTTTTGACAAATGTACCATGGCAATATAAGGTGTTAACTTCAGAGGAAACAGGATCTCTCTGTATTGTGTTTGTATTTAATTTTTCCTTAAATCTAAAATTATTCTACATTAAAAGTTTATTTTTTAATAATCCCTTAACACATCAGGTCCAAGAAATAGACAATTTGAAGCCCTTTGTAGCAATTGGAGAAAACAGGTAAAATAAGTCACATTGTCTTGCACACAACAAAAGTCTTTAGAGAAGAGACAGCAGCTAACCTCTCTTCAGGCAGACTCTTCATAGATCAAGATTTAACCTGCATTTAAATCTCATGTAGACATTTTCTTGTATTCTCTGTTTTAATTTTTTTTAAAATCAACTTTCTTCTAGTAATGGAGAAGTATTTTAATTTCAAAAATTCTCTAGGAGCAAAATAAATACAACAATCCAGAGAGATGGAACCTAGTCATCAGACCACTCATGAATAAGATTTCTCATTGCCATTTCACGCCCACTAACAAACTCTCAGGCATAGCTAATATAACAAAAAGACTAAATCTACTTGTTATGCAATATGTGTAAATGGCTTATATTCCCTCTGAGAACTAAAAACAAAATCCTAAGGCCCCCAACCAACCATATAGACTCCCTCTTGGCCAATGGGTCCCCAAAGAAACCTTAAAAACTGAGTTCCCAGCCATGACTTAACAGGGAGCCAGACATGCCTCATTTATACCCCTGCCCCTTTGTGGCTTAGACGCAACTAACCAGCATTAACATTAAAATAGAAATCGTAAGACTGATGATGGAACAGACTCCTTGTGGCAATAAGATACCAAATTATAAACAAGACCTAAGCTCATGCTAGGCAAGGGTTAAGTCACACTCCCATCCCCCATACTTAATAAACTGTGTGCTAACTGCCACAAGGTTTCTCTTTTTCTCTAGCGACTAAACAAAACTGGCTTCAAGATAAGCAATATATTACCAATCACAACTTATTCACCACCAGACACTGACTGACCTCCTTCCCTGTTCCACAAGCCATAACTACAGCTTTGATTGGACAAGACTGATTTCAGTAACTTTCTTCTGATAAGAGGTCATCAACCACGGACTGGTTCTGGCAAGTTTACAGAAGATGCACACTGAGTGCCTTCATGTCCCTGCTTCACCTTTTGATGTGTAAGGCCTAATTGTAATACATTTAAATGTTAAGTCTCCACCCCAAAGTGAACATGAGACATACATAGCATACATATTTCCATACTTTCCTGTGTACATTCCCCTGATCATGAATATTAATAATTATCCCTATAGCCTGTTTAATATATATATTTAGCCAGCCCCTTCAGCATAAATTCCTGTCTCACCTTTCCTCCCTTGAAGTGCTTGTTTTCAGTCCCTGACAGAGTCCCACTTCCCAACCTACAGGTTATAACCCTTCTTAAGAAATAAATATAACCTTTTCTAAATTTATAGGCCTCATGATTTTATGTTGAGACCTCTTTAAAGCACAAAGATGCTTAATTTGAGTCCAAAAATAAAAACCAACTAAATACATTTCATAAGAAAAAAAAAACACACACACAGAGGGACTTTTGGCTGAAAATGGCATAATGAGTTCACACTTTGAAAACTGTCTCTGTTCCAAAGATGTACAAATGGCAGGAAAATAATATTAAAAGAAGAAAATTAAACAACTTAACAGTTAAAGATTATGATGGTCTAGAAATGGACAGAAAAGCACAATGATCAATAGAGACCAAATGTACAGAACGGGTAGGCTCTGCAGCAGAAGTTGACAGTGGGAACAAAGGAAACTAGAAGACCGCCATCCTCCATGTAAAACCAGTGCCAGGCTCATGTTTTTTGGAAGCCAAAGTCTGGGTTTGGCTGCAAATCCTGAAAGAAAGCTAGAAAATAAAGAAATATTATTATTATTAAAATAAGGAAAAAAATCTTATAGAGTGCCACCTGGGATTGTAGTTCTATTTAGGGAGGCAGAAGAGTTAGAACAGCACTTGATCAGGACATAAGGCCAGCAACCTTTCTCTCTCCCACAACTTTTCTCTGTCTACAGCATTCCAAACATCGTGGAAAATCAGCATTAAAAAATTTCAAGACCTGGTTTTGGATTAGGAATCAAGAGGCAGAGTGGAGGCAGCAGCAATACCATTTCTCAGAGATGGGTAAAGAAAGCAAAGAAGAGAAAAATCTCCCACTGAAAATTAATGTCACATTCCCCCAAAAAATAATCCATGATACATCTATGGTAGGCAGAATTCCAAGATGACTCAAGATTTCTACTTCCTGGTTGATATATCCTATGTAATTCTCTCTTTTTGAGTGTAGGCAGAACCTGTGAATATGATTAATGGCACTTTGGTGATTAAGTTACATTATATGGCAAAGGTGCAAACACTTTGCAGATATAATTAAGTTAAATCAATTGACTTGAGATCATGAAAAGAAAGATAATCCTTGATGGGCCTGACTTAATCAGGTGAGTTCTTTAAAAGAAGTCAAAGCTTCTATGTCCTGTTGGACTTGAAGAAACAAGCCAACATTAGTTTTACAGCTGCAAGGACATAAATTCTGCTAACAGTGACTTGAGCTTGGAAGAGAACTCCAAGTCTCAGAGGACGCTTCAGCCCTGCTGGACACCTTAATTGCAGCTGGTTAGATTGTGATCTAGATGTTCCTGCATTTCTAAAACATGAAAAGTGTAGGATAATAAATATGTGTCATTTTAAGCCATTTCATTTGTGGTGACTTTTTAAACAGCAATAAAAAAATAGAAATACCAGCACTAGGAAAGGCAACCAACAATATTAATAACTGGTATAGGAATTCACTCCAGGTGAAATTCATCCCATAAAATAGTTTAACAAAGACTTAAAAATACATTGCAAATATTCAACGGGATCAGTGAAGGCATCACTTCAATTAAAAGCAGAAGAAAACAGAAAACTGAGGACTAGTAAACAAAAACAAAATAAGAACATGTAAATTTCAAGATACTGTAAATATAAAATATAGCAATTGGAGTGAAATATCCAATGAGGAATAAAGTAGTTTACGTAGTCGAAATGATAATAAGTAGGCTGACAATACTAAGAAACTCATTAGAATGCAGAGCAGAATCAAAGAGGTTTATAAAAACATGAAAGAAACTAAGATAAAAATTTATTTGTGAGTTGATAATAGGAGGTTATACTCAGAAACATTAAACAATACTGAAAATATGGTAATGAATATTTAACAGATAAAGCATAACAAGACCCTTATTATAGTCAGGGGGAATATAAAATAATGAACTGTAGATGGCATTCAAAATAATACAAATATTAACCTTAAATCATAGAAATAATGCATTTCTTGTACCATGGCAGAATATATAACCAGAAAAGATCTGGGTACAGTGGTTTATGCCTGTAATCCCAGCTACTTGGGAGGCTGAGGTGGGAGGATCCCTTGAGGCCAGCAGTTCAAGACCAGACTGGGAAAAATAGTGAGACCCCCCTATCTTAAAATATAAATATGAACATGTTTAATTATATATAAAACATTATATATTTATATACTATTAAGTTAATATATATAATCATAAAAGTTTAAATATATTAAATCAATTTATAAATATATATAATCATAAAAGTTTCCAAATACAAAATACCTGGAAATGCTGGATAAAATTTAAAGTGTGGACTTAATAGTGGCTGACACAAAGAGAGGATAAAGATAGATGCCAGAAATTGGCATTCTACAGAGGACAGAGTGAGTGTGGAGGTTTTGGGAGATAATGTTGAAATGAAACTCCTATGGGCGATCTGCTTAGCCAAATCTAGCCATTCCTCTTGGTAATCAGGAGGACATCCCCTTGACCAAGATATTAGGAAATGCACCAGGGTGGAGAAGACCAACATTCTGATTTTTTTTTTTTTTTTTTTTTTTTTTTGAGATGCAGTCACTCTGTCGCCCAGGCTGGAGTACAGTGGGGTGATCTCAGCTAACTGCAAACACTGCTTCCTGGGTTGAAGCGACAGTCTCCCAAGAAGCTGGGATTACAGCCACATGCCACAACACCCGGCTAATTTTGGTATTTTTATTAGAGATAGGGTTTCACCACGTTGTCCAGGCTGGTCTCCAACTCCTAAACCTCAAGTGATCCACCTGCCTCGGCCACCCAAAGTCCTGAGATTACAGGCATGAGCCACTGCACCCATCCTGCAACATTCTTAAAAAGTTTGATGGTGCCGTTCTTTTTAGGCTAGAGATGATGGTTGCAGATGCCTTCATAAAATTAGGCTCCCTGGTTTCATTTCCAGATGGATAGAAACCAGGTGTCAGTCTTTAATCATCAGCGACAAGCTGTGTGCAATTACCATAATAAGCCAATGGGGCGGAGCAGTAATCAAAGTGTTTTAACCTAACAGGATCTCTGGTGGTAGCTAATTAAGTATGAAGATCCCTAGGAATAAAATAAATGGGCAGCTATCAAAATACTGTTTGACATGTGTCTGTGAAAAAATTCTAAGTCTAGTGGCAAAAACTTGATATGAGTCACTGGAATGGGATTACAAGACCATTTAGCCAATTCTAGCTCTCAGATCCCCCAGTCCCTTAATTGGAGAACTTGAAGAAGACCCTGCACATGGCCACAGATGTTTACTAAAACTCTTCTTCCAAGCCTTTTCCAAAGAAACACATGGCTGGGTACCAGGGTAACTGTACACTGAGAAAAGGCAAGTAAATATTCAGATGTTGAAAGATACTACTCTGACCTGATGTTGACCCACAAAGACCAGAAAGGCTACCCTTGTCAAACAGTAGAGTCTTGTGGAGGTCAGGTGATAGATGGAGTCTTGGTTTTAGTCCATCCACAGTAGATCCACTGTGACTGTACACCCATTCTGTGGTTATTTTCTTCTGCACATTGGTTCTGTAATCAGTGGTGTCAGAGCTGTTACTGTAAGAAGCCAGATTCATTGCTCTCTACTGGTTTCCCCATCCCCCAGCCTCACCTCATTTAAAGCAATGCTACATCCATCCCTGGATGTTGCAGAGAATAATACCACCATCAAAGTCATGAAAGGTGAAGAGGTGAAAATTTCTATTATATCCTCTTTTTGCTCCCCTATTTAGATGTGCAAAAGACAGATGTATGTTCAGGGATGTCTATACATTATCATAAACTGAATCAGGTTGTGACACCCATTGCAGCTGCTATTTCAAATGTGGTGTCACCACTGGACCAAATCATCACTGCCCTTGGCACCTTTTATGCAGTCATTGACCCAGCAAAAATTTTCTTTTCTATAACAAGAATCAAGAAAATTAGAGGGCCGGGCGCGGTGGCTCAAGCCTGTAATCCCAGCACTTTGGGAGGCCGAGACGGGCGGATCACGAGGTCAGGAGATCAAGACCATCCTGGCTAACACGGTGAAACCCCGTCTCTACTAAAAAATACAAAAAACTAGCCGGGCGAGGTGGCGGGCGCCTGTAGTCCCAGCTACTCGGGAGGCTGAGGCAGGAGAATGGCGTGAACCCGGGAGGCGGAGCTTGCAGTGAGCCGAGATCCGGCCACTGCACTCCAGTCTGGGCGACAGAGCAAGACTCCGTCTCAAAAAAAAAAAAAAAAAAAGAAAATTAGAAATGATTTGCCCTCACTCTTTTAACTCAGAGCTATGTCAGCTCTCCAGCTCTCAGTCTTAATATATCCTAGAGGGACTTTGATTGCCTTGATATTCCACAAGCATCATACTGGTTCTTTACATTGATGGTAATATGCTAATTGGACCTGGTGATCAGGAAGTAGCAAAAAATAGATGCTTTTGAAAGATGTATGCATGCCAGAGGGAGGTGAGATAAATTCCATAAAAGTCAGAGACTTGCACATAGAAGACGTTTTATATATAGAAGACTTGCACATAGAAGATCACCTCTCTAAAATGACAGAAAGTTTGGCTGCACTTGGCAATCCCACTATGAAGAAAGAGGCACAGTGCTTGGTAGATCTTTTTAAATTTTGTAGAGAATATATACAACATTTGGGTGCACTGCCCCAATCCATGTGAAAGGTAACATGTAAAGCACCCAGCTTTAAATGGGTTCCCAGGCAAGAAAAGGCTCAACATTGAGCACAAAGCTGTGGGGTGAGTCGCCTTGTCATTTAGGCTTTATGAGCAAGCATACTGGATGATACTTGAGGTGTATTTGGTAGAGAGAAGGATTAATAGAAACATCACAACACAGACTCTTAGGATTTGGGGAAAAGGACATGCTGTTTTCTTCCAACAACTATCCTTCATTTGAAACCAAATCTCCACCTGGAACTGGGTCTGACAGAGGCACAAGACATCATGATGGGAATCCATGGTTCCATAGTCACAAGGTGTCTAGCCCTTACACCATGAATTACAGAACCAGGACTTCCATCATGAGCTGGACCTTATTTAATGTGCCAAATTGTAAAGTTGGAGATGTGTAGCAGCATTGCACATTTCACCTGAAATGGTACACTCAGGACCAGGTTGAAGATGGTCTACAGAGTCTAAGTAAATCACATGAGCCAGTGAATCAGACTCCATGGGACATACCCTGATTGCCTTGACACCTTTCTCTCATCAACATCTATGGACTCATAAGTAGTTCCTTAAAGCAGGTAGATAGAGGAGGGAAAAGCACAGGTCTTGCTTAAGGATAACTCTACAAGGTGTTCTGTCACCAGCCAAGAATTTAACACTGTTTTATCATAGTCCTTCCTGCTTAGGGGTTTTGAGGAAAGAGAGTAGTGGAAGGAAATCCACTGAGCAGAACTTCAGGCATAATCTATGGAGCATAAAAGGGAAGATAGAAAAGTATAAATCTAAACTAATTATTGGTTAATGGCTAATAGGTTGGACAGCTGGTTAGTGACCTTTAGAAATGTGAAGTTTGGTGACAACAAGATCTGATGGAGAGGTACATGGATGGATGTCATGGCCATGAAAATTTATTGCTCAGCTTTACTGCTGTGGAAAGTACAAATGACTGACAGCTCAAGCTCTTGCCCTTCTGGCTCCACCACCACAGCCTGCCCAGGCCACACTTCCAATGGGCTACATTTAGTCAATGACTTTACACAGTGAGCTCACTGATTCAGGCTCATTCCTGAAGACACGAGACTTTTTAAATGAAACACTTTGGCTCAAGGACTTTTCATCAGACTGGACAAAACTTTTCAGAAATTCTGTTGCAGTCTGAAACTCTTTATATACATTGCCCCTTCCTTGTCACTCCATTTCAGAAATGTCAGAACTGCATTGAAGGCTTTTTCCATCTTCTCTGGTTCTCTCCCTTATTTCAGAGCTATTTTCCCCAATAAATCCCTTGCATGTTGTGGTAGGCCCCCAAAGATATCAGGTCATAATTCCTAGAACTTGTTAATGTATTTTATTTGGGAAAAGGATCTCTGCATATGTGATTAGTTGAGGATCCTGAGATGAGGAGATTATCCTGAATTATCTGGCCAGGCCCTAAAGGGCAGTTAGCACAACTACCCTTATAAGAGAGAGGCAGAGGGAAGTTTGACATAAATATAAACAAAGGAGAAGGCAATGTGATGCCCACAAAATGACTCAAACTCTGTAAAATATTTGAAGAGATATTCTAGGCCAAATATGACTAACAAATGCCCTGTGACACACCCCTCAGGAAATCTTGGGAACATGTGCCTAACATGTTCAAGCAACAACTTGGTTTTATACATTTTAGAGAGACATAAGATATTGATCTATACATGTAAGATGTACATTGGTTTAGTTTAGAAAGGTGGGACAACTGGAAGAGGGAGTGGGTGGTTTCCAGGTCATGGGTAGATTCAAATATTTTCTGATTGGCCATTGTTGAGCTATTATCTAAAGACCTGGAATCAAAAGAAACGTATGGGTTACCATGAGGGTCTGTGAAGACCAAGATTGTTATCATAGAGATAAAGTCTCCAGATAACAAGCTTCAGAGAGAATAGATTGTAAATGTTTCTTATCAGATTTAAAGAATCTGTTCTATCAGTCTTAAGGTCTCTATTTTAATGTTAATGCTGGCTAGTTGACCCTGAATTCCAAAAGGGAGGAGGGTATGAGGGCTATTCCACTGCCCTTTCCCATCATGGCCTAAGCTAGTTTTTCAGGTTAGCTTTGGAATGCCCTTGGCCGAGAGGAGGGATCCATTCAGAGGGTTGTGGCTCTTAGAATTCTATTTTTGGTTTACAGTGAGGACCAGCAGAGACAGAGAGAGAGAGAGAGATTTTAAGACTCTCATGATACAAAGGCACACCAGCATCTGGCAGAAGCTGGAAAAGACAAGGAAAAGATTCTCCCCTAGAGCTTTTGGAGGGAGTGCTTCTTTTCTGACACCTTTATCTTGACCAGTGAAACTAATTTCAGACAGAAACTGATTTTAGTTCTGGCCTCCAGAACTGAAATAAATGTGCTGTTTAAAACTACTAAATTTGTGGTCATTTGTTAGAGCAGCCAAATGAAACTAATACATGTCTAGCTCTTTCTTGGTGCCTGCCTCTTGAGCATCTGAACAAACACAAATGGTGCCTGCCACTTGTGGTCCAAGAAAAGCAGTTTGACAGGGTGTGGGAACTAGCTCACTCACTACCTCATTAAAAGGGTGCCATCCTGCCACAGCCTCATTAAAAGAGTGCCATCCTGTGTGGTATATGAGGCAGGGTAGCCCTTGGCATCAGGATGCTGAATTGCTAAAGGTCACCAATGGTACCTTGGGAAGACCTTTAGAAGATAAAGGGCATCAATGTCTGTAAAGACGACAGAGGTTGGAGATTCCTGCTACAAAGGAATAAACTACAAAAGAATAACAAGAAACTGAGGGCTGCTGTGAAGTTAAAGGCTAAGTGTCAAAGCCATTAGCCTGTTTAATAGCTTACAAAATGGAAGACAAGACATTAGTGAGCAGCGGATTGCAGATCTGGAAAGTTAAATCACAGAGACCTACAGATGATTCAATACTCAGTTGAGGAAGATGTGTTGCCCTAGGATCAGGGCCCTGGGTAGAAAACTGTGAAACACAAACGTGAATCCTTTCACTGGAGATGCTGTAGAGGCTCCACCCCTGCAAAAAACACGGGTATTCCTCTTGGGAGATGTCCTTACTTTCTCTCCTGGATAGCAGCTTTATAACTAGAATAAACCTGAGCATAACCTGCATGGGTACATGTTAAGCCTGATAAAGAAGGAAGTACGCTATAAACCAAAGAAGCTACAAGAAATATCTATCTCTTACCAGTGAGAGACAGGAGAGTGCCTCTGGTATTGCATTTACAGGGGACTTGGTCAAGAAGGCTGGTATATACGACTCCATAAACAAAGATGTATTGACTTGGATCAATTCCTCCAGACATAAGATTTAACCACCTGGCAGGAACCTCACGGAGTGGGTACATTTGTTGCCAGAGTGGCTCTTGGAAATCTGAGGAAAGTGACAGCCCATGCTGAGTGAGGTGGAAATGTCAGTCACCTGACAGGTGGTAGAGAAAAGAAGAAAGAGGCTGAGAGAAGTGGGAATGCTAGACAAGACATGGAAGATCAGAATACTGACCACAGAATTATGTTTCACTGGGAGAATGGAACAGCAAGTAACACACTGTCCATCAGGAATGCGCTGATACATCACTAAGAAGCTCTGTGGTGGCTGCCTTTGCCGGCCGGGGCTGGTTATGAGAGAGGTGGTCATAGAGCTGGGTTCATTCATGTCTGTGGGGGAAGAGAGGACCCTGTAACAAAAAATAACAGTTCAGGTAGTGATACTAAGCCACCAGAAACACCTTAACTACAGGCAAGGTCAGAGGGTAATCTAGAGGCTTTGACTTTCAGGGATTTCTTAAGAGAGCTTTGTACCTTGAGGAGAAAAACAGACATGCGACTAACAATGGTGCTACTTAATGTCTACAATCAGAAAAAGGTAGCAATGGAAGAGCTGGAAACTGAGGGTGGTCAGCCCAACAAAATGTTACACTTCCACTCAGTTCCCAAATCCGAGCCACTTTTTAGATTCAGAACACATTAACCTAAGAAGTGCTCTAGATTATTCAATCCTACTTTAAAGACACTGAAATACAGGCAAGATAAATCACTGTCCCAAGATTACACAGCTAGTATATTAAGAAACAAAAGAAAATAAATTTGTAATACTTACAATAAAAGTTAATATGTAAAGGAATGAATAATGAAGATTAATAATCACAAAAATGTACAAAAGAGTACAAGTGATTAGTAAGTATATGAAAACATTATTAAAGGAAGGAATGCAAATTAAAACAATGTGCTATCATATTAAACTTGATTAATAAATATTTAATAATATGCTAAGCTAAAATTCAGAAGTATATAAACTGGTACATCATTTCTGGAGGTCATTTTCATTGTATTTATAAAAACTTAAATTTGGGAGGCTGTTTGACCTATAAATTACACACTTAGGAACTTACTCTACACGAATCATCAGACATGTGTGAAAGAGTTTATGTACAAGGACAATAACAGCATAAAATATAGCCATGGAAAAATTTTAAAGTAGCCTTTAATGTTTAAAAAAGGATTGGAAAAATATTATGATATATATATAAACACACAATAGAATAATACAAAGCCATTAAATAATATTGAGTAATATTTAATAACATGAAAATTTTCACAAAACATTGTTAGGTATGAAATAGTGAATTAAAAATAATTTTTATATTGGTGTACAAAAACAAGTGAAAATGAAATAAGGATTCATAGAGCTGGGGGTGAATGAAATTAGTTATGGCAATACCCTCATTAACCCAGAAAAGCTAATACTTAAAGTAAAAGCAAAGGAAATAGAATTTTGAGAGCAATTTTGCTCTCCCCAAAAATGTGTGTGTGTGTGTGTGTGTGTGTGTGTGTGTGTGTGTGTGTATAAAGAATCATAAATTTTACACCAAAATGTTACTGTTGCTTATCTTTCTATCTTGCAATTATGCGTAAAGAACTACTCTTTTTTTTTTCATTACTTTATCAATGAACATGTAGGAACAAACAAGAAATGTTATTATTAAAAAAAATTCTTCAAAGAATAATGTTTGATTTAAGTCCCCCATTCCAAAATGCTTCACAAGATCTACCTGTATGTACCTGATAGTTACTAGGTGGGCATTCATTAACATTCACACAAATCCTTTAAGTTCACCATTAACTTAGGATGTAACTTAACTTTTTGTTAAGATCTGAAACAATCCCATTGCACGAGTTAGGGAATGAGCATACAAGAGTAAAATTGAAAAATGGAATCAATAAAACTTACAGTAGAATTTATGTGACATATTTAGCTACGTACACAATTATTAGTTTGCTGCTCAACAAATAAACCTAAGTTAAAATTAGGTCACAAAAGTAATTAGTATTTTTTGCATAGCCAAATTAAACCTTGATTTTCCCCTCCTTGTTTTATATTCATCAGCACAGATTTCAAGTTTTCCCCAGTAGTGTTTACTATTTGGTTCTCTTCACCCTCATCATCAGTATAGTCACCTTCACACTGACACATTAGAAAAACCAGGGCCCACAGTTCCTGCAGCACTGATTCCCACTGCACGCCCTACAGTTGATATAATTTATGTTCATAGCCCATCAGTGCAGGCCCAAGACCACAACCTGAGAAGTCTTTGAGCATCTATCTGGTACCGGTACCACTAGAATGACATGTCTAGGAGCTCTGAACAACAGAGGACTTTAAGGCCCTAGGAACTTTGGAGAATGAGGCCATAGCTTACATGCCCTAGGGCAGTTCAGTAAGTACAGGCAGGTGGGTGGGGGGTTGGGTGTGGGATAAGGTAGAATGAGCAATGGTTCTGCATCTCTAGCACTTGAGAATCCAAGGACCGTGAGATCAGAAAGAGAGACCTGCACTAAGGAACATGAAAGACAGCGGCTAGCTCAGGGAACTTACTTTTAATCCAGACTTCTTGGCATTTTAAAAGACTATAGTGGTGTTACTCTCCTGGTCAGTCTTAAACCCCAGTTTAACTCAGGGATGAAGCAGAAGCTTGCCAAAAATATTTCTAGCCATTCATGTCTAAAATTATGTTAGTAAACACAAAGAAAGCTTTTGTCCTCCAATGAAAGAAACACAATAACATACTAATACCAGGGAGAGTTTAACCACAGAATAAATAGAAATTGTATATAGATTAATAGAATTCTAGGGTTGGACCTTAGAGATCAATTATAGCAACACTTTCTGATAAACACGCTGAAACCGAGAGAAGCAATATTATAAAGAGTATAAATATATTGCACAATAATTTACTAAATCCCAAAACACTGAAACCAGAAGTAAGCTGGAAATTTTAATGAGGCTGTTTTAGGACAAAAATAACAGATGCAAATTTTGTGTACTGATGTGTTAATTTAATGGAATCCGTAACCCCGCAAATGTTCTTGAAAAACAAGGCTACAGATAATTATAAAATGATAAACCTCCAGTGGAGTATTGGATAAATTTAAAGACATTTGAGATTAATATTATGACATAGTCTAAAGACTTCTGTTCTGAACAAGGGTCAGAAGATGTGGGCTCTCTTCCTGTTTCACTAACCCAAAGTATTGTGCTGGACAAGATAATGGACTTTTTCTGAGCTCCTCCAGTTCTTCATATGTAAGAGAAAGAGCTGAATACATGATCTCTAAAGTCCCAGATTCCACACAGTACTGTAGAAGTCACACATTCTGCAAATTTCTTGAGGGCTACATCCACAAATATTAGACTGTTTACACCTTTGCTCTTATCCACTAAGCATCTCTTATGACTTTCATGTGATCAAAAAAACTTTAGATCATTTTAATACTTTTACTTTTTCTCAGAATTGCCTTAGATCTCATATTGTAGACCCTAAAATAATGTATAATGTAAATTTCTCATACTAACTTAATACATACTATGGAGTGATAAAATGCTAATAAAAATGATGAAAAGTGTCGCACAAGGAAGAGACAACAAAAATACAGTAACCACTTACCCCCTAAATGATGAGATTATAAATTACAGAGTTGGCCTGGTTCAGACTAAAGATTGAAAGCAAAATTTTTAAAAATTCCCTCTCCAGTTACAACCGATAAGACAAACTTCTAATAAACACCAACTTTGAGCAAGATTCTGTTTCGTTTATCTAGTTGATTAAAGTCTTCTTCTCCTTCATAAATCACAACTTCTGCTTAACGTACAGAATCATACCAGGACTTAGAAGAACGTTTTTATTTATTCCCTTGAACCCCCATGACAAAAGGCTTTGAAAATGGATTTTTGACACTTAACATTGCCAGATGTTCCACCTTGCCTTCTTTATACTATTTCTAGTAGTCAAGGAGACTCCCCATAAAGTGGCTGGTACAGCACTTATTCACGTAACATTTCTGTTCCAGAAACGAACATGCACAGAATTTAGCCTCTGGTGCACAGGTTTAGTTTAGGCCTGAAAGAAAAGAATTTTTTTTCTGAGACTATTGGAAAGAAAAATGTCTAATTTCATACCATTTCTTCAAAGACTGAGTATTATTCATTAAAATACTCAACCATCTGGAAAAAATAATAATTGCAGTGCTGGAGGCCTTTTTAAAAAAGTAGCAAATCATTCCAAGTTTAAAGAAAGACAATGAATAGGATTCTTGCTTTCTTGTTAATTTATCCAGCAATATTAGAGTTTCAAGTACATTCGTTTCCATCAAGCATCTGACCTCCCCAAAGCCTGCTGCATTCCCTGACATATATCAAGAAATAGCTCGGATTTTTCAGCTTTCCTCATTTACAGTTTCAGGGCAAGATCTGCCATCGATTTTGGGGTATGACTCTGATTGATTCCAATGAGTGTCCTGCACACAATTGGGCAGTACAAAATGATCCCTAGCCTAGCAGTCTGTGCTCCTCCCATAGAGATATGTTATAGTTTCCAACTCCAAACATTTCTGTTTCCTAAATCCTCTCCTCAGATCTTCAGAGTTTTCTCCCTATCTCCTTTAAGATATGAAAGCATACATTCTAAAACTTGGGTAAACCATTTTTATGTATAATCTTAATTTAATATTTCTTTAACACACAGTCATCATGGCCTCAGGTGTCTAGAAGTGTCAAACGCTATTATGAGCTCTGAATTTCCAAAGGAAAAATCATAAATTATAATAATCTTACGGATAATGTACAGCATATAGCAAGATTGTTAATGAGAGCAACTAGTTGTATACATTTATTCTGTTGCCAACAGGGATAAATATGATTTGTTCTTTTCACAGTTAGGAACTGTGTCATTTAGGAGCACTTCTGCTTCAAATAACAAAATATGTGAAAGTGGCTTAAATACTAATAACACTTTAGTGTCTCACTTACCAAGACTCCTTGGAGAAGAAGTTTCAGAGTTGGTTACTTTAGCTGCCCAGGAGGCTGAGGCAGGAGGATTGCTTGAGCCCAAGAGTTTGAGATCAGGTGGAGAAAAAAAGCAAAGTTTCTTCTCAAAAGAAAAAAAAAAAAAAAAACAGAGCTCTAGGTTGGCTTCCCTGCTACTTCGTTGGTTCTCCCCTCATGGTCACAAAATAGCTGCAGCACCTCCAAGCTCATGCCACCATACCACACTTCCCAAGGGATAAAGGAGGAGTGTAGGCTTTCACTTCATTGTTTATTCCCTAGAGCTAGGGAGTGTGAGATTAACTCCACCTTTCCTGCTCACATTTCAGTCATATACCTGAAAAAAATCAGAATTTAGCATTTTGTTTGCAATGAAGTGGGAGGAATTGTTTAGAGCAATGAGTCAATAGTGTCTACAGCTGAAATTCCTTTCCCTGCAACAACAGAAGCCACATTTATCAGTTGTTTTGCATGACTACTTTTGGGTTACTCACATGTGTAAAGAAAGTTCTTGACAAACATACAGAATATGTGTGTGTAGGAGAATGGTGCCCAGGAACCCAAAATACTTTTTCTCCAATCAAGGATCCCATTTCAAATAAGCTATCCCATCGTCAGAGATGTCAAAGTGACTTACGGAGTACCTCAAGAATACCGAATTATCTTCATTTTATCGTTAATCCTAACATGAGTAGATATTTATTTAATTATGTGTCCATTCACATGAATGCCAATGGTATAAACCTTGAAAAATATCTATGCTTTTATTTTCCTGTATACTTTACCATTTTTATACCACTTAAGAACAAACTCTAAGACCTGGAGCTATAACGGAGGCAGGAATGAAAGCAAAGAGTGAAAGGAAAAAAGGCTAGAGTCTAGAGTGCCAAACAACAAAGGGAATGTGCTATACCCAAAAATGATCAGAAGCCAGAGACCAAATAAGAATGGTAGTTTCAATGTGGGGCAGGTATTAAAAACAGAAAAATACCCAAAAGCCATGGATAAAAGTAAGCACCCAAGAGCAAGCAAAATGTAGAATCTCTGTGTTAAGACAAGACAGAGTTAAGACTGAGAAACCACAAATGAAAGATTAAAAAATGTGAAAACCATGCAATAGAAAATCTACAGATGAGTCAACAGCCGTTCCAACAGGAAAGAAAATAACTGCAAGAAACGTGTGCACCAGCTTACCAAAATTGCGTAAATAAAATCATATCTGGCACAAGTGGGAACGTTGAATTGTATGTTACACTTAAAATAAGTGACTTATATGGTATGCAAATTATACCTCAATAAAATTATCCCATTCCTCCCTTTCACAAACAAGGTAATGCAGTTTCCTCTTTAGTGCTCCACCTCTGTCTTGGGTACCTGCCCTTGGAGACAGCCATTATGTGAGAAAGCCCAGGACAGATGCTGAGGCTATGTATAGATGTTCCAACCAAAGCCTTTGCTAGACACCCAGCTGACAGGCAGCATCAACTGTCAGACACTTGTGTGAGCAAGTATCTAGATGATTCCAGTCCCAGCTGAGGATTCAGTCATCATGGAGTAGAAGCAAGGCATCCCTGCATGCCCTATCTGAATTCCTGACCCATAGAAGCCACGAGAGAAAATAAGTCATTATTATTGCTTTAAGCCACAAAGTTTTGGAGTAATTTGCTATACCAATAAATAGCTAATACTGACGCTAATGAAATCACCACACAAATGATTGCAAAATGACAACGTGACAAGTCATGAAAGAAAAAAGTATCTGGAGCAGTGAGAGTATAAAATTGGGAAATAAACTTATTTCCCACAATAAACCCACAAAAATTCAAGAAGTCAGTAAAGGCTTATTGTTCCAATATACTGAATGAATGGGCACTAAGAACAGTCAATGAGTAAATGTAAAATGATTTTGTCAGAGAGATGGGAAGGTAGGCATAAGCATAGGTTTGTTAGACAAGTCTCCCAGGTTGGTGAATCTACTCTATCACAACCAGCTATGTGACCTTGGAAAGGTAACTTTTCTGAGTCTGAGTTCCTTCTTTGTAAAATAAATGTTTAGCAGGATTAAATGAGATGGTGCATGAGCTTAGTATAGAGCTTGATTGAATATTAGTTCAATGGTTATTATTATTATGAAGTGCTTGGGTTTCCCCCAATGGCGTGGCCCCAAGCAATCTCTTCCAGAAAGGTTACTATTTAGCTATGGCTTTTAGAGACATGGAAATAATAAGTTTTTTAAAGTCCATTTTATGAACAAATTGTTTAAGCGCAAGTATATTCTTTTCACATTTCTAATTTCTGAGCTCCCTAATCAATTGCTCCTAGTTGCTAGTAAAAAAATGGTCATAGAATCAAGTTGCAATTCCTGCTAAACAGTTAAGGTATGAGGTTTTCATTTATTTGTTACATGTAATTTAGGAAATTTGATAGTAAATATCATTTCAGATGATGCCTTCATTGCTAGGGATACAGTTTTGCTACGTCTTTTTTTGCGTAACTATTTATCAGCTGATAGCTTTTTCTATATGGTGTTTGCTATTTTAGAGAACAGGTCAGGAGTCAAAAATAATCTAAAATACAGGAGTGAAAGAAGAAAGTTTACTTTTTTCTTTCTTTAAAGTTATTGCATATTTGTGGTCTGAGAAGCTCATCACTAAGCCAGCAGGGTAATAAGCAGTTTCCAGCAACCATAGCCTGCTGCAGACAGCCAGAGAAGACACTATGAATCGGATTCATCTGATATTGGCATCTGTTGTAATTCACTGAATGACTTGAAAGGGGATCAAAAAGGAAGTGTAACCTCCAGTACAGAACAAGCATGCATTTGGAGCTTTGCATCTTCACTGTTTCATTCTGCTGCTTCAAGAATGTTGGCAGAGAATTGTCATCTAAGGACATTTGTAAAATAAAGAGCATCTTTCTAAGATTTAGGGTAAAGTCTTATCTGTACCTTACCTGTCTTTCTGTGCTTCATGCCTTGCACGATTTCTAGATCATAAGAGGCACTCGATTAATGTGTGCTGAGTTGAACTGAAACGCCAGGTCGGAAAGTAGACTCAAAGTCTTCAGAAGAACTCTTTGTAAAACCTTGAACATAAAGACATTTCTCCCCTAAGCCCAAGAAAGCCACACTATACCTGCTGCTGTACTTTGCTCTCTCTATCTAGGCCTTTTCCCTGGCTTGGACTCTACAGTCTAGCATGGTAGATAAGAAAAAATCTGTGGAGTAAGCCTGGCTGAGTTCAAATCCCAGTGCTGCCACTTGCCGGTTGTGTTACCTTGGGCAAAGTCTCTGAGCCTCAGTATATCATCTGCAAAATGGAGAATAGCAGTAGCTACTTCTTAAGATTATCATGAAGAATGAATCCATAAGTTTATGTAAAGTAAGTAGACTGTAGCTGGCATATAATAAGCAGTTAATAAATATTTCTTATAATGACAGACAGCCAATCTGATACTGTTCTGGGCATGCAGCCCAGGGCCATGTCCCTGTTTAGGAAGCCACACAGACCACTGCAGCAGATAATTCTCTTTGAACTCACACACTCTGAGAAAAATGACTGGAGGAGGTTTTCTTTCCACCAGCACTCTAGAGAGTATGGTGTATGGAGATTCACACTGTCAATCCTTGCAAAGCCCAGCTGTGAACAAAAACACAAACTTCTTTTATTTGTGGGCAGTCAGTTGGTTTCCTGCCAATTTCGTTTTTATTGATGACAAATGTGTCCTGAAAATTCAACCAGTCCTTGATTTTTCTCAGAAAATTAGGCCTTCTTACCACACTTCCCCTAAAATATCACTAGCCACATTCAGAAACACCTCATTTTTGGTATACTTGAAAATATGTATTTTAAAGACTTGAAATGCTGCCACCTAGAGGCTACAATTTCATAACTATAACCACAACAGTGATCATGAAAGCTCACTAAAATAGAACTTGGATATGCATTCTAAATGTCACTTTAAAATCATGTAATATAAACAGAGTATGTACCTATTTTGTATAAAACAAATACTATCAAGCAAAAAAGTAAAAATAATTCAGAGCAGAAATAAATAATTCTCATTATAATTAATATTTCTAAACCAAATGTCTATCACAGGCAATATACTGCTGTCGTTTTAATGTGGAATCATCCCTCACTCAGAGCAGAATGGAAATTTATGAGTGTTGAGAACATCTTATCTTCTGGCTCCACACCCAGGTGATGAGGTTCCACCTGCCGAACCCTGATAAACCATGCACATCTTTAAGAGAACAGAGACAAGATGGTGCATGCAAAACCTACAGCCTAATCTACAGGCTTTCTGTGTCTCTATACTATATGAATCTCTTCCTGTTCATACACCTTTGGGTAAACCATACTTTTGTGTCCAGGGATTAAAACTACATGGTGAAGGATGAGGCATAAATAGCTAGTTATTTGGCTACTATTAGAAATTTTATAAAAATTGGAAGAAGAAGACAATTGTTATTTCCATTACACAAGAAAGAATATTTTGCTAACACTATGCATTATTCACAAAGAAGAAGAATCCAACCACGAATATGTTGAAGTTTTGTACACTTTCCATTACTATATGACCAGTGCATCCTTTCCAGACTTCAAATGTCTCTTGCTGAATTGCAGCTTTTGAAAATGGTTACTACCTTTGATTCTTGTTAAGCAATTTTTGTTTTTGAATGTTTACACCCACTAGCATGTCTCTTTAGTCTGGTCTAATTTTCATTCATCTACTGACAAAAGGGCAAAGTCATTCCACAGCCACCTACAATTGTCCAGTCTACAATGGAATGGAATAAAATAGTCATGAAGATATTAGAGGTAATTTAGCTCATTTGATAGAAAATGTTCCATTTAGGAAAAAATATGTTAAAAATTCTACCCTCGGGGGCTACAGTCCAACAAGTACCTGGAAACCTGCAAGTCTGTGGAGGATAAGTCACCTTGCCTTTCATTACCCACTGGACCAAATAGCAACCCGGTTTCCCAATTATCTTCAAGAAGTGTCAACAATAGAAGACCTGATATTCTGTGTTTAAAAAGAAAAGTGTCATGATCACTATAATCCATCTATTTAGTGGCTGGACTCTCATACAATACATAACGGGTTTGAGATATAAACTTGGATCTCAATGTTGAAAGCAGGGTAGGATTTGATTAAATCTATCTAAATGCAACCATAATACAATTGTAGATTTCAATTAGGAAGAAACATGACCACACCAAAAAGATAATATTGCATTACATTTGTTCTGGAAGGCTGGATCAAGGATAAGAAAACTGGAAGTAATGAAAAATTTCCCTTTTATTTTTTTCTCTCTATCTTATCATGGTTTTGCTCTGCTACTGTCAAATTCAAGAGTAGTTCATTCTTTTAAGGAGAATATAAATCAGATTCTCATTTTGTTTGTAAACCACATACTGAATTGAATTTTTAAAACTATTTTATAATGCCTTTTATTAGTAATTCTTTTGAATGCTTTTTGTTGATATTCTACTTCAAATGGGTAAAGAAAATGTGTGAGTAAAGGATTCATAAACCATGTGAAACTGAAATAAAGGGAAAAATAAGAAAGCCCGGCAAAGAATTTCCGAGATCAGAAACCCAGTCTCCCCTCAACACACGCACACATACACATACACATACACATACACATACACATACACATACACATACACATACACACGCACATGTGAAAACAAGAAGAAATAGAGTCATGTCAAAGTAAAACATCACTGAACCATCGAAAGAGACAAATGTCAGCTTGTGAATAACTGTATATACATCCATCCTATGTGCAAGTTGGAAGATTCCATTTCACGGAAATTAAAATTTGCTTCATGCGAAACCTCCAAACAGGAAGAGGACAGAGGATAAAATAGAACCTGTGCTATTCACTCCACACTCCTTAAAGGTGAGTCCAAAGTAATGATCCTAGAATTTATCTGAGGCAAGAATCCTCTGGTCAAGGATTCGTTCAGATTCTAACAAGTTGGAGACTTTTTGTAAGGGAATTTTCCCTCATTGGTTTTAGTGCTTCCTCTAAAGTTATGATCTATATAAGAGCAGGAAAACAATACAAGAGCTATGCCTTAAAAATTGCTGAATTTTGTTCTGTATACAGAATTACTTTGTAGCATTCAATGACTCATTCATTTAACAGTCAGTAATTTAACCATCAGTAAGATACCTAAATTGTACTGGGTTTGCAATATTAGATAATCTCTTTATTCATCAAAATCATAATAGTTACAATAGGTAAGAACATGTGTGATACAAAACAATACATAAAGGCTAAAAGTGAAAGAAATCAGAATTCAGTGGATTCCTAGTATTTTCATTCATAATAGTACAATAAACTGTACCCAGTCTGAGTATGACCAATTTTTCCCCTGAAATGATCTAAAATGTAGCATCATTTTGTCATCAAATTGCAAAGTCCAATTTCATACTTCATCCAGGAACACCTTTGATAGATACGGCTTTCTTGATATACCAAGATGACATAAGTCAGGCAGAATAGAATTCACAGGAAATTTTGTTGACTATGATGCCCACTAACATCATAGGAGCAGATTATACACAATCAAAAAAAAAAAAGGCTCAAAGGAATAAATTTTTCTCTAAAGTTTTTTTCCACATTAAAATATCTCCTTCAATTCCTTTTCAATTCAGTCCTCAATCAAATCCCCTGCATTTTATTTTTTTAAAAAAAGCTGTTATCAAGAAATCTAGAAGAAAGGCGCTTTTGATATTTGTTTTTTGTTTGTTTGTTTTATTATACTTTAAGTTCTGGGATCCATGTACAGAACATGCAGGTTTGTTACAAAAGTATACATGTGACATGGTGGTTTGCTGCACCCATCAACTCATCATCTAGATTAGGTATTTCTCTTAATGATATCCCTACCCTCTCCCCCTACCCCTGGACAGGCCCCTAGTATGATGTTCCCCTCCCTGTGTCCATGTGTTCTCATTGTTCAACTCCCACTTATGAGTGAGAACATGTGGCGTTTTGTTTTCTGTTCCTATGTTAGTTTGCTGAGAATGATGGTTTCCAACTTCATCCATGTCCCTGCAAAGGACACGAACTCATCCTTTTTTATGATTGCATAGTATTCCATGGTGTATATATGCCACATTTTCTTTATCCAGTCTATCATTGATGGGAATTTGGGTTGGTTCCAAGTCTTTGCTATTATGAACAGTGCTGCAATAAACATACATGTGCATGTGTCTTTATAGTAGAATGATTTATAATCCTTTCGGTATATACCCAGGAACGGGATTGATGGGTCAAATGGTATTTCTGGTTCTAGATCCTTGAGGAATCGCCACACTGTCTTCCACAATGGTTGAACTAATTTACACTCCCACCAACAGTGTAAAAGTGGTCCTATTTCTCCATATCCTCTCCAGCATCTGTTGTTTCCTGACTTTTTAATGATCGCCATTCTAACTAGCATGAGATGGTATCTCATTGTGGTTTTAGTCTGCGTTTCTCTAATGACCCGTGATGATGAGCATTTTTTCACATGTTTTTTGGCTGCATAAATGTCTTCTTCTGTGAAGTGTCTACTAATATCCTTGTTCATTTTTTGATGGGGTTGTTTGTTTTTTTCTTGTAAATTTGTTTAAGTTCCTTGTAGATTCTGGATATTAGCCCTTTGTCAGGTGGATAGATTGCAAAAATTTTCTCCCATTCTGTAGGTTGCCTGTTCACTCTGATGATAGTTTCTTTTGCTGTGCAGAAGCTCTTTAGTTTAATTAGATCCCAGTTGTCAGTTTTGGCTTTTGTTGCCATTGCTTTTAGTGTTTTAGTCATGAAGTCTTTGCCTATGGCTGTGTCTTCAATGGTTTTACCTAGGTTTTCTTCTAGGGTTTTTATGGTTTTAGGTCTTACATTTAAGCCTTTAATTCATCTTGAGTTAATTTTTGTAGAAGATGTAAGAAGGGGGTCTCATTTCAGTTTCTGCATATGGTTAGCCAGTTTTCCCAACACCATTTATTAAATAGGTAATCCTTCCCCCATTGCTTGTTTTTGTCAGGCTTGTCAAAGATCGGATGGCTGTAGATGTGTGGTATTATTTCTGAGGCTTCTGTTCTGTTCCATTGGTCTATGTATCTGTTTTGGTACCAGTACCATGCTGCTTTGGTTACTATAGCATTATAGTATAGTTTGAAGTCAAGTAGTATGATGCCTCCAGCTTTGTTCTTTTTGCTTAGGATTGTCTTGGCTATATGGTATTTTTTTTTGGTTCCATGTGAAACTTAAATTAATTTTTTTCTAATTCTGTAAAGAAAGTCAATGGTCGCTTGATGGGGATAGCATTGAATCTATAAATTACTTTGGGCAGTATGGCCATTTTCATGATATTGATACTTCCTATCCATGAGCATGAAATGTTTTTCCATTTGTTTGTGTCCTTTCTTATTTTCTTGAGCAGTGGTTTGTAGTTCTCCTTTAACAGGTCCTTCACCTCCCTTGTAAGTTGTATTCCTAGGTATTTTATTCTCTTTCTAGCAATCGTGAATGGGAGTTCACTCATGGTTTGGTTCTCTGTTTGTCTGTTTTTGGTATACAGGAATACTTGTGATTTTTGCACATTGATTTTGTATCCTGAGACTTTGCTGAAGTTGCTTATCAGCTTAAGGGGATTTGGGGCTGAGACGATGGGGTTTTCTAATTATACAATCATGTTATCTGCAAACAGGGACAATCTGACTTCTTCTCTTCCTATTTGAATACCCTTTATTTATTTATCTTGACTGATTGTCCTGGGCAGAACTTCCAATACTATGTTGAATAGGAGTGGTGAGAGAGGGTATCCTTGTCTTGTGACAGTTTTCAAAGGGAATGCTTCCAGGATTTGCCCATTCAGTATGATATTGGCTGTGGGTTTGTCATAAATAGCTCTTATTATTTT
The DNA here is from genome assembly GCF_037993035.2 of Macaca fascicularis. NCBI lineage: Eukaryota > Metazoa > Chordata > Mammalia > Primates > Cercopithecidae > Macaca > Macaca fascicularis. Next base: position 78,867,131 of record NC_088378.1, on the reverse strand, counting down.
GAGATACGTTCCATCAATACCTAGTTTATTGAGAGTTTTTGGCATGAAGCGGTGTTGAATTTTGTCGAAGGCTTTTTCTGCATCAATTGAGGTAATCATGCCATTTTTGTCATTGGTTCTGTTTATGTGATGGACTATGTTTATTGATTTGTGTATGTTGAAAGAGGCTTGAATCCCAGGGATGAAGCTGACTTGATCGTGGTGGATAAGTTTTTGATGCACTGCTGGATTCAATTTGCCAGTATTTTATTGGGGATTTTCGCATCAATGTTTATCAGGGATATTGCCCGAAATTTTCTTTTTTTGGTGTGTTTCTGCAAGGTTTTGGTATTAGGATTATGCTGGCCTCATAAAATGAGTTAGTTATTTGTATTGTTTGGAATAGTTTCAGAAGCAATGGCACCAGCTCCTCTTTTTACCTCTGGTAGAATTCAGCTGTGAATCTGTCTGGTCCTGGTTTTTTGTTGTTGTTCGTTTGTTCGTTTGTTTGTTTGTTTTTGGTTGGTAGGCTATTAATTGCTGCCTCAATTTCAGAACTTATTATTGGTCTATTCAGGGATTCAACTTCTTTCTGGTTTAGTCTTGGGACAGCATATGTGTCTAGGAATTTCTTTATTTCTTCTAGATTTTCTAGTTTATTTGCTTAGAGGTGTTTATAGTATTCTCTGACGGTAGTTTATATTTCTGTGGGATCAGTGGTGATATCCCCTTTATCATTTTTTCTTGAGTCTATTTGGTTCTTCTCTTTTCTTCTTTATTAGTCTGGCTAGTGGTCTATCTATTTTGTCCTTTTCGAAAAGCCACCTCCTGGATTCATTGATTTTTTGAAGAGTTTTTCATGTCTCTGTGTCCTTCAGTTCTGCTCTGATCTTAGTTATTTCTTGCCTTCTGCTAGCTTTTGAATTTGTTTGCTGTTGCTTCTCTAGTTCTTTTAATTGTGATGTTAGGGTGTCGATTTTAGATCTTTCTCACTTTCTTCTGTGAGCATTTAGTGCTATAAATTTTCCTGTAAACACTGCTTTGGCTGTGTCGCAGAGATTCTGGTACATTGTGTCTTTGTTCTCACTGGTTTCAAAGAACTTCTTTATTTCTGCCTTAATTATGTTATTTACACAGTAGTCATTCAGGAGCAGGTTATTCAGTTTCCCTGTAGTTGTGTGATTTTGAGTGAGTTTCTTAATCCTGAGTGCTAATTTGATTGCACTGTGGTCTGAGAGACTTTGTTTTGATTTCTGTTTTTTTGCATTTGCTGAGGAATGTTTTACTTCCAATTATGAGGTCAATTTTAGAATAAGTGTGATGTGGTGCTGAGAAGAATGCATATTCCGTTGATTTGGGGTGGAGAGCTCTGTAGACGTCTGTTAAGTCTGCTTGGTCCAGAGCTGAGTTTAAGTCCTGAATATCCTTGTTAATTTTCTGTCCCATTGATCTGTCTAATATTGACAGTGGGGTGTTAAAGTCTCCCACTATTATTGTGTGGGAGTCTGTTTCTTTGAAGGTCTCTAAGAACTTGCTTTATGAATCTGGGTGCTCCTCTATTGAGAGTATATATATTTAGGATAGTTAGCTCTTCTTGTTGTGTTGATCCCTTTACCATTATGTAATGCCCTTCTTCGTCTTTTTTTTTTTTCAGTTTCATAAATCTGTTTATCTTATCAAAGCAAAAAATAAGCGAGTTAGTAACTAAAATTTAACAACCAACTAATAAAATAAGAGGACTAATACAAAGGCTAACATTTATTTTTTGCTTACTATGGACCAGGTATTGTTTGAAGTTCTCTACATGTATTTTCTTTTTTTCTTAATTAATTAATTAATTAATTATTATTATTATACTTTAAGTTGTAGGGTACATGTGCATAACGTGCAGGTTTGTTACATATGTATACTTGTGCCATGTTGGTGTGCTGCACCCATCAACTCGTCAGCACCCATCAACTCGTCATTTACATCAGGTATAACTCCCAATGCAATCCCTCCCCCCTCCCCACTCCCCATGATAGGCCCTGGTGTGTGATGTTCCCCTTCCCGAGTCCAAGTGATCTCATTGTTCAGTTCCCACCTATGAGTGAGAACATGCATTGCCGCTCAACTACATGGAAACTGAACATCCTGCTCCTGAATGACTACTGGGTACATAACGAAATGAAGGCAGAAATAAAGATGTTCTTTGAAACCAATGAGAACAAAGATACAACATACCAGAATCTCTGGGACACATTTAAAGCAGTGTGTAGAGAGAAATTTATAGCACTAAATGCCCACAAGAGAAAGCAGGAAAGATCTAAAATTGACACTCTAACATCACAATTAAAAGAACTAGAGAAGCAAGAGCAAACACATTCAAAAGCTAGCAGAAGGCAAGAAATAACTAAGATCAGAGCAGAACTGAAGGAGATAGAGACACAAAAAACTCTCCAAAAAATCAATGAATCCAGGAGTTGGTTTTTTGAAAAGATCAACAAAATTGACAGACCCCTAGCAAGACTAATAAAGAAGAAAAGAGAGAAGAATCAAATAGATGCAATAAAAAATGATAAAGGGGATACCACCACCGACCCCCACAGAAATACAAACTACCATCAGAGAATACTATAAACACCTCTACGCAAATAAACTGGAAAATCTAGAAGAAATGGATAATTTCCTGGACACTTACACTCTTCCAAGACTAAACCAGGAAGAAGTTGAATCCCTGAATAGACCAATAGCAGACTCTGAAATTGAGGCAATAATTAATAGTCTACCAACCAAAAAAAGTCCAGGACCAGATGGATTCACAGCTGAATTCTACCAGAGGTACAAGGAGGAGCTGGTACCGTTCCTTCTGCAACTATTCCAATCAATAGAAAAAGAGGGAATCCTCCCTAACTCATTTTATGAGGCCAACATCATCCTGATACCAAAGCCTGGCAGAGACACAACAAAAAAAGAGAATTTTAGACCAATATCCCTGATGAACATCGATGCAAAAATCCTCAATAAAATACTGGCAAACCGGATTCAGCAGCACATCAAAAAGCTCATCCACCATGATCAAGTGGGCTTCATCCCTGGGATGCAAGGCTGGTTCAACATTCACAAATCAATAAACATAATCCAGCATATAAACATAACCAAAGACAAGAACCACATGATTATCTTCGTCTTTTTTGATCTTTCTTTTCTTTTTTTCTGAAGTCTGTTTTATCAGAGACCAGGATTGCAACCCCTACTTCTTTTTGCTTTCCATTTGCTTGGGAAATATTCCTCCATCCCTTTATTTTAAGCTTATGTGTGTCTTTGCATATGAGATTGGTCTCCTAAATACAGCACACCAACGGGTCTTGACTCTGTATCCAATTTACCAGTCTGTGTTTTTTAATTGGGGCATTTAGCCCATTTACATTTAAGGTTAATATAGTTATGTATGAATTTGATCCTGTCATTATGATGCTAACTGGTTATTTTGCCTGTCAGTTGATACAGTTTCTTCATAGTGTCAATGGTCTTTACAATTTTGTATGTGTTTGCAGAGGCTGGTACCAGTTATTCCTTTCCATATTTAGTGCTTCCTTCAGGAGCTCTTATAAGGCAGGCTTGGTGGTGACAAAATCTCTCAGCATTTGCATGTCTCTAAAGGATTTTATTTCTCCTTCACTTATAAAGCTTAGTTTGGCTACATAAGAAACTCTAGGTTGAAAGTTCTTTTAATTAAGAATGTTGAACATTGACCTCCATTCTCTTCTGGCTTGTAGGATTTCTGCAGAAAGACCCACTGTTAGTCTGATGGGCTTCCCTTTGTGGGTAACCCAACCTTTCTCTCTGGCTGCCCTTAACATTTTTTCCTTCATTTCAATCTTGGTGAATCTGATGATTATGTGTCTTGGGGTTGCTCTTCTTGAGGAGTATCTTTGTGGTGTTCTCTGTATTTCCTGAATTTGAATGTTGGCCTGTCTTGCTAGGTTGGGGAAGTTCTCCTGGATAATAACCTGAAGAGTGTTTTCCAACTTGGTTCCATTCTCCACATCACTTTCAGGTACACCAATCAAATGTAGATTTGATCGTTTCACATAGTCCCATATTTCTTGGAGGCTTTGCTTATTCCTTTTCATCCTTTTTTCTCTAATCTTTTCTTCATGCTTTATTTCATTAAGTTGATCTTCAATCTCTAATATCCTTTCTTCCACTTGATCGATTCAGCTATTGATACTTGTATATGCTTCACGAAGTTCTCGTGCTATATTTCAGTTCCATCAGGTCATTTATATTCTTCTCTAAACTGGTTATTCTAGCTAGCAACTTGTCTAACCTTTTTTCAAGGTTCTTAGCTTCCTTGTATTGGGCTAGAATATCCTCCTTTAACCTGGAGGAGTTTGTTATTACTCACCTTCTGAAGCCTACTTCTGTCAATTTGTCAAACTCGTTCTCTGTCCAGTTTTGTTCCCTTGCTGGAGAGGAGTTGTGATCCTTTTGAGGAGAAGAGACATTCTAGTTTTTGGAATTTTCAGCCTTTTTGCGCTGGTTTTTCCTCACCTTTGTGGATTTATCTACATTTAGTCTTTGATGTTGGTGACCTTTGGATGGGATTTTGGTATGTATGTTCTTTTTGTTGTTTGTTAGTTTTCCTTCTAACAGCCAGTCCCCTCTGCCGCAGGTCTGCTGGAGTTTGCTGGAGGTCCACTTCAGACCCTGTTTCCCTGGGTATCACCAGCAGAGTCTGCAGAACAGCAAAGATTGCTGCCTGTTCCTTTCTCTGGAAGCTTCATCCCAGAGGGCCACCCACCAGATACCAGCCAGAGCTTTCCTGTGTGAGGTATCTGTCGACACCTGCTGGGAGGTATCTCCCAGTCAGGAGTCACAGAAGTTAGGGACTTACTTGAGGAGACAGCCTGTCCCTTAGCAGAGCTGGAGCACTGTGCTGGGAGATCCACTGCTCTCTACAGAGCTGGCAGGCAGGAACGTTTAAGTCGGTTGAAGCATGCCCGCAGCCACCCCTTCCCCCAGGTGCTCTGTCCCAGGGAGATGGGAGTTTTATCTATAAGCCCCTGACTGGGGCTGCTTCCTTTCTTTCAGAGATGCCCTGCCCAGAGAGGAGGAATCTAGAGAGGCCATCTGGCTACAGTGGCTTTGCCGAGCTGCAGTAGGCTCTGCCCAGTTTGAACTTCCCAACAGCACTTTGAGGGGAAAATTGCCTACTCAAGCCTCAGTAATGGTGAACGCCCCTCCCCCCACCAAGCTTGAGTGTTCCAGGTTGACTTCAGACTGCTGTGCTGGCAGCGAGAACTTCAAGCCAGTGGATCTTAGCTTGCTGAGCTCTGTGGGGGTGGGATCAGCTGAGCTAGACCACTTGGCTCCCTGGCTTCAGCCCCCTTTTCAGAGGAGTGAATGGTTCTGTCTCACTGGCATTCCAGGTGCCACCGGGTATGGAAAAAACTTTTGCAGCTCGCTCAGTGTCTGCCCAAACGACCGCCCAGTTCTGTGCTTGCAACCCAGGGCTCTGGTGGCACCTCAGGGAATCTCCTGGTCTGCGGGTTGCCAAGACTGTGGGAAAATTATAGTATCTGGGCTGGAATGTATCATTCCTCACAGCACAGTCTCTTAAGGCTTTCCTTGGCTTGAGGACAGTTCCCTGACCCTTTGCGCTTCCCAGGTGAGGTGACACCACACCTTACTTCAGCTCACCCTCCGTGGGCTGCACCCACTGCCTAACCAGTCCTAATGAGATGAGCTGAGTACCTCAGTTGGAAATGCAAATATCACCCACCTTCTGCATTGATCTTGCTGGGAGCTGCAGGCCAGAGCTGTTCCTATTTGGCCATCTTGCCAGCCTCAATATTTGTTTTTAAGAGTTTCATCTGATGTGCTTATCTGGTTGTGTAGTGTATTGCCAATTAGCACTATAAAGTTTCTAGTCATGCAGGTGCTCTAGATATTTTGGTACCTGAGCTATGTAAATCTCTCATTAAAAAAAAAAAGATAAAGATATACCTCTACTTTATTATAAAGAAAGTTGAAATAAGCCCAAAGCCAGAGTGAAATGTAGAGTAAAATGCCTCTACAGAGGTATTATTAACTTTCATTAATAAAAAATAGGTTTTTATAGAATATTTCCATTTCTTATGAACAAAGAAGAGCTAATAAATTCAAGTCAATGACAGGCTTTTAATTCTGTGTGCTTTCTCCTGGGTGCCCAGTGCAGTTCATCCAGATTGACTACTAGGCTATTAGAATATATAACTATATGATTACTAAAATATCATAACTAGGGCCACATAAACTTTTTAGGTAAAAATTCATGGATACTTGACAACATGTAACATTCTCATTGAATATTACAATTAATGTAATTACTTAATAATATAATTAATAATATTAGCATTACCTTATCTGCTTTATAAAAGTAAATTATAGTAAATGTACTTATTCTTTTACTCTCATATAGCTCTGCTTTATTCAAATCCTTCTCTGGTTATACTAAAGGCAAAATAAAAGGAATCTTCTCCTTTCCAAACCAGGCAGTACTTTATAGCCAGATTGATTTTCATAAAATACTTATACCATGTTACTTTTCCCCTCCACCACACCCAGTGATTTCCTAGTAATACTCAAAACAGCCTAACCTGCATTTATTGCCTTCCATAAGCCTTGCCCATCTGCCTTTCCTGTCTGAGGCCCTGGTGTATGCCCACTCAAATCCTCTGCTGAATTGGTGTTGTCTGCCCTTTGTTTTTGAGCACAATGCAGAGATTTGCTATGGCACAGCACTGTTGCCCAATTTTCTTCACTTTGAGTGTACTCTCATTTTTTCTCCTTCAGCCTAAACCCTACCCGTAATTCCAGCTTCAGTGAAAGTGTTATGTTCTCTTTGAAGTTTTCCCTAATCGCCCAATCTCCCAGTTGTCTATGGTTTCTAGAGTCTCATATGGCATTTATTTTCTTTGTTAAGCAATTAATATTTATCATAGTATTTATCATATTCCTAGTATTTTAATTAACTACTTGAATATTTATATATTTTCCTTCTTATTTACATTTAATAAGGTTAGAGACACTTTATAAATATTGTTTTGCCCTTCATGGCCCTCACCATGGGTACTGTACATAGCAGGTGCTCAACTAATTCTGAATTTACTCACAAGAACTCAATGAACAGCATGAAGGATTCATGCTACATATGAAACATTTCTTTTCAGAGGAGTCTCCTAAGCATTGCTCCAAGTGGCCAAGAGGAATCTTATCCCCTGGATGTCATTAAAAATAGATAAATACTATTTTGTGCTGGATGGTATCACAGAAAGTAATAACACAGGAAATAAATGACCATGAGTGTGTCGGCCTCATCCAATTCTACTTTTTCATTATTCTTTAGATATTTCAATGCCTTCCAAACTGTAAATTACCCCAAAAAAGAGAGAGAAAAAAAATTTAAGATCTGGATGAATGCTTAAGTCTCGACTAAATGCAGAAACGATGTAAACCATTGACAATACTGAGTTCTAGTTGTGATCCTAAGTTAGGCCTGATATATCTCTGAAAGTTCTAAGATAAACAAGGCAGGCATACCTCAAAGATATTGCGTGTTTGGTTTCAGATCACCACAATAAAGAAAATATCACATTAGAGCAGATCATACCAATTTTTTGGTTTTCCAGTGCATATAAAATTTGTATTTACCTTATACTGTAGTCTATTACTTGTGCAACAGCATTCCAACAAAAATAAAATGTAGATACCTTAATTTAAAAATACTTTATTGCTAAAAATTGCTAATGATCACCTGAGCCTGCAGCGAGTCATAATCTTTTAGCTGGTGGAGGGTCTTGCCTCGATGTTGATGGCTGCTCACTGACCATGGTGATGGTTGCTCACTGATCAGAGTGATAGTTGCTGAAGGCTGTGGTGACTGTTGTAATTTCTGAAAATAAGCCAACAATAAAGTTTGTTTTATCAATTGACTTTTCCTTTAATGAAAGATTTCTGTGTAGCAAGTGATACTGCTTGATAGCATTTGACCCACAATAGAAATTCTTTTAATATTGGAGTAAATCCTCTCAAACCCTGCCACTGCTTTATCAACAAAGTTTATGGAATATTCCAAACTGTTTGTTATCACTTCAACAATGCTTATAGCATCTTCACCAGGAGTAGATTCCATCTCAAGAAACCACTTCTTTGCTCATCTATAAAAAACAACTCATCATCCATTAAAGTTTATCATGAAATTGCAGCAATTCAGTCATATCTTCAGGCTTCTCTTCTAATTTTGGTTCTCTTGCTATTTCCACATCTGCAGTTACTTCGTCTGCTGAAATCTTGAACCCCATAAAGTCATCTGTAAAGGTTGGAATCAACTTCTTCCAAACTTCTGTTAATGTTAATATTTTGACCTCCTCCCAGGAATCACAAATGGCATCTACAATGGTAAATTCTTTTCAGAAGGTTTCCAACTTACTTTGCCCAAATTCATCAGAGGAATCACTAGCTATGGCAGCTATAGCCTTACAAAAGATCTTTCTTAAATAATGAGATTTGAAAGTCAAGCATGGTGGTGCATGCTTACAATCCCAGCTACACAGAAGGCCGAGGTGGAAGAATCAGTTAAGGCCAGGAGTTCGACTCCAGCCTGGGAAACGTAACAAGATTTCATTTCTTTAGAATAATCAAAATTACTTCTTGATTCATTGGTTACAGAATAATATTGTGATAGCAGGCACAAAAACAATATTAATCTTCTACAATTTTATCAGAACTCTTGGGTGACCATATGCATTGTCAATGAGCAGAAATATTTTGAAAGAAATTTTCTGAGCAGTATGTCTCAACGGTGGACATAAAATATTTAGATATTCAGTAAGCCATGCTGTAAACAGATATGCTGTCATACAGGCTTTGCTTTTTCATTTATAGAGAACAGTCAGAGCAGATTTAACATAATTTTTAAGATCACTCAGATTATTTTTCTTTTTTTTCACTCAAACATTCTGAGAGACACCCTAGGATTTTTGAAATGCTAAATGGGCATTGGCTTCAACTTCAAGTCACAAGCTGCATTCTCCCTGAAAAGAGAGTCAGTGTGTCCTTTGAAGCTTTAAAGCCAGACATTGACTTCTCCTCTCTAGCTATGAAAATCCTAGATGGCATCTTCATCCAATAGTAGGCTGTTTTGCCTACATTGGAAATCTGCTGTTTAGTAGCCAATTGCATTGATTTGCTTAGTTAGTTCTCCTGAATAACTTACTGCAGCTTCTACACCAGTATTGGAACTTCTTACGTTATGGAGATGGCTTATTTCTTAAAACCCATGAACCTCACCTCAGCTAACTTCAAACTTCTCTTCTGCAGCTTCCTCAACTCTCTGAAGCTTTATAGAATTGAAGAGAATTGGGGACTTGCTCTGGATTTGGCTTTGGCTTAAGGGAATGTTGAGGCTGGTTGGATTTTCTATCCAGGTCACTAAAACTTTCTCCATATCAGCAATAAGCCTCTTTTGCTTTCTTATCATTCATGTGTTCCCTGAAGTAGCACTTTTAATTTCTTTAAAGAACTCTGTCTTTGCATTCACAACTTGACTCACTGTTTGGCACAAAAGGCCTAGCATCCAGCCTATCTCAGCTTTTGACATGCCTTGCTCACTCAGCTTAATCACTTCTAGTTTTTGGTTTAAAGTGACAGATTTGTGACCCTTTCTTTCACTTGAACACTTAGAGGCCGTTGTAAGGTTATTAACTGGTCTAACTTTAATATTCTTGTGTCTCAGGAAATAGAGGCCCCCCAAAAAAGGAAAGGGATGAGTCATTCCAAAAAAGGAATGGCCAGTCAATGGAGCAGTCAGAACACATACAATATTCATTGATTAAGTTTGACATCCTATATGGATGTGGTTTGTAATGCCCCCAAATGAAGTCAATAGTAACATCAAAGATCACTGATCACAGATCACTGTAACAGGTATAACAATAATGAAAAAGTTTGAAATAATATGAGAATGACCAGAACATGACATAGAGATATAAAGTGAGCACCTGCTGTTGAACAAATGGTGCCAATAGACTTACTCAAAACACAATTGGCACAAAACTTCAACTTGTAAAAAATGCAGTATCGTGAAGCACAATAAAGCAAAGTGCAATAAGACAAGGTATGCCTGTACAGCAACACCATATTATATCAGACAGTTTTCACAAGTTATTCCTTCTACTGAACAAGATTAGACAGATTTTACCACCAGCCTATCATTCTGTTACATCCTTTGTTTTTCTTCTAAGTTTTAATTAAAATTTTTTTTTATTTCCATAAGTTATTGGGGAACAGGCAGTGTTTGATTACATGAGTAAGTTCTGTAGTTGTGATTTGTAAGATTTTGGTGCATCCACCACCCGAGTAGTATACACTGCACCCTATTTGTAGTCTTTTATCCCTCACCCACTTCCCACCCTTTTCCCCTGAGTCCCCAAAGTTCATTGTGTCATTCTTATTCCTTTGCTTCCTCATAACTTAGCTCCCACTTATGAGTGAGAACATATGATGTTTGGTTTTCCATTCCTGAGTTACTGCACTTAGAATAATGGTCTCCAATCTCATCCAGGTCACTACGAATGCCATTAATTCATTCCTTTTTATGGCTGAATAGTATTCCATCATATATATATAATATATATTTTTTATATATGTATATATATACTGTTTCTTTATCCACTCGCTAATTGATAGGCATTTGGGTTGGTTTCACATTTTTGCAATTGTGAATTGTGCTGCTATAAACATGTGTGCACAAATATCTTTTTCATATAATGAGTTCTTTTGCTCTGGGTAGATACCAGTAGTGGAAATGCTGGATCAAATGGTAGTTCTACTTTTAGGTCTTTAATGAATCTCCACACTGCTTTCCACAGTGGTTGTACTAGTTTATATTCCCACCAGCAGTGTAGTAGTGTTCCCTGTTTACCACATTCATGCCAATATCTACCAGTTTTAAATTTTTTTATTAAAGCCATTCTTGCAGGAGCAAGGTGGTATCGCATTGTGGTTTTGATTTGCATTTCCCTGATCGTTAGTGATGTTGAACATTTTCTCATATGTTTGTTAGCCATTTGTATATTTTCTTTTGAGAATTGTCTATTCATGTCCTTAGCCCACTTTTTATGGGGTCGTTTGTTTTTTTCTTGATGATTTGTTTGAGTTCGTTGTAGATTCTGGATATTAGTTCTTTGTGAAATGTATAGATTGTGAAGACTTTCTCCCACTCTGTGGGTTGTCTGTTTACTCTACTGACTGTCTCTTTTGCTATGCAAAAGCTGTTTAGTTTAATTAGGTTCCAGTTATTTATCTTTATTTTTATTGCATTTGCTTTTGGGTTTTTGGTCTTGAAATCTTTGCCTATGGGAATGTCTAGGAGGGTTTTTCCAATGTTTTCTTCTAGAATTTTTAGTTTCAAATCCTAGATTTAAGTAACTAATCCATCTTGAGTTGATTTTTGTATAAAGTGAGAGATGAGGACCCACTTTCCTTCTCCTACATGTGACTAGCCAATTATCCCAGCACCATTTGTTGAAAAGAGTGTCCTTTCCCCACTTTATGTTTTTGTTTGCTTTGTCAAAGATCAGATGGCTATAAACATTTGGGTTTATTTCTGGGTTCTGTATTCTGTTCCGTTGGTCTATGTGCCTATTTTTATACCAATGCCATGCTGCTTTGGTGACTATGATCTTATAGTATAGTTTGAAATCACGTAATGTGATTCTTCCATATTTGTTCTTTATGCTTACTCTTGCTTTGGCTATATGGGCTCTTTCTTGGTTCCATATGAATTTTAGAATTGTTTTTCTAATTCTGTGAAGAATGATAATGGTATTTTGATGGAAATTGCATTGAATTTCTATATTGCTTTTGGCATATGATCATTTTTACAATATTAATTCTCTCATCCATGAGCATGGGATGTGTTTCCATTTGTTTGTGTCATTTATGATGTCTTTCAGAAGTGCTTTGTAGTTTTCCTTGTAGAGGTCTTTCACCTCCTTTGTTAGGTATATTCCTAAGTTTTTGTTTTTTTTTTTTTTTTTAGGCAGCTATTATAAAAGGGGTTGTGTTCTTAATTTGATTCTCAGCTTAGTCACTATTGGTGTATAAAAGAGCTGCTGATTTGTATATATTAATTTTGTATCCAGAAACTTTACTGAATTATTTTATCAGTTCTAGGAGCTTTCTGGAGGAGCCTTCAGGGTTTTCTATGTAAATGATCATATCATCAGCAAACAGCAACAGTCTGACTTCCTCTTTGCCAATTTGGATGCCCTTTCTTTCTTTCTCTTGTCTGATTGCTTTGGCTAGGACTTCTAGTACTATGCTGAAGAGGAAAGGTGAAAGTGGGCATCCTTGTCTTGTTCCAGTTCTCAGAGGGAATCATTTCAACTTTTCCCCACTCAGTTTTATGTTGGCTATAAGTTTGTCATAGATGGCTTTCATGATATCGAGGTATGTCCCTCGTATGCCAGTTTTGCTGAGAGTTTTAATCATAAAGGGATGCTGGATTTTGTCAAATGCTTTTCTGCTTCTATTGAGATAATCATGTGATTTTTGTTTTCAATTCTATTTGTGAAGTGTATCACATTTATTGACTTGTATGTGCTAAACCATCCCTGCATTCCTGATATGAAACCCACTTGATCATGGTGGATTATCATTGTGATATGTTTTTGGATTCAGTTAGCTAGTATTTTGTTAAGGATTTCAGTATCTATGTTTGTCAGGGATATTGTTCTGTAGATTTCTTGTTTGGTTATGTTTTTTCCAGTTTTGGTATTAGGGTGATACTGACTTCAGAGAATGATTTAGGGAGGATTCCCTCTTTCTCTATCTTGTGGAACAGTGTCAATAGGATTGGTACCAATTCTTCTTTGAATGTCTTGTAGAATTCTGCTGTGAATCTGTCTGGTCCTGGACTTTTTTGTTGGTAATTTTTTAATTGCCATTTCAAACTTGCTGCTTGTTATTGGTCTGTTCAGGGTATCTAATTCTTCCTGATTTAAGCTAGAAGGGTTGCACCTTTCTGGGAATTTATCCATCTATTCTGTTTTCTAGTTTATGCATGTAAAGGTGTTCATTGTAACCTTGAATGATCTTTTGCATTTCTGTGGTGCCAGTTGTAATATCTTCCAGTTCATTTCTTATTGAACTTATTTGGATTTTCTCTCTTCTTTTCTTGATTAATATTACTAATGGTCTATCAATTTTATTTATCTTTTTAAAGAACCACCTTTTGGTTTCATTTATCTTTCATAATTTTCTTTTTGTTTCAGTTTCATTTAGTTCTGCTCTGATCTTGGTTATTTCCTTTCTTCTGCTGGGTTTGGGTTTAGTTTGTTCTTGCTTCTCTAGTTCCTTGAAGTGTGACATTAGATTGTTTGTTTGTGCTCTTTCAGACTTTTTGATCTAGGCTTTTAGGGCTATGAACTTTCCACTTGGCACTGCCTTTGCTATATCCAAGAGATTTTGATAGGTTGTGTCACTATTGCTGGTCAGTTTGAAGAATTTTTAAATTTCTATCCTGATTCCATTTTGACCCAATGATCATTCAGGAGAAGATTACTTAATGTCTATGTATTTACATGGTTTTGAAGGTTTGGAGTTGATTTCCAGTTTTATTCCACTATGGTCTGAGAGAGTGCTTGATATGATTTCAATTTTCTTAAATTTATTGGGCTCGTTTTGTGGCTTATCATATGGTCTATCTAGGAGAAAGTTTCATATGCCATTGAATAGAATGTATATTCTGTGGTTGTTGGATGAGATGTTCTGTATATATCTGTTAAGTCCATTGTTCCATGGTATAGTTTAAATTCATTGTTTCCTTGTTGACTTTCTGTCTTGATGACATGTCAACTGCTGTCAGTGGAGTATTGAAATCCCCCACTATTATTGTGTTGCTTCCATCTCATTTCTTAGATCTATTAGTAATTGTTTTATAAATTTGGGAGCTCCAGTATTAGGTGCATATATATTTATGAATGTGATATGTTCCTGTCAAACAAGGCCCCTTTTCACTATATAATGTCCCTTTGTCTTTTTTAACTGCTGTTGCTTTAAAGTTTATTTTGTCTGATATAAGAGTAGCTACTCATACTCACCTTTGATATCCATTTGCTGAAATGTCTTTTTCACTCCTTTACCTTAAGTGTATGTAAGTCCTTATGTGTTAGGTGAGCCTTTTGAAGTTAGCAGATATTTGGTTGGTGAATTCTTAAAATTCTCTAATTTTGTATCTTTTTATTTAAATTGAATTTATTTATTTATTTATTTTTAATTTTTTATTATACTTCAATTTCTAGGGTATATGTGCACAATGTGCAGGTTTGTTACATATGTATACATGTGCCAAGTTGGGGTGCTGCACCCATTAACTCGTCATTTACATTAGGTATATCTCCTAATGCTATCCCTCCCCTCTCCCTCTACCCCACGACAGGCCCTGGTGTGTGATGCTCCCCTTCCTGTGTCCAAGTGTTCTCATTGTTCAGTTCCCACCTATGAGTGAGAACATGCAGTGTTTGGTTTTCTCTCCTTCTGATAGTTTGCTCAGAATGATGGTTTCTAGCTTCATCCATGTCCCTACAAAGGACACGAACTCATCCTCTTTTATGGCTGCATAGTATTCCATGGTGTATATGTGCCACATTTTCTTTTTTTTTTTTTTCTTTTTTTTTTTTTTGAGACGGAGTCTCGCTCTGTTTCCAAAGCTGGAGTGCAGTGGCGTGATCTCGGCTCACTGCAAGCTCTGCCTCCCAGGTTCACACCATTCTCCTGCCTCAGCCTCCTGAGTAGCTGGGACTACAGGCACCCACCACCATGCCCAGCTAATTTTTTGTATTTTTAGTAGAGATGGGGTTTCACCGTGGTCTCGATCTCCTGACCTTGTGATCCGCCTGCCTCGGCCTCCCAAAGTGCTGGGATTACAGAAGTGAGCCACCACGCCTGGCAACGTGCCACATTTTCTTTTTTTTTTTTTTTTTTTTGAGACGGAGTCTGGCTCTGTAGCCCAGGCTGGAGTGCAGTGGCCGGATCTCACTGCAAGCTCCGCCTCCCGGGTTTACACCATTCTCCTGCCTCAGCCTCCCAAGTAGCTGGGACTACAGGCGCCTGCCACCTCCTCCGGCTAGTTTTTTGTATTTTTTTTTTTTTAGTAGAGGCGGGGTTTCACTGGGTTAGCCAGGATGGTCTCGATCTCCTGACCTCGTGATCCGCCGCCACATTTTCTTAATCCAGTCTATCTTTGATGAACATTTGGGTTGGTTCCAAGTCTTTGCTATTGTGAATAGTGCCAAAATAAACATACGTGTGCATGTGTCTTTATAGCAGCATGACTTATAATCCTTTGGGTATATACCCAGTAATGGGATGGCTGGGTCAAATGGTATTTCTAGTTCTAGATCCTTGAGGAATCGCCACACTGTCTTCCACAATGGTTGAACTAGTTTACAGTGCCACCAACAGTGTAAAAGTGTTTCTATTTCTCCACATCCTCTCCAGACCTGTTGTTTCCTGACTTTTTAGTGATCGCCATTCTAACTGGTGTGAGATGGTATCTCATTGTGGTTTTGATATGCATTTCTCTGATGGCCAGTGATGATGAGCATTTTTTCATGCGTCTGTTGGCTGCATAAATGTCTTCTTTTGAGAAGTCTCTGTTCATATTCTTCACCCACTTGTTGATGAGGTTGTTTGATATTTTCTTGTAAATTTGTTTAAGTTCTCTGTAGATTCTGGATATTAGCCCTATGTCAGATGGGTAGATTGCTTCTCCCATTCTGTATGTTGCCTGTTTACTCTGATAGTAGTTTGTTTTGCTGTACAGAAACTCTTTAGTCTAATTAGATCCCATTTGTCAATTTTGGCTTTTGTTGCCATTGCTTTTGGTGTTTTAGACATGAAGTCCTTGCCCATGCATATGTCCTGAATGGTATTGCCTAGGTTTTCTTCTAGGTTTTTATGGTTTTAGGTCTAATATTTAAATCTTTAATATATCGTGAATTAATTTTTGTATAAGGTGTAAGGAAGGAATCCAATTTCAGTTTTCTGCATATGGCTAGCCAGTTTTCCCAGCACCATTTATTAAATAGGGAATCCTTTCCCCATTTCTTGTTTTTGTCAGGTTTGTCAAATATCAGATGGTTGTAGATGTGTCGTATTATTTCTGAGGGCTCTGCTCTGTTCCTTGGGTCTATATATCTGTTTTGGTACCAGTATCATGCTGTTTTGGTTACTGTAGCCTTGTAGTGTAGATCAAAGTCAGGTAGCGTGATGCCTCCAGGTTTGTTCTTTTTGCTGAGCATTGTCGTGGCAATGCGGGCTCTTTTTTGGTTCCATATGAACTTTAAAGCAGTTTTTTTTCCAATTCTGTGAAGAAAGTCATTGGTAGCTTGATGGGGATGGCATTGAGTCTATAAATTATCTTGGGCAGTATGGCCATTTTCACTATATTGATTCTTTCTATCCATGAGCATGGAATGATCTTCCGTTTGTTTGTATCCTCTTTTATTTTGTTGAGCAGTGGTTTGTAGTTCTCCTTGAGCAGGTCCTTCACATTCCTTGTAAGTTGGATTCCTAGGTATTTTATTCTCTTTGTAGCAATTGTGAATGGGAGTTCACTCGTGATGTGGCTGTTTGTCTGTTACTGGTGTATAGGAATGTTTGTGATTTTTGAACATTTATTTTGTATCCTTAGACTTTGCTGAAGTTGCTTATCAGCTTAAGGAGATTTTGGGCTGAGATGATGGGGTTTTCTAAATATACAATCATGTCATCTGCAAACAGGGACAATTTAACTTCCTCTTTCCCTAATTGAATACGCTTTATTTCTTTCTCTCGCCTGATTGCCTTGGCCAGAACTTCCAACACTATGTTGAATAGGAGTGGTGAGAGAGGGCATCCCTGTCTTGTGCCAGTTTTCAAAGGGAATACTTCCAATTTTTGCCCATTCAGTATGATATTGTCTGTGGGTTTGTTATAAGTAGCTCTTATTATTTTCAGATATGTCCCATTTTACCTAATTTATTGAGAGTTTTTAGCATGAAGGGCTGTTGAATTTTGTCAAAGGTCTTTTCTCCATCTATTGAGATAATCATGTGATTTTTGTCTTTGGTTCTGTTTATACGATGGATTACGTTTATTGATTTGTGTATATTGAACCAGCCTTGCATCACAGTGATGAAGCCCACTTGATCATGGTGGATAAGCTTTTTGTGTACTGCTGGATTTGGTTTTCCAGTATTTTATTGAGGATTTTAGCATCAGTGTTTATCAGGGATATTAGTCTAAAATTCTCTTTGTTTATTGTGTCTCTGCCAGGCTTTGGTATCAGGATGATGCTGGCCTCATAAAACGAGTTAGGGAGGATTCCTTCTTTTTCTGTTGATGGGAGTTGTTTCAGAAGGAATGGTACCAGCTCCTCCTTGTACCTCTGGTAGTATTCGGCTGTGAATTTGTCTGGTCCTGGACTTTTTGGGGTTGATAGGCTATTAATTATTGCCTCAATTTCAGAGCCTGTTATTGGTCTATTCAGGGATTCAACTTCCTCCTGGTTTAGTCTTGGGAGGGTGTATGTGTCCAGGAATTTGTCCATTTCTTCTAGATTTTCTAGTTTATTTGCATATAGGTGTTTATAGTATTCTCTGATGGTAGTTTGTATTTCTGTGGGGTCAGTGGTGATATCCCCTTTATCATTTTTTTATTGCATGTATTTGATTCTTCTCTCTTCTTTGTTAGTTTTACTATCGGTCTATCAGTTTTGTTGATCTTTTGAAAAAACTAACTCCTGGATTCATTGGTTTTTTAAAGGTTTTTTGGTGTCTCTATCTCCTTCAGTTCTGCTCTCATCTTAGTTATGTCTTGCCTTCTGCTAGCTTTTGAATGTGTTTGCTCTTGCTTCTCTAGTTCTTTTAATTGTAATGTTAAGGTGTCAATTTAAGATCTTTTCGGCATTCTCTTGTGGGTATTTAGTGCTATAAGTTTCCCTCTACACACTGCTTTAAATGTGTCCCAGAGATTCTGGCATGTTGTATCTTTTTTCCCATTGGTTTCAAAGAACATCTTTATTCCTGCCTTCATTTTGTTATGTACCCAGTAGTCATTTAGGAGCAGGTTGTTCAGTTTACATGTAGTTGAGCCGTTTTGAGTGAGTTT
Organism: Macaca fascicularis; assembly: GCF_037993035.2. Taxonomy (NCBI): domain Eukaryota; kingdom Metazoa; phylum Chordata; class Mammalia; order Primates; family Cercopithecidae; genus Macaca; species Macaca fascicularis. The sequence goes on along the minus strand of NC_088378.1, from coordinate 78,848,972 downwards.
CTTAATCCTGAGTTCTAGTTTGATTGCACTGTGGTCTGAGAGACTGTTTGTTATAATTTCTGTTCTTTTACATTTGCTGAGGAGTGCTTTACTTCCAACTATGTGATCAGTTTTGGAAAAAGTGTGATGTAGTGCTGAGAAGAATGTATATTCTGTTGATTTGGGGTGGAGAGTTCTGTAGATGTCTATTAGGTCCACTTGGTGCAGAACGGATTTCAATTACTGGATATCCTTGTTAACTTTCTGTCTTATTGATCTCTCTAATGTTGACGGTGGGGTGTTAAAGTCTCCCGTTATTATTGTGTGGGAGTCTAAGTCTCTTTCTAAGTCTCTAAGGACTTGCTTTATGAATCTGGGTGCTCCTGTATTGGGTGCATATATATTTAGGATAGTTAGGTCTTCTTGTTAAATTGATCCCTTTACCATTATGTAATGGCCTTCTTTGTCTCTTTTGATCTTTTTTGGTTTAAATTATGTTTTATCAGAGACTGGGATTGCAATCCCTGCTTTGTTTTGTTTTCCATTTGCTTGGTAGATATTCCTCCATCCCTTTATTTTAAGCCTATGTTTGTCTCTGCATGTGAGATGGGTCTCCTGAAGACAGCACACTGATGGGTCTTGCCTCTTTATCCAATTTGCCAGTCTGTGTCTTTTAATTGGAGCATTTAGCCTATTTACATTTAAGGCTAATATTGTTATGTGTGAATTTAATCCTGTCATTGTGATATTAGCTGGTTATTTTGCTCATTAGTTGATGCAGTTTCTTCCTAGCATCAATGGTCTTTACAATTCGGCATGTTTTTGCAGTGGCTGGTACCAGTTGTTCCTTTCCATATTTAGTGCTTCCTTCAGGAGTTCTTGTAAGGCAGGCCTGGTGGTGACAAAATCTCCCAGGATTTGCTTGTCTTAAAGGATTTTATTTCTCCTTCACTTATGAAGCTCAGTTTGACTGGATATGAAATTCTGGGTTCAAAATTCTTTTCTTCATAAATGTTGAATATTGGCCCCCACTCTTCTCTGGCTTGTAGAGTTTCTGCTGAGAGATCCACTGTTAGTCTGATGGGCTTCCCTTTGTGGATAACCTGACCTTTCTCTCTGGCTGCCTTTAACATTTTTTCCTTCATTTCAACCTTGGTGAATCTGACAATTATGCGCAGTGGAATTGCTCTTCTCGAGGAGTATCCTGTGACATTCTCTGTATTTCCTGAATTTGAATGTTGGCCTGCCTTGTTAGGTTGGGGAAGTTCTCCTGAATAATATCCTGAAGAGTGTTTTCCAACTTGGTTCCATTCTCACTGTCACTTTCAGGTACATCAATCAGACATAGGTTTGGTCTTTTCACATAGTCCCATATTTCTTGGGGGCTTTGTTAGTTTCTTTTTACTCTTTTTTCTCTAAACTTCTCTTCTCGCTTCAATTCATTCATTTGATCTTCAATCACTGATATCCTTTCTTCCAGTTGATCAAATCTGCTCCTGATGCTTGTGCGTGCATCGCATAGTTCTCGTGCCATGGTTTTCAGCTCCATCAGGTCATTTAAGGACTTCTCTATACTGGTTATTCTAGTTAGCCATTCGTCTAATCTTTTTTCAAGGTTTTTAGCTTTTTTGTGATGGGTTCGAACATATTCAATTAGCTCGGAGAAGTTTTTTATTACCGATAATCTGAAGCCTTCTCTCTACTCGTCAAAGTCATTCTCCATCCAGCTTTATTCTGTTGCTGGCAAGGAGCTGCATTCCTTTGGAGAAGAAGAGGCACTCTGATTTTTAGAATTTTCAGCTTTTCTGCTCTGTTTTCTCCCCATCTTTGTGGTTTATCTACCTTTGGTCTTTGATGATGGTGACGTACAGATGGGATTTTGGTGTGGATGTCCTTTCTGTTAGTTTTTCTTCTAACAGTCAGGACCCTCAGCTGCAGGTCTGTTGGAGTTTGCTGGAGGTCCACTCCAGACCCTGTATGCCTGGGTATCACCAGTGTAGGCTGCAGAACAACGAATATTGCAGAACAGCAAATGTTGCTGCCTGATCGTTCCTCTGGAAGTTTTGTTTCAGAGGGGCACCCAGCCGTGTGATGTGTCAGTCGGCCCCTCATGGGAGGTGCCTCCCAGTTATGCTATTCAGGGGTCAGGGACCCACTTAAGGAGGCAGTCTGTCCGTTCTCAGATCTCAAACTCCATGCTGGGAGAATCACTACTCTCTTCAAAGCACAGTTAGAAATGCAGAAATCACCCATCTTCTGCATCACTCTTGCTGGGAGCTGTAGACTGGAGCTGTTCCTATTCAGCCATCTTGAACCTCCCTTCTGTATCTTTTAAGTGGCAATTAGGTCATTTATATTCAATGTTAGTGTTCAGATGTGAAGTACCATTGCATTCATTGTGCTATTTGTTGCCTGAATCCCTTGATTGTTAGCTTTTTGTTTTTGTAAATTGTATTTTTGTTTTATAGGTCTTGTGAGATTTATGCTTTAAAGAGGTTGTGTTTTGATGTGTTTCCAGAATTTATTTCAAGATTTAGAGCTCCTTTTAGTGGTTCTTGTAGTGGTGGCTCGGTAGTGGCAAATTCTCTCAGCATTTGTTTGTCTGAAAATGACTTTATCTTTCCTTTATATATGAAGCTTAGTTTCACTGGTTAAAAAATTCTTGGCTGATAATTGTTTTGTTTGAGGAGGCTGAAGATAGGCCCCTAGTATCTTCTAGCTTGTACAGTTTCTACTGAGAAACCTGCTATTAATCTGTTAGGTTTTCCTTTATAGGTTACCTGGTGCTTTTGTCTCACAACTCTTAAGATTCTTTCCTTCATCTTAACTTTAGATAATCTAATGACAATGTCCCTAGGCGATTATCTTTTTATGATGAATTTCCCAGATGTTCTTTGAGTTTTTTATATCTAGATGTCTAGGTCTCTAGCATGGCTGAGGAAGTTTTCCTCAATTATTCCCCCAAATATGTTTTCCAAACTTGTAGATCTCTCTTCTTCTGGAATATTGATTATTCTTAGGTTTGGTTGTTTACCATAATCCCACACTTCTTGGAGTCTTTGTTCATATTTTCTTATTCTTTTTCCTTTATCTTTGTTGGATTGGGTTAATTCACAGACCTTGTCTTTGAGCTCTGAATTCCTTTCTTCTACTTGTTCAATTCTATTGCTGAGACTTCCCAGAGCATTTTGCATTTCTGTAAGTGTGTCCATTATTTCCTGAAGTTTTTATTGTTTTTTATTTATGCTATCTATTTCACTGAATATTCCTCCCTTCACCTCTTGTATCATTTTTTGATTTCCTTACACTGGGCTTCACTTTTCTCCGGTACCTCCCTAATTAGCTTAACAACTGACCTCCTGAATTCTTTTTCAGGTAAATCAGGGATTTCTTCTTCATTTGGATCCATTGCTGGTCAGCTAGTGTGATTTTTGGGGGGGTGGTAAAGAACCTCATTTTGTCCTATTACCAGAATTGGTTTTCTGGTTCCTTCTTCTTTGGGCAGGCTCTGTCAGAGGGAGGGCCTAGGGCTGAAGGCTGTTGTTCAGATTCTTTTGTCCCATAGGATGTTGCCCTAATGTAGTACTCTTCCCTTTTCCCTGTGCGTGTGGCTTCCTGAGAGATGAGCTGTAGTGATTGTTATCTCTCCTCTGGATCTAGCAACCTAGCAAGTCTACCAGGCTCCAGGCTGGTACTAGGGGCTGTCTGCACAGAGTTCTGTGATGTGAACCATCTATCGGTCTCTCAGTCATGGATACCAGCACCTGTTCCAGAACTCCCAAGAGTATATGCCCTTTGTCTTCAGTTACCAGGGTGAGTAGTAACCTTATCTGGCAAACAAACTTTGCAGACCTGCAGAAATGTTTAGGAATTGGAGGGTCAAGTATCTCTGTTAGTGAAGTTATAAATGACATTATTCACAGGAAGACTGGATGAAAGTCTCTTATACCCTTCTTCACTCATCACACACAGAGGTCCACTGTATGCTGGTACAAGACAGATAGAACCACGAGAATCCAAAGATCTGGCCCACAGAGGTTCATGATTTAGAGATAACATCACAGCTGAGGGCAAGAGTGAGATGCAATACTTGAAACAGGAGAATAAGCCAAGTCTACATTATGAATGGTGAAATCCTTGTCTCCTTCACCTTGGATTAGAAAACTGACAATCCAGATCCCATCTACCACCCATACTTCAAAAGCAGAAAATTGGAGGATTCCTTTCTTGGGATAATCATCCCTGGATGAAAGACCTAACCAATTCATTTTTGCTAGTGTTCCACAGTGGAAATGCCAATTAGATTACCCTGCAGAGAGACCACAGTGTACAGTCCAATCAACACATGCAGAGAGAGCTTCCAGTCAGTATTCAGTTCCTCTCTCTGAAATAAGGGCAGTTGAGGACCACCAGACTCTTGAAAAAAGGGTGCAGGATCAAGGATAAAGAGCAGAGAAAAACACACACTGCACAAAAGGAATTTGTAGGAACAGAAAGACTGGATTAAAACCTTTTTAAAAATATATAATTAATGTCTTTATAGAACCAAGCTACTGCTTCTAAAACAAGATAAAATAAGCAATTTTAACTGAGGCACCAAGGTATGTAACATCAGATATTAAAATGAGTTAAGGGACAACATCCAGTAGTACTTACACATTTTCCAAGTGGTATGGCTGAGAACTAGTTAGACAAGCCTAAAACCCATATGGTGAGTAATAAGGGGTTAACAATAAGACTGGAGAAAGGATTTGGAAGGTGGATTTCTTTGGTGAGAGTTGCCAGGGTGCTGTGAGTCAAGGGAAAAAGAGGGACTGCACATGTAAGTGTCGACACATACCATGGAGTTAAAAGGACACAGGGAACCTTTTCTCTGACTTTTGCCTGGGAACTTCAAGGGGCGAGTACAAGCTGGCAGGCTGCTTTGGTGATGGCAAGAATGAGAGATGCTGTGGGGTCCTGGGAGTGAGGAAGGTGTGACTGGTTGAACAGAGTACATTAATTTAAGCCAAGTGAGCTACACCAAGGGTATACAAAGGACCCAATACTCTGCTCATGATGGGAAAGAAGTCAGCATTAAAGCCTTTCTAGGCCCACTGAAGTGAAATAACTTTGGAACAGGACTAGCAGTAAAACGATTGCCTAATTGCACAGAGAGACAGCCAAGGCATTGATGGAATTAATGTTATGACTGTGTGCTGCTCTTCCTTTTCACATAACTTTCTCCAAAGAATGGTTAAAATTTTGTGTCACCATGCACACGTATGTTTATTGCAGCACTATTCACAATAGCAAAGACTTGGAATCAACCCAAATGTCCATCAGTGACAGACTGGATTAAGAAAATGTGGCACATATACACCATGGAATACTATGCAGACATTAAAAAGGATGAGTTTGTGTCCTTTGAGGGACATGGATGCAGCTGGAAACCATCATTCTTAGCAAACTATCACAAGAACAGAAAACCAAACACCGCATGTTCTCACTCATAGGTGGGAACTGAACAATGAGATCACTTGGACTCAGGAAGGGGAACATCACACACGGGGCCTATCATGGGGAGGGGGGAGGGGGAGGGATTGCATTGGGAGTTATACCTGATGTAAATGACGAGTTGATGGGTGCAGCACACCACCATGGCACAAGTATACATATGTAACAAACCTGCACGTTATGCACATGTACCCTACAACTTAAAGTATAATAATAATAAATAAATTAAAAAAAAAATTTTTGTGTCACTTTATGAGAAAGAGTGGGTGACCAAACACTTACTTAGCACTTATTATATTCCAGGTACTTTCTTTTTTTTTTTTTTTTTTTTGAGACGGAGTCTTGCTCTGTCGCCCAAGCTGAAGTGCAATGGTGCGATCTCGGCTCACTGCAAACCTCTGCCTCCCGGGTTCACACCATTCTCCTGCCTCAGCCTCCTGAGTAGCTGGGACTACAGGCACCCACCACCACCCCTGGCTAATTTTTTGTATTTTTAGTAGAGACGGGGTTTCACTGTGTTAGCCAAGATGGTCTAGATCTCCTGACCTCGTGATTCATCTGCCTCGGCATCCCAAAGTGCTGGGATTACAGGTGTGAGCTACCAGGCCTGGCACTTTCTATGAACTTCATATTAATTCACTGAATCTTCACAACAAGCCTGTTAAATAGGTAAAATTGTTACCATCATTTCACAAATGAGAAAAATGAGGCCCAAAAAGATGAAGTTTTACCAAGGTAACATAGCTGGTAAGTGACACAGCCAAGGTTTAAGCACTTTAGACTGCTTCAGAGTCTGTGCTTTTAACCAATGGGTTTTAGAGTTAGCACTCTCACTCTAGATGAATAAATTATTCCCTTGCATACTCTGTTCATAACATGTGATAATAAGAGTATTCTGACAGTTTTTCATCTCATTTTAAACCACATTTTAATGAAGTAGAACTCCAATGTTTATATTCCTTTATATTCATTACCTTTCTTCAACAATAGAAGCAACAGAATCTACACTACTCAAGGACTATTGCTATCATGGGATTAGCCTGCAGGGTTCAGAAACATCAGCTCCCATATGTTGAACTAAGTCAGTAAGTGCACTGTTATTTTGATCAACAGTTTTCGGTTGAGACAATATTTAGGTTCAGATGCATCATAATTTGGAGTTAAGTTTGATGCAGACTATCTTTTAAACATGTAGGGCACATTAAAAATAAGTTTGGTTTAAGAGGTCAATAAAAGAACAGCAACCTTCTCTGAAAGGTCACTTTTTTGAATATGGTTGAGTTTGGTTTGATCTAAATAGTTCCCAATATTCTGAGGTATAAATTTCATGGTTTAGGTCATTCAAGACAGAACTGGCAGACCTCAGAAAAAAATAAATATTTTTCCACGCCAACTATCTCTAAAAGGCAACACTGTTAGCATCACCACTTGGATTTTTCAGGCTTCAGAGGATATATCTCACATCTGGTTCATTAAGACAGGTCTAGATTCCCTGATTACCTCTAATTAATTATCATTCATTTATTTGTTAAATTTTTCTTGTCCAGCTACTACATAGCAGAAATGGGCTAAACACTGGAAATCCAAAATAAAATAAAATAAATATGGTCTCTGCTCTCATGGAGTTTATACTCTAGTGGTTTTCTCAGGATTACCTAGATATACACATTCCATATACCATCTGTAAGCTCAAAAAGTCAATAATTAGGCATGTAGGAATTTTATATAAAACACAGTAAGTAGGCTCTGAATCAGGACTTAAGGGGTTTCCTATAAAATAAAACCCATGGGATTTATGATGCGAGTTTAAACACTGAGATGCTTATTTTGCATTCTTTTCAGAGTGGTTGTTTTTATTTTATATTACTATTATTTTGTAAGAAACAGTAACCTTTGCCGCATTCATAAATAAAAACCTTATTTCCTTTAACTATATTCTCAGCAAGTATGCTTCTGTTTGATTTTCAGTTTCTCTACATTCAGTCCTGCCTTTTTCTAAGGCAGAAACCAAAGCAAGCAATAGATGAATGAATGCTGAAGCAGCACGCTATCAAGAGATTAGCATCTGGCAACTGGATGAGTTGAAACTAGTAGCTTTCTTGAGCTTCCTAGAATTGAGTTGCACTAATGAACATAAGAGATTTTTGTTGAAAGAAATCTCACCAAATTTCTTGGCTCTGATAACATTTTAGTCAGGCCTAAAATATACTTCATTCTAACATTCAGTCTTTTGAAACAAACACCACAATAATAAAATAACAATAATAAACAATAATAAAAATAACAATAATAAAATAACAAAACGAAAGTATTGGCAACCTATGAAATCCTCAATACCAAAACTAAATGCAGCAGCTAAGTTAAACAAGCCTCTATATTATCTAATGTTCTTTATAAACTCCCCCGAGGGGTACTAAGCAGTTAGCAGCCTCCAGAGGAGTGTTGCTTGTCAAAGAGCTGTAAGAGATATACCAAGAGCAGTGGAATCAGATCAACTCCTGCTTCCCTTGACTTGAGGCACTTCCCAAGCCTAACTCACTCCCTAAACCATTTTTGGAGATTCTCTTTCTCCTCGTAGTCTCTGAATTTTACCATTTTAAAAAACTTTTTCTTGTTTACCTTTTTCAATTCAGTTTACTTTTTATTATTTCAGATACCCATCATTTCTCTTTATTTTATCTCTTATTTCAGGATCTCCTGAATCAAATTATTTTTTGTCCATGCTGGGAGTGAAATCAACAAGGATTGCTCATCCATACTTAATTTTCTTCACAGCAGGTGCTATGGGGCAGCAGCGATTCTAGACAGAAACATGGTGGGGCTTTTGTTGCAGCTCCTATGCTGGTTACCGGAAGGTCAATAAATGATTAGAACACCTAACACAGTGAATCATTCCAGTAGCACTGAAATAATGATATAGGAAACCACTTAAAATGCATACATGCACTTGTTCTTTTGCTGTCAGGAGCTCAAATTTAACAAGCTTAGCACCTAAACAATTTCTGAATATTTTGCTTAAATGAGTTATAAGGTTGATTAATCATTTTTGGTTTCTTACTTTGACATATAGATTTGGAGAGAAAGAAAAACATTTAAATTTTTTGCCAATCAATTTAATCAGGTAATAGGTAAAGAAATCCAGGAAGAGTTCATTTATTCAGTGTTTATCCATTTAAATGAATTTTTTGGTAGCTAATGTTTATTCTTTCTGGCATGAAAACTTTAAAATGTTTAATCATTTCAACTTCAACAAAAGTTTTCAGAATTCTCATGTGCAATTCATTCTTCCTTAAACTCTGAATATTGAATGAAATTTCATCTTTTTCTTGACATAATTCAGTTACATATTTGCTCTTGCTCTAAATGTGCCCTCAGTTGTAATTGTGGATTTTAACAGCTTCTCCATCTTTCCAAAGCTGACAGGAAATGCCACACAACCTCACAGAACGAATATCATTCAAATTATCATGTCCATAACTTGTGCTCTCAACACTGATCAGTTGTCCTACTTTTTCTTGTTTAATCTTCCTTTGATTCGACATGCAGAATGAAGAAGTCTTTTCTGAGAGTCCTTTCTTATCTATCTCTTTTAGATTCTCCATGCAGAATGTAAACTTTTTACCCATGTCCTCAAGCTTCCAACTAAACTAGCCACTCTCACTTCCTTTACACTACCTAATACATTGAGAAAGGAGAACTACCATTTGTCCCAGCAATCCCATTACTGGGAATACATCCAGACAAATATAAATTATTCTACCATAAAGATACATGCACGTGAATGTTCATTGCAGCACTATTCACAATAGCAGAGACAAGGTATCAAACTAAATGCCCATCAATGGCAGATTAGATAAAGAAAAGGTATATGCATATACATGGTGTATATGTATAGTATCCCATATACACCATGGAATACTATGCTGTCATAGAAAAGAATGACATTATGTTTTATTCAGGAACCCGAATGAAGCTGGAGGATATTATCTTTAGCAAACTAACACAGAAACAGAAAACTAAATACCTCATGTTCTCACTTATAAATGGAAGCTAAATGATAAGAACTTAGGAACACAAAGAAGGAACAGACACTGGGGTCTATCAGAAGGGAGGAAGGTGGGAAAAGGGAGAGGAGCAGAAAAGATAACTATTGGGTACTGGGGTTAATAGGTTGGTGATGAAATAATAGGTACAACAAACCTTTGTGACATGTGTTTACCTATGTGACAAAAATTTACAGTACCCCCAAACCTAAAATAAAAGTTAAAGCATAAAATAAATAAATAAATAAATAAATAAATAAATAAATAGAAAATTAGGCCAAGAGTCTTTAAAGCTCTTGTCTGTTTTTTTTTTTTTTTTTTTTTTTTTAATTATACTTTAAGTTCCAGGGTACATGTGCAGAAGGTGCAGGTTTGTAACATAGGCATACATGTGCCATGCTGGTTTGCTGCACCCATCAACTCGTCATTTACATTAGGTATTTCTCCTAATGCTGTCCCTTCCCCAGTCCTCCTTCCCGTGACAGGCCCCGGTGTGTGATGTGCCCTGCCCTGTTTCCAAGTGTTCTCATGGTTCAATTCCCACCTATGAGTGAGAACATGCAGTGTTTGGTTTTCTGTCTTTGTGATAGTTTGCTGAGAATGATGGTTTCCACCTGCATCCATGTCCCTGCAAAGGACATGAACTCATCCTTTTTATATGGCTGCATGGTATTCCATGGTGTATATATGCCACATTTTCTTAATCCAGTCTATCATTGATGGACATTTGGGTTGGTTCCAAGCCTTTGCTATTGTGAATAGTGCCACAATAAACATACATGTGCATGTGTCTTTATAGTAGCATGATTTATACTCCTTTGGGTATATACCCAGTAATGGGATGGCTGGGTTAAAAGGTATTTCTAGTTCTAGATCCTTGAGGAATCGCCACACTGTCTTCCACAATGGTCGAACTAATTTACACTCCCACCAACAGTGCAAAAGCATTCCTATTTTTCCACATCCCCTCCAGCATCTGTTGTTCCCTGACTTTTTAATGATTGCCATTCTAACTGGTGTGAGATGGTATCTCATTGTAGTTTTGATTTGCATTTCTCTGATGACCAGTGATGATGAGCATTTTTTCATATGTTTGTTGGCTTCATACATGTCTTCTTTTGAGAAGTGTCTGTTCACATCTTTTGCCCACTTTTTGATGGGGTTGTTTGTTTTTTTTCTTGTAAATTTGTTTAAGTTCTTGTAGATTCTGGATATTAGCCCTATGTTGGATGGGTAGATTGCAAAAACTTTCTCCCCCGTTTCTGTAGGTTGCCTGTTCACTCTGATGGTAATTTTCTTTTGCTGCACAGAAGCTCTTTAGGTTAATTAGATCCCATTTGTATATTTTGGCTTCATTGTCATTGCTTTTGGTGTTTTAGTCATGAAGTCTTTGCCCATGCCTATGTCCTGAATGATATTGCCTAGGTTTTCTTCTAGCGTTTTTGTGGTTTTAGGTCTAACATTTAAATCTTTAATCCATCTTGAATTATTTTTTGTATAAGGTGTAAGGAAGGGATCCAGTTTCAGCTTTCTACGTATGGCTAGCCAGTTTTCCCGGCACAATTTATTAAATAGGAAATCCTTTCCCCATTTCTTGTTTTTGTCAGGTTTGTCAAAGGTCAGATGGTTGTAGATGTGTGGTGTTATTTCTGAGGCCTCTGTTCCGTTCCATTGGTCTATATATCTGTTTTGGTACCAGTGCCATGTTGTTTTGGTTACTGTAGCCTTGTAGTATAGTTTGAAAACAGGTGGCATGATGCCTCCAGCTTTGTTCTTTTTGCTGAGGATTGTCTTGGCAATGCGGGCTCTTTTTTTTTGGTTCCATATGTACTTTAAAGTAGTTTTTTCCAATTCTGTGAAGAAAGTCATTGGTAGCTTGATGGGGATGGCATTGAGTCTATAAATTACCTTGGGCAGTATGGCCATTTCCACTATATTGATTCTTCGTATCCATGAGCATGGAATGATCTTCCATTTGTTTGTGTCCTCTTTTATTTCATTGAGTAGTGGTTTGTAGTTCTCCTTGAACAGGTCCTTCACATACCTTGTAAGTTGGGTTCCTAGGGGTATTTTATTCTCTTTGAAGCAATTGTGAATGGGAGTTCACTCATGATTTGACTCTCTGTTTGTCTGTTATTGGTGTATAAGAATGCTTGTGATTTTTGCACATTGATTTTGTATCCTAAGACTTTGCTGAAGTTGCTTACTAGCTTAAGCAGATTTGGGGCTGAGACAATGGGGTTTTCTAAATATACAATCATGTCATCTGCAAACAGGGACAATTTGACTTCCTCTTTTCCTAGTTGAATAACGTTTATTTCTTTCTCTTTCCTGATTACCTTGGCCAGAACTTCCAACACTATATTGAATAGAAGTGTTAAGAGAGGGCATCCTTGTCTTGTGCCTGTTTTCAAAGGGAATGCCTCCAGGATTTGCCCATTCAGTATGATACTGGCTGTGGGGTTTTTAATAAATAGCTCTTATTATTTTCAGATACGTTCAATCAATAACTTGTTTATTGAGAGTTTTTAGCATGAAGGGCTGTTGAATTTTGTCAAAGGCCTTTTCTGCATCTATTGAGATAATCATGTGGTTTTTTTCATTGGTTCTGTTTATGTGATGAATTACGTTTATTGATTTGTGTATGTTGAACCAGCCTTGCATCCCAGGGATGAAGCCGAATTGATCATGGTTGATAAGTTTTTTGATATGCTGCTGGATTCGGTTTTCCAGTATTTTATTGAGGATTTTTGCATTGATGTTCATCAGGGATATTGGTCTAAAATTCTCTTTTTTTGTTGTGTCTCTGCCAGGCTTTGGTATTAGGATGATGCTGGCCTCATAAAATGAGTTAGGGAGGATTCCCTCTTTTTCCATCTATTGCAATAGTTTCAGAAGGAATGGTACGAGCTCTTCTTTGTACCTCTGGTAGAATTAATCTGGTCCGGGACTTTTTTGTTGTTGTTGGGAGGTTATTAATTATTGCCTCAATTTCAGAGCCTGTTACTGGTCTATTCAGAGATTCAACTTCTTCCTGGTTTAGTCTTGGGAGTGTGTACGTGTCCCGGAATTTATTCATTTATTCCAGATTTTCTACTTTATTTGCTTAGAGGTGTTTATAGTATCCTCTGATGGCAGTTTGTAGTTTTGTGGGATCGGTGGGGATATTCCCCTTATCATTTTTTATTGCGTCTATTTGATTCTTCTCTCTTGTCTTCTTTATTAGTCTTGCTAGCAGTCTATCAATTCTGTTGATCTTTTTAAAAAAAACAGCTCCTAGATTCATTGATTTTTTTGAAGGGTTTTTTGTGTTTCTATTTCCTTCAGTTCTGCTCTGATCTTAGTTATGTCTTGCCTTATGCTAGCTTTCAATTTGTTTGCTC